>NC_136918.1:19653883-20330362 GCF_949752795.1 Hyperoodon ampullatus | reverse complement strand
CCATCTGTTGGAAAGCCTATTTTTCCTCATTCATTTTCTTGGAATTCTTGACAAGAATCAATTTTCCATAAATGTCAAGGTTTATTCCTGGACTTTCAGTTCTGTTCTATTGATCTGTATGTCTATGCAGTGCTATACTGTCTTGATAATTCTATGTTTACAGTAAGTTTCGAATTGGGAAATGTGAGTGCTCCAACTTTATTCTTCTTTTAGATCATTTTGGTTATTCTGTGTGCCTTGATTTTTAATATAAAATTTAAAATCAGCTTCTCTATTTCTGAAAGTAGGCATCTAGAATTTTCATAGGGATTATGTTGGATATGAAGATCAATTTGGGGAGTATTGCCATTTTAATGATATTAAGTTTCAATTTCATTCAACAGTGTTTTGTAGTTTTTGGTATACAAACTTTGTACTTCTCTCCTTATTCTTAAGTACTTTATCCTTTTTTATGCTATTGTAAATGGCATTATTTCTTCAAGTACTTTTTCTGCCCTTTCCTCTCTCTTCTCTCCTGGTACTCCTGTTACATGTATGCTGGTATGTTGGTACATTTAATGGTATCTCACATTTCTCTGAGCTCTCTTTATTTTTCTTCATTCTATTTTCTTTCTGCTTTTCACATTGCCTAATCTTTTTGATCTTTCTTAAAGATTCATGATTCTTCTGCATGGTCAAATCTACTCTTGAGCCTCTATAGTGAATTTTTCATTTTGGCTATTATATTTTTCTACTCCATAAATGGCTGACTTCAAGCTACTGACATGATAAAAGCAGACTTGCACAATTCCTAAAAATTTAACAACCAGCTCTTTGGAGGCAGTACAAGCCAGTTCTGGCACACCAGTTATTCTCACCATGTTTGAGGAGAGATTACACTGCGTCAGATACTTTCCCCTGAAGTGTTGTGGGAAATTTTTCCTGTAAGGTCTTATTGTTCTCTCTGATTTTATGCTAAATTCCTGCAATTTTCTGCTATCAGTGCAGTAATCCAAAAGCCTGTCAGTGGTAGGGAGGAAGCCAGGGTCTTAAGTTATGTGGTTTTGTTTTTTCCCCTTGAATTGGGTGAGGATACAAAGAGTAAAGGCCACTATCTGTTTGGTTGGTTCCTCCATTGCATGCAGGGAGCTGCCTTGCCCTGACTCACCTCCTAATGGACAGTAACGCCTGCGGTATCAGAGAGAAGTTCCTTTACATAGCTCAGTGAGAAGATGCTTGAGAGAGAAAATTGCCACCTACAGGGTTTTTATTTGCTTTGTGTAGCTCTCTTCCTGGGAGTTAGTATCTCTCATCTATCACTTGGCCTGCACTTACCCCAATCCCTTCTCACTCAAATTAGGAAAGTTGCAAGTCCAGGACCTGATGGCTTCACAGGTGAATTCTATCAAACATTTAGAGAACAGTTAACATCTATCCTTCTGAAACTATTCTAAAAAATTGCAGAGTAAGGAATACTCCCAAACTCATTCTATGAGGCCACCATCACCCTGATACCAAAACCAAACAAAGACACCACAAAAAAGAAAATTATAGGCCAATATCACTGATGAACATAGACGCAAAAATCCTCAACAAAGTACTAGCAAAAAGAATCCAACAACACATTAAAAGGATCATACACCAAGATCAAGTGGGATTTATCCCAGGGATGCAAGGATTTTTCAATATCTGCAAATCAATCAGTGTGATACACCACATCAACAAATTGAAGAATAAAAACCATACGATCATTTCAACAGATGCAGAACAGGCTTTTGACAAAACAACATATTTTATGATAAAAACTCTCCAGAAAGTGGGCATAGAGGGAACCTACCTCAACATAATAAAGGCCATATAAGACAAACACACAGCAAACATCATTCTTAATCGTGAAAAAGTGAAAGCATTTCCTCTAAGGTAAGAAACAACACAAGGATGTCCACTCTCGCCACTATTATTCAACATAGTTTTGGAAGTCCTACCCATGGCAATCAAAGAAGAAAAAGAAATAAAAGGAATCCAAATTGGAAAAGAAGAAATAAAACTGTCACTGTTTGCAGATGACATGATACTATATATAGAAAACCCTAAAGATGCTACCAGAAAACTACAAGAGCTCATCAATGAACTTGGTAAAGTTGCAGGATACAAAATTAATACACGGAAATCTCTTGTATACTACTTTCTTAACCCCAATTGTCTGGTCAAACCTGCATTATATTAGCAGATATCCTGAATGTTTGTGGCATGTAGATGGTACACTGCTCTCTTTTTGTTTTTTGTTTTTGTTTTTTGTTTTTTTTATAATTATTATTTTTTGTTGGAGTGTAATTGCTTTACAATGTTGTGTTAGTTTCTGCTGTACAACGAAGCAAATCAGCTATATGTATACCTATATCCTGTCCCTCTTGGACCTCCCTCCCACCCCATCCCACCCATCTAGGTCATCACAGAGCACCGAGCTGAGCTTCCTGTGCTTTATAGCAGGTTCCCATTAGCTATCTATTTTACACATGGTAATGTATATATGCCAGTCCTAATCTCCCAATTCGTCTCACCCTCACCTTCCCCCCATCCCCCATGTCCACATATCTGTTCTTTACATCTGCATCTCTCTCTATTCCTGCCCTGGAAGTAGGTTCATCTGTACCATTTTTCTACATTCCACATATATGCTGTAAGGTTCTATTGATGCTATAGACTTTCTGTTACTTGTACTTTTCCTTATCATTTCAGTCAACTCTTGGAGAGAAAGGGGAGAGTTTTCTTTCATAAATTTTTCATGGTTTTTGCTACCTCTATCATCAATAAGCATTGTGATAAAGAATCCACAATGTTATAGTTGGAAGAATTAAAGGTCATTTCATACAAAGTCTTATTTTATAATACAGAAACTGAGGCCCACAGCAAGGAAAGTGCCTTAATTAAAGATTGAACCTATCTGTTTCACTGCCTGGCCCAGCACTTTATCAACACAGAGCAGTATCCAGGTCTTGCTGAAATGGTAAGCTTTTCCTATTGGAATTCAGTATTATACTTCTCTCTTCAACCTACATGAGAAACTATCACATTTTAAAGTTTTCTTACAAATAATCCTGTTCTTAGCTTGAATTAATTTGCCAGATTTCAAATCTAAACACAATTTTATCATTACAGTGTTTAACTCTTTGGAAATAGATGGTCATATCATAAATGTTCATACAACTTCAATTATATGAATAGGTCAGTGATGTCTTAATGATATTATTTTTATATCTAAACTAATTAGTTTCTTTTTACAATTACATAGACAGAAGAATGGTTAAATGTATGGTTTTTGAAAAGGTGTGAGAAAATCCAAATCCTTTCATCAACGTAACCTCATTTTTTTTCATTAATCTTTTCTGAGATAAATATTAACTGATTAATTTGCTAGATTTTTAAATAGTTGCATTATTTGCTCAAGGTATAATTTTCATAATGAATTTACATTTATGCAATATGTTAAAAAGGAGAGATAGGGCTTCCCTGGTGGCGCAGTGGTAGAGAGCCCGCCTGCCGATGCAGGGGACGCGGGTTCGTGCCCCGGTCTGGGAAGACTCCACATGCTGCGGAGCAGCTGGGCCCATGAGCCATGGCCACTGGGCCTGTGCGTCCGGAGCCTCTAATCTGCAACGGGAGAGGCCACAACAGCGAGAGGCCCGCGTACCGCAAAAAAAAAAAAAAAAAAAAAAAAGGAGAGATAAATAAAGGGCAGTAACTTCTATCGCATAGAAAGTCCCATATTAAAACTATGCTTTTCACCAGAGGGCAAACAGCAGAAGCAAAAATAACTACAGTCCTGCAGCCTGTGGAACAAAAACCACATTCATAGAAAGACAGACAAGATCAAAAGGCAGAGGGCTTTGTACCAGATGAAGGAACAAGATAAAACCCCAGAAAAACAACCAAACAAAGTGGAGACGGGCAACCTTCCAGAAAAAGAATTCAGAATAATGATAGTGAAGATCATCCAGGCCTCGGAAAAAGAATGGAGGCAAAGATTGAGACGATGAAACAATGTTTAACAAAGACCTAGAAGAATTAAAGAACAAAAAACCAGAGATGAACAATACAATAACTGAAATGAAAAATACACTAAAAGTAATCAATATAGCAGAATAACTGAGGCAGAAGAACGGATAAGTGACCTGGAAGACAGAATGGTGGAATTCACTGCCACGGAACAGAATAAAGAAAAAAGAATGAAAAGAAATGAAGACACCCTAAGAGACCTCTGGGATAACATTAAACACAACAACATTCACATTATAGGGGTCCCAGAAGGAGAAGAAGGAGAGAAAAGGCCCAAGAAAATATTTAAAGGGATTATAGTCAAAAACTTCCCTAACATGGGAAAAGAAATAGCCACCCAAGACCAAGAAGCACAGACAGTCCCAGTTAGGATAAATGCAAGGAGAAACATGCTGAGACACATAGTAATCAAATTGACAAAAATTAAGACAAAGAAAAATTATTGAAAGCAGCCAGGGAAAAATGACAAGTAACACACAAGGGAACTCCCATAAGGTTAACAGCTGATTTCTCAGCAGACTCTACAAGCCAAAAGGGAGTGACTTGACATATTTAAAGTGATGAAAGGGGAGAACCTACAACCAAGATGACTGTACCCAGCAAGGATCTCATTCAAATTCGATGGAGAAATCAAAAGCTTTACAGACAAGCAAAAGCTAAGAGAATTCAGCACCACCAAGCCAGCTCTACAACAAATGCTAAAGGAACTTCTTTAGGCAGGAAACACAAGAGAAGGAGAGGACCTACAAAAAAAACCCAAAACAATTAAGAAAATGGTAACAGGAACATACATATGGATAATTACCTAAAACGTGAATGGATTAAATGTTCCAACCAAAAGACAGAGGTTTGCTGAATGGATACATAAACAAGACCCATATATATGCTGTTTACAAGAGACCCACTTCACACCTAGGGACACATACAGATTGAAAGTGAGGGGATGGAAAAAGATATTCCATGCAAATGGAAATCAAAAGAAAGCTAGAGTAGCAATACTCATATCAGATAAAATAGACTTTAAAATAAAGAATGTTATAAGAGACAAGGAAGGACACTACATAATGATCAAGGGATCAATCCACAAAGAAGATATAACAATTATAAATATATATGCTCCCAACATAGAAGCACCTCAATACATAAGGCAACTGCTAACAGCTATAAAAGAGGAAGTCGACAGTAACACAGTAATAGTGGGGGACTTTAACACCTCACTTACACCAATGGACGGATCATCCAAAATGAAAATAAATAAAGAAACAGAAGCTTTAAATGACACAATAGACCAGATATATTTAATTGATATTTATAGGACATTCCATCCAAAAACAGCAGATTACACTTTATTCTCAAGTGCGCACAGAACATTCTCCAGGATAGATCACATCTTGGGTCACAAATCAAGCCTCAGTAAATTTAAGAAAATTGAAATCATAACAAGCATCTTTTCTGACCACAATGCTATGAGATTAGGAATCAATTAAAGGGATAAAAACGTAAAAAACACAAACACATGGAGGCTAAACAATACATTACTAAATAACCAAGAGACCACTGAAGAAGTCAAAGAGGAAATCAATAAATACCTAGAGACAAATGACAATGAAAACACGATGATCCAAAACCTATCCGATGCAGCAAAAGCAGTTCTAAGAGGGAAGTTTATAGCAATACAAGCCTACCTCAAGAATCAAGAAAAATCTCAAATAAAACAATCTAACCTTACACCTAAAGGAACTAGAGAAAGAAGAACAAACAAAACCCAAAGTTTTGCAGAAGGAAAGAAATCATAAAGATCAGAGCAGAAATAAATTAAATAGAAACAAAGAAAACAATAGCAAAGATCAATAAAACTAAAAGCTGGTTCTTTGAGAAGATAAATAAAATTGATAAAGCATTAGCCAGACTCATCAAGAAAAAGAGCAAGAGGACTCAAATCATGGAATTAGAAATGAAAAAGGAGAAGTTACAACAGACACCGCCAAAATACAAAGCATCATAAGAGACTACTACAAGCAGCTCTATGCCAATAAAATGGACAACCTGGAAGAAATGGACAAACTCTTAGAAAGGTATAACCTTCCAAGACTGAACCAGGAAGAAATAGAAAATATGAACAGACCAATCACAAGTAATGAAATTGAAACTGTGATGAAAACTCTTACAACAAACAAAAGTCCAGGACCAGATGGCTTCACAGGTGAATTCTATCAAACATTTAGAGAAGGGATAACACCCATCTTTCTCAAACTCTTCCAAAAAATTGCAGAGGAAGGAACACTCCCAAACTCATTCTATGACACCACCATCACTCTGATACCAAAACCAGACAAACATACTACAAAAAAAGAAAATTACAGACCAATATCACTGATGAATACAGATGCAAAAATCCTCGACAAAATACTAGCAAACAGAATCCAACAACACATTAAAAGGATCATACACCATGATCAAGTGGGATTTATCCCAGGGATGCAAGGATTCTTCAATATATGCAAATCAATCAATGTGATACACTATATTAACAAACTGAAGAATAAAAACCATATGATCATCTCAATAGATGCAGAAAAAGGTTTTGACAAAATTCAATGCCCATTTAAGATAAAAACTCTTCAGAAAGTGGGCAAAGAGGGAAACTAACTCAACATAATAAAGGCCATATATGACAAACCCACAGCAAACATCATTCTCAAGGGTGAAAAACTGAAAACATTTCCTCTAAGATCAGGAACAAGACAAGGATGTCCACTCGTGCCACTATTATTCAACATAGTTTTGGAAGTCCTAGCCACAGCAATCAGAGAAGAAAAAGAAATAAAAGGAATACAAATTGGAAAAGAAGAAGTAAAACTGTCACTGTTTGCCAATAGCATGAGACTATACATAGAGAATCCTAAAGATGCCACCAGAAAACTCCTAGAGCTAATCAATGAACTTGGTAAAGTATCAGGATACAAAATTAATGCACAGAAATCTCTTGCATTTCTATATACCAGTGATGAAAAATCTGAAAGAGGAATTAAGGAAACACTCCCATTTACCACTGCAACAAAAAGAATAAAATACCTAGGAATAAACCTACCTAGGGAGACAAAAGACCTGTATGCAGAAAAGTATAAGAAACTGATGAAAGAAATTAAAGATGATACAAACAGATGGAGAGATATACCATGTTCTTGGATTGGAAGAATCAACATTGTGAAAATGACTACACTACCTAAAGCAATCTACAGTTTCAATGCAATCCCTATCAAATTACCAATGGCATTTTTTACAGAACTAGAACAAAATATCTTCAAATTTGTATGGAGACACAAAAGATCCCAAATAGCCAAAGCAGTCTTGAGGGGAAAAAATGGAGCTGGAGGAATCAGACTTCCTGATGTCAGACTATACTACAAAGCTACAGTAATCAAGACAATATGGTACTGGCACAAAAACAGTGATATAGATCAATGGAACAGGATAGAAAGCCCAGAGATAAACCCACGCACTTGTGGTCAACTAATCTATGACAAAGGAGGCAGGATATACAATGGAGAAAAGACAGTCTCTTCAATAAGTGGTGCTGGGAAAACTGGACAGCTACATGTAAAGAATGAAATTAGAACACTCCCTAACACCATACACAAAAATAAACTCAAAATGGGTTAGAGACCTAAATGTAAGACTGGACACTATAAAACTCTTAGAGGAAAACATAGGAAGAACCCTCTTTGACATAAATCACAGCAAGATCTTTTTTGATCCACCTCCTAGAGTAATGGAAATAAAAACAAAAATAAATGAATGGGACCTAATGAAACTTAAAACCTTCTGCAAAGCAAAGGAAACTACGAATAAGACCAAAAGAAAACCCTCAGAATGGGAGAAAATATTTGCAAACGAATCAACGGACAAAGGATTAATCTCCAAAATATATAAACAGCTCATGAAGCTCAATATCAAAAAAACAAACAACCCAATCCAAACATGGGCAGAAGACCTAAATAGACATTTCTCCAAAGAAGACATACAGATGGCCAAGAAGTACATGTAAAGCTGCTCAACATCACTAATTATTAGAGAAATGCAAGTCAAAACTACAATGAGGTACCACCTCACACCAGTTACAATGGGCACCATCAGAAAATCTAAAAAACAACAAATGTTGGAGAGGGTGTGGAGAAAAGGGAACCCTCTTGCACTGTTGGTGGGAATGTAAATTGATACAGCCACTATGGAGAACAGTATGGAGGTTCCTTAAAGAACTAAAAATAGAATTACCATATGATCCAGCAATCTCACTTCTGGGCATATACCCAGAGAAAACCATAATTCAAAAAGACACATGCACCCTAATGTTCATTGCAGCACTATTTACAACAGCCAGGTCATGGAAGCAACCTAAATGCTCATAGACAGATGAATGGATAAAGAAGATGTGGTACGTGTATACAATGGAATATTAGCCATAAAAAGGAACGAAATTGGGTCATTTGTAGACACGTGGATGAATCTAGAGACTGTCATAGAGTGAAGTAAGTCAGAAAGAGAAAAACAAATATCGTATGTTAACGTATATATGTGGAACCTAGAAAAATGGTACAGATGAACCGGTTTGCATGGCAGAAATTGAGACATAGATGTAGAGAACAAACGTATGGATACCAAGGGGGGAAAGCGGTGGGGAGTGGTGGTGGTACTTGTGGTGAACTGGGAGATTGGGATTGACATATATACGCTAATATGTATAAAATGGATAACTAATAAGAACCTGTTGTATAAAAATAAATAAAATTCAGAAAAAAAACCCAACAAAACTATGCTTTTAGACTTCCTACTGAATCTAAGGCCAAACCTCAATTACCTATGCTGATGATATATGGTGGGCAAAATATTACTAAATTTCTTATTGGAGACAGGTTATTTTGGTTTAGTGTTTTAACCTTAATCATTTGTTTCAAAGTCCTCCACACTGAATATTTTGTGAGGATAGTGAAAATTGCAGATTAGACTGATTAATGTTTGACTTCATGTTTCTCTCCCTTTTCATCAAATGATAGAAGTGTTCATAAAGGGGTGTCATGGAGGAGTGAATGGAGAAGAACAAGAGTAATAGGATTTGCTAATCAGGCTTAAGTAATGGAAGCTTGATTGTATTTGAAAGCTGATGTAATGATGCAGAAATAGGAAAGGCGATTTTTTTTTTTAAAGAATGTTGAATTGGAAAATACAAAGAGAGATATTCTTTCTGGCAAAATAAAGCTAAAAATAAGTATATCTTAGTTAGATACTTATTTTTAGCTTTATTTTGCCTAAAATACAACTATTTCTGATGAAATTTTTGAAAAGTTCAGTCTATGTAATACACACTGGAGTATATAAATAGATTGACTTTTAGGGCCTTTGGGCAGCATATTATGGATTGAATTATCTGTGATTTGCTTTCTTTCCTCTAGTTATATTAAAGAAAGGAACTGTTTCATAGCAGCTCACATCTTTTCACAATTAATTCCAATTTGACAGACTATATTTAGGGCAATCAACTCAAGTCAGCTTGATTACTGACAAAAGACACTCAAGGAGGAAGTGTTAAATCAGAACTTTCATTCCAGAGAATAAATAAGGAATGGGAATATCCTCGGGAAAAAATAGCTTTATATTAGAATATAAACCTCCCATTCAATTCTCATAGCTTTTTTTATTTCCCTCCCTCCCTTCTTCCCTTCCTCTCTTTTGTTCACAGAGCCTTTGCATAGGTTTTTTTTTTAATAGATTTTTTTTAGTGGGAAGGGGGTAAAATATGAAAAACTTAAAGAGTGATCACATGTCGTTTTGTTTTGAAAATGGTGAACCTGTCCACAATCAGGAAGGGTTTTTAATAAATGTTAGAAAGTTCATGGGCAAAGAGGGACTAAATGCCCATTTTAGCATATCAACAAAAATAAGACTGCTTTAAAAAAATTTACAACAGTTAGTGGTGATGTGAAAGTCCAGAGTGGCTTCCTATGAAGTTATTTATAGATGTCACTCTCCAAATTTTCGAGGAGTAATTCTGAACAGTCACACAGTCATCTGCTATGAGACCAAAATTAAAATAAAAGAGGAAAAAGTGAGCAAAAGGAAAGTTTTAGAAAGGGAACATTGGTAAACCTGTGAAATAAAAAGTCCATTGGAATCACCTTCAGACTCCAGAAAGTAAATTAATCTTTAGAAAACTCCATTGATAAAGAAAAGTGAAATATCCCCCAATTTTTGCTTATCACCTAAAATTCAATACACACAAATATTATTCCATTGTTTTTCTCCCAATAATAAATTAATGAAATGAGCCAGTACCTGCCAACTGGACAAGAAATCTGGGAGGTCTTCCAGATTAATCCCTTCTCCTCATTCCCTCATTCCTCCCATTTCTTTCTTTCTTTTCTTTTTTTCTTTTTTTTTCTTTTTAAGGAAAAAGTCCAACATATTTATTGCAAGTAGAGGATAAATATAACTTCTCCATAAAGAGTTATTTAAATTAATTGAGAAAATTTCTGTCAATCCAGTAGAAAAATAGGCAAGGACATGAATAGACAATGTAAGAAAACATGTGACCAAAACAAATGTATGAACATATATATATGAAGAAATGATAATGAAAGAAGTAAGGATTAAATCAATTCAAATTTTTCACTTATAAAATTACAAGTATTTTTTAAGACAGAAATTAATCCTGGTGAGGGTATGTTAAGATGGCAACTCTAACATTGCTTTTTGTTTTTTGGTTTTTTTTTTTTCTTTCATGGAAAGGCATTTTATTTTAATGGTTCCGTAGCTCTCCTGTACATTTTATTTTCTTAATATCGTTAAGATCTGCCCCAACCTCTTCATTCCCATTGTTTTGGTGTAGGCTTTCATCATTATCTGCCTGGATAATTGCAGTTCCCTTCTAAATCGCCTAGCTTTAGTCTCTGTACCTTACTGTCTACTTGTCACATGATCAGAAAAGTAACCTTTCTGAAAAACAGAAATAAGATCATATTAATATCCTGATTAAAGCATTCAACTGAACTCTTTGCATAATATGTAAGATCCTCCAGTATTTGGCTGTTTTCTCTTCAATTTTATCCTCCATTGCTTACCGCCTCTCAATATACCCTATTTTATCACATTAAACTATTTACAGTACTCCCTCTCAAAAATGTTCTTTCATGTTCCCATGCGTTTGAACATACTGTTCCTTGTACTTAGAGTCCTGCTCTCCCAGCCCCTCTTAGTAAACTCCCACATACTATTCAGGCCCATTCCAGGCTTTCTTCCTCTTGGAACACTTCCCTGGCCCTTCCTACGCCACACACTCCTTTGTTCCACCACTGCACCTGGAGCACCTGTGATATATTCCTAGTCACAATGAGATGCAGTGACTTGTTTATAGATTTATCTCTTTCTAGACTATGGATTTCTAGAAAATATGCCTTTCCATCCTTATGTGTGGGCACCTTATGGTTACTCACTAATGCTGCAGGAATGAGTGAGTGAATGTTCTAATGATGCTAAGACACAGAGGTAATTAGAGATTTGTCCAAATATACTGCATGAATCAGGGGTAGGTCTAGGAATAGATTCTGGTGCCTCCAACTCCCTTCTATTCCTCAGATGCTCAGACCATGATTCACTGTTTCATTAACAAAAGAAGATGGAAAGATTTTAATTTTTCTTACATAAAATTACCCACCATAAGAAACTATCCACTGTATTCCACTGTCTGGCTTTTAGGAGTAAAAATGAATCTTGATGCTCTAGTTGCATTTTGGGGGAACATTCTTTCATCCTAGGCACAAATATGCCCAGAATAGATTCCAGCAGCATTGGTATTTGAATAAAAGAACCAAACTAAAAAGGCTGTAAATAACTCAAAAAAGAATTCATGCCAGCTATCAACTGCTGCCCATCTTTCTTCTTATTTTTCTTTTAAAGTAGCAGATTAAGCACTCCTTACTCTTTTTTGCCCTGAATTAAAAAGTTGTCTGTGTATTTTAGCTAAGATGTCCCTTGAGATTTCAAACGCAGGAATAAAACAAAAAACAAAACAATCCTTAATTAAAAGTGGTAGGTTGACATCTCCTTGCCCCATTAAATATGTTAATAATTTTGCATAATGTAACTCTATTTCTAAAATGACTTTGACTTTGAGAAATCTTTTACTAAAAAAAATTTCTGGGAAGCATTTATCATGTGATTAGCCCTGTTTTCAGACTACATATTATAAGTCAGCAAAATATATTTCCTCTTCTCATAAGTATAAATAAGGAAGACATTATAAACCTATAAAAGAATTAAACATTCACACAAGTTAAAAAATGCAAGAATTATTTGTAACTTTTATAAGCCTTATAAGCCTGCATTTCCTTGCACTTTGTCTCAGTGCATTATACACACATCTCACTTTTATAGCCTTGAAACATAGTGCTGTTCTTTTAGGAGGTTTTCTTGTAGAAAGAGCACAGAAGATTAGATAATATAGTGTATTACAAAATTTCCTAAATATCTTATTCTGATATTTCAGGTTCACTCCAGCATTTCACTGTCATGGCAGCTCTTCTATCACTACCCACAAAGTATCCTTGCCACCATATTTTCCTCCTTCCATTTCTCCTTCTCTGCCTGAGTTCTTTGCTCAGCCCCTCACCCTCACAGCACATGACCTTTTCCACTGGAGAACCCCCAGGGGCATGCTTTCAGTTCCCTGCTCTGATTGCTTGTCATTAAAAGAACAGCTTTTCTCAAATTCAGGTGAATAAAATTCCCCACTCTGTTAAATATCACAAAGCAGAATATAATTGATTGCTTTAAGAGGAAAATAGAACTGTAGTGTTAAGAATTCATTGTTGAAAAATTACTCTGGATTGAACTGTTGAAGGAACATTTTGTGGAAGAGGAAAGAATCTGATCGGCCCGAGAAAGAAGGATAAGGCGTAGCTAAGATGAGGTAAGCAGGGAGAAGGCATTCTAGGTGAGATGAGCCTAAGTAATATCATGTGAGTCAGCAATGAATGTGGAGTTGGGGAGACAACTAGTTCTGATGGGTTGGAGAATCTGAAAAGGATGGTCATGGTAGATAATACTAAAAAGTTAGCTGTAAATCTAGAATGTCTAAGATGTTTACATTTCTATCCCTTAGGTCATCAGCAGGCATTGCAGGTGTTTGGGTGCTAACTGACATAATGGAGGTAATGTGATAAAGGAGGAATTGAAGAGGAGACACATGGGAGAGGGACATCCTGAAAACAAGAGGAGGTGGCTTACATACAAAATGATGAGAGACAGTTGGGAGGTGTGGATAGAAATGGGAAAGAAGTGACTTCTGTCTTTTTATTCTTTCTACACACATTGGTGGTTTCACCAAGAAATCATTCAGCAGGCTCATTTAATAAATACAGTATCAACAATAATTATTTAAGTCATTCATCCTTATAAGGATCCAAATATTAGGACAGACATCTATTATTTTCTTTTTTGGCATTCCCATTTCTACTTAAGGAAGAAACAAGAGACACAGAATGACTGACTTCATGATTAAATGAATATTTTAAAAAATATTTTAAAAATAGAGAAAGACATACTGTATGATATCACTTATATGTGGAATCTAAAAAAATATAACAAACTAGTGAATATAACAAAAAAGAAGCAGACTCACAGATACAGAGAGCAAACTAGTGATTAATAACAGGGAGAAGGAAGATGGCAGGGGCAATATAGGGGCAGAAGATTAAGAGGTACAAACTGTTAAGTATTAAATAAGCTACAAGGATATACTGTACAACATGGGGAATATAGCAAATATTTTATAATAACTATAAATGGAGTATAACCTTTAAAAATTGTGAATCACTATATTGTACACCTGTAATATATAATATTATACATCAACTATACTTCAATTAAAATTTTTTTCAAGTTTTCTTGATAAAGAAAAGTAGATGAAATTTTGAGACAGACATTAATCTAAGCCACTTTTTTTAACACAAAATCATTTGTAATGAACATTATTTGTAATGTACTAAAAACATGTTTCAGTTCATTGAGTATTTGTGAAATGCCTGAGAATATTCAGTAATTTTTTTTCAATCTAAAACTTCATATTTTAACACTCTGGGAACAATAAGTCATTATTTCCTGTATCTTTTGATTCTGCTAAGTCATTCTAAAATAAACCAGCCACAAGTATGGTAGATTCTTTAACATACTTAACGCAATTCAATAACAATTTTACTATGACAAGTGCTAATATACATTTCAAATATTTTGATTAAAAGTTTTAGGAGGATTTCTTTCATCTCTCCCAGTACTTCCCTAAAGACTCACTGGTTTAGTGACCAGCAATGCAGAAATTAAGCATTACTTCAGTGTCATATGAAAGGGAAATATTTTCCTTTCAACTAGAAAGCACATTATAATTCAGTCAGATGTGGGTGTGTATGCATAAGCAAGCATGAGTAAAGAGGAGAGGGACAGATTACTGAGAATTTTAAATTCCTTTTCAAATTAATGTCATCAAGTCCACTTATAAGAATAAAGTATAGAATACCTGGAGGTGTTATGCTCTGCTAGTCACAGGACAGTGCTAGAGCACCATTAAATTACCTGCTCTAAAACAGGTGAAAGAAATCATGCACCAGAGAATGACAATGTGCTTGAGCAAGCTTTGCCTTGCATGGTTGATTGAAAGAAATAACAGCACATGCTGGTAGAAATTATAGTAGAATACCAAATCTGCTTCATAATATCTCCAGATATTAGGAACAGGATGATAAAGAGTGACAGAACTATCTTGTGCTGTAATTATTTTAATCTTTGCAGTGCTATTATAAAAGATTTCAATTTTGTTAAATTACCCTCTGCATTTTAAAATTCCCTTTCAGCCAACTCTTAACATTTCTACTAAATTGTTGCACATCTGTTTCAGGGAGCATCCTCTTGAGCCAGTGGGAATGCAATATGTGGACAAGATCACATTTAACAACCCAGTTCTTCCTTGAAGTAAAAGCTAAATAACTGAGATGTGATTCTGAGTCCTTGAAAATGGGAAGACTTTGCAGTCAAATCCTTCTTTCATAGAATTTCAATAACTTTATGCACCACAATTCATTTTTATGACTTTAAGAGATGAAAAATATATGATTCCTATTTTCTAAACAAAAACACTAAATCACCTCATAATCCAGAAGAATTCATGTCAGTAACTACAAGAACTGCAAGCCAGATTTTCGGACATCTAGATTCTGCTAGCGAAAATAATGTTCCTTCATCCAATTTAATCATCAGTTTTATAAGCATCACTTTATGATACTAAATTGAATTGAGCTTAACATTTGAAAGTGCTGAGTAACATAATCAAGCATGATAATTTACTAAGTACTGGGAACCCTTTGAAAGATGGTATAATTGTATAGAATTTCTATGGAAATTGTGAGGTATTAAGGAATCTATAGACACATTCCCCAGAGAAATGCAAATAAACACAGAACTCTACGTAGATACAATTTGAGGAGCGTAGGTTACAGGCTCCATCACAAGATCTTCAGCTATAAGGGTACTGTCCCTATAACACATGGATTGGGGTGATCCAGTGCAGTTTCTACAGGGTTCTGAGTTTACTACCAAGCTGGGTCACATCTCCTACCTTTCTCCAATGCCCATGCAGATTGCCTCAACTCAACATCACACTTATTAAACTACAGATTAAAGGATAAATAAATATGAAACATTTCCTAGTATTTAAGAGGCTTTAATAAGATGTAAGAGCAATCAGGAACTTCCCTGGTGGCACAGTGGTTAAGAATCTGCCTGCCAATACAGGGGACATGGGTTCGAGCCCTGGTCCAGAAGATCCCACATGCCGCAGAGCAACTAAGCCTGTGTGCCACAACTACTGAGCCTGTGCTCTAGAGCCTGCAAGCCACAACTACTGAACCTGCATAACACAACTACTGAAGCCCACGCACCTAGAGCCTGTGCTCCACAACAAGAGAAACCACTGCAATGAGAAGCACACACACCACAACGAAGAGTAGCCCCCACTAGCCACAACTAAAGTAAGCCCACACACAGCAACAAAGACCTAACGCAGCCAAAAATAAATTAATTAACTTATTTTTAAAAACATGTAAGGGCAATCAAATTTGTGACCATGTCCATCCAGAAAGATTGCCAGTAAAGTCGGTAAGAAACTAAAAACCGTATTAAAGGAATTATTTTTCCAACTGGCTGTACTGGAATCTATAGAAAGATCCTAAGATATTATTTTGAATGCTATACCTGGTAGTAAATATTAAGACCCCAAACCTAAAATGTTTTTAACAATGTAGAAGAATTATTTATTGAGATATTAATTTTTATGTTCTACATATAGCTTAGAAGCATTGAAAATATGAGATGTGAAAGGAACATGCTGGCTGATGCAAAAAACAAAAGGTGTCTTGGTGATAAAATGTGTGGAGAATACATCAGTGCCCTGTAGGACCTCCCCAAGTGTTTTGGTCCTGCATGAGACCCAGAGACTAGAGAGCCCACAATTGAACATTTTATCAACTCAGGGAGATAATGACTTGGAATTAAATTGTAGAAAATGAAAACATGTTTTGTTTAGTTTTTCCTTGCACACCTGAATTTCTGTCAAGGCATAACTTTTCTGATCACTCTGTTTACCTCTATGGTTGACTAAACTGAGCAACCTATACCATCATCCACATAAAGTGCAAGCAAGCAGCTTGTAGGGCTCTAGAAGATGAACAGTCCTACATTCTCCCTTTCAGTACCCACAAGTCTTTTCCTACAAAGTGCTCTCCTGGTTCTATGCATTACATAAAGGGGTAATGTCAGAGTGACAGGGAACTCTAGTAAGATATTGCAATTCAAGAAATAGATCTGCAGAACAAGGGCACGAAGACAGCTCTTCTAGTTCCGGGCTCCTGGCCTGCTGTGAAGGAAAGGGCAGGAATCACCCCTTTTCAGGCTGGACAGACCTTCCTCTGCCTCACCTCAAAGGGCAATAGCACCAAATTCACACTTGAGAGTGTGCAGACCAGAGAGAACTGCACAATGCTTAAATTGACTCTTACTCCCTCTCTTGGACCCAGTACCTCATGTGTGACCCATTTACACCTCCAGCTCTTGCTACTGAGGGCCCCAACCTCTCTTGACTGCTCCTGAAATGGCCAGTACTCCAAAACTATTTTCTTTTATCCTTAATCTTTCCCCAAGTCCACAGCCATGCATCACAAAAACTACAATTTCTGTGGTGCATCTTAGCTAGGTTAAGAAAGAAGGATGAATAAACTAGTCTATTGTATAGGAATGGCTCCCAAGAGTACTTGGTAAACAAAAGGTGTTTTTATTGCTGATTTGTCAGGGAGTAGGGGTACCCTGTGAAGGGAAAGTGGGAGTGTCCAAGTGCATAGCCATGGGCTGAATACCCAAGACTTTGTCTTTGGACATCAGAATAGCTTTTTGTTCTACAGTCTCCCACCACTCATCCTGCCCTTAGCTGAAGAAGGTACCTCAAAGCCATGGTTTTTGCTCCTCTTTCCCTTTCCAGGAAGGCCTTACTTGAGTGGAACACCCTGGGTGGTATGGCTTAAACATATGGATTTTGAAAGCGTAAAGAGTGCCTAGGAATCTTCAGAATAGCATCCTTTTTGTTTATTCTTTTCTGCAAGATTATGTGAGGAAATTGTTTTGGCAAAGTAAAGGCCTTTTAGTAATTTAAATTAGCTGCTTACCATTTATTTCGTTACTATAGAACAAAATATAATTAAAACAAATATGATGGTCAAATTCCCAGTTTATTTGGTTGCTAAACTTTCTTTATATAATAATGTCTCAATTTGTTCACACTGAATGGCATTCCAATCAAAACCTCAAAAATCTAAAACATAACCATAGACTGTGATTCTAAATCTATTGGTAAGTTGGCTATTTGGAACTCAGCATGTATCTTCCCACAGAACTGATGTTTCAGTAGGGTGAGCCCCCTAATTGCTCTGATTCAATACATAGTGAGTATTCAGGGTATAAGGGGGGATCTAAGGGGATGGCCCTGGTGTCTGGAAGGAAATACAAGAAGTCTAAGGAGCAAAGGGATTAAGGATTTAAGGAACCTGAAACATAATTCCAGATTTGGCCAGTAGTGATGACTTCATATAATAAAAGCTCAGAGTTTCTGTTATAGGACAGGCTTGGATTCATACTGAGAAGGCTGGGGTAGGTTTGATAAGAACCTAGAATTTTGGATTTAGGCATGTGGTATGGCAGGGTATGAAAACCCCAGGTGCTTTTAAACAGAGAACATACTTGCAATCTGGTTCCTGTAAACTAGAGGCCAGTATAGTATCAGTTTGTGGATTCAGGGTGACCAAGCTCCTTGCACAGGGAGTATGAACCAAGCAAGCATTGCTGAAAAAATTGTGAAATTGATGGGGTCCACAGTAAATGTTTGTGCATCGGTTAGGATTGCTTCATAACAAACTCAATACCCAAATGTAATGTGGAAGCTAGCCATTACACTGGGTACTATGCCATATCATGGATTGATAAAATGGACTTATTGTCAATGCACAGAATCAATCATCCGTATCTGTGGTTCTTCCGTAGAGGCTTTTATAATTGCATCTATCTTGTTGCCTAGTTATGCCAAAACACAAATTTGTCAGAAATCAATTCATAGATGAAATTGTATATTTCCTAACTTACTACAAACTTCTGAAATAGAAATAGCGTCATTTAGGTTGAGTTAGTTTTTCAGGAGGAAGTAAATGGGCTTTCACTATAGCAAAGGTATACTTGAACTATTTACAAGTTAGTCTTATCTGAGTAATGGAATAATAACTCTTCATAATGGTTATGTGGTATAATGCATCCTAAAAGAGGTATTAGTTTAGTGGTTTCCCATTTTTTATAATATATTGAATCTTTTGCGATATCAATTTTTAATGCTAAATATAGTTTTCAAAAAATCAGAATTCCATTAAAATGCTAAATAACTTCATGTGCACTTAACATAATTATTTCCTTCCTTTGGAAAACAATTATTTGTTACTTATTGGAAACCCACTTGCCCTCAACTTCTCTTATTAGACAAGAATATGTTATTTTTTGATAACTTAATGAATTGACTATTTTTGTCTTAGTAGTTGTTATGGGTTGAACTGTGACCCCCTTAAAAGATATGTTGAAGTCCTAACCTCAAGTACCTCAAAACATCACCTTTTTGGGAAATAGGGTCTTTGCAGATGCAGTCAAGTTAAGAAGTCATTAGAGTGTACCCCAATCCAATATGACTAGTGTCCTTGTAAAAAGGGAAAACTTGGGCACAAACACAGACATGAAAAGAGGAAAGACAATGTAAAGAGACATAAGGAGAATACATTGTGAAGACGGAAGATTGAAATGATGAATCTACAAGCCAAGAAATGCTAAAGATTGCCAGCAAACCACCAGAAACTAAGAAGAGGCAAGAAAGTACCCCCCTATAGGTTTTAGAGTGAGAATAACACTGCCAACTCCTTGATTTTGGACTTCTAGCCTCCAGAATTGTGAGACAGTAAATTTCTGTTGTTTTAAGCCATCTAGTTAGTGGTACCTTGTTAAGGCAGGTCTAGGAAAATAATACACTAGTCAAGTTGAGATTTTTGTCAACTAAACAATGTCCCCGTATACTTTTCTTAGCAAAAACTCCATCTACATGCATTCCTTTACTTCTGGAGAGGAGCTCAAACAATATCCAGCTGGGAGCTGTCATACCACCTCTCTCTACCTTTCTGCCATTTTCTCCCATAGAGTTGCAACACAAGCAAATTACCAAGAAGGATCACACAACAAACAAAATCGGGATACCTAAGGCAAGGTTAAAATCATCTTGAAAGGAAAAAAATTAATTCTCCGAGGTCCTTGAGAACCACTTGGTGCAATGTACCAAATGGATAATAAAATAATTGTGAACAGGAAACTGAAAGAAATAAATTTTATAGTTTTAAAAGTAAATAGGATAGAGATGATTAAATGATATTTAAACCTTATCTGTTTTAGATTTTCACATAGATAAAATATTCATGTTTTACTGTATAATTACAAAGTAATTTTAAAAGAGTGAATAGAACCTTCAGCTTTGCTGATATTATAATTTTTCACATTTAGACAAAGATTAATCAAAGAGAACATTCTATTAGCAGACTGGTCACATAGAGTTTAAACTGAAGAAGGGAGAAGAATGCAAAATGCTCTCCAAGGGCCCCTAGTCATCTTTATTTATTTAAGAGAATATCTAAACCATGCAAATTATCTCTTTGCCAACTAAGTATATCAATATTGAGTTATCAAGTCCTCATCTCCTTATTTGAGAGATAAGTGGGCTTCACCTATTCTCGCTGCCAAGTGCCCCCCTTCTCTCTCTCTGTGCTGGACCTGAAACAACATTTGAAGATGCGTCAATAGATTGGAGTAGAAAGGACTATTCCCCGTGAAGCAGAACCAGGATTGTGTTTAGAAGATGGCTTCCTAGTCTGTTTCCATGGAATATACTGCTGCCCTCACTCCTCACCATGCCATGGGTAAGGGACCAGGGTTTCATGTCACATCTGTTAACACTGGTGGCTAGGCTCACAAAACCTCCCTATTCAGCCCCCATAGTTTCTTCTGGGTCCTGAACAATGCCAAAAGCTTCATTGGGGGGGGTGGGGTCTGGCATCTGTCACTGCAGGCCTGGGGCTGCAGAGTGAGGGAAGGGTGATTATGTGTTTAAAATTTATTAAAAACAGCATGTCTACTCTCTCTCTTTTTCTGTCTTTCTCTTTCTCTCTCTCTCCTTACTCTTTGCTTCTTTCATCTTCTTTCTGACTGTGGAATAAAGCCTGAAGTCTCATTATCACAAACCAAGGAAGGTAAACAGGGTAGGAGAACCAGGACCAGGACTGGATCTTATTCCTGATCAACTCGTCAGACACTGGGTGCAAAACTTAACACTGGTGGAGCACCTGGAGACGCAAGGCACGGTGAAGAGAGAGCATAGATATACTGAGCACAACTGAAGAAAGTAGTTGGAACCTAGTAGGCGGTTTGGGATCCTAGCAGATGGGCAGAGCCCAAGTTGGGGTAATCTTGGGGCAGGAGCTACTAGTCATGGCCTGTGTGACTATCCTTAAGGAAATTAGAGCTCCACATACCAAAATTAGGTTCAGGGACACAGCTCCAGGCTGAAGAGAAGGAGAACTACAGTCTAAAAAAGAGAGAATGACAAAAACTTGGGGACAGGAATGAGATAAGAAGCTCACATCTGAGAAAGAAGACTTAGGGTACAGGAAGAGTTGCAGTTCAGCAAGCAGCACAAATAATCGTTGCTGGGGCACTTGGCTCTGAATCTGAATCTAACCGTCAACAGAGGAGTCTGGGAGTGGTCTGCTCTGAGACACTCATGCCACTGCATTAAGGAGGGTTAAACCTCACTTGACTGGAGATGGAAAGACTAAGGTGGTTAAGAATTCTTCACCCATGACTGGCTCAACACAGAAATTGGGATGAGATGGGGCTTATAGAAAAATGGCTCTAATGAAAGCCTTAGGGAAATAGAATCATGGGCAACGGCAACAGCCTGGGGAGTGATACTACATTTGGAAGATACCTCCTGATATTTTTTTATTTTTTATATTTATATTTATTATATTTATAAATATAATTTATTTATTATATTTATGTATTTATACATTTATATATTTATATTTATTTATATTTATATACATTTATTATATTATATATTTATTATATATATTTATATATGTTATATATTATATATATTATTAAATATAATATATTATATTATATATACTATAAATATATTATATTATATTATTATATATTATTATATTATTAAATATATTATATTTATTATATATATTTATTATATATATTATATAAATATATTTATATATACTTATAAATATAATAAATTTATTACATTTATATTTATTATATATTTATAATATTATAGTATATTTTATTTTATATTTATTTTTATATTTTTTTATTCAGGAGATATTCAGATATCTCCTGAATTTTTAAAAATAGTGATACAAGTTTTTATTCTCAGCTAAAGTTTCTCATTTTATGACATTCATAAAACTTCTCTTTAGTATGAATTGTCTAGTACATTATGTAATATAATGGTGGGGTTTTTCCACACCCATTCTTTCTAGTTTATAGATTTTTATTTACAGTATACTACTAGCCAGGTTTCCTCATTTATCTCTTATGGAACTACTTCTTTTAAAACTCTGATGCTTGGTAGTATATTTCACCTTTTATTTGAGCCTCCTACAGGAGTATCTAAATGGCTGTCTTCAATATCTACAATATCATCACCATTCTGGACTCAGCCTCTACATTACTCTGAAAGTTGCAACTATTTAAACAAGGATGGACTTTTGTGTTGCCATTCTTTAAAATAAATTTTTTGACCTAATAAAAATCTTGGTTAAAATTAGAAGCTAGGGCTTCCCTGGTGGTGCAGTGGTTGAGAATCTGCCTGCCAATGCAGGGGACACGGGTTTGAGCCCTGGTCTGGGAAGATCCCACATGCCGCGGAGCAACTAGGCCCGTGAGCCACAACTACTGAGCCTGCGCATCTGGAGCCTGTGCTCCGCAACAAGAGAGGCCGCGATAGTGAGAGGCCCGCGCACCGCGATGAGGAGTGGCCCCCGCTTGCCGCAACTAGAGAAAGTCCTCGCACAGAAACGAAGACCCAACACAGCCAAAAATAAATAAATTAATAACAATCTCCTTTCTATGAATTTGAGCATCCTACACACAATGAAAAAAAAAATTAGAAGCTAGATAACTTCTGTTTTGCTTGAATTACTTCCATACCCAACAAAATTTCATTAGTCAATAATTTTTCTCCAATTATTCATATAACTTTCTGGGACAGACTGGACTAATGAAAAACATTGTATCTCTGTGGTGTTGGAAACCACAGTGGACTATGACTGCCTTTCTTCCTCCCACCCATATTCATTGGTCACAAAGAAAGCTCTGCAATTTCTCCTCCTTTCTACCAACACTAACAGTGCCTAACTCCAGCTTTCACTATCACTCACCTGAACATGTCACTCCTGACTAGTTTGTCTGCTTCCAGTTTCTTACATTTTAATCTATACATATTCTGTTTACCTTTCTAAAACATATATGCATCAATATTTATTTCCTCTCCTTAAATAGTCACTAGTTTCTAATTGTCTACGAGACCAAAAACATACATCTTAGTGTGGCACAAAAACTCCTTAGAGTCTAGCCCTAACCAACTTATTTTTCCTGCTGCTTCTTTAATGTGACCTACTCTGGTCACATCAAAATACTTGCTCAATGTTGGTATGACGTGACTTTGTTTGGATTAACTTCTCTCCTTGAGAACTCTTTATCCCTCTTTTCTTATTACAAAGGTCCAGATCAAATGGCACCTCCTCAGGAAGGCCTGCCATGTCCTTCCCTTCCCTCTCTCCTCCCTCACCCAATCAAGTCATCCTTCATGTGTTCCCATGGTTCTTTGTATAGATCTCTCTTAATAGTATTCACTCTATCACATCAGTTATAATTCATACATCCTTTTCCTCCACTAGATCAGCTTCTGAAGATTAACTATGTAACATACCTTATTAATATTTGAGGATTTAATATTTAAAAGGTGCTTATCACCTGCTAGGTACTCAATATGTATTAATTAAATGAATAAAAAATAAATAAATTCACATAGAACTTAATGCCATGATTGTGATAGTACTAGCCCTTTATCTTATTCTCATTCATGTTTAAATGAATTGAGGAGGATTTTTACAAAACAGACTTTAGGAGTTTTCATGATCTTCCATTGAGACAGCAATCTTAACAGTAGTAATAGAAACTGCCTTCATACATACATACATACATATATACATACATACATACAATTATTCTGCTGAAGGTGATAAAAAGTCAAACATAATAAGCGTTCACTAAAGGCTTACACAGTACTTCTGGAATCATTTATATACTTCACTGCATTGTGTAGATTTTTCATGTTGTTTGCTTTTAAATAACCTTGAATTGGTATGTCCATGGTAACCAGAACTGTGTACAAAGTCTAAGAAAATGTTACTGATTCTCTCCTTGAATTTCAAGAATCACTTCTCTGTGATGCTAAAAGCCTAAATTATTAGATTTTCCCTCTTTGAAAGTCTCTTTTAAAGGGAACCTTCTAATAATGAAATCATTTCTTATAAAACAGCAAAAATTACACAGCAGAGATTTTACATTTACAGTGGATAATCTATTAGCTTCAGTATCTTATTTGTTAAAAAATACCTCTCTTAGATTTAGTAAAATTTTCCCATTTAATTGCATTGTCTTGTAAAAAAAAAAGATGACGGGACCTTGATTTAAAAAGGGGTGATGAGGATTCATTTCATAGCCTGTCATACAATCTTTCAAGCTCAAATATACCAACCAGGATAACAAAGGCTTCAACAATGAAGATATGATTTTGGAAGGCCCTATAAATAAACAATTGAGCATAGTAAAACTGAGACATTTATTCCTTTTACCAGTGATACAGAGGGAAAATGGACACTATTTCAAAAAGACTTTTATGCATCCATAGATGAAAGTGTTGAAATTTGTTGCCAAAAGAAAGGATGCTCAGAACCAAACTGGACTGTTGGGTATGATATCTACACTTGATATTAATGAATGCTTAATAAATGCCAAGCACTATTGTTCACCTGGTTTAGCTCAATTCATCCTCACAATAAATACTGGAGGTATTATCTCCATTATCTCCATTTTACAGAAGAGGAAATGGAAGCGCAGAGAGGTTAGTAACTCTCCCAGGGCCACAAGTCTAGCAACTAGCAGAGCTGGGATTAAAGCTTAGGAAGCCTGCTCTTGATCCCACGCTTTATACTCAGGACTGCACTTCCATGGTATATGCCTGAAGTAGTCCAGATGCTGAGCTAGACAGAACATAGGTCTGAAACCTAAGGCAAATCTTATGTATCCATAGATATCAGGCTCTCTTTTAAGAAGGAAAAAATTGCCAAAGTTTATTTGAAAATTGGTAGTAAGGCCAAATTTTCTGCGATGGAAGATACATTTAATTTTATAGACAGAGAAACAATGCTTTTATTCATTTCCTGATTCCAACTACTAAAAGTACTGGATAAAATTTTTTGGACTCTTTTCTACTTGAAATAGCATATGGATCATATAATTTAAATATAGATTTTAAGTCAAATTCTGATTATTGTGGATTATAGGAGGCCTTTTTACATATGGAGAAACTAAAACTTTAGAAGAAATAAAGTAACAAATATCCAAATAAATCTATTCTTGTTTACCTATGCAGCGTCAATCCCCTTAAAATTGCACCATTAAAGTAGATGATATTTAGGGCTTCCCTGGTGGCGCAGTGGTTGAGAGTCCGCCTGCCGATGCAGGGGACACAGGTTCGTGCCCCGGTCCGGGAAGATCCCACATGCCGTGAAGCGGCTGGGCCCGTGAGGCATGGCCGCTGAGCCTGCGCATCCGGAGCCTGTGCTCCGCAACGGGAGAGGCCACAACAGTGGGAGGCCCGCGTACCACAAAAAAAAAAAAAAAAAAAAAGTAGATGATATTTGAACATTTTGGCACTAAAAATATGAGACATTTTTCACACACACACACATGCAGACACATACACACACACAATTACGTTAAAAGAAGGTTTCATCCCCCCTACACAAAACTGATATATGAAAATCTTATTTACAAAATAGATGAATAATAGGAAGATATTAGAACTTAGATTTCCTTACTCCTAATCCGTTATACGTCTTATGAAGAATCATTAGTATCAAAAAGCATTTGTAAAGTATCATTATTATCTGAAATGGTGTGTTAAGAAAAAGAGCGTTAAATGATTATTCACAGTTTTCCAAGAGGATGCAGACACTCGATGGGTCTGTGATGTGTGGAGGAATACGTGGACCTTCCCACACCCTTGTGTGAATGTCTTTATGAAAACACAAGAAAATGTATGCTTGAGGGAGAGACTCAGAATTCAATGACTCTTGGACTGGACCATTTTCTTACTTTCTATTGCCTCTTCATAAACTATTTTAGAAAGAGAAAATTGTATTTTTCACTTTGCTTCAAGCTTATTTCACCTTCCTTGTGAGGACATTACAAACCAAGTAAGATATGGCACTCAGCTTGAACTGGGAACTTCCTCATTAGCCAAGGCTTCCATCGAGTTATAAGGGGAAATTGGTAAAGACAAAAGCTATTCTTTGGGGGTTTTGTAAACAAAAACATTATAAGGCCATGTAATATCTCAAGACTAGCTCTAAGGAATAAATTCGTACAAAAGTTAATATGTGTTTAGCCTTGCCTACATGGAAACTGCTTTTACAATCCTCTGTTAGTTGCATTATATTCCATGATAAAAACAACCTCTATCCGGGCTTCCCTGGTGGCGCAGCAGTTGAGAATCTGCCTGCCAATGCAGGGGACACGGGTTCGAGCCTTGGTCTGGGAAGATCCCACATGCAGCGGAGCAACTGGGCCCATGAGCCACAATTACTGAGCCTGCGCGTCTGGAGCCTGTGCTCCGCAACAACAGAGGATGCAACAGTGAGAGGCCCACGCACCACAATGAAGAGTGGCCCCCACTTGCCACAACTAGAGAAAGCCCTCACACAGAAACGAAGACCCAACACAGCCAAAAATAAATAAATAAATAAATAAAATTTTTAAAAAAGAACCTCTATCCATAATAATTACAGCACGATTGTAAGAAAAGATGGAAATAGGGAACCTGAAAATTCAACATTTCCCTAAATGTCAGGGGTCTATTTTTCTCAAGAGTCACACCACAGAACTGTGGTCCCTTAATGTGAATGACTAACATATATGTGTACTCTTTCTTTCACATCAAGTTGCAATTGAGTTCTTGGTGCAAGGGTTACCAGGAGAGATACCCCTGCTCTTCTTCAACTTGACATGCATCAGTAGATGGGGATCCACCAAGGTCATAGAGATCATGCAGGAATGTCAAGAACACCAACTCTGACTATCTAAACATATCTCTGCCACAAAGAACCTGCAGAGAACACAAGATATGAGAAACGGTGCTATCCATTACATATGAAGGGTCCATGTGAGCAGAACAGAAGGTGACTGCAAACCCGAATACTGAGGTCAATTTAACATATCCTCTGTGATAACCACTGATAAAAGATGCGAGCTGTTAACAGAGTAGGGGCAGCACTCTGAACAAAGAGAAGAGGAATGCAATCCAACACAGGTTCAAAATATCAGCTCATGTTTACCCTGATTCTGCTGAGTTCACCTCCTCATTCCCTCAGTCCCTGGCCCCCTCTGAAGCCCTTCCGACAGGGTGATCTCTTTGAGAGGATGGCATTAAGAGTACTGCCAAACCATTGAGCAGAAACTAGTCTGGCTGTATTTTAGGTTTTATTATAGAAGGCCAATTTATAGAATTATGGTTAAATTATACACTTTCCTCTGATGAGCCATCATTTGCTGATCTATCCTGATTATAGAGTAATCACATTTGCTGCTTCTATTCCAAATGATTAGTGCTGGCTTTGTAACACAATACAGTGCTGTGATTGTCCTGAAACCACATTCATTATTAATCAAGGATGGTCACATGCCTGGATGACTCTATTCCAAAAGCATAAATAATCTATCAAGAATTGCCAAGGGGTGATTGTGCTTCCCCCTTTGTTGGAATTATTTATTTTAAGATTTTTTAGAGGCACTGAATTTCCTTCTTTTTAATAAAAAAACATTTATTCTCCCACATGAGCCACCATTTTATAAATAACCTTCCTTTATTGTTAAAAATGGATCTAATACAGCTTATCTTCTCTCTCTGTACTGATTATTATGTGCAATTTATGACTCAAAATGATTGAAAAATGGATAAGAGCCTCATCCATGGGCAGACTGATCAAGAGCTAGTGTACTGCATGTGCTTATATATTCTACTGAAATGATCCAAGGGCAGACATGAGATGTTGTCTATTATTAGAAATGACTTTCTGTTGTAGAGTGAGGCTTTAAAGTGAATTAAAGTTAAAAAAAAAACCTCCCTGGTAAAGTAAATTATGGTCTCAAAAGACTATAATCTTGGAATAACAGACTGAATCCTTGTTGTAGGTACAGATGTGGTTTCTGGCAACCATGAGTTGCTTTCCAGACAAACTGTCTTCTTCCAGAGAATTTGGTGTTTGATAGTCTCTTCAAGAAAGACCTTTCAGTTAACAATTTATAGACAAATAAGAATAAGGAATCTGAGCCTCTTTGGGCATTCTAGAATGATATATTCTTTGAAGGAAAAAACTGCAAGGTGTTCTTTAGTAAAGAAGTTAAAATAACACAGTAAAATATATGCATAATTTTGTTTAAAAAAATAGAAGTTGATTAAAACCAACTACTTTTAAGTCATCTGTAGAAACAGCATCTGAAGTGAAACTTCTGCTTGACAAATCATCTGGGAAAATGCTAGTTATTGTTTTTTTTGTTTTTTTTTTTTTTGCGGTACACGGGCCTCTCACTGCTGTGGCCTCTCCCGTTGCAGAGCACAGGCTCCGGATGCGCAGGCTCAGCGGCCATGGCTCACGGGACCAGCCGCTCCGCGGCATGTGGGATCTTCCCGGACCGGGGCACGAACCCATGTCCCCTGCATCGGCAGGCAGACTCTCAACCACTTCGCCACCAGGGAAGCCCTTAATTATCGTTTTATTTTGTTAAATTCATCATGTGTTTTCTCATAAAAGTTTCTTTTCAAAGAAAGACTTTGAACTATCCAATCACCTCATGCTCTCTTGAAATGAAAAGGAAAGTCAGGAGAATATTAATAATAGTGATAGTAAAAATAGTAATATATGATTTATAAAAGGAAAATAATAATATATGATTTATTAAAATAATAACATATGATTTATTTTATTTATATTTAAAATATATAAAGTATTATGTAAAACCTCTTTTAAAATGATGGCATTACTCATTATAACTGCATGTTATTCTAGCAATTTGAGAAGCTTTATTCATAAGACTTAATATTCACCAACCTTCCAATGCAATCAACACTAAGATAACTTCCTCTTTTGCTGAAATTAAGAATACTAACTTCTGCCACCTCTCACTAAAACAAGAAGAGGGCTATTAGAATGACTGGAACAGGATACAATTTTCATAAGCACACTATGTATTTACTGATGTATCAGATGTGCAGATACTTAATTTGTTTCTCTATATATGGACTTGGCTTCTATTTTGAGTTCCCAGCTCTACTTGAAGGTAGAAAAATGAATTTAGTCATTTTTAAGTCAACTATTTAAATTTACTATTCTCTTAGTCATTTAAGTTTTGAACTCAATCCTAGAGGATTTTTCCTGAGGCTGATTTTCAGCTGTGAGTGTATTCAGTGGTGCAAAATTAATGAGGAGAGCTAGTCATTTCTCATCCTTGAACCTCCCCATATGGATCCACCGGGAGGCAGCATCTACCACCTGGCTTCCAGCTCATAGCCCAAGCAGCCCCATCTGCCACCTCCAAGAACCCTTTTCACCTTTGAGGGCTCAGAGTCAAATCTGCACCACCTTTGGCCTCACCAGAAAATATTTGGCTATTCAGTTAGTTCTTTAGGGGATATGGACTATCTGAGGCTGCACTTTGTTTTAGGCCTGAGGAGGAGCATAGGGCAACCCCTTCCTCCACCCTACATACACATACACATCAAGCTCTTTTCCTTATAGTTTTCTCCTCTTTCTTCCCAGCTCAGAGCATTCTTACATATTTGAATAACAAAGAAAAAACTGGCTCTGCCAGATCCCATCTCCATTCATATCTTTCCTGGACTATTCATTTTGATTTTATAAGGCAATAATGTGGCTTCCTTTAGTCTCTGATTTTGCACTCTTCCGGAGGTAGAGGCTACCATCTATGAGCTAAATGGGGAAGGTTACCAGGTAAAGACAAAGGTCAGGATGGCACCCATCTGTATCTGTATCTGTGTTATCATATAGCAGCTGCCTATAAGGTGTGCCATCTACTTATCAACTGTCCCAGCCTCTTATGAGTCAGTGCTCACCAAAGGCCATCAGATAAGGAATCAGATAAGTCACTGGTAATTAAAGAATATACTGAACTTAGTTCTCTAAATGGAGAGAGCCCTCTGAAAAACCTTTTTAAACAGGTCTCATTTGACCTAAAAACCTGAAGACTTTCAGTGGGAATGGTCCCAGCCCCACCCTCCTATGGGCTGGCTGGCTCAGGGTTATACTGCAGATGCCGTACCAAATGCTAGCAAGTGGGGACACAGGGCAGTAAGCTACTTGCTGGACTTCAGGCCCTTCCTTCAAGGCTTGGATGGGCTGCAACGCATCTGTGGAAAGATCATGAGCAGGCAGGGCTTTATCAAGCTAGACAGGTAGGAAATAAGATCAGATGCCATAACTTTGTCTTTATCTCTTTACATTTCACTGATCAGAAAGGACCTCTTAGGATGGATGGACAGATGGATGGATGGATGGATAGATGGATAGATAGATAAATAAATAAAAGAGAGGGCCCAGAATGAGTGTCAGTTTCTTGATAGTTATTCAGTGTTTACACACCTTTCGTCCACATTTAAACTTACAAACTGAAACAGAAACATGTTTCTACCTACCTAATGCAATTATCTCTTGTATAAGATACCCTCATCATCTATTAAAAAAGAGAAGGCCCAAATCCCTTAAGTCATTGTTTCCATTTGAAGTAATGCTCATTCTTCTTCCAGTAAAGCCACAATCCCCCTTTGATATTTTTCAGCTAAAGATTACTAGATTCGCAACTACCAATAAATCTAATTAAATAGTAGGGACAGGAGAGATGGGAAAGTTTAGTTAATATGTACAAATATCATCATAATAAAACAAGAAAAATATATGCATAGTTACTCTAATCCTCATTTTTTACATTTGACTACAAGGTTGCAGTTGATAATTATAACCTTTTTTTTTAGTATCGATTCCATGTTCTCTTTTCTCTCTGCCAGCCCCCAGGTGGACACGGCTCTTTATGATTCATACCTTCATTGCTAAAGGAAATTAGCTCTTAATTATCTTCTCTGTATTGCTATAATCCTCACCTAACTTTTACTACTGGGTATAGAAGTACTGAAAGTCACTCCAGGAATCCTAGTTTCTAGGACTAGATCTCCTCACTCCCACTGTGAAGCACAAACACTATTTATTTTTGATAATCAGAATCAAGATCCCCAGCGAATACAATAAACTCCTTCTTTCCCTGTTGGTAAAGAGGAACTAGAAGCTCCAAATGGCCAGATAGCAGTCTCAACACCTAGTTCAATGCTTCCTCATGAAATCCTATGTTAACTGTTAACAATACCTCTAAATCAACAGAATCCAAAGTAGTAGCATAGAAGCAGGAAATCTATAAGAGAGTCATTGATAATAATGAGAGGAGTCATGACCACTTCTACCCCTTGGTTCTACATCCATGATTTCTGGCTAAGAAAGAAACACACATACTGGTAACAGTTGAAAGCATTTACTGCATCTTATAGAAGAGGACCCCGTCCTCAAAGATGTTGTTACCCAACTGACTCCATAATTGAGTATTTAATAGGGCATTTCCTCACACTATCAGGCCATTTACTGCTGTATGGTAAATGGCAAGACAGTGAATCTTTTGTTAAAGTAGAGAATACCCTGGTGGTGAATAAGGCACTTAAATCTGTGGATTATTCTAAAATTTATATGCACAGGCCATAAAGTAGAAAAAACAAGTTTGAGAAAAAGAATAAAGTGAAAGGAACCACTCTACCCAATATTAAGGCCTACTGTATAGTTATGGTAATCAAAGCAGTGTGGTATTGGTGGAAGGACAGATACATAGATAAATGAAACAGAATAAAGAATCCAGAAATAGACCTACACACATATAGCCAGTTGATTTCTAACAAGAGTGCAAAAGCAATTCAATGGAAGAAGAATAGACTTTTCAACAAATGATACTGAAACATCCATAGGCACACACATACAAAAAGTGAACCTCAACCTAAACTTTGTATCTTTTACAAAAATTAACTCAAAATAGATCACAGGTTAAATGTACAATGAAACTATAGAAGTTTTAGAAAAATAACATAGGAAAAAAGCCCTTGGGATCTAGTCTAAGCAAAGAATTTGTAGACTTGATAACAAAAGCATGATCCATAAAAGGAAAAATTGATCATTGGACCTCATCAAAATAAAAAACTTTTGCTTTGTGAAACATCCTATTGAAGGTATAAAAAGAAAATTTATATTCTGGGAGAAAATACTTGCAAACCACATATCTGACAAAGGACTATTATTTAGAATTCTCAAAATATAAAGAACTCTCAAAACTCAACAATTTAAAAAAGAAGAAGAAACAAAACAGTTAGAAAATGGACAAAAGATATGAATAGCCATTTCACTCAAGAGGATATACAAAAAATAAGTAGGCACATCATGAAAAGATACTCAACATCATTAGCTATTAGGGAAATGCAAATTAAAATCACAATAAGATATCACTATACATCTATCAGAATGGCTAATATAAAAACTAGTGATGACACCAAATGCTGTGGAGAATGGAAAGAAACTAGGTCATTCTTTTTTTTTTTTTTTTCTGGTGGAATGGAAAATGATACAGCCACTATGGAAAATAGCTGGCAGTTTCCTATAAAATTAAACATTCAATTTCCATATGACCTAGCAATTACACTCTTGGGCATTTATCACAGAGAAATGAAAACTTACATTCACACAATCTATACAGGAATGTTCATAGTCCAAAACTGGAAGCAATCCACATGTCTTTCAATAAGTGAATGGTTAAACGAACTGTGATACCTTCATACCATGGAGTATTACTCAGCAATAAAAAGGAATGAACTATTGATACATGCAACAACTTGGATAAAATACCAGGGAATTACACTGAGTGAAAAGAGCCACTCCCCAACGGTCATATGCTATATCATTTCATTTATATTACATTTTTGAAATAAAATTATAGAAATGGAGAAGAGATTAGTGATTGCCTGGAGACAAGGATTAGGGGTGTGAAGAGAGGTGGTTGTGGCTATAAAAGGGCAGCATAAGGGATCCTTGTGCTGATGTAATATTCTGTATCTTGACTATATCAATGTCAATATCCTAATTGTGATGATACTGATGGCAAGAGCATGACAAGGTAGAAAAGCAAATCTATATCTAGAGTAAATATCTGTTCCAGGGGAGCCAAACTGCTGTCCTCTCCATGAAATAGGGGTATAGTGCAATCAACCTATATCAGACACCTGGCTGGTACTCCTGAGGGGATGGTACCACACTGGAGGCTCAATACTAGACTCTACTGTTGAAAGGTTAGGTATCCTGCAGGCATAGTATCCAAGTTAACCTCAGTGAAGAGAAACTCCTATAGTCAAGGCCATGCATAACCTCCATCCCTCCACACCGATTCTTTGTGAGTTCATTGAGCAAGCATTCAAGTTTATAAGCAACAACTGACTTTCATCCATGGAATGGCTCCTCTTGTCCACCCAACTATTGAGAACTTCCTCTGCAGTGGGTGTTCTTTGCTATCCTACCTTCTTTTCTGTTACCATATAACATTTTTTTAAAACTTCTGTGTGTCATTTGTTTTGAGTCACTTTCATAGCTCATCCAAATGGGAATTCTCTTATTTTCATTTTGCTTTTGCTCAACCTGACATTCTCAACTTTTAATTAGGAAACCTTACTCACTCACATTATAGTGAATTAGCAAAAGGAAATAAAGTAAGTAAATGTAATAACAAGAAACATGCTAATGTAGTTGGTATACCAACTGTGTCCAAAAATAGCATCTTTGCCTTCAAATTATGCCTAAAAGCTTACAATTTCACGTCTATAGTACACCTAAATATAAAGCTATTGAAAAAATACTAGTTACTAGTCGTCTAGTTTTGAATCACAAAATATAGTTACTATAGTGTTTAACTAATATGTTTCATACATTAAAATTATTACAAGGTAAATATAGCTTCATGTCTGAGTTATCTTTGGGGTTTTTGAATAACATTTACAAATTTATTTTCACCATTAAATAATGTCAGAGAGCAGATAGAACAGTATCACCAAACTCATTTTATGAATGAGAAAAATGAGACAAGTAAGCAGTTGGGTACTTATGTCTGAGGCTGAGGCTGAGTGAGGTCTGGGCTAAGCCTTAATAGGGAAAATGATCAGCATAAAATGGTATTTAAAGTTATGAAATTGAAAAGGACTCCAAAGGAAAGGATGTAGGCAAAGAAAGGGAAGCCAAAGAACTAAGTCTTGAGGAGTAGCAAAATTTAGGTGGCAGGTTGCTGAGACGCAACAGGGAAAAGAGTCTGAGAAAGGGCATCTAGACAGTCAGATCAGTCTCCTGGAAGTCATGTGCAGAAAATGTTTCAAGAGAGAGAGGTCAATTGTGTAATGTGTTAGAGTGAAGCCGAAAAATTCACAAGTGGCTTTAGCCATGTGGGAGACATGATGACGTGGAAGAAACCTTGCTCTGCCCACTTCCAAACAGCTTCCCAAAGGAGACACATATATAGCAGCCAGAGGGCCCATGCATCCATCAAGGGAATCCAGTTGCTTAGGTTATATGGCAAAGAGAGACGTAATAATGATAATGAAAAGAACAACTCTGGATTGAGTATTTACTCTGTCTGGCACTGTGTTAGGCTTTTAGAAGGTATTAACTTGGTCGACGAAGAGGTTACTACCTATCAATTTTCAGCTGAAGAAATTACCTGCTGGTTTGCCTATGAGGACACTGAGGTTCAGAGAAGTTAAATGATATCTCCAAGCTATCCAGTTAATAAATAGAGCCAAATTTCAGTCTGAAGCTTCTTCATCAACGTTTACACATTCTACTCTATCATAATTAAATATTGGTAGAGATATGCATCTAGTTACATGTATGTGTCATTATAACAATAATTCCAAAAACACAAAGGATGAAAAGAGAAAAACCTAGAGGCAAAGTTTTATACTAGATGTGACAAAGCCACTGGGGAAACCTGTCTTCAAACCAGATTGTGTTGATTACTGTCTAAACAACTTGGACATTTTGAAGAAAAAAGCAGCTACATTTATAAATAGCTCAGGTATCTCTCTATAACATCATTAGGAGAACTGTTCCACCTAATTAAATGAAGACAAGCTTGTTTCCATAAATACACACACACTGACACAAACTTCTAGGATTATTAAGGATGCCAGATATTCACCAATCATTGTCAGAAGTCAACCTTCTATAAATAAATCAACATGCATTTCTCTACCCTGTACCTATCTGCACAAGGATGGAACTGAGTTCACTGTAGTTTAACAATCTCTCCTCCTGTCTTTGTCTGTCTCTCTCTATGTATATATACATATATGCATCACATTTATAATATTCCATATTCTCTATGTATATTTAGAATAACTTAAATATATATATTTCTAGAGAGAATGTGGAGAGAATATATATTGAGAGAGATTCAGCAATTAAAGCTATTTTACCACTGCTGGGAATCTTATTCACAGGTACTTTAGTTATTTTCTTATTCACTGAGATTAGTATTTTCCACACGTTTGTTTTGTTTTTCTTTGCAGTAATTTACTGCAGAAAGTTTACTATTTAATAACAGACATAACCTCACTCATGAACAAATCAAACTGATAAAAATGTCAGCTCAGGGTATTTTCTTCCAACTGCAAATCCTACGCAGTGTTAAAATGCATGTGGGTGATATGGGTGACTTACTGCCCTTTCTTTTCATTATTCCTGTAAGCCTTCTTTTAATTTATTTATATGAGTTGCTTCCAGTAAGCAATCACTTAGTGCTACTGTAAATACAAAACTAAAGAAAATATGAAATGAAAATATAAGCTTTAGGAAATCACATTCAACCACATCAAAATTTCATTGTAAATTATATCATAGAAGAAAATGTTCATGGCTTTTATACAAAATATTTCAATAATATAAAAAGCCAAAGGAATTAATTTAAGATTATAATTATAAATTTGATGTTGGCATTGTTTTTAAAATAAAGAAAAAAAGGAACTAACTTTTGATTATCCATTACATAAAGCAACTTTAACAGACATTTTATTCAGCAGATATGTATTCAGATTCTACTCTGGACCAGGTACTATACTAGGCACTAAGAGTGCATCAGAAAAAAAAAAAGAATAGGAAAACCCCACATACTTGTGGAGGTTTAATTCCCCAAACCACCTGTATCTACTGTATTATTATCTCTGTTTTCTAGATAAGAAAACTCAAGCGTAGAGAAATTAATCAATTTGTCTAAGTTTGCACATCTAGGTAAGGGGCAAACAGAAATCTGAATCTGAAATTCACTCTCTTTTCTACTGCGCTACATACAACATGCTCCTCATTACATTTCAACTGCCTGAAATTAACAAAAGATTTATAGATGCACTTTTTAACTCCCCAGAATAAGCCACAAATTTAACACAATACCAATAAAAATAACATTAGTGGGTTTTTCTGGAGTTAGACAAGTTGATTATAAAATTCAGAAAGAAAAGCAAACAATCAAGAATAGCCAGGAAATCCTTAAATAACATGTACACTGTGAGTCAACCAGCCATACCAGAATCAAAAATATTGTAAAATGTCTACAGTTAAAACAGTATAGGGCTTCCCTGGTGGCGCAGTGGTTGAGAGTCTGCCTGCTAATGCAGGGGACACGGGTTCGTGCCCCAGTCCGGGAAGATCCCACATGCCACGGAGCGGCTAGGCCCATGAGTCATGGCTGCTGAGCCTGTGTGTCCAGAGCCTGTGCTCCACAACGGGAGAGGCCACAACAGTGAGAGGCCCGCGTACCGCAAAAAACAAAAACAAAAAAAAACAAAACAAAAACCAGTATAGTATTTATGATTAACTAGACCAATGAAAAAGGATAGAAAATAAAAAACAGACCTAACTACATATAGATCTACCATATGAAATTCATTATGTTTATGGATCTATAATTTATATACCATGAAATTCACCCATTTGAAGTTTATAATTCATTGTTTTATGGTATATTCACAGAGTTGAGCAAGAATCACTACATTCTAATTTTAGAACATTTTATAACTCTTAAAGGTAACCCTTACCCATTAGCAGTCAGTTACTATTCCCCAGCTCATCCCCAAACTCAGGAGATTAGACAACCACTAATTGTTTTTTAAGTCTCTATAAATTTGCCTCTTCTAGACACTTCATGTGAAATGACATTATCCAATAACCAGTCTTTTGTACCAGGCTTCTTTCATTTAGCATGTTTTCAAGGTTCATCCATGCCATAGCATGTATCAGTACTTCATTTTTCAAATTGCTGAACAACTTTATATTTTATGGATATATCATATTTGTTTATCCATTCATCACTTGCTGGATATTTGAGTTGTTTTCCATTTTTAGCTATTATGAAGAGAACATCTATGAAAATTCATGTATAAGATTTTGTAAATACTTATCTTGGTATTTTTCTTGAATATATACTTAGGAGTGGAATTTCTGGCTCATACATAACTCTATACTTAACATTTTGAGAAACTGCCAAACTGTATTCACAATCATCTGTACCATTTTACATTCCCATCAGCAGTGAATAATGCTTCCAATTTTTCTATATCCTCACCGACACTTGTTATTATTGGTCTTTTTTGTTATAGACATCCTAGTGAATGTGAAATGTAGGTATCTCAAGGTTCAGATTTACTTTTCCCTAATAATGATGTCAAGCATATTTTCATTTACTTATTGATTGTTTGTACATATTTTTAGAAAATTATCTATTCAGATCCTTTGCCCATTTAAAAATTGGATTATTTATCTTTCTATTAAGTTGTAAAATTTTTTTAAATTTGGGGGAAAAAGTCCCTTATCAGATAGATATATGATTTGCAAATATTTTACCACATTCTGTGGAATGTTCTTTCACATTCTTGATGGTATCATTTGCAGTACAAAGTTTTTTATTTTGATGAAATCTAATTTATCCTATTTTTTTCTTTTGTTGCTTTGCTTTTGGGGAAAAAAAAAAAACACACACATTGCCTAACCCAAGATAATGAAAATATACTTTTATGTTTTCTTCTAAGACTTTTATAATTTTAGCTCTTATACTTAGGTCTATGATCCATTTTGAGTGAATTTTTGTGTATAGTGAGAAGTAGGGGTCCAACTTCATTCTTTTCCATATGGATATCCAGTTGTCTCAGTCCAGTTGTTGAAAAAAAACCCCAATTTTTTCCCCATTGAATGGTCTGGGAACTCTTGTTGAAAATCAACTGACAGTAAATCTAAGGGCTTATTTCTAGACTCTCAATTCTATTCCATTGATGTATGTATCATCCTTATACCCATCCCACACTTTCTTCATTACTGTAGTTTTGTAGCAAGTTTTGAAATCAGGAACAACTGTGTTCTTCAGTTTTATGCTTCTTTCAAGATTATTTTGGCTCTTCTGGATCTCTTGCATTTCCATTTGAATTTTAGGACCTAATTCACAATCTATGCAAAAAAAAAAATTAAGCCAGCTATGGTTTTCATAGGGATTGCATTAAATCTAGAGATCAATTTTGGGAGCACTGCCATATTAATAATAATAAGTCTACCATACCATAACAATGGGATGTCTTTCTACTTATTTAGATCTTCTTAAATTTTATTCAGCATTTTTTAGTTTTTAGTATACAAGCCTTGTATTTCTTTCCTTAAGTTTATTCCTAAGTATTTTATTCTTTTTGATGGTATTATAACTGGAATTATTTTTTAATTCATTTTTAGATTTTTTAATGCAAGTGCATAGAAATACAATTGATTTTTGTGTGTATTCTGTAAACTTATTGAAATTGTTTATTCATTCATTATGTTTTTTTTTTTTTTCTTTTTGTGGATTCCTCAGGATTTTCTCTATGCAAGATCAGGCCATCTGTGAACAGAGACAGTTTTACTTCTTCCTTTCCAATCTGGATACCTTTTATTTCTTTTCCTTCTTAATTGCCCTTGCTACAATGTCTAGTGTAATGTTAAATGGAAGTGACAAGAAGAGACATTCTTGTCTTGTTCTTGATTTGTTGTCTTGTTTTTTCTTTTCTTTTTTTTTTTTTTTTGCAGTACACCGGCCTCTCACTGTTGTGGCTTCTCCCATTGTGAAGTACAGGCTCCAGATGCGCAGGCTCAGCTGCCATGGCTCACAGGCCCAGCCGCTTCCCGGCACGTGGGATCTTCCCAGACCGGGGCACGAACCCGTGTCCCCTGCATCAGCAGGCGGACTCTCAACCACTGTGCCACCAGGGAAGCCCTGTTGTCTTGTTTCTGATTGTGTCTCAGTCTTTTACCATTAAGTGTGAGGTTAGCTGGTTTTTATAGATGTCTTTTAGTAGACTGATGAAGTTCCAATCTATTTTTAGTTTGTTGAATGTTTTTATTATGAAAGAGTATTATATTTTGTCAAGTGCTTTTTTTCTGCATCTACTGAGATGACCATGCAATTTTGTTCTTTATTCCATTAATAGGGTATATTACATTAATTGATTTTGGAATGGTAATCCAACCTTGTATTCCTGGACCATGGTATATAATTCTTTTTGTATCTTGCTTGATTAGCTTGCTAGTATATTGTCGAGGATTTTTGCAACTATATAAGATACACTGTTCTATAGTTTTCTTTTTTTCTGTTATTTTTGTCTGGTTTTGATATCAGGCTGATAGTGCACTTAGAGAATGAGTTGGGAAGTATTCCCTCCACTTCTATTGATTGAAAGAGTCTGTGAAAGTTTAGTAATAATTCTTCTTTAAATATTTGGTAGAATACACCAGTAAAGACATCTGACCTAGGTTTTTCTTTGTGGGAATTTTTTTTAAATTACTAGTTCAATCTTATTACTTGCTATTTGTTTACTCACATTATTTGTTCTTGATTCAGTATCATAGTTTGTCTTTCTAGAAATTTGTTCACCTAAGTTACTCAATTTGTTGGCATATCTAACTAGCTGTTCAAAGTATTCCTTTTCAATCCTTTTTATTTCTGTAAGATCAGTAATGATGTCTCCACTTTTTTTTCTTTGTCTTTAATAATTTGAGTCTTCCCTTTTGTCAATTTTGTTGATCTTTTCAAAGAACCGATTTTTTAATTTATTGATTTTTTTTACTGTTCTATTTTCTATTATATTTATTCTATTATAATCTTTAATATTTCTTTCTTTTTCCTATCTTTGGATGTGTTTTGTTCTTCTTTTATAGTTTCTTAAGGTGGAAAGTTAGGTTACATATTAAAGATCTTTCTTATGTTTTATTTAGGCATTTACAAGTATAAATTTCCCTCTGAGTACTGTTTTAGCTACATCTCACTGTTTCTGGCCTTCTGTGTTTTGTTTTTATTCATCTAAAAGTATCTTCTTATTTCCTTGGTGAGTTCTTCTTTGACCCACTGGTTATTTAGGAATATTTTGTTTAATTTCCACATATTTATGAATGTCCCAAAGTTTTTTTTTCTAATATTTATTTCTAATTTAAATCCATTGTAGTTGGAGAACATACTTATATAATTCCAACGCTTTTATATTTATTGAGGTTTCTTTTATGGGTTAACATATGGTCTCTTCTGGAGAATATTCCATATATTTGTGAGGTAAATGTGTATTCTGCTGTTGTTGGGTGAAGTGTTCTATGGATATGTATTAGGTCCACTTGGTTTATAATGTTGTTCAAGTTTTCTCTTTTCTTTTTTTTTTTTTTTTTTTTTTTTGCGGTACGCGGGCCTCTCACTGTTGTGGCCTCTCCCGTTGCGAAGCACAGGCTCCAGAAGCGCAGGCTCAGCGGCCATGGCTCATGGGCCCAGCCGCTCCGCGGCATGTGGGATCTTCCCAGACCGGGGCACGAACCCGTGTCCCCTGCATCAGCAGGCGGACTCTCAACCACTGCGGCCACCAGGGAAGCCCCAAGTTTTCTCTTTTCTTGTTGTTTAATTCTTCTATTCCTCTCTAGTTGTTCTATCCATTATTGAAAGTGGATTATGAAAGTCTCTAAATATTATTGTTGAAATATCTAGTTCTTCATTTCTGTGTTCTTGCTTTACGTATTGTTGATATATACACACACACACACACACACACACACACACACGTATGTATGTTTGTAATCATTATCTTCTTGATGAATTGACACTTTTATCATTATAAAATGTCTCTTTTTATCTCCAACAAGTTTTGTTTTAAGTCTATTTTTTCTGATTTTAGTATAGCCACTTCAGCTTTCTTATGGTTACAGTTTGCACGTTATATCTTTTTCTATCCTTTTCCTTTCAATTTGTACATTTTTTAATCTAAAGTTTATCTTCTATAGACAGCATATAATAGACTCTCATCTTTTTATCCAAATTGACAATTAATGACTTTTTATTGGATTGATTAATGCATTCACATTTAACGTTATTTTGATATGGCTGGATTTAAGTTTACCATTTTGGTTTTTGCTTTGTATAATTTTTCTCTACTATTTGTTCCTCTGTATATTCTTTTGCCTTTTTTACCTTTTAAAAATATTTTGTAGTGTTAATTCCTTTAATGGTTTTTAAATTATATTTTAAAAATTATTTTCTTAGTTGTTACTTTATGGCTATAATATATACATTATCTTATCAAAACCTACTTTAGATAAATACTAACTTAATTCTAGTTAGGTATATAAACTTCACTCTTATATAGCTCTATCTCCTGTTTTTTTATATATTATATTTGTGAAAAACCCAAGAATATATTGCAAAAATCATTACATTATATAATATTATGCCTTTTAGAGAACCTGAGTGTATATTTATAGAGTTTGTGGTATTACCCATCTTAGGTACTATTTCTGGTTATTTTTATTTGTTTCTATGGATTTGAGTTGCCATCTAGTGTCTAATACAGCTCTTGCTTTCACCCTAGAGAACTTCCTTTAGTGATTCTTGTAAGGTAGTTCTATAATCAATGAATTTGCTCAGCTTCTGTTTTTATGTGATATCTTTATTTTGTCTTCATTTTTCAAAGATAGTTTTGATGGATATAAGATTCTTAGTAGGCACTTTTTTTCTTCTTTCAGCATATTTTTTTGTTGAGAAGTCAGCTGTTAATCTTATCGGTGTTCCCTTGTATGTGATGAGACACTTTTCTCTTACTGTTTCCAATATTTTACCTTTGTCTTTGTCTTTCAACTTTTTGTCTATGGTGTGCATGGATATGGATCTCTTTGCGGTTATCAAAGTTTGTTGAACCTCTTAGATATACAGATTGGTGTTTTACACCAAATTGGGATGTTTTCAGCCATTATTTCTTCATTTTTTTCTGCTCCTTTCTCTTTTTCCTCTCCTTCACGTATCCCCATTTCACACATCTTGATGCACTTAAAGGCATCCCACATTTCTTTGAAGCTCTCTTTATTTTTCTCTATCATCTTTTCCCCTCTGTTACTCTCACTGCATAATCTCTATCAATCTATCCTCAGCTTCATGGATTCTTTCTTCCACAAGCTCAAATCTCCTGTTAAGCCCTTCAGTGATCTCTTCACTTCAGTTATTATATTTTCCAACTCTAGAATTTTCATTTGGATCTTTTTAAATGATTTCTACCACTTGATGTGACATTGCCACTATACCTTTTTTTAATTCTTTAACATGATTTCCTATAGTTTTTAAATATAGCTTCTTTAAATTCTCTATCTGATAAGTCTGATATTTAGACCTGCTAAGTATTCTTTGGAGTTTACATTGTCTGCTTTTGTTCCTGAGTATGGGTCACACTTTCCTGTTTCTTTGCCTGTCTCATAATCTTTGCCAAAGGCTGGAAATTCTTGATAATATATTGTAACCACTTTGAATACTGATTTCCATCCCCAAAGTTTATTGATGCTGTTTGTTTGTTTAACTTTTTAGTAACATGGCTAGACTAATGTAGTCAAGTCTATTTTCCCCATAGTACGCTGTTTTTGACATCACATTTAAGGAAGCACAAACCCTTCTGTATGTGTTCTCTGGGATACACATACAGTCTTCCTCAGTATGAGGGATGATTGTGATCTCTGCTTGCTCTCTTTGACTGTCTCTTTCCCACTGGTCTTTTTGTATTGGTATCACATGCCACTCTTCACCTCTACAAATTGCTAGCTAATTATTTTATTTTAAAAAAATAATTGTTGAATCAACTGTTTCACAGTGAGATCCAAATGAAATCAAGCCCTTTTGTGGGGATGGGTTGTTGTCAGGAAGTTTCTTTTTAGATAAGTATTCCAACTAATAAATGAGAAATTTAGAAAGATTTAGATTCATTCACTCTAATGAATGAATAGATTTATGCAATGAATGTCAGAGGCTGCTAAAATCCTAAAAAAAGTGGCAACCAGGTATTATGTATCTCCAGACTGAAGAACACATCTTGCACCTTTAAAATATTCTTCTAAAAGAAAAAAAAAAGTCTTAGTAAACCTTTAGATCTAAGTACAATGTTTTTGAAAATATAAAGAGAAACTTGTTAAATTACACCACAGGAATACATTCAAGAAAAACCAAATGTTGGCAACCCCACAGGACAGATCATTCCCTTTCTTCAACAAGTAAATCACAGATAAAAAAACAAAACAAAACAAACATGTGAAGAGGATAAACTAGAGATTGTTAGAGCCCTATGTCTATTGGAATTTTGCATCTTGTATAGATCCTGATTCTAACAATCTGCAAAACAAAATGAGACAATCAAGGAAATTTTCAACACTAATTAAATACTATTTATCATATCATGTAATTATATTTAATTATTTTTAGGTAGCATAGCTCAGAGGTATTGCAGGTTTGGTTCCAGACTACTGTAATAAAGTGAATACTGTAATAAAGTGAGCCACATGAATTTTTTAGTTCTCAGTACATATTAAAGTTAGGTTTATGCTATACTGTAGTCTATAAGTGTGCAATAATAGCATTGTATCTAAAAAACCAATGTATGTACCTTATTTAAAAAATACTTTATTGCCAAACAATTAAAATAATAACATCAAAGATCACAGATCACAGTGATAACAAACATAACAACATAATAATAATGAAGAAGTTTGAAATATTGCAAGAATTACCAAAATGTTACACAGAAACATAAAGTGAACAAATGCTGTTGGAAAAAATGTTACCAGTAGAATTACTTGATGCAGGGTTGCCACAAACTATCAATTTGTAAAAAAAACAATATCTGCAAAGTGCAATAAAACAAGGTATGCATGTATAATTTTATCTTATAGTGACCTATGTCTTTAAAAGTATTCTTACCTTTAGAGATACATACTGAAATATTTAAAGATAAAATGATAAGATGTGGGGCATATAATTCAAAATGATCCATAGATAAGGAATGTGCAGGGATAAAGATGAAAAAAACTGGTCATGAGTTGATAACTATTGAAATTGGTAATGGATTCATGGGTCCCTTACATTATTTTGAAATTTTCCATAATAAGGAGTTAAAAATAAGCAACAAATATTTACTATCAACAATGTACTCATCATTGTGTTAAGCAATGTGGAATAATGAAAGAACTATATACATCAAGATTTCTGACCACAGGAAACTTTTGATCTAATCCAGTTGACAATACTAAAAGTCATGAGATAACAAGAATCAATGGAATTAACAGTTAAAATATTTGGCACAGATTGTACGCATCTAGAGGAGAATTAAGTTCCTGAGGTCTGGAAAATTTAGGGGAAACTTTAGAAGAGAAGAGATTCAAACTGGCATTTTAAAGGATGAGACAAATCTGAACAGATAAAAGGAATAGGGAAGAGCTTGGGCAGTTTACTAGATTCCATAAAGGTTAATAAGTAAAAATCTCCTCTTACTATTTTGTTTGGGATATACTTCCCAATGCTTCATCCCTGGGCTCTCAAAAGTAAACTAAAGAGATATGAAGATTTAGGAGTTCTCTTTTGAATTAATCTCTGAATATTAAATTATGCAAATTTCATTGAGTACATATAGTCCCTCTGTCATCATATTCTTAAAGGTCATCTGTTGTTCTCTTGCAGAAACACCAGCTCTTCTCAGTAAAAACCAAAGTGAACCACGTATTTCAAATAAGACTAAAGATGGAGTCTCTCTCTGAACACATTGCCGAAGGAAATCGTTATGCAAATCATCCAAGACTTGAATATATTTTTACACTCACAGCAGGTTAGCACAAAATTAGCACACAATAGAAGGTAAGTTTTGATCAATTCAAAGAGAATGCATGTCAAGAGCAACTAACGATGGCCCCATTATACCTCCCAAACATGTTAGAGAAATATTTCTTCCAATTTTTCAGTTTAAGCATAATTACTCTAACCACTAAGTTATTCTCTTGCTAGGAAAACAAACAAACCTATATGCTTACCCCAAATTATCTAGTAGAACAGGTGTGAAATTGAGACCTAAAGAGGCTAAGTAATTTACCCAAATCCACAGTTAGTAGGTAATAAAATCAGGAATAGTACAAAATAGATTATTAACTACTGAATACATAACAAAATGTAAAACACTTTTTACACTATGTATGATTTCTCCTCTCAAATTACACTCTAATTCTCACCTATTTTATCGCACATTTTTATAGACACATATAAGGACTTACTTCATCCAACAGAAAATAGTTTCACTTGATAAACTAAGCCATTCTTGAATGTAAATACTATAAAACTATGACACTGAACATTAGGTGTCCACTCATCAATCATGCCATACTTCCTGCTAATAGAATCACAGGTTTGTTCATAGGCTTCTAGGAGGGTTAGACCCCAAGGATGAATCTCAATTAATTTAGAGCAGTGGTTATCAAGGTGATGTCACAATGTCCAATGTTATAAAAATAAATATCAGTAAATGAGAATACTTTTATAAAAATTTTTTACTTTATTTTGGACTATAGTTGATTTACAATTTTGTTAGTTTCAGGTGTACAGCAAAGTGATTCAATTATAAATATACATATATCTCTTCTTTTTCAAATTCTTTTCCCATTTAGCTTATTACAGAATATAGAGCAGAGTTCCCTGAATTATACAGTAGGTCTTGTTGGTTATCTATTTTATTTTTTTATTCAAGTATTTATTAATTTATTTGGCCACACCACATGGCTCGCAGGATCTTAGTTCCCTGACCAGGGAGAAGTCTTAACCACTGGACTGCCAGGGAATCCCCAGATACCTATTTTAAATACAGTACTGTGTATATGCCAATCCCAAACTCCCAATTTATCCCGCCCCACCACCTTTACCCTTTGGTAACCATAAGTTCATTCTCTAAGTCTGTGATTCTGTTTCTCTTTCATAAATAAGTTCATTTGTATCATTTTCTTTTTTAGATTCTTCATACAAGTGATATCATATGATATTTGTCTTTTTCTGTCTGATTTTCTTCACTTAGTATGAGAATACTTTGAAAACATCAAAATTATTTTCATAAAAGTACTAATGTACTAATTACCTTTTTCACTGTGTTGACATATGAACTGATGGTGCAAAAGCAGTGGTGGTTTGTAAGCACCTCAGCACAAAGCAAGGCAATGGCCCAAACTGTGCCAGAAACCATTTTATTGTTCACCACCAAACACTCAAAGTAAAAAAAGAAAGAATCAAAAAGAAAATCTGTTTCACTTGAGGATTTCCTATATGATGTAGTAAAAATTATTAATTCTATTAAATTTTGACTCCTGAATACCTGTCATTTTAACTTTCTTTGTGACAAAATAAACCATTAATATGTAATGGGTTTACTGTTATACACATCAAGCACTTCTGCTGCATTCTAAAGTGCAATGATTTGTTCAAAGAAAAGCATTTGTGTGACTGAGTGGAGAGTTGAATTAACTACCTTTTTCATGGAACAGCATTTTGAAAGATGACTCACAAACTATGGTTTCCAGACTTTGGTATTTGCAGACATTTTCTCAATAATAAATCAAGTGGGTCTCTCACTTCGAGGAAATTGGTTGTTAACATTTATTGTCAATTATAAAATTTGAACTTTCAAGTGCACTTTCAAATTTTGGAAAGCATACCCTCTGCTGTGAGCATGCACAGCTTCCCAAGACTTAAAAGATTTATGACAAGATCAGTTGTAATATTAAAAAGGTGAGGATATGATATTTTGATATTGTATAAGGAAATGTGTCAACATTGGAAGATCTGTATAATCAGAGAGCAAATAATTTATAAATGTCCAATCTGACATATTACAAAATCATGCATGTGTAAAATATCTATTCAAAATGCAAAACAGACCAACAGATTTTAACGTAACACTGTAAGGAAAATTAACTGATAAGGCTTCAGATTCCACATTAAAAATAACCTCTAAGATACTAAAACTTATGCTGTAGTATCTAAAAACGAAAGCTATTAAAGTACTCCTCCCTTTCTAACTACCTATGTCTGTGAGGCTGGATTTTCTTCATATACTTCAATCAAAACAACATATCACAAAAGACTGAATGCTGAAACAGACATGAGAATTTAAATATTTTCCATTAAGCCATACATTAAAGAGGTTTCAAAAGTGAAAAATAATGCTACTTTCCTCATTAAATATTTTTGAAAATATAGTTTTTAATATAAAAATGTTATGTATGTTAACATGTAACAACAGTTTTACTATTATTTTGAGAGCAATTAGTAAATAAATATTTTTAAATTGATGTTTCAATTTCTAAGATGGTACATATTGATAGATATACCACATTAACAAAGATTTTAAGAGGAGGTAAAGGATTCTGAAGATTAAAAATTTGAGAATCACTGATCTAGAACAATCATGGTTATTCCAGTCCCTTAAAAATGACTGGTTTACGAATGGGCATATGACTTATTTGTTTGATGAGATAAGAGGAAATTTCCTACTTTAAAATTCCTGGGAGAGATATTCTTTCTTTTTAAAAGGGACACAAGAAAATAAATTCCCTCTCTGATACTTTATATTGTTATATGAGAACCTGTTCTTGTGCTGGTGCTCTTGACATTGAGAAGACAAGCCTCAGGACAGGAGCCAACAGGTAGAGAACGGCAGAGCAGAAAGATTGAAGGACCCTGGATCCTTGAAACAAACCATCTCCTGACTTTTATTTTTTTTTACTTATTTAAAATTATTTCATTTTATTAGGAGTGCCTTTTAGGTGGACCACTCTGACGTTCATGCTTAAAAACCATTTTTTATTCAAATGTGTTACAGCCACCCTAATAGAACCCCAGGAAAGGAGTTCTATTATTATTCCCCATTTTAGATGAAGAAAACCAGACACAGAGAAATTATGCAACTTAACCAACTTCTTTTTATGTAAAAGAACAAACCCACTAATTTTCCATGACATTTTGAGATTAGTTGCTTTTTTTACTTGCAAAATATCATCCTAAATGACATAGAATACTTTGTTATATATCTTAGTTAATGTTTCCTTTAATAACTGCTTGTTTATAGTCATGCATTTGAAATATGTTTAACACCTATGTTAATAGATAAAACAACTATGATTTAAGGATAAATAAAGTGGTTTACTTAATAGGTATTATATAGCAATATGCACATGAAGCATTCATATAAGTAATAAACCTTTTTCGGTTTGATTCCACACTCATGAAGTTCCTTTCTGGTTATAATTTAGTTCCCATGCAGCGCTGCTTACATGGTTAGACTGCATAGTATAACACAAGTAAATATTATGGCTTATATAACATTGGCATCAGCCTGTATAGTCCAAACATCTTGACATGTATTCTCGATGTACCTTTTTCTTTTTTGCTTGTGACCTTGGGCTTCATCTCAAATTTAATTTTATGATGATGATGTAATTTCAGAATTGATTCTTCATTAAATCTGCTTCAATATTTTGACTTTAATATCATAAAGATAAATATGTTAGATAAACCAGTATTAATAGTTGCAGGGTTTTATTTGCCAATTCATGACAATCAGACTTTATCTGATAAAGATGCCCTTTATCTAGGGCATCTGACATCTAAATGCCCTAGAACCTTTATCTAGGGCAGAGTTTCCCAGCCTTGGCACTATTGAGATTTGGGGCCAGATAATTCTTCATTGCAGGTAGCTGTCCCATTCCTCTACCCACTAGATGCCAGTAGCATGCAACCGCTACCCCATGCCCAGTTGCGACAACCAAAAATGTCTATAGACATTATCAAGGGTCCCCTGGGGGGCAAGTTGCTCCCTCCCCCAGTGACAACTGCTAGTCTATGAGACAATCAAAAATCTTTTTCCTGATTTTGTCTGCCACTTACAGCATAACTTAGAAGCATGATTGTGTTCACTTTGACTATCTTTCTTCTATTCCTTATAAAGTATTGCTAAGGTTTCCTACCCTTCCCTCACCTTATTATCCCAGCTTGATGGGGCCCATGGCCTTAGGAAAGAGAGCTTAATTAGCATACTCTAGAAAAGAGATACAGGGGAGGAAGAGAAAATGATTTCTACATTTTTTTATAGTGGTATTAACTGGGTTTTTTTTTTTTTTTTTTTTGCTGTTCCCGGACGTCTCACTGTTGTGGCCTCTCCCGTTGCGGAGCACAGGCTCCGGACGCGCAGGCTCAGCGGCCATGGCTCACGGGCCCAGCCGCTCCGCGGCATGTGGGATCCTCCCGGGCCGGGGCACGAACCCGTGTCCCCTGCATCAGCAGGCGGACTCTCAACCACTGCGCCACCAGGGAAGCCCCTGTTTTTTAAATGTCTTTATGGAATGAGCAGTTATTTTAAAATATAAATATAAGTAAATAATCATAATTTCTGGTCCACGTGTGTTACAATTGTGGTGACCCTATCTATCTTGCTGAAACTTATGACCCCAGAGTCTAGCAGTGTTTCCATTCTTGTTAGACATTCAGTACGTATCTAATGGATCCATGAATAAAGTTCTCGTTACCTTAGCATGACAATAGCAACCTGCTAATTGCTAGAGTGTTAGTTTAAAAGTTATTTTTCTTGGAGGTGGAGGTCATTTAACAATACATACTGACTATTACCATATAAAAACTGCTGCATTAGATGTCATTATTATCAAAAGAGTCAGTCCAAAAGAGGTGATCAGCACCAAACAACAAAATGTATAGCAATACAAATTAATTTAAGGGTAAATGTGAAGTCATATGGGGAAAAGGAAAAAATGACAAAGATTAGAACATTGCAAGAATGAGGTGGTAAATGGATTAGGCCTTCAAGGAGAGGCCTTTTACAGTGTGAGGCTTTGCAGTTTGAAGACACTTAGGAGAGCTTCAAGTCTTACATGGGATGGTATCTATAGCTGTACAATGTTGTCATGATGAACCCACAAGCCATTACATAGAAATTAAGTTTCAAGAGCAACCAAGAAATGAATACTGCTTAGAAGCCAGAGCAACAAACATTTAAAATATCAGGAAATAGCACCAAAAGAAATTCCAAATATATTAATTTAAAATTTTAAATGGAATTCTAAAAATACTAGAAAAATATAGACAATTTTATTTTTAATTCTTGGAACAGGGTCAGTCTTTTTAAACATGATATAAAATCTAGAAAGTATAAAAGAAATGAAAGATATGATTTATGTTATATATTAAAGTGTTCTTCATGGGAAAATTACCATAATCAAACTCAACAGAAACAGTGGGAAAAATATTTGAAACACAAATGACTGACAATAAGTTAATTTCCTTCTTACACAAAAAGGTTACTAAACTTCCTAGTCATCCTCATTATCACCTCTCACTTGATATCCAATCCATTAGCAAATCCTGCCAGTTTCACATTTAAATTATATTCAAAATCTGACCACTTGTTACTACCTCCACTCCTACCTCTTGGGTCCAAAGCACTAGAGACCCCACCCTGAATTACTGCAGATACCTTTTCATTAGACTGCCCATGCTCCCCACACTGCCTCCACCCCAAAGTCAAATCTCAATACAGCAACTGAAGTGATCCTGCTAAAACCAAAGGTCACTTCTCTCTCAAAACCAACAGAGGGCTTTTTTTTACCATACTCAGAGTGCACGCCAAGGTTCCTTATAATGACCTGCAACATCCTAAAGCATCCTTCTTGATTTGGCCTCTCATTATCAAGCTGATCTTGTGTCCTACAAGACTCCCTTCACTTGCTCGCTCAGCTTCAGCCACTTGGCATTCTGGATCCATATTTCCTCAGGTCGTTTGTACCTGCCACTCACTCCTCAGTATGGATGTTCTTGTTCTAGATGTCACATGGATTTCTCCCTCACGTCCTCAGGTCTTTTATGCAACTGTCACCTTCTCTCTGAAGCCTCCCTGACTGTGCTATTTAATAGCCCAAACTCATGCCCTGAATTCCCTGTCCCACATTTCTTATTCATTTTTCACTGTTGAATTTATCACCAGCTAACATTTTAATACTGTAATATCTATTATGTTCACTTTTGTTTCCTCCTTCTAGGATGAAAGTTTCATGGGGAAAAGGTTTTCATTTGTTTTTGTTGACTGCTATGCTTCTAGCATCTTTAATGGACCCTGTCACATTATAGGCCATAAATATATATTTATTGAATGAATTTTGAGTGAAGGTAAGGAGAAAAGACAACTCAATAGAAAAATGAGCATGTGATAGCTCAAAAATTAACAAATTTATGAAACGATGTTTATAATTAAAATATATTAAAAAGTATACCAAATATTAAATAAACTTACCATATTAATGTCAGGAAGCAAGCACTTTCATGCACAGAGGCACAAACTGAAGACTAATTTGGCTCTATTTATTAAAATTAGTATTCCACACTCTTTTTTAGTCGTGATTACCTAATTTAGAAATTCTGCAAATATGCTTATACAAGAACACAAAAATATGTGTACACATAGATGTTCCATGAAGCATTGTGATTAATAACAACAACAAAAAACCCTTGAAACAACCTAAGTATTGAGAATTGGTATAAATTACAAAGCATAATACAGAATTTAACAGAACAAAGTAGATATAAAAGGTGATATAGAAAAATGTCCTAGTAATATTATTAATTGAAAAGCTAGGTTCAAAAGAATAGGTATCATTTTTGTTTTTAAAAAGAAACAAAAAACATTTGTTTTTCCTGAAAGCATACGCACACTCAGATGCCCACATTTACTTATATGTAAAACATTTCTGGAGAGATATAAACCTACAGTTCTACACACATTGTGAGTCATTTGCATGAGGAATAGTTTGTTCAAATTCTTTTGAGGTCTAGTTGATTATTTGGTCCTTCATGAAATTTATTTCAAACTTATATTATGAATAGTCTCTAAGATAGCAAATGTGTACATCTGAGTGAATGGATTAATGGCAGAGTATCATATAAATTTCTATGGTCAAATCTTGTCTTCAGAAAGTTTTTTAAAATCTGAGGAAACTTAAAAAAAAAACTGTCAGAATTTCAGATTTTTAGAATTCCTTTTAGTTAGAATTATTTAAAACCCTCAAAAGACAAAAGCATTAAAAATAGTATGTATTTATAAGAAATAAAGAAGTATTAGATCACTCTTATGTTTTTTACTACAACTGGCAGACTTTTCTAAATCTTGTTTATATATATTCTCTCTGTTGGTCAGTATCTGCTTCAATCTAGCTTCATTCTAGTGAAATAAATAATTGAAGATTGATCTGAATGACAACTTTTGTATTCTGTGCACAGCATGCTGATCTGTAATTATAGTGCTACCTTTTCACTAAACTGACTATAAGAAATAGTTGAATTTAACATTTAGTATTGTAAGCAAGAAAAAAGATATAATGGAAAAGTTATGAAGCATATAAGGAATTCCAAATAACCAACAGCATTGCCTGTTTTCTGTATATCATGTGGATTTGATAACACTGAATGTAATAACAAGGTCATTCTTGAGTCTTCATTCAAATTTTTACCACAAAAGAAAAAGTACTAATATTTCTACTCCCAGTTCTCAGAGCAGTCATCACCTCAATACAGCTGACTGTAGATAAAATGTCACAACCTATACAATATTTGATGGTTTGGAGAAACCTTTTTTTTTTTTTAATTGCCACATTGTTAAGTTAAAAAATTACAACCACTTCCTGGCTCATACCATTTTAGTGAATTTTCCACAATATTGTGCCTGCAGTTGTTCAACAGTAGCTTGTGAAACTAGTGTGAAGAGAACAGAGAAAGAGTTATGTAATAAAGACTCAGGAAGTGATACCATGCTGGGTAGATATGGAGAGATTATTCCATTCCAGAGGGCTTTCAAACATGATAGAGAAGGGAAGTGAATGAAGCAGAACAAGACAGTAACTCTACAGAGAAAACAGCTTTAACAGGGAGCTTAGACCAAAGTTTCTCAGAAGAAACTGCTGCAGAGATGTCTGAAGCAAAATGCACGCATCCAGGCCAAAGGGTTTGTGAGGGTCAAGGGCAGAGGTCTGCCATCAGTGGCTCATGGACTACATCCAGCTTATAGGCATAACTACTTTATATGTTTAATTGAACAGTATTTAAAAATTAGAAGTCACATAAAATGCCATATTTCTAGTTTCTTTTGAAAACAATTCATGTTCTTCAATCACAGAATGATATTTTTGCACTAAAATGATTGATTGCCATTGAGTAACAGCTGCCGCATATGAAGGATACCCTCTTTCCCATTAGCCATAGTCCCTACTCTACAACTAGTCCAAATGATTCCCCTGGGCAAATTATAAAGAGCTGCCTTTTCTTAAGATAATTTATCACCATCATCCAGAAAAGTCTACAAAGATTTTAAATGTGAATGGAGCTCCCTGGAGTTGTGCAATGCACAGTCAACCACAATGGTTGCTGTACTCATTTCTGTCACCTGCCTTCAGGGGACTTAGAATAACATGGGATGACATGAAGAAGACAAAGCTAGACCAGCACAGGATCTATTCTTTTTGTCACTCTTGTCAGAATTAGTGTCACTTCTCTCTTTCCTTCTTTTTCTTTCTTTTCCTCTCTTCCTTCCTCCCTCCCACTCTCCTTCCTCCCACCCTCCCTTCCTTCTTCCCTTCCTTCCTCTCTTTCTCTGTCTCTGTCTCTGAAGTGTACGTGTGTATACACACATGATGGTTTTAAAGTGTTTAATTTGCTAACTCATTTCTTGATAATAACTTCTGTGATTATTAATAAAATGTTTATAAAGAAGGTAAAATATAGTTGATCTATAGTTCATTTATTTTTTGCTAAGATACCAAACCAAAACATTATCTGTAGTTTGTTTTTGTTTTTGTTTTTTGCGGTATGCGGGCCTCTCACTGTTGTGGCCTCTCCCGTTGCGGAGCACAGGCTCCGGACGCGCAGGCTCAGCAGCCATGGCTCACGGGCCCAGGCGCTTCGTGGCATGTGGGATCTTCCCGGACCGGGGCACGAACCCTTGTCCCCTGCATCGGCAGGCGGACTCTCAACCACTGCGCCACCAGGGAAGCCCGAGACTTTCTCCATTTTAATGTGCTTTTAAAATTCAACATTAAATAAACAAGGCAAAAAGGAGGTATCATTTTCCAAGATCTTATCTTCTCCCAGTTGCTTTGCATTTTTCCTACATGACAACATTTCTTCTTCACTCTCACCTAGAATGATTTTTCCACTCTTTTCTGCCCAATGATGCATCAATCCTTGAAAATTCTCCTAATGGCTCACCTCCTTCATAAAACTTCCCCAAATCAGCTTCCCTGAATCGAGAAGTATAAACCCTTCAGAATCTGCTGTGCTCTTTCTCTTCCTATTTCATCCAGCCTCATCGTGGACTTTATTGCTCTGTGTTGTGTCTCCACATATATGCAATAGCTCCTTCCTCATCAGTGGTCTTGGGTTTTACATGTGATCACAAAGTAAAGCAAATTAGGCGTGTTTCAGGACAGGGAAAGATTTTAAACTGAGATATTTTCGATAGAGGAGAACACACTTTTACATATCCTTTTATTTATTTATTTATTTGTTTGTTTATTTATTTTTGGCTGCGTTGGGTCTTCATTGCTGTGTGCGGGCTTTCTCTAGTTGCATCGAGCAGGGGCTACTCTTCCTTGGGGTGTGCGGGCTTCTCATTGCGGTGGCTTCTCTTGTTGCAGAGCATGGGCTCTAGGCATGTGGGCTTCAGTAGTTGTGGCACACGGGCTCAGTAGTTGTGGCACACGGGCTCAGTAGTTGTGGCACACGAGCTCAGTAGTTGTGGCTCGCAGCCTATAGAGCGCAGGCTCAGTAGTTGTGGAGCACAGGCTTAGCTGTTCCACGGCATGTGGGATCTTCCTGGACCAGGGCTCGAACCCATGTCTCCTGCATTGGCAGGCAGATTCTTAACCACTGCACCACCAGGGAAGTCCCTACATATCTTTTTCATAAGCCAAGGCTTATGAAATGTCTAACACACTTTTAAAATTTAAGATTTAAGCAGACTTTCAAATCACAAAAGTTAAAGTTCACCTGAAAAATTAAATTTCCCTTTTCTTCAGGTTCAGAAAACGTTTTCTGAAAATCTAAACAAGCAAATGAATTAACAAATCAGTCATGGTTTTCATGCAACCTTTAAAATATAGCTTATGTTAGAATGTTATATTCTACATTATATCAATACTTGTATACTTATACACAAAGTATATGTATAGTGCCTACAATAATAGCAGTGACCATTGTTTTTGCCACAGTTCTTTACAGAAAAATCCAAGTGTTAATTTCACTTACTCAAGAGAGAAACAGATTAAAAAGTGTTTCTATTAATTTAATAGATTCACTTAATTTGCATCAACCATAGACTTTTTTAAAAACACGAGATTTTTAATTTACTTACTCTAATAAATATTCCATTTCCCTTGCTTACCTCCTGTCACATTTCATCCTGCAAATAAACTGCAGATGTTTCCTTCAATATATTGCAGATATTTCTGAACCTAACATTCAGAATACCCGGTATGAAAATTTACCCACTATACTTTTTCATCTTTTTCCTCCTTCCCTCCCTTGCTATAGCAGCTTCCATTTTCCTGTTCCAAAGGAAAAATTTCAATGTTAACCAGAGAAGCCATGTTTTGCCTCTCTTACAAAAAAAAAAAAAAAATTGAAGTATTCTAACACTTCCCTGAGAAATCAGATTTGTATTACTGTTGTTTTCAAATATATTTTTTGGCTCTGTGATTTTCTGTTACAAATAATTTAGTGTTATTTATTAAGTATTTGAACCTTTATTTTTCTGCACACAGAGGAATGATAAAATTCACAAACGTGCCAAATTAAAGGCAGATGATCCAAGCCCATGGCTGAAAAGCATATTGATGTTATTTCATCAAGCAGAAAACAACAGATGTTTTCCCAAAGGATACAGATGGGGTTTGCAGAACCAATTTTTAATTGTGTTAGTGAAAGAATCAGAAAGTGGAGGCTATATAGACAATACACCCTCTTATTATTGTATGTCTTAAAAATTACTTTTTCACTAGAAAAAATGTTTGGGTATTTTGTAAAAGCTGTATGCATCAGCATAATGTATGTGCAAAAAGAACTGACATCAACGTGAAATTCAAGATGCTTTCTAGGTAGCAGTTGTCTGAAGGAGCAGAGTACTGTGTTTTTTAATGAAATTTCTGTCAAGAAGTCATGAGGCCAAGTGGCTATTTTATTTAGATTTTTCCCAACAACAGGAAGTTGCAAACTTTATTTATTTACTAGCCCAGTCTTATACTCACCAAATCCATTTGGCTTTTGAATAGATCTAAAGATTTTAAAAATTTCAGTTTTCTTCTAGCATTGTGGAAGGCATTAAAATAGAGGAGTTACTCATATTTAAACATCCCAATACCTGTTGTAGAAAACGGGCAGTATTTCCTCTTCAACAGGCCTATTTATGTATAGTAATGGAAAAATCCAGAGTTAGGAATTTAAAAAATCTTATCTTGTGACCATGATACTGGTTATGGCTGAAGAGAATGTTTTATTTGGAATTTATTGGAGTGGGGAGTTCCAAGACTGAGAGGATCAGTTTCTGATTTGCAATTATCTATGGATAACAAGGAGATAAATGAAGGTGGTGGTAACAGAATTATAAATGAGGCATGTACATGAAGAATATTTCATTGGTAAAACCTAAATGATGGACATGGTAAGTAAGGACATGATGTTAATTGGATATGAAGAGTTGAAAGAAAATGAAAAGTTAAAGACAATGTTTAGATCAGTCCTGGTCTGAATTTACCCTTTGTTACTTTCCCCCTTGCTCACTCAGCCTCAGTCATATTGACCTTCTTGTCATTATACAAAAACACCAGGCACACTTCTGTATCAGTGCCTTTGAACTTGCTATTCCCACTTATCTTCCACCCCAGCCCCCAGATTTTCATAGCTCGCTCCTTCTCTCTGTCAGGTGTTTGTTCAAAGTTTACCTTCTCAATGAGGACTTCCACAACCCCCGTATTTAATATGCAACCATCCCTAACCCCAAATATAGTGGTGATCAGAAATCTGATGAAGTCATCACAGATACAGGAGAATAAAGGGATAAGTTTAAACTCATTAAAATAAAAATGTTCTGAAGGCATTTCAAAAAACAAATCTGTAGCATAAGAAAGAAAATTTGATTGTATAATTTTAGGAGTCCTCTAAATAAATACAATATGTGTATCAGGATTTCTGCTTCACGGAAGGATGAAATATTCATGACAGTTAGAAAAGCCAGGCAAATTATAAATTTTTTAAGATGTCAGAGAGCTGCTTAAGCAGAAAGATTTAGAAGGACTTGAATTTCAGAGAAAACAGAGGTAAATTCAGAGGTAGACTGAGGATAGTTTCTTTTTTCTCTGGGGATATTTGCTGATTCTAGGTATAAAAAAAAGGCTAAGAATATGGGTGTGTAGACAGAGAGCTGCTGCTAAGGCACAGATAAACAATCACAGTTTTGGAAGTTATGTGGGTTAGAAAGACAAAATTGGAAATCCAAGCACACAACTCATTCCATCTCAAGACTTTGCTAAATTCTGAAGATGTGTAGAGTGAAAACTTAAAGAGATAATTCAAATAACTCTGAAAAGCAGAGTGGAAATTCCAATTTCTTAGTACTAAAGAGGCAAAGACACTAAATTCTCAATTAAAAGTCTACGGAAGGCAACCATAGGGACAAATACAAACCAGAGGTAGACTGAATCTTACCCAAACTGCATCTCAACCTGAGTTTAGTCTATGATTGGATGAAGGTGATCACTTCTCTATTATAAATATCTATTTTTAAAATTAAGACTTTTAGTCTTAGTGCGTTTTAGGTTCATAGCAACATTGAAGAGAAGGCCCAGAGATTTCCCATATACCCTCTGCCTCTACACATGCATAGCCTCCCCTATTATCAACATCCCTCACCAAAGTGGTACATTTGTTATGACTGACGAATCTACACTGACACATCATAATCACACAAAGTCCATAGTTTGCATAATAGTTCGCTCTTGGTGTTGTACATTCTATGAGTCTGGACAAGTATATAATGACATGTATCCATCACTATGGTATCATACAGAGTATTTTCAATGCCCTGAAAATGCTCTGTGGCCTGCCTGTTTTTTTTCTCCCCCCGTCCAAATTCTGGTAACTACTGATAATTTAACTGTCCCCAGAGTTTGCCTCTTTCAGAATGTCATATAGTTGGAATCATACACTATGCAGACTTTTCAGATTGGCTTCCTTCACTTAGTAATATGCATTTAAGTTTCCTTCATGTCTTATCATGGCTTGATAGCTCATTTCTTTTTAACACTGAATAATATTCCATTGCCGGGATGTACCAGTTTATTTATCCATTTACCTACAGAAGGACATCTTGGTCACTATCAAGAATTATGAACAAAGCTGCTATAAACATCCATGAGCAGGTTTTTGTGTAGACGTAAGCTTTCAGTACTTTGGGTAAATCCCAAGAATGTGATTGCTGGATTACATGGTAAGAGTATGTTTAGTTTTTTAAGACACTATCAAACTGTCTTCCAAAGTGGCTGAATCATCTTGTATTCCCACCAGCAATGAGAGTTGCTGTTGCTCTCCATCCTCACCAGCATTTGGTGTTGTCAGTGTTCTGGATTTTGGTCACTCTAATGGGTGTGTAGTGGTATCTCATCGCTGTTTTAATTTGCAATTCCGTGAGGACATATGATATGGAGCATCTTTCATATGTTTACTTGTCATCTATATATCTTCTTTGATGAGGTGTCTATTCAGGTCTTTGGCCCATTTTTCAACCAGGCTGCTTGTTTTCTTATTGTTGAGTTTTAAGTGTTCTTTGTATATTTTGAATAACCGTCTTTTATCAGCTGTGTCTTTTGCAAACACTTTCTCCCAGTTTGTGGCTTGTCTTCTCATTCTCTTGACTTTGCTTTTTCCAGAGCAGAGTTTTTAATTTTAATGAGTCAAGCTTATGAACTATTTCTTGCGATTTGTGTCTTTGGTGTTGTATATAAAAAGTCATCGCCATACCCAAGGTCACTGAGGTTTTCTCCTATGTTATCTTCTGCAGTTTATAGTTGCGTGTTTTACATTTAGGTCTATGCTCCATTTGAGTTAGTTTTGTGAAGGGTATAAATCTTGTGTCTAGATTCATTTCTTTGCAGGTGGATGTCCAACTGTTCTAGCACCATTTGTTGAAAAAAATATATCTTTGTTGCATTGTATTATCTCAGCTCCTTTGTCAAAGATTTGTTGACTATATTTGTGTGGGTCTATTTCTGGGTTCTCTATTATGTTCCATCGATCTATTTTTCTATTCTTTCACCAACACCCACTGTCTTGAATTTGTACCTTTACAGTAATTCATGAAGTCAGACAGTATCAGCTCTCCAAGTTTGTTCTTCTCCTTCAATATTATGTTGACTATTCTGGGTCTTTTGCCTCTCCAAATAATATTTAAAAAGAGTTTGTAAACAGCCACAAAATAACTTGTTGGGATTTTGATTGGGATTGCATTGAATTTATAAATCAAGTTGGAAGTACTGACACCTTGACAATATTGAGTCTTCCTATTCAAAAACTTGGAATATCTCTCATTTATTTAGTTCTTTGTTTTAATTCATCAGTTTTATAGTTTTCCTCATATAGATCTTGTACACGTTTTGTTAGATTTGGGGGAGTGCTATGTAAATGGCATTGTGATTTTAATTTCAAATCCCATTTGTTCATTGCTAGTGTATAGGAAAGCAATTAATTTTTGTATATTAACTTTGTATCTTGCAATCTTGTGCTAATCACTTATTAGTTCCAGGAGTTCTTTTGATGATTCTTTCAGATTTTCTGCATAGACAATCATGTTATCTGTGAACAAAGACAGTTTTATTTCTTCCTTCTCTATCTGTATATCTTTTATTACCTTTACCCATCTTATTGCATTAGTGAGGACATCCACTACAATGCTGAAAAGGAGTGATGAGAGGGAACATCCTTGCCTTGTACCTGATTTTAGTGGGAAAGATTTGATGTTATCACCATGAATTATGATGTTAACTATAGTTTTTCTGAGAGATGTTCTTTAACAAGTTGAGAAAGTTACCTTCTATTCCTAGTGTACTAAGAATTTTTATCATGAATGGGTTTTGTATTTTGTCAAATTCTCTTTCTGCATCTATTGATATGGTCATATGATAATTTTTTTTAGCCCGTTGATGTCACGGATTACTTTAATTGATTTTCAAATGTTGCATCAGATTTACATAACTGGGATAAATCCAACTTGATTGATAATGTATGTATTTTTATATGTTAAAAAGATAAAGCTACGCCTGATGATTTGGATCAAATGGATAGATTCCTAAAAACATACAACTGTCCAAAACGGACAAGAAAAGAAATAGAAAACCTGAATAATGAATATCTTTTAAACAAATTGAATTTGTATACATTTTTCCAATAAAGAAAATTATCGGCAGTTTAACTGGTGAATTCTTCCAAACATGAAAAGAACAATAAACCAGTATTACGCAAAATCTTCCAAATAATAGAAACAGAGAGAAAACTTCACAACTGTTTCTTAGGAGGGCAACATAACCTTGCTTCTAGAACCAGATAAAAATATTATAAGCAATATTACAACCCTGAAGGAGGAAAGGGCTTAGGAGAATCAATGAATAAAAATGAAAGTCCACAGTGCAGAAGCATAGCAAATAAGGAGAGGAGGAGGTAAGATTGAAGGGTAACAGCATCTGGTCATGCAGGATGCTATAGGCATGGAAGGGGATTCTGAAATTTAGTAAGGTCAGAAGTCATTGGTTTATTCACATTAATATATCCAAACTAACTATGAGATTTCAAATCATAATTAAATTTATCAAGGAGAAGCTTGACCTAATATCACTGTTTATTTATTGATTCCTTTAAAAATTTTAAGAAACTATATTTATGTCACTTTTGCAACAAAAAAAATAGGAAAGATTTAACATTTTCATTGTTTATCATACTATGATTAAATTTAATATTTATTTCATAATACAAATCGTTATTTTTAATTTAAATATAGTTTGATTTACAAAGCTGTGTTAGTTTCAGGTGTACAGCAGAGTGATTCAGATAGAGAGATAGAGAGACAGATAGATAGATAGATATGTATTCTTTCTCAGATTCTTTTCATTATAGGTTATTATAAGACACTGAATATAGTTCCCTGTGCTATACAGTAGACCCTTGCTGTTTATCTATTTTTTGTAAATAAGTTCATTTGTATCTTTTTTTTTTTTTTTTTTTTTGCGGTACGCGGGCCTCTCACTGTTGGGGCCTCTCCCGTTGCAGAGCACAGGTTCCGGACGCGCAGGCTCAGCAGCCATGGCTCAAGGGCCCAGCCGCTCTGTGGCATATGGGATCTTCCCGGACCGGGTCATGAACCTGTGTGCCCTGCATCGGCAGGCAGACTCTCAACCACTGCGCCACCAGGGAAGCCCCATTTGTATCATTTTTTAGATTCCACATATAAGTGATATCATATGATATCTTTCTCTGACTTATTGCACTTAGTATGATCATCTCTAGGTCCATATGTGTTGCTGCAAATGGCATTATTTCACTCTTTTATGGCTGAGTAATATTCCATTGTGTGTGTGTGTGTGTATGTATGTATGTGTGTGTGTGTGTGTGTGTGTATATATATATATACATATATATATATATATACACACACACACATATATATATCTCTCAAACTTCTTTATCCACTCATCTGTTGATGGACATGTAGGTTGCTTCCATGTATTCGCTCTTGTAAACAGTACTGCTATGAACACTGGGGTCCATGTATCTTTTCAAATTGAGTTTTCATCTTTTCCAGATATATGCCCAGGAGTGGGATTGCTGGATCACATGGTAACTCTACAAAATGGTTATTGTTTTTTAAAGTACATATAAATGAAAAACAAATGAAGGAAACAATAGCAAAGATCAATAAAACTAAAAGCTGGTTCTTTGAGAAGATAAACAAAATGAATAAACCATTAGCCAGACTCATCAAGAAAAAAAGGGAGAAGACTCAAATCAATAGAATTAGAAATTAAAAAGGAGAAGTAACAACTGACACTGCAGAAATCCAAAGGATCATAAGAGATTACTACAAGCAACTACATGCCAATAAAATGGACAACCTGGAAGAAATGGATGTATTCTTAGAAAATCACAACCTTCTGAGACTGAAGCAGGAAGAAATAGAAAATATAAACAGAGTATTCACAAGCACTGACATTGAGACTGTGATTAAAAATCTTCCAACAAACAAAAGCCCAGGACCAGATGGCTTCACAGGCAAATTCTATCAAAACATTTAGAGAAGAGCTAACACCTATCCTTCTCAAACTCTTCCAAAATATAGCAGAGGGAGGAATACTCCCAAACTCATTCTACAAGGCCATCATCACCCTGATACCAAAACAAGACAAAGATGCCACAAAGAAAGAAAACTGCTGGCCAATATCATTGATGAACATAGATGCAAAAATCCTCAACAAAATACTAGCAAACAGAATGCAATAGCACATTAAAAGGATCATACACCATGACCAAGTGGGGTTTATTCCAGGAATGCAAGGATTCTTCAATATATGCAAATCAATCAATGTGATACACCATATTAACAAACTGAAGGATAAAAAACATATAATCATCTCAATAGATGCAGAAAAAGCTTTTGACAAAATTCAACACTGATTTATGATAAAAACCCTCCAGAAAGTAGGCATAGAGTGAATTTACCTCAACATAATAAAGGCCATATATGACAAACCCACAGCCAACATCATTCTCATTGGTGAAAAACTGAAACCATTTCCACTAAGATCAGGAACAAGACAAGGTTGCCCACTTTCACCACTATTATTCAACATAGTTTTGGGAGTTTTAGCCACAGCAATCAGAGAAAAAAAAGAAATAAAAGGAATACAAATTGGAAAAGAAGAAGTAAAGCTGTCACTGTTTGCAGAGGACATGATACTATACATAGAGAATCCTAAAGATGCTACTGGAAAACTACTAGAGCTAAACAGTGAATTTGGTAAAGTAGCAGGATACAAAATTAATGCACAGAAATCTCTTGCATTTCTATATACCAGTGATGAAAAATCTGAAAGAGAAATTAAGGAAACACTCCCATTTACCATTACAAGAAAAGAATAAAATACCTAGGAATAAACCTACCTAAGGAGACAACAGACCTGTATGCAGAAAATTATAAGACACTGATGAAAGAAATTAAAGATGATACAAACAGATGGAGAGTTAGACCATGTTCTTGGATTGGAAGAATCAACATTGTGAAAATGACTATACTACCCAAAGCAATCTACAGATTCAATGCAATCCCTATCAAACTACCAATGGCATTTTTCACAGAACTAGAATAAAAAATTTCACACTTTGTATGGAAACACAAAAGACCCCAAATAGCCAAAGCAATCGTGAGAAAGCAAAACGGAGCTGGAGGAATCAGGCTCCCAGACTTCAACTATACTACAAAGCTTCAGTAATCCAGACAGTATGGTACTGGCACAAAAACAGAAATATAGATCAATGGAAGAGGATAGAAAGCCCAGAGATAAACCCACGCATATATGGTCACCTTATCTTTGATAAAGGAGGCAAGAATATACAATGGAGAAAAGACAGCCTCTTCAATAAGTGATGCTGGGAAAACTGGACAGCTACATGTAAAAGAATGAAATTAGAACACTCCCTAACACCATACAGAAAAATAAACTCAAAATGGATTAAAGACCCAAATGTAAGCCCAGACACCATCAAACTCTTAGAGGAAAACATAGGCAGAACACTCTATGGCATAAATCACAGCAAGATCCTTTTTGACCCACCTCCTAGAGAAATGCAAATAAAACCAAAAATAAACAAACGGGACCTAATGAAACTTAAAAGCTTTTGCACAGCAAATGAAACCATAAACAAGACGAAAAGACAACCCTCAGAATGGGAGAAAATATTTGCAAATGAAGCAACCGACAAAGGATTAATCTCCAAAATTTACAAGCAGCTCATTCAGCTCAATATCAAAAAAACAAACAATCCAATCCAAAAATGGGCAGAAGACCTAAAGAGACATTTCTCCAAAGAAGATATACAGATTGCCAACAAACACATGAAAGAATGCTCAACATCATTAATCATTAGAGAAATGCAAATCAAAACTACAATGAGGTATCATCTCCCACCAGTCAGAATGGCCATTATCAAAAAATCTACAAACAATAAAAGCTGGAGAGGGTGTGGAGAAAAGGGAACCCCCTTGCACTGTTGGTAGGAATGTAAATTGATACAGCCACTATGGAGAACAGTATGGAGATTCCTTAAAAAACTAAAAATAGAACTACCATATGACCCAGCAATCCCACTGCTGGGCATAAACCCTTAGAAAACCGTAATTCAAAAAGAGTCATGTACCACAGTGTTCATTGCAGCTCTATTTACAATAGCCAGGACATGGAAGCAACCTAAGTGTCCATCGACAGATGAATGGATAAAGAAGCTGTGGCACATATATACAATGGAATATTACTCAGCCATAGAAAGAAACAAAATTGAGTTTTTTGTAGTGAGATGGATGGACCTAGAGTCTGTCATACAGAGTGAAGTCAGAAAGAGTAAAACAAATACCGTATGCTAACACATATATATGGAATCTAAAATTTTTTTAAAAATGGTTATGAAGAACCTAGGGGCAGGACAGGAATAATGACACAGATGTAGAGAATGGTCTTGAGGACACAGGGAGGGGGAAGGGTAAGCTGGGACGAAGTGAGAGAGTGGCATGGACATATATACACTACCAAATGTAAAATAGATAGCTAGTGGGAAGCAGCCGCATGGCACAGGGAGATCAGCTCAGTGCTTTGTGACCACCTAGAGGGGTGGGATAGGGAGGGTAGGAAGGAGACACAAGAGGGAGGAGGTATGGGGAGATATATATATATATATATATATATATATATATAGCTGATTCACTTTGTTATAAAGCAGAAACTAACACACCATTGTAAAGCAATTATACTCCAATAAAGATGTTTAAAAAAAAAAGACAGAGGGGCTTCCCTGGTGACGCAGTGGTTGAGAGTCCGCCTGCCAATGCAGGGGACATGGGTTCGTGCCCCGGTCCGGGAAGATCCCACATGCTGCGGAGCGGTTGGGCCCGTGAGCCGTGGCCGCTGAGCCTTCGTGTCCGGAGCCTGTGCTCCGCAACAGGAGAGGCCACAGTAGTGAGAGGCCCGCATACCGCAACAAAAAAAGAAAATGAGTGAAGTAAGTCAGAAAGAGAAAAACAAATATCGTATATTAATACATATATGTGGAATCTAGAAAAATGGTACAGATGAACTGGTCTGCAGTACAGAAATAGAGTCACAGATGTAGAGAACAAACGTATGGACACCACGGGGTGGGGGAAGCGCGTGGAGGGTGGGGGGTGTGTGATGAATTGGGAGACTGGGATTGACATGTATACACTAATATGTATAAAATAGATAACTAATAAGAACCTGCTGTATAAAAAATAAATAAAATTCAAAAAAAATAATAAAGAATGCTCATCACAAAAATCTCAAACATGTTATTTAACTGACTGATCTCACCTTCCCACCCCATAGCCAGTGTGAGTTTTAAAAGTATGTTCAGTAAAATTTCCTTCCTTCTCTTTCTTATCTGGTATCCCTTTTTTTGTTTTTCCTCTACCTCTTTTCTTCCTTCGTTTATGGAATACAGACTTGTGGCCAACAAGTAGTCAAAAATATCAAAGAAAACTCCCCTCACTTCTTGAATATAGTCCAGCTAAGACTTTTAACAACTCAAACAAGAAAAATATTTATCATATTAGCTTAGAAAGATAAAGTGTTTCCAAAATTTTGGAGTCAAACTATGGCTGCAAGAATAATTCTGAAACTTCAGGGTATGTTCAAAAACTCTGGACAACGTTTGATTCCATTTGACCACAAAAGTATATTCCCTTTTATGAAATTGCTAAAATCAGTCATGCCTATCACCAGTGAGACAGTCTCAGTGTAGGCTGTGCTAGCAAGCAAATAACCCCCCAAATTTCAGTTTCTTAACTCAGTTAAGAGTCTTATCTCCTCCTTTCACAAAGTATGGTATGGGTCAGGAGGATCTTCTACTGATTTACTTCCTAAGATGACTCAAGATATAGGCTTCTTCTAGTTGTGCCTGCCATCTTGGGGTCCTTGATCCTCATTATAATTGATAAATTAACTATAGGCTATACCCACTTATATCTCCAGGTAAACAGAGGTAAAAAATAATGCATCATTTATTTTGCCTCTAGGCTAATCATATACAAAACTGCAACTCTTAAAGGTCTTTCTCCTCTCTGGGAATATCTCAGAATGCTTTGCAAAATAGGACAAGTCTTGAACAAAAATATACAAAAGTCCAATATCTTGCTCAAAAACAATGCATAGTCTGTTTTTTCAGTAGTAAATTGTGGAGGTCTATAGTTCAGCATAACCTATTCTTTAATCTACATTTAAGAAATCTATCATCTCTATCTATCTATCTACCCATCTATGAATTACAGAAAATTTGAATCTGCTTTAGTTTGCTAAGAAATTAAAAGTTATAATCTCTATGGCTCAAATAAAAACAATCACAAAAACAACAAAACCTAGAGCCAATGGTGGTCAAAAAATAATTTAATAGCAGGGAGTTAGCATGCAAAAAGTTAATTCTCTTATGAAAAGCCAGGTTTTCTCTGCTCTCTACAAGGCATGTCAAAGTTAGAAATTCAAAACACTAATTGACTGAGTTTAGAAACTCCTGGAATTTCTAAGTGCCAGAAGGTCAATTTACCAGGACAGGTAAGTGAAGCTTGTTAGCATGAACTAGCAATTGACTTCTGGCGCTGCAGATATTTTATATTAAATGAAAGGATGAAAAGGGAAAATAACCCAAGGGAATGCTGGAAAAGCTGGCAGCAGCAGGAGGGCTTAGAGCAAAGCAATCATTAAAAGGCCTCTGGGTTTGGCTTCTTTAAAAGAGCTAACAACATGCTTCATGGTTGCATTCAATTTTTTTTGGTTTTTATTCTCCTGCAGAGCTAGCAGTTCACTGCTGACCTTACATGTGTACCCAATATGCATTTTTTCAAGCTACCCTTGGAAAATGGGTATGCACATACACATGCAGAGTTGCTGCAGAAACAGGCAGAAAACGGAGATCTGGCAGAACACTTTTTCCTTTCTGTGTTTGACCCTTTATACATTTCTGCTGAAACTCAGAACTGATTTTCTTACCCACCCCCTCTCCTCTGCTGTTTTCTTTCCAGCGTGCTCAGTTTCTGGACAACCTACAGCCAGCCCAGTAGCTGCTCTATTCTTCACAGCCTCTGCAGCCCCTCAGGGGTCAGGGGGAGGGGGGAAACAAAGCCAAGTGACAGGTCCCTGGAAAAGGCAGCTATGTTAGAGCTGGGAGGCAGAAATGCAGTGTTGGTGGGGAGCACCTCTGTCTTAAAAGATTGAAAGTCAGTGGCTTTTAGGATTCAAATTGCATTTTAAATTTCTCTCCTGATTTTATTATAAGAATAATATGCTCATAAAAATTAAAATAAATATAGAATGTAAATTGTTTCCCTGCATCCTCCCCCAATCTAAACAGTGTGATATGCAGTTCTTTTTCCAGCATTACCTTACGAATATGTATTCACATTTGTATATATATACATACATCTGTGCACTCATATAATTTTTGTAAATTGGGCTATAGTTTACATAAAATAGAATGCACACATTTTTAAGTGTACAATTTAATGAGTTTTAACAAATGTATACTCCTGAATAACTATCACCCCAATGAAGATATAGAACATACCCATCACCCCAGAAAGTTCCCTCTTGCTTCTTTCTAGTCAATTCCAACAGCCCCTCCTCACCACCCCAAAGATAACTAAAGTTCAGATTTCAAACATCATAGGTTTGTTCTGCCTTTTCTTAAACTTTGTATACCTTTCGTTTATGACTTCTTTGCTCAGTACAATGCTTTTGGGTTTCTACCACTTGTTGTCACGTGTATCAGTAATTGATTGCCTTTTTTGGGCCAGGTATGAATCAACAATTTTTTTAAAGATCTTCCTATTAATAGACATTTACACATAATGTCACTTTCTATACACAAAGGGGATCGTACTAAGCAGGTTTTTCCATGACCTTCTTTTCATTTTTTCATTCAGAATTACATCCTGGACATGCTTCCCTAAATGTCCCTGTGACTTACCTGATTCTTTACTAAGGCTGCATAGTCTTCCTTCATATGGTTGCTCTACATATTATATACTTGATCTCCTATTTATAATTATAATTATAGCTCTCAATTTTAAAACAGTTTTGTAAATTAAAGTTATGCTTGTGAGCAGTTGCAAAAATTACTATGGTAGGGCTTCCCTGGTGGCGCAGTGGTTGAGAGTCCGCCTGCCGATGCAGGGGACACGGGTTCGTGCCCCAGTCCGGGAGGATCCCACATGCTGCGGAGCGGCTGGGCCCGTGAGCCATGGCCGTTGAGCCTGCGCGTCCGGAGCCTGTGCTCCGCAATGGGAGAGGCCACAACAGTGAGAGGCCCACATACCGCAAAAAAAAAAAAAAAAAAAAAAATTACTGTGGTAAAGAAGTGTCTACGATAAGATACTTTGCAACCCCATTACCAAGATACGACCATATTTAACAGGTTTTTTAAAAATAATAAGCTGGTAGTTATAAGACAATTAGCTTGATATTAATACATGCTTCAGTGCTAGTTTTATCAGCTTTAGAAATATCTCTTGATTCTCTGATATAAAAGACAAGGAATTTAGTATTTTTGTACTACCCTCTCCTCCTTTCCCTATCTCCACCTCCAGATATATATTTTGGTTATATTGTTATTTTTACATTATAAATATCTTTACATTCTGTTCCTCAACAATAATTAGTCTTACTTGTTTTGTCTAGAATTTGGTTCTATAAATGTAAACACATATAAGAGTATTTCAAATCTATGATGATATAAATTTTATTCACTCAAGAATCAAGCAGTATGAATAGGACAAAAAAGAAATAAATGTAATCTTATCTCAATAAAACCTTACTACTTACATGTGAATATTCCAAGTGTTAGAGAGTGAAGTAATATGTTTTGTCTACTTTTCATCAGTTTTTTTTTTCCCCAAATTTTCTACATTAACTTTTTATTTTTTGGTATTCCTGTTTCATTTTATAGGAATATCTTCATACAGAGTATTTTTTTCTCGCAAGGCAAATAATGATTAACTTTGAGCCTTCGTATTTCAAAATATTAATTTCCCACATATTTGAGAGTTTGGAATAGAATGGAGAGGTTTGATGTCCTCTGGTTCTCTCTCCTTCACAGTGAATCTCCATTTTTATCTCTGAATGCTTTCAGGTTTTTTCCCCCTTATTCATGGTATTCTAAAATTCCCAGGATATACCTATGCTACTCATATGTCCTGCCTGGCACTTAGTAGACTATTTCTATCTACACACTACTTCCTTTTTCTTTTCCTTTACTTAAAATGTTATTTCTCCTCCATTTTCTTTGCCCCCAGCCTCTGGATCTCCTTTAAGCAGATGGCAGTGCATCTGAAATAATTTCCCCATGTCGTGTTAACTCCTATTTTCAGTCTCTCTGTTTTGTGTCTACATTTTAAGCAATTTTTCCTATTTATCTTCCAGACCCAGCTTTAAGCTCTGTCGATTGTTTTATTCAACTCATTCACTATTTTTAAATTTCAGCAGTCATATTTTAAATTCCAATATATTTTTTGTTACATGATTATAATTTTTACAGAGATGTTATAATATTACAAGTTGTAATAGGACTAACTATGTGTCAGGCATATTTTAAATGTTTTATGTGTAATAACTCACTTATCCTCATCACAATTCTGAAAGAAAAGTTCCATTATTAACCCCATTTCACAGATTAGGAAATAGAAACACAAAATTAAGTTTCTTGTCCAAGACCACAGCTGGCTCCAGTGCCTATGCTTTTAACTACTGTGCTGAATGTCTTTCTCTTGGTTTATTGCTGCAATATATTTTCACAAATCTTTCTGGAAATACTAACCCAATTATTTTAGTAGTTTTTTTTTTTGTTACCTTAATAACCTCTTTTCCTTCAAGACTAGAGCTCTTTTATGTTTATATTAGCTTTTCTCTACTCTGTTAATTAGGTTGAATGCATTAATGTGAACACGTCAATGACTACTGCTCCTAAACTAAAATGCAGAGTCTCCTGCCATGACTTGCGGGTTTCTGTAGGGCTGGCCCCCATTACCCTCCAAGCCCATCTCCTTTCCCTTTTCGCTTGTGATGCTTCTGCCCTACTGGCCTTCAGTTTTGTTTTGACTCTTCTAAACATTTACCCTCTATGCGAAGGTTGCATTTGTTGTTCTCTTTGCCTTAGAATCCTTGTCCCCCCAGTTCTTTGCTTGGCTTTTTTTTTTTTCTTTTTTTGTGGTACGCGGGCCTCTCACTGCTGCGGCCCCTCCCGCCGCGGAGCACAGGCTCCGGACGCGCAGGCTCAGCGGCCATGGCTCACGGGCCCAGCCACCCCACGGCATGTGGGATCTTCCCAGACCGGGGCACGAACCCGTGTCCCCTGCATAGGCAAGCGGACTCTCAACCACTGCGCCACCAGGGAAGCCCTGCTTGGCTTTTTATTATCCTTAAAGTTTCTGCTCAATTGTCAGCTTGCCAGAAAAGATCATACAAACTGCCAATCCAAAGTGGATTCCATCTCCATACCCTATTTCATAGATAGCACTTACCACAACCAGTGATGAACATGTTAATTTCTTAGTTTACTTGTTTATCTTTACCTCCTGATCTAGGAAATTATGGCAGGGACTTCATGTGCCTTAATCACCACTCACTACCTCAAGTACCTAGCACTATGTCTGGAGCAGAACAGGCACTCTTAACTTGATCTGAACTTAAGTTGAATTGATACAGACATTGCTGCTCAAATGACTAGTTTTCCTAAGTAACTGAAACATAACCAACTCTCACACCAATTTGAAGAGATAAGGAGAAGGACAAGGGGAGGAGAAGGGTGGCAGGAGCATTTTACAATTTACTGAGACCCCATTTTACATTTTAAAACTCCACAATTAGGGGATGTAAATTGGTGCAGCCACTATGGAAAACAGTATGAAGTTCCTAAAAAACTTAAAAATAGAACTAGCACAAGATCCAGCAATTCCACTTCTGGATATTTATTCAAAGGAAACGAAAGCACTAACTTGAAAAGATATATGTACACACATGTTCACTGCAGCATTATTTACAATAGCCAAGATGTGGAAATAACACAAGGGTTCATCAATGGATGAATGGATAAGGAAAATATTATATATACATATATGTAAAACTTTATATATACTACTACTCAGATATTAAAAAAGAAGGAAATCTTGCCATCTGTGACAACATGGATGGGCCTTGAGGGCATTATGCTAAGTGAAATAAGTCAGGTAGAGAAAGACAAATACCATATGATTTCACTTATATGTGAAATCTACCAAACAAAACAAACAAACAAGCAAAACAACCAAACTCACAGATACAGCAAATGGATTGGTGGTTATCAGAGGGGGAAGGAGATGGGGGTAAGCAAAAAAGGTAAAGGGAGTCAATAATATGGTGACTGATGGTAACTTGACTTACTGTGATGATCACTTTGTATGTATTCAAATATTGAAGTATTGTGTTGTACACCTGAAACTAATATAATTTTATATACCAATTTTACCTCAATTAAAAAAATCAAAAATTATAAGATCTGTTCCCTTATCTGACAATCAAGCATTATGTTTTACAACAAGAATACCTTACTGCAGCTGTATATTCATTGAGTATAAGCTCTATTTTTATTTCCATTTTCTCTATATACAATTGTGTTTTGACTAAGGACAATATCCTACACTAACTAGCAGCCTTTGGGATATATTCCATTGAGCAAAAGTGAAAAACAAACACGGAACATTTACAAGAACTCCAAGGCACATATGCCTGTTATGAAAAGAGACTAAAATCTCACAGTGTGGTGTTACTAACGGTCCTCAGCTGGGCAACCAACCTTCTGAAAAATACAGTTTTGAATAAAATGCAATTTACTTTTCTGTAGGTAATGAAGAAAGGATTCACTCATCAGGGGTTAGAGGAAAGCAAATGTGGTGGGGGTGGGTAGTGGAAAGAGCAGCTGTTAAGTGTAGAAATTGGAAATGCAAACCTTGAGAAAATTCTTCAGTTAGCACACATAAATATTGTGAAAATACAGTCTCCAGAGGCATAATTTGAAGCCACGGCTGTTTTTAAGGGCAATTTTGTTAAGGTTAATATGTAAGACAAATAATTTGGTATCTAATATAGGCAATGAACTTCATATATTCTGAGCCAAAATAACTTCATAATAATATGGCAATATCTTTGGCAAATACTCCCAGACATCAAGCAATTAAATAAAAAAGACTCCAAGCCTTCTCTTTTACATAGTCACTAATTAGTTCATAAGATAATCTTTTGTTTTTCCAAATTTCTAAAATTCAATTTCTCATCCTAATGAATGACTTCAAGTATAAAGCTGACTTCATTTTAAAAAATATTGCTGAGAAACTCTCTTTTTAAAGGTTATTAGAAACCCCACGTCAACCAAAGTAGTCAGAAGACAGTTCCTTCCCCTCACCCCAAAGGAGGTAAAAAATTTATTCCTGAGGCAAACTGAACAGAAGAGGATGTGGATTTGGGCGTACCAAGCCTGGCAGAGGGCAAAGGTGAGGAGCCAGACCAAGAAGAGGGGGATAATTGAATAGTTGCAGGCTGAACAGTAGGCCCCGTCCTGTACCCCCAACCAGCGTACTTCCTTGCCTGGCTCAAAGAATGCAGGCAGCTAAGCTTATTACCAACACACTCACACGTGTGCGCGCGCGCGCGCACACACACACACACACACACACACACACACAGCAGCAGCAGCAGATCGCAGATCACTGGAAGAGTTCTCTTTAGAGAAACTTCATGGGTCCAGACAGAAGAACTTAAGATTTGTCTGTTACCAAAAGAGAACAAAGCTTAGAAGAGAAACTCAAAAAGAGAGCAACACAAGGAACTGACAGAAAAAATGAAATTCAAGGAAAAAAAAGGCAAGGAAGGGAGAGGCGATAGTGGGAGGGAGGGAGAGATGGAGGGAGGGAATTCAGGAAGGAGAGAGGGAGGGAGATAGAGAAAGGAGGGAGAGAAGAAAGAAAAAAGGAAGAAAGAACAAGTGAGGGAGGCAGTAAAAGCACCAGGAAAGTAAACATGGCCAAATCAAACAGGGAGAGTAGGAAGATCCTGAGCTCACCTCCTCCAATGGACACAGCAAAACTACAATTACATATAGAACAACTCTCTCTGAGAATGACCCGAAGACTAACAGAAAAGATTTTTCTGCAACTAAGGATATAAAGAAAAGGCCATATCTAGACAGGTAGGAGGGGCAGTGACATGGTCTAGTCAGAACCCACACCCTTGGTGTGCCAACCCACAAGCAGGAGGGATATTACAACCGCAGAGGTCCCCTCTAGGAGCAAGGGTTCCAAGCCCCACATTGGGCTCCCCAGCCTGGGGGAGCTGCATTGGGAAGATGAGTCCCCATAATATTTGTCTTTGAAAACCAGTGGGGCTTACTTCTAGGAGAACTGAAAGACTGTGAGAAACTGAGAGACTACTCTTGAAGGGTTTGTGCACAAACTGTATCACTCTTATACTAGCACAGGGCAGCAGCTTGAAAAGCACCTGAGCCATATGAGAAGGAGATTCATTGACTAAGTTTAGGGCATATACCAGAGGGACATGGATCTGGTCGAACTTTCTCCAGAGATGGAAGAATTGGTGGGCACCACTTCTGCCCATTGTGTGATATTTCCAAAGTCCAGTCAAAGTTCATAAAGTATGGGCAGTCTTGTGACCATTTCACCAGACAAGTACAATGGGAGAAGACTGAGGTAAGGGGTTTGAGATGTTCCTAAGAGTGATAGAAATAATGAACCATTGATCCAAGCTTTAAGGACAGGAAATGAATGCAGGATAGAACTGATAGAGAAATAATAAAAGGGTCAATGGATCCGTGGTCAAAATGAGAGAGGAAAATTGGCATATTGAAAGTAAATTGAATAGGAGATAAGGATCTCAGGACATGGCATCTCAATACACCTAGAGAGCATCCTTGATTCCTCCCTTATCCCCATGCCTACTCCATAAGCAAGTTTTGTTAACTCCACAACTGAAGTATTTCCTGAGCCTGTCCACTTTTCACCTATCCTCTGCTGACACACTTATCTAACGTACAATTTGACCACTGTGACATCGGTTAACAGATGTCCTGCTCCCAGCCTTGTCTCCCTGTTCTTTTCATAGTGCTGTCTCTACCTAGAAGCCAGAGGGGGGTGCTCTGAGTTTAGTATTCTCTTAATTGCTCCCAAAAACACTTTAAATAAAATCTAAATTCCTTACCAAAGTCTCCAAGACTCTAATCTTTGCCTGCAGACTTTTCTGATCTTTGTCTCCTAGCATGCTTATTACTGATGAAGTCAATTAACTGAGAAATCATGATGCAGGGTGGGTCATTCACCTAGGGCTGAAGTCACATAGAACATAAGTGAGTCATGATGCAGTGAAAAGCTCCCAAGAGATGTGTACATTTAATTCTTTGACCATTCATTTTAATAAAATCATTAAATGAATTAGAAAAGTAATAGAAATATACTGTACTATAAACTCTTTCAAGATAGGATGACAACTGATTCATATTTGTAACCCTAGCAATTAGCACAGTGCCTGATAGAACAGGCACCCCATAAATTCTGGTTGGTTGAATAAATGCATGAACGCTTTATTAATGCATGAGGTTTTATTGGATGGATGGATTAGAGTCTGTTGTTCCTCATCCGCTGGGTATCTATTCCCTCTGATTCTGCTTTGGAAAGTAACAGTCTTCATGAAATCTTGTTAGAACTGTCAGCTGAGGAGCCCCACCCGCTCCTGGCCTCTGGCTTAGTGTAAGCCAGTCAAGAGTTCTTCAGGAAATTTCAATCTTGACCAGAATTATGTTGAGACAGCAAAACTGTTGGAGCTGGTTCATGTCAATAACAACACACTAAGAAAATTTTCCCTTAATTCCTGCTCCCTGTATCCCTGCGACACCCTGCTTTCTCTTTGCTTTTCGAGTGATGTTTCTTCAACTTTTTCTTTACTGTTTTGAGTTGCATCATAGATTTTTAATAAAGTCTTTTTTTGGCATAAGTTATGCTGAGTCCTTTTCTCTTGCTTACAACCAAAGAATGTTTACTAAAAAATTGAAAATCTAATGCAATTATGAGAAAGCATATTTACTTTAGTAACTATTGAGTACTGCTATATGCAAAAACCAATAACGAGTACCAAAAAATTTAAAACTTATCTCTGGTACAGTTCTTGTCTTCAAGCAACTTAAGATATTTTTAGGGAGATAAGGAAGATTGGCAAGTAAATTTAATTCAAGATAAAATGAGATTAGTGGCATAAGAGATACAGGTAAAACACCAAGGTAATTGAGGAAAGGGATCTCCAGTTGGGGCAATACTGGTAGAACAAACATTTGCCCTATGCTTAGGATTTAGGCATGCTGACTTAAAAAAGACATTCAGGATCAGCATAAGCAGTGCACAGAGATAGGAAAGCATCAAGTATGTGTGATGGCCAATGAGTAGATCAATTTGCTACAGCATAGGTTTCATGAAGGACAATAATGAAAAATTAGGCTGCAAAGAGTAGATTGGAGCTGAAAAATGAGGCTGAGGGAAGTCTAGCTTGTATTTTGTAGGCAATAGGAAGCCAAAAACATTATTTGTGCAGAGTGGTTTGGAAAAGCGAGGCTTGTAAAGTCATATATGATGTACTGGAGCAAGGTAAAGAACAAACTGAAGAGACAAATTCACAAGGCATAGTTCAATCAAGGTATAATTAGTAGCAGAATGAAGAAACTTTCAAATGCTTTCTAACCAACTGATGATGGAAAGAAAGGTAAGAATCAAAAAAAGGCAGTGAGGCCTTGAACTGAATAAGATGCTGAAATTGATAGAAAATATCCCACAGCTCTGTATTTCAAACACTCATTTGTCTGCCTTCCCTCTCCTGAGTTTCAGTCATTCATCTCCAGCTGCTCACACACATCTTCACTCAGGCCAGTATTATAAACTAACATGCCTAAAAACAGGAATCTTCTTTATCCTCTACCCCATACGTCACTTCCCACTGTCTTCTCACAAACATAGAAACATCTCTTCCTCTTCCTGTCCTTCAACTTCCATTCATCTCATCACATCAATCAGAAAAGACCTTTATTCGCTCATGCTTGTTTCACTGCAGCTGCTTCCTGATACATTTCCCTATACCCATTTCTCCCCACTACACAGCAGGACATCAATTAACTCTGCCTAAAGCTGGTAAATTAATCTGGCATGCACAATGCAGCTTTCACTGCCATATGGATCTGCTGAAACACTTAAAATAATAATATTACTCTCAGGCTCATGAAATTATAATGGATCCTACATGCGCCAAATTTTATTACTTTTGATTTCTCAAGGTCACTATTTTATTTGTGTGTGCATACGTGTGGGGGGGGAGTGCAATTGTGGGCACGTGCACACACTAACAATAGAGCCAAAGGAGATAGGGGATAAAGGACCTGGGCTTCACTGGGGGGAAGGGCCATATTTCCCAATTAGACACCATCTTTTAGCTCTCAATTCTGAGGAGTTATAATGGGGAAAAATGGAAATTGAAAAGACAGCTGCCATATATGTCTATTAGGTGAGTTCTGGAAAGTCAAAAATCCTCTGCTTATCTGTTCATGTATTCAGCTGCTTGATATTTAGAGGTTTCTATCGATTGAACTCATCCACATAATGTCCAGTTTTAATCAAATTACTCCAAAAAGCCCAAAACCATGTGTAGTAGTAGATGCTTAAAAAATACTGGTTTAATCAAGTACTTGTAGGTAGCCTGACACCTGAAAATCACCAAAACACTAGAAAAGAACTGCATTCATTCTGTTAGAAAACAAATACCAAGTATAGTTTAATATGATTTTTAGTATATACTAAATGGTTACTTAGAGACTGATAACCTAAGAGCCAGAAGAAGTAATCTCTGTGTCTCCAGTCTCAGTTGAATATTCATTTAAAAATATACTTTAAAAATGTTGTGTAATCACCTTTTATAATGTGAATGTCTTTAAGGGAACAGGGTCTTCGACTGGAGGTAGTGCTCAGGTGTGGTCCTGTCTGAAACCAGGCTGAGAGATAAGATGAAAAGAGAGTGATAGCCTCTCTACTGAGGTTTCTTGGCTCAAAGCCCAGGTTCCTGCCATCTTGCTGCAATTCTGTGCACTCAGGGCAGGGTTAAGATGAGGTGGCAGTGTTCCCAACTTTAATGAGTTCAGAATGAAGACAGATTTATGGTTATTTCACACTGACAAACTCTTTTGAGAAGATAAACAAAATTGATACACCATTAGCCAGACTCATCAAGGAAAAAAGGGAGAAGACTCAAATCAATAGAATTAGAAATGAAAAAGGAGAAGGAACAACTGACACTGCAGAAATACAAAGGATCATGAGAGATTACTACAAGCAACTCTATGCCAATAAAATGGACAACCTGGAAGAAATGGACAAATTCTTAGAAATGCACAACCTTCCGAGACTGAATCAGGAAGAAATAGAAAATATGAACAGACCAATCACAAGCACTGAAATTGAGACTGTGATTAAAAATCTTCCAACAAAGAAAAGCCCAGGACCAGATGGCTTCACAGGTGAATTCTATCAGAACATTTAGAGAAGAGCTAACACCTATCCTTCTCAAACTCTTCCAGAATATAGCAGAGGGAGGAACACTCCCAAACTCATTCTATGAGGCCACCATCACCCTGATGCCAAAACCAGACAAAGATGTCACGAATAAAGAAAACTACAGGCCAATATCACTGATGAACATAGATGCAAAAATCCTTAACAAAATACTAGCAAACAGAATCCAACAGCACATTAAAAGGATCATACACCATGATCAAGTGGGGTTTATCCCAGGAATGCTACGTTCTTCTCAAACAACCAGCTTTAATTTTATTGATCTTCGCTATTGTTTCCTTCATTTCTTTTTCATTTATTTCTGATCTGATCTTTATGATTTCTTTCCTTCTGCTAACTTTAGGGTTTTCTTTGTTCTTCTTTCTCTAATTGCTTTAGGTGTAAGGTTAGGTTGTTTATTTGAGATATTTCTTGTTTCTTGAGGTAGGATTGTATTTCTATAAACTTCCCTCTTAGAACTGCTTTTGCTGCATCCCATAAGTTTTGGGTTGTCATGTTTTCATTGTCATTTGTTTCTAGGTATTTTTTTAATTTTTTCTTTGATTTCTTCAGTGATCTCTTGGTTATTTAGTAGTGTATTGTTTAGTCTCCATGTGTTTGTATTTTTTACAGATTTTTTCCTGTAATCGATATCTAGTCTCATAGCGTTGTGGTCAAAAAAGATGCTTGATATGATTTCAATTTTCTTAAATTTACCAAGGCTTGATTTGTGACCCAAGATATGATCTATCCTGGAGAATGTTCCATGAACACTTGAGAAGAAAGTGTAATCTGTTGTTTTTGGATGGAATGTCCTGTAAATATCAATTAAGTCCATCTAGTTAAATGTATCATTTAAAGCTTGTTTCCTTATTTATTTTCATTTTGGATATCTGTCCATTGGTAAAAGTGGGGTGTTAAAGTCCCCTGCTATGATTGTGTTACTGTCGATTTCCTCTTTTTTTTTTTTTTTGTGGTACGTGGGCCTCTCACTGTTGTGGTCTCTCCCATTGCAGAGCACAGGCTCCGGACGCGCAGGCTCAGTGGCCATGGCTCACGGGCCCAGCTGCTCCGCGGCATGTGGGATCTTCCCGGACCGGGGCACGAACCCGTATCCCCTGCATTGGCAGGCGGACTCTCAACCACTGCGCCACCAGGGAAGCCCCGATTTCCTCTTTTATGGCTGTTAGCATTTGCCTTATGTATTGAGGTGTTCCTATGTTGGGTGCATAAATATTTACAACTGTTGTATCTTCTTCTTGGATTGATCCCTTGATCATTATGTAGTGTCCTTCTTTGTCTCTTGTAATAGTCTTTGTTTTAAAGTCTATTTTGTCTGATATGAGAATTGCTACTCCAGCTTTCTTTGGATTTCCATTTTCATGGAAAATGTTTTTCCATCCCCTCACTTTCAGTCTGTATGTGTCCCTAGGTCTGAAGTGGGTCTCTTATAGACAGCATATATAGGGGTCTTATTTTTGTATCCATTCAGCCAGTCTAAGTCTTTTGGTTGGAGCATTCAGTCCACTTACATTTAAGGTAATTATCCATATGTATGTCCCTATTACCATTTTCTTAATTGTGTTGGGTTTGTTATTGTGGGTCTTATCCTTCTCTTGTGTTTCCTGCCTAAAGAAGTTCCTTTAGCATTTGTTGTAAAGCTGGTTTGGTGTCGCCTAATTCTCTTAGCTTTTGCTTGTCTGTAAAGGTTTTAATTTCTCCGTCGAATTTGAATGAGATCCTTGCTGGGCAGAGTCATCTTGGTTGTAGGTTTTTCCCTTTCATCACTTTAAATATGTCCTGCCAGTCCCTTCTGGCTTGCAGAGTTTCTGCTGAAAGATCAGCTGTTAACCTTATGGGGATTCCCTTGTATGTTATTTGTTGATTTTCCCTTGCTGCTTTTAATACATTTTCTTTGTATTTAATTTTTGATAGTTTGATTAATATGAGTCTTGGCTTGTTTCTCCTTGGATTTATCCTGTATGGGACTCTCTGTGCTTCCTGGAGTTGACTGATTATTTTCTTTCCCATATTAGGGAAGTTTTCAACTATAATCTCTTCAAATATTTTCTAAGTCCCGTTCTTTTTCTCTTCTTCTTCTGGTACCCCTATAACTCAAATGTTGGTGCGTTTAACGTTGTCCCAGAGGTGTCTGAGATTGTCCTAAATTCTTTTCAATCTTTTTTCTTTATTCTGCTCTGCAGTAGTTATTTCCACTATTTTATCTTCCAGGTCATTCATCCATTCTTCTACCTCAGTTATTCTGATATTAATTTTTAATTTCATTTATTGTGTTGTTCGTCATTGTTTGTTTGCTCTTTAGTTCTTCTAGGTCCTTGTTAAACATTTCTTGTATTTTCTGCATTCTATTTCCAAGATTTTGGATCATCGTTACTATCATTACTCTGAATTCTTTTTTAGGAATTCTTTTTCCTCTTCATTTGTTTGGCCTGGTGGGTTTTACCTTGCTCCTTCATCTGCTGTTTCTCTGTGTTCTCATTTTGCTTAACTTACTGTGTTTGGGGTCTCCTTTTCGCAGGCTGCAGGTTTGTAGTTCCCATTGTTTTTGGTGTCTGCCCCCACTGGCTAAGGTTGGTTCAGTGGGTTGTGTAGGATTCCTGGTGGAGGGGACTGGTGCCTGTGTTCTGGTGGATGAGGCCAGATCTTGTCTTTCTGGTGGGCAGGACCACGTCCGGTAGTGTGTTTTGGGGTGCCTGTGACCTCTTTATGATTTTAGGCAGCCTCTCTGCTGATGGGTAGGGTTGTGTTCCTGTCTTGCCAGTTGTTTGGCATAGGGTGTCCAGCACTGTAGCTTTTTGGTCATTGAGTGGAGCTGGGTCTTAGTGTTGAGATGGAGATCTCTGGGAGAGCTTTTGCCATTTGATATTATGTGGAGCTGGGAGGTCTCTGGTGGACCAATGTCCTGAACTCAGCTCTCCCACCTCATAGGCACAGGCCTGACATCGGCCAGAGCACCAAGGCCCTGTCAGCCACACGGCTCAGAAGAAAAGGGAGAAAATAAATAAATAAATAGATAGATAGACAAATAAATAAATAAATAGTTATTAAAATAAATAAATTGTTAAAATTAAAAAAAATTAAAAGTTAATTTTAAAAAGGTCAAATAGAACCCTAGTACAAATGGTAAAAGCAAAACTATACAGACAAAATCACACAAAGAAGCATACACATACACACAAAAAGAGAAAAAGGAAAAAATATATATATATATAAAAAAAATTTTAAAAGAGAGCAACCAAATCAATAAACAAATCTACCAATGATATTAAGCTCTAAATACTAAACTAAGATAAACATAAAACCAGAAACAAATTAGATGCAGAAAGCAAGCCCCAAGTCTACAGTTGCTCCCAAAGTCCACCGCCTCAATTTTGGGATGATTCATGTCTATTCAGATATTCCACAGATGCAGGGTACATCAAGTTGATTGTGGAGATTTAATCTGCTGCTCCTGAGGCTGCTGGGAGAGATTTCCCTTTCTCTTCTTTGTTCACACAGCTCCTGGGGTTCAGTTTGGGTTTGGCCCCATCTCTGCATGTAGGTCCCCTGAGGGCATCTGTTCTTCGCTCAGACAGGATGGGGTTAAAGGAGCAGCTGATTTGGGGGCTCTGGCTCAGTCAGGCTGGGGCGAGACAGGGGTACAGAATGCGGGGCGAGCCTGCGGTGGCAGAGCTCGCAGCCTGTGGCGCGCTGCGTGTTCTCCCGGGGAAGTTGTCCCTGGATCATAGGACCCTGGCAGTGGCAGGCTGCATAGGCTATCGGGATTGCAGGTGTACATATCCCTTTTTTAGCGAAAACTCCTTAGGGCTAGTATTCATTTATTTATTCACTCAGCAAGTGTTTATTGAGTATCTACTATATGCCAGCACCACTGATATTCAATGATTAGCATAAATATGTCCCAGCCCTCAAAAGTATATGTAGCATGTTTTATTGAAAATTTTGACTCAATTATGAGCAAACAGGAAGGTCTATTTTTTCTTAAAAATATATAAGTATATATGTATTCATATATATATATGGCTGGCTACTGGTGTCCTTTCTGTTATTGGGGACTCTCAAATGCTAATGTCAAGGGTAAGTACAGGAGACAGATTTTTGTAAATCACACAAAGATAATAAAATTGTTATGTAGATAAGGTCCACCAAAAATGGCACATGAGTTGCTGTAAAACCATATGACAGGAAGAGGGGACACCTTTCCCTAGAAAGTGGTTTTTATATTAGAAAGTCAAGGATAAGTAGGAGTTAAGAAGGGGAGTGTGGTGAGTTTAAAAAGAAAATTTGAGACAGAGGGTGGAACATCTGCAAAGGTCATGTTTTTAAAAGGGAGTCCAGTATTTTCCAGGAACTAAGAGTTCAGTGCAGCCAGAGACAGAATGAGAAAAAGTTTGAGAGAGCATTGGGGAATCTAAGACTCTGGCACATTTGCTGCTTGCCCTTCTCTCTCTTCATATGACTCCAAAGTTTGGAGTCATCTGCAGCAAAGGAAAAAGTTTTACAGTTCAGCTGGAGTTTGCTGAGTGAGTACTGCAAATGTGTCGCTGTCCAACTGAAGGGTGGGCAGGATCATAAAAAGTGGTGAATGGCACACTGATGACTACTGTCCCCAAACTTTCCCCCTTTTCCCTGAGGCAAAGTTGGAGGAGCAGGGAGTTTAAGTTTCTCATGGAAACCAGAATTAAAGCATGTCGCAAATTACTGGCTGCCCCTGTCATACCACACTCACACACACACACACACCAGGTCCTCCAGCATGTCACGGTGAGAGGAGCAAGCCATACCCTAAGCTTCTTTGAGGTCAGCTGGGCCATTTAGCAACAATGCATTGGGCGGCAAGGGCAAGCCAGCCTCCAGCACATCAGCACCAGTAGCTGCAGAGATCAGAGCTCTAAGGATACAGCACTTGGAGTCAGCTACTGGTATGTCTGCATATATATGATATATATATGAATAAACTGACCTTTCTTTGACCATAATTGAGTAAAGAATGTCAGGAATACATGCTACATATAGTTGTGATTAAAGAAATTACTGGGTAATTAGTTGTTTATTATCTCTCTTACCTGCTGGAACACAAATTCCCCTAAAGAAGGGACCATGGCTTTCCTATTCAACACTATAGGTTCTGTAGAGTGCCTTGCATGCAGTAAACACTCAAAACTGGTTTTGTTATTGTTGTTGATGAAAGAATGGTGTTGTTTCCTCTGATGGGGGACAATGAAGGAAAAGTGCAGGAGAAGGGAAAGGTCAGAGACTTAGAGCTCAGATAAGAAATCTAGACCCTGTCTATGAAATAGGATCACTGAATTAAGGATTGTATTTTGAGCCTTGGGATTGAACAAGATTGCACAGGAAGGAAGGGTAGAATGAGACAAGAATAGACAAAAACACAGAAACAGTACTTTCAGTCTAATACAACAAGTAAAATAATAAAGGAATCTGGGACAACCAAAGAGAGACGCACTTTCAAGATGCACTTTCCTGGGGGAGTGTATGATAGGTTAAAGTGGTGGAAAGGGATGAAAGTGAATAATTTATGTACTGTAAACAAAAGGAAAGAAGTATTTTTAAATTGTCATACGTGCAATGTAAACCACCTAAAAGAGCTTTTTTCCTTTTTTTTTTCTTTGAAAGCCATGGAGCCAAGTAGTAGGGAGTACTGTTAACTCTACAAAAGAAGGTATTTTAAAGCTTGAAACTGTATAGATAAAATTTGATTTTCTTAGTAGCTCTTTTACTTGTGTTTATGAGAATTTTTATCTAATGTCTATGAAACTACTGAATTTCATGTATAGTCAAATCCCTAAAATTATATTTAATCCAAACCTCTATTTATAATGTCATTTCCTACAAAGTATAATTGACCATAACCCTATGCTACTGTATGATATAAGGCAACCCCAAGTTCAGGACATATACCTTGAGTGTGATTGGCTTAGAATCCTCAGTGTGTTGAATGGGCATTTTGCTTTCATTAAGGTATTTACCTTTATCCCCAAGTTACAGCGGAAAACTCATTCTGCTCTAAGGTCTAGAAAAAGAGTAAAAAGACAGCACAAAGTCATGCAGCTAGTGAGTAAAGTAACCAGGACAAAAACTACTTAACCTTGCTCTTGTTCTAATACCAAGCACAGCCATTGTGCTTATAACATTATAGTTTTGAATAAAATTAGAATAATTTTAAACTAAATACTTAAGATATCACTCTTCAAAGCTGCTCAGGAAACTGGCCTGATTTCAGACATGAAAATGTTTGTACTTTATTAATATTGCATCATACAAATGAGCATTTATTATGCATAGTGCTTCATCGCTTTGCTGTTTTGAAAAATTTTTAAACCTCCCTTAAAGTTATTTACTTAAGGCAGATGGCATTTTATGCCCTTTCTGTTTAGTAAAAGATTGTTTGATCTAAAATAATGAGAAGTGTTCCTTTGAGAACTGAAGTCTCATTTTTTCCCCCAGGTAGAAGCATATATCTGAGGTATATTTCAAGACTTTGAATTGCTTTGTCAAATAGCTTGTGCAAGATGGATATTTGTTGCTTGGCTGGTTTATTAGTAGATTTGTTGATTATTTGGAATTTAAATTGAATACATTAACAGGTCTAGGTAAGATTAATGAAAAGGAATATGACTGGTGAACAAAGGGAAATAAATAGGAAATGAGCAAATATGGAATCTTGAGTTTTGCAACTTTCACTTTTAGAAAGCAAAATCTTTTTAAGAGTTTAATTTGAATTCATAATGTGGATTAATGCTTGAGGTGGCACCTAACAGTAGAATCTCTAAATTAACTTATTAAATGAATATTTGTTGATGAATAAATTGTATGATTATTTCCTTGTTAAACTGTTTTAAATCAAATTCTAATTAGTTTTAATTCAGGGTCCAAGATGAATAATAGAATATGATACCATCTATTCAGAATATTTAATTTTCAGTTGAAAAACTGAGCTGGAGCGGTAACATAATGTCTCCTACATTTATTCTAAAGTAAGTTAGACTAGAATCCTGGTTATAAACATGTATTTACAATTGATTAATACATGTTTATAACCTAGGTTGATTTTATGTGTCAAGTTGCCTGTATGCACAGTGCCCAGATATTTGGTCAAAAGCTATTCTGGATGTTTCTGTGAAGGTGTTTTGGGATGAGATTTACATTTAAATTAGGAACTTTGAGTACAGCAGATTGCTCTCCATAATGTGGGGAGGGGGGGCTCACCTAATCAGCTGAAGACCTGAATAGAACAAAAGTTTGGTATCACCAAGAAAGAGAAATTTCTCTATAAGACTGCCTTCCCTAGAGTCTGTCACACACAGTGAAGTAAGTCAGAAAGAGAAAAACAAATACTGTATGCTAACACATATATATGGAATCTAAAAAACGGTACTGATGAACCTAGGGGCAGGACAGGAACAAAGACGCAGACGTAGAGAATGGACTTGATGACCCTGGTGGGGGCGGGGAAGGGGAAGCTGGGACGAAGTGAGAGAGTGGCATGGACATATATACACTACCAAATGTAAAATAGATAGCTAGTGGGAAGCAGCTGCACAGCACAGGGAGATCAGCTCCGTGCTTTGTGACCACCTAGAGGGGTGGGATAGGGAGGGTGGGAGGGAGACGCAAGAGGGAGGGGTTATGGGGATATATGCATACGTATAGCTGACTCACTTTGTTATACAGCAGAAACTAACACAACATTGTAAAGCAATTATACTCCAATAAAGATAAAAAGAAAAAAGAATGCCTTCAGAATTTATCTGCAACATAGGATCTTTATGGTTCTATGGCAGACTGCCTTTGGATTCAAATTGCCACTCTTTCCTGAGTCTCTAGCCTGCTAGCCACTTCCCCGGGGAAGATTTTGGACTCTCTAAGCCTCTGCAATCATGTGAGACAATTCCATAAGATAAATCTTTCTATATATACACATCTTATTGGTTCTATTTCTCCGGAGATCCCTGACTAATACACTAACATTTTATTTAATAAGTTCAGAAGCCATTGTTTGTACAGATTTCATTCAAGTTATCCAGATAGTAACCAAAAGAAGGACAATAGCAATGGAATAAGAACAATACCTTCCTGACACAGTGGTCAGGAAATCTGGATTCTATATTTTTCTAGCTGAGTGAACTTAGATAAATCTTTTAACTTTTCTTCCCTTCCCTGTTACTCTATATGCACAATTCAAAATGTTTTCACACATGTTACATTATTATTATTAAAGTAGCCCAGGTAGATAGACTGAGAAGTTTATTTTTAGGTTAAAAATGGGAAATTAGGTCCTAAAGACCTGAAAATAATTCGTCCAAAGTTAGAGGCCTCAGAATAGAACCAAGGTTTTCTGAACTGAATGAGGTGTGACAGTATATACTGGAAAGCAACCAAGAACAAGAATCAGAAGTCTAGTTCTAATGTTGGATAATAGTCCCATTTTTGCCATTAGATTATGAACTTCTTAGAAGTCTTTTTTTTTAGTTGTGTAGTCCAAAGGCCTTATATACTTCCTGGAACACACTAGATATACAATAAATGTGTGAGGACTAAATGAATGAATGAACAAAGAAAGAAAGAAAATACTCCCCATGTAACCATGGGAAATTTACTTAAACGTTCTAAGATTCAATTTCTCCAAAGAAGATTAAATTATTTCAAAGCTCAGTAAGTCTGTAATTGGACTATCACCAGCATCATTTCTTCCTCTAAAGTTCAGTGGCTCATCTTGTATATTACTATGACGGTAAATCTACTTTATAAATTCAAATATAAAGCAGTCTTGTTTTGAACAAGTTTGACTATGTCTTCTAAATTTAGGAACCATATCTGTCATTAATATTAAATGCTTAATGACCCATTTGTAGGTTCCTAACTATGCTTGATATTAAACAGTGATGAATATATTCATGTGTGAGTTGAGGGTATCTTTTTCTTTAGCTATATACTCTAAGACAGTTTACTGAAGATTATGAAGATGAGTTTTAAATAAATGAAGTATAAAAACTATATTTAGTTTTAATATTAGGAAACTCCAGTTTCAATTTCTGCTCAACCAAACACAAGAAAATCAGATTGAGTGAGAGATTCATATCATACTTTTTAATATCCCTCATTCTTAGAGTAAGATATTCAATATCCTTTATAGATGACTCTCTCAAAATATTTTTTGACAATAAGATATTAAACCTAACTTGGAACAATGTTCTCTAAGGCCTTCTGAAGCTTTAAAATGTCATGAGGCTATGCTTATCTAAGATATGAAGATTTCAGTTGATTAATATTAATAGCAATTCTATTCATCTTGAGTATACATAAGAAAAAAGTTTAAATCAAAATCTTTATAAAAGGTATAGTAATATCTTGCTGATCTTGAAGTCATGTAACAGAAACTTCAAGTGTTCAGAACCAGATACCTTTAAAAAGCCCCTTAGCAGGTAAAATATTTCTAACAAACATTATGAATAAGTTCTTTCAGGTACTTACTTAAAGACTATTTATTTCTACTTTACATGTAATTGAATAAGTTTGGATATATGATTTCCCAGTCCTGAAATAAATTAGAAGCAAAAAAACAATTAGGAAGAAAGGGAGGACTTCCAAAGGTAGATGTATATACTAGTGGTGAAATGAGATATTTTGACAATGAAAGAAGAAACTAAACAAAATTCATTCAGTTGTCTTCAGAGTCACTCTACCACAGCAATTACCTAACTGATGTTCATAACTATGATGTATAGACATAAGTATGACTATACTATAATATATAAATTTCCTTTTATAAATGTTTCCATCAAATATGGCTGAAATTAAAGCAGTTTTTTCTTGAAAAGCTTAACTTTCAGTTACTTTAGAAATTTACTTTTGTAGAACCTAATTCTCCAAGGAAGCACTTACCAAGAAAAAGGTATTGTTATATGTAACCAAAGCCTTTGAAAATCACCCCTTGAGAGTTTTAAAAGCCAAGGACTGACATATGATTCAGCAGAATGTTGAGTTGGGTATTGTTCCAGCATGTGTTGAATTACTAAGTGAAGGTTATAGATTTTATACAATCACAAGACCCTCCACTGCTAGGAAGAGATTAACTTTTATCATCAGAAGTAATTTCTAAGCTTTTTTCCCTATTAGGAATTTACTAAACTATTGTTAAATATACAAATATGCAACCCTACTAAAATTTCTGGTGGATATAACACTGAGCCACTGAAGGTTAGCGATGAAAGATTTTGGTTAGCGTAGATTCTTACTGCTTAAAATAATTCAGAAGTATATCCTAGTAACAGTAGGAGCTATAAAATTCAAAACAATTTCCAATGCCCTCCTCCAAACCAAGTCTCCTTCTCTACTGCAGCTTCTGCCAAGCATCCTGAGTGACTTGACAACCACAGATTAGTCATCCCTAACCTCTCAGTTCCTACACTTCTTCATCCCTTGGATCTTCTTTTCTACCTTAGCTACCCACTTCTGTAGTCACAACCTTGAACTGTTTGATATTCCTTATCACATATTCAAATGTTACCTTTTTTCTAATCACAACTTTTTTTCCAACTTATTTATTTTATTTTATTTTTAATTGAAGTATTGTTGCTGTACAATATTATATGTTACAGGTGTACAATATAGTGATTCACAATTTTTAAAGTATATACTCCATTTATAGTTATTTTAAAATATTGGCTGTATTCCCCTTATTGTAGAAAATATCCTTGTAGCTTCTTTATACATAATAGTTTGTACTTCTTAATCTCCTACCTCTGTATTGTCCCTCTCCCTTCCCTCTCCCCACTGGTAGCCACTAGTTTATCCTCTATGTCTATGAGTTCACTTATTTTTTGTTATATTCACTAGTTTACTGTATTTAAGTATACCCATGGCTACATTATTTTTAATGCCAATGCATTATCTGACCCATTAACATCTCTGACTTCTCAATATCCATCAGGCACTTCTTGTTACTTTCCAACTCATTCATCTGCCTTCCATATTCTTATACCCCGAAGCTCAGCTCTGCAGGAGAAAACTCCCTAACTGGACAGATAAATATCACTATTAATTTATAATCTCCAGCTTTAACTGGGCCTTCAAATAGTCCTAATATTAAGTTTCCCTAATAAGCTTACTTTCTCAGAGTATCAGTTACCTGTTACTACCTAAAAAGAAATACACAATCTGCAAATCCGTTGGGGGCTGTCTAATATAGGCCAGACCCATCTGGGACAGCTCAGCTGTGGCAGCTCTGCCCCACATATGACTCATCTTCCTCCTAGAGTAAGCAAGCGATCCTAGACATGTTCTTAAGGCATTAGCTGCAAAACAAGCAATCAAGCATCAATGTGCAAGGCCTTTTAGGATCTCAGCTAAGAACCGACATAAAGTCACATCCACCTCATTCTTTTGGCCAAAGCAAATCTCACAGTCACACGTGAAGTCGGAAAGTAGATATATTATCTGCCTCTTCTGTGGAAATAACTGCAAAGTTATGTGACAAAGAGTGTAAAGATATGAAGCAGTGAAGAATTGGTGACATTAATACAATCTAATATACCCACTCTCTGTAATTACTATTTCATGACTTCTTCAAGCTCCTAAAAACCACCATTCCATGCCAGCTCCATCTTCCAGCAGACAACATGTTATCTAACTTCATTGAGAAAATAAAATCTATTTAATAGCAAAATCTCTCTTGATTTCTCCAATAAATATGCAGAACCTCCTGCATCTACATCTATTCTTTTACTCTCGTTATAATTGAGGAATCATCTTTTTCATTCCCATGCACTTTGGATCTATTCATCTTATCAGCTCATGGACCTTGCTCAATTATTTTCTCTGTCTCATCTAACATTTTCTTCTTCCTTTCAGCATTCAACCACCCACACTATCTCTGTATTCTCCTCCATGGCTAATCGCCTTGAAATAAATGTCCAGATACATTGACTCTACATCTTCATCTCTTCATTATTTATATGAGGATGACTTTGGTTTAAACAATAATAAAAAGTATGACCTCATGCATGCATAGGCCACAATTTAGTATCTCTAAAATCCATTGAGCTCTTCTTTCCTCTGTGTTTTAGCTTTGACCTGGACAGACTTCCTTCTTTGTCATAAGACAGCTTCTGGCATCAACTAGGAAAACATGCTTCCTTTTTCATATCCATCAGGAAAAATGGTGGACCTCTCTTTCAGCCAAAGGATAAAAGTTCTCTTCAGTTTGATTGGACAAATAAGATCCTGTGTCCAATCTTGGACCGTTAACAGTCACCAGAGGAATGCTATATAATGATTAGCTTAAATCTGAATTCTAAACCAGTAGAGATGGGGAACGCAGTATTACCACAATTTACTTTGAATAACTTTACCTGGGGCTGAAAATGGAGTAAGCATCTCTTGAGTTACATGGGCTGTTGCAGGTAGTGAAAGAACATGGTAGACTAGAACAAAATCAAGGAAAAAAAGGTGAGGAAGCTGGTTGGACAACGGATGGTGTTCATAGCACATTCACTTCTGGTTTCTGCCCACACTGTTCTATGCATTCTTCTTTGTAAGGTCCAAGTTACTAAATCCAAACACCAGAATTTAGTCCTTATCTTTCTATAATTCTCAGCGGCATTCAACAGAGTTAACAATATTATCATTATCATGAGTCTATGATTTCAGTTTATGAAAAACTCTATTAGCTTTTCTTCCATCCTCTGGACACTTCTTTTCAATTTCTTTAGCTAGCTCTCCTTGACAGCAAAGGTTTGGAATTCCCCAGGACTTGGACCTAAGACTAGACTCTCCATGTTCTCATTCTATAGCCTTTCCCTAGATTTTGATCTTCCAAACATACATCTCTGACATATAGTTTTCCTCTTAAGTCTGGAACAATTTAACCAACTGCCTGTGTGCCATCTCTATTCTTTGTTTCCAAGGCATTTCAAACTTAACAGGTTTACACCTGAGCTTTTGATTTCCCTCCCACACACAAAGGGCCTCCACCCAATATTCCCCTTCTAATAAACTAACAATTCTGTTCATACAAATGCTCATACTGGGAACCTAGGAATCATTCTTGACTTCGTTCTCTCTCCCTCATCTCCCACATCTAAATTATCTCTTACATATTTTTTTCCTCAAATATGTTCACTTCTCTATATCTCCTCTATCATCATCTCAATCCAAGACTAAATGACCTTCTGCCTAGACTACTGTGATGGATCCTGATAATATTCTCTAGCTTGTTCTTGCCTTGATTTGGTGTTTTTGTTCATCATATAGAAATCATAGTAATTACTAAAATAAAAATCTGATTATACAGTTCCACTATATAACCCTAGTTCCTATTGCACTAGGATAATATCCAAAATCTTTAGAAACTTTACAAGGTGATCCAGCCTTCCTCCACAACTTTGTGCCACATAGGTTACAAATGAGCTACACTTAAATTTCTTGACTGAGAGCTTTCGCACTGCATGAGCTCTCTTCTTCCACATTTCATTGACTAATTCCTACTCATCCTTCAAGTCTTGACTTAAACTGCTACATATTTAATTTAAGAAGATTTCTATGACCCACCAATGCAATTAGACACTTAACAACTTGTTAAGGTTTGAACACTGATGCTATCAAGTAAAGACATATTACCTTTTGGAAGTTGTTAAATTTTTTATGTCTTAGTTTCCTCACTGGTAAAATGGGAATCATGATTAACAATACCACGGTCATAGGTGTATAGTTTCCTATGTCTGTTTTAACAAATTACTCACAAACTTGGTGACTTAATGCGACAGAAACTTGGTCTCTCACAGTTGTGGAGGCCAGTAGTCAAAAATCAGTTTCACTGTTGCAAAACTGAGGTGTTGGCAGGGCCATTATCCCTCTGGAAGCACTAGGGGAGGATACATTCCTTTTCTCTTCCACCTTCTGGTAGCTGCCAGCATTCTGTGACTTGTGGCCGCATCACTCCAACCTTTGCTTCCATGGTCACAATGCCCCCTCCTTTTCTGTAATCTCAGATTTGATACATAATCTCCCTCTGACTCTCTCTTATAAGGATACTTGTGATTGGAACTAGGGCTCACTGGGATAATCCAGAATAATATTCCCATGTCAAGATCCTTAAGTTAATCATATTTTCAAAGACCCTTTTCCCTTATAAGGTAACATTTGCAGGGTTCAGGGATTAGAACCTGATATCTGTGGTTGGCCATCATTCAGCGAACAACAATAGGGTAAGTGAAAATTAAATGCACAAATGTGGTCAGCATGTAGTAAAAAGTCATGCATTCAACATTTTTAAAAAGTTGAGTATCAACCATGCACAAAAATGTACAGATACATCAGTGAAAAAAATGGACAAACTCCTTCTCTTCAGGGAGGTCTCATTTTAGTGGGGGAGACAAACAACCAAAAGTAAACAGCTTTTTTTTTTTTTTAAATAGAGTTACCATATGATCCTGCAGTCCCACTCCTGGACACATATCCAGAGAAAATTATGGTTCAAAAAGATACATGTACCCCAATGTTCACTGCAGCACTATTTAATAGCCAAGACATGGAAGCAACCTAACTGTCTATTGACAGATGAATGGATAAAAAAGATGTGGTATATGTATACAATGGAATATTACTCAGCCGTAAAAAAAGAATGAGATATGCCATTTGCAGCAACATGGATGGACCTAGAGATGATCATACTAAATGAAGTAAGCCAGACAAAGAAAGACAAATATTATATGGTATCACTTATACGTGGAATCTGAAAAAAAACAAAAAAGATACAAATGAACTTATTTACGAAACAGAAATAGATCCACAGACATGGAAACAAACTTATGGTTACCAAAGGGGAAGGGGGGGTATAAATTAGGAAGATGGAATTAACATATACACACTACTGTATATAAAATAGATAACTAACTTAACAAGGACCTACTGTATAGCACAGGGATATACTCAATATTCTGAAATAACCTACAAGGGAAAAGAATCTGCAGAAGAATATATATACATATATAAAACTGAAAAATAATATATATATACCTGAATAATAAGTAAATACATATATACCTGAATCACCATGCTATATACCTGAAACTAACATGACATTGTAAATCAACTATACTTCAATTTAAAAATAAATAGATAGATAGATAGATCTATCAAATAATGGGGGATAAAAAGCAGAGTAAGGGGCCTAAGACATGCTGTAGGTAAGACAGGCAAGGAAGGCCATACCTGTAAGATGACATTTAAGCAGAGACCTGCTTGTGTAAAAAAATCTATCAGTTAGGTATTATATTATTAGCATTTATCACAGTTTATAATTCTATATTTATCCATGTCATTATTTCACATCTGATTCTCCAACCTGAAGTTCCATAAAGGCAGAATTGGGTCTATTTAAGAAACTGCTGCATTGCCATGGTGGTATCTGGCAGAGTTCTTACACATAATTAACCAGATTAGCAAATATTTTCACTTAATAATACAAGTTGACATTACTATAATGTTTTTTTTAATCTCAGACTTCCACTTTTGCCTCTGATGGAGTAGGCTGAAGCAGACTAATATCTGTACTATGTAGCTAGATGTAAAACAAACAATAAAAAATCCACATCTGTTTGAAAAGGGAAAGCTGAGAAGAGAACCAGTATGTGGGAGGACAAGATCAGAGAGAGAAGGGAATCTCCAGAGAGGTGAACTGACATTTTGTGAGCCACCTTTTCTCTTAAGGCATTTGTCAATTCTAGGCATAGAACAAGGGACTGAGAAACCAAGCAGAGGAACTGCAGCTAAGAGTCAGAGCTTTCGGTAGATATTTGGACAATCTCACAGAACTAAAGAGATATTACAGGGGCTTTCCTCCTGATACCAACCAATTCTCTGATTGTCCAACATCAAGTGGTGTCCAACAATTCAATTCAGTTCTGACACTAACTACCTGGAGTTAGATCAGACCCCACAAGTTAATGGCTCTGTCCCACAAGACTGCCCCCACTTCAGATGCCAGCCACAAATGAGGTGCCCAGCTACTTGTATTGTATTTCTGCCCAGCTGACTATTCAGACTCCACCTTGGGTTCAATAATTCACTTATAATGATGCACAGAACTCAGGAAAACACTTACTTTACCTTTACTGGTTTATTATAAAGCATACAACTCAGAAGCAGCCACATGGAAGAGACGCATGGGGCAGGGTATGGAGGGAGGGCACAAGGCTTCCCCATCCTTTTTAGGTGCATCACCCTCCCAGCACCTCAAAGTATTCACCAACCCAGAAACTTGTAGGGGTTTTTATGGAGGTTTTGTCACGTAGGCATGATCAATCACTAACCCTCTTCAGTCCCTCTGCCCTCTCCAGAGATGGGGAGGAGGATGAGACTGAAAGTTCCAGGCTTCTGATTAAGTCTTGGTTTCTCTGGCAACCAGTCCCCATCTGGAAATTATCTAGGGGCTCACCAATAGTCATCTCAACAGCACAGCAAGTACTCCTTCTACTCCTACTCACTTAGAAATTCCAAGGTTTTATGAGGTCTGTACCAGGAACCAGGGACAAAGACCAAGTATCTTTCTATGATACCACAGATATAAAAACTGAATTCGGGGCTCAACTTCCACTTCCAGGGAGATGAAGTACATGTAATTTACCCATTCCTTTCACTCGACACAACTAAAAATTCTGGAGATTATATGTAAAACAAACTTAAAAAGACTCATGTGACCCACATGACCCAGCCATTCCATTCCTTGCTATCTACCCAGGGGAAATAAAAGCATGTGCTCCTACAGACTTGTACACAAATGTTCACAGCAGCTTTATTTGTAACAGCCGAAGCCAAAAGTCATCCAAATGTCCATTAATGTGTTAATGGATAAATACCTATACAATGAAATACTACTCAGCAGTAAAAGAGAATACAACAATATAGATGAATCTCAAAATAATTTTGCTGAGTGAAAGAGGCTAGAAAAGAAAATACTACACATTGTATGATTCCATTCATATAAAATTTTAGGAAATATAAACATAATGACAGAAAACAACAACACAGTGGTTGTCTGGCTATTAAGGGTCAAGAAAGGTTGGGAGAGAGCAATTATAAAGTAACAGGAGGAAACTTGGACAGTTTTACAGGTATACATGTATGTCAAAATTAATCAAGTTATATACTTAGCATATGTGCAGTTTATCATAAATCAATTAGATTTCAAGAAAGCTTTTAAAATTAATTCTGTATTTTCCTATGTGTACATGCAAATTATAGTAAAGCATCTATAAGCTTTCATATTAGAACGAAAAGCATGGTTACTTCTTGGAAAGAGAATGGAATTGGGGTTAGTAATCCAAGTGGAGTTTTTCATTATCTGTAGTTTAATCAATACAAGGAGAGCACACCTATTCTCACAAGTGAAATTTAAATTCTCACATCACAATGTGATGAATTCTATCATCCTCTCAGCGTGAACCCAAATTAGGAAGTGACTAACTCCACAGTACAGGCAGAAATGGAAAAAGAGAATGACTTTCAGAAAAAAAAACTTCAGAGAAGAAATAATACTTGGTATGAATCTTAAAGAATAGGATTCTTTAAGGAGAGGAAATCTAGAGATAATAAGCAGTATCTGAGAAGGATGACCGAGGGATCAGTGCAGTGTAGTGCCAGGGTAGGGCAGATACAGGGACAATAGAGTGGGAGGTGAGAGGAGTTGAAAGCTCTGCCAGCAAGGAGCTTGCAAAGGATGGGTAGAACACATGAGGAAGGAAGAGTCAGTGCTGTGGGAAAAATATGAGGAAGCTTAGAAAGCAACAGACAGCCACAGAAAAATTTTAGCAGAAACTTAATATGATAAAATTTGTTTTTTTTAAAATCACCTTGGTGGCACTGTAAAAGGACACCTTAATAATTTGTGTGGGAGAAAAAGAGTTCCTTCCTTTAGCTCAGGCATTAGAATACAGAGAGAGTTGGATTTAAAGGATCATTATAGTGTTAGAACATCTCACTGAGTGACTAAAAACACAGCGGTTTGGGGATTAGCTGACTGGGGAAATTATTACACAAATAACAGAGAAGGAAGGAGTCTCTTTGCTGTGTTATTTTTTTGTTTTAATTCACTTCGTTTCTTTGGGATTTAGTTTTGCAGAGGTGGCAGTGGTTCGTTCCAAGCATAAAGATTTTTGAGATTTTTGCAATATCTGTGGATGAATATAAAAGCCCAGCACTTAGGAAAGAGGTTGGGTCATCAGCCAACAACATGTAAGTATTAGCTGAAGCCCAAAGACAGACACTAGAAGTTAGCTAAGGGTAGAACCCCATAGAACAAAATTACTTAAAGTATAGGCAGAGAAAAAGAAAGATGTTGACTGAGAAGTGAGGTTGTGGCAGCTAGGGATAGAGAGCACATAAAAAGCAATGGAGAGGTGGAGAGGTCAAGAGTTTTAGCAAGAGAAAGGGGACCAGGAGGGTGAAGAGTGAAAGGGATCGCTGGAACTGGCCATTGGAAATCATCGATGGTGACCTTCGAGAGGGTCTTTTTGGTAGAGTGTGAGAGTAGAAGCCAGACTAGAGTTCGTGTTGAGGAAGTTGAGATGTTGACTATAGGTTAGGCATTCAAATGGTCTGGAGGAGAAGAGAATGAAAGAATTAGGGTAGCAGCTTGAGAGGAAGGCTGGCCAAGGAAAGGAGAAGCAGCACATAGAAGCAGGCGTGGAGACAAGAGAATGGGGGATTGACTTGGGCAAAGTCCTAGAAGACAAAAGAGGACACAGTCAAGGGTACTGGCTCCGGCAATTGAGAAGGAAGTAGCAATGCAGGAGGCCATAGGTAGTGAGGAACAATTAAGCTATTTCATACCAGGTGACTGCCTCTTTTTTGTTTTTTGTTTTGTTTTTGGTAGGAAGTCAAATCATCTGCTAAGAGTGAAGACATTAAGGGTGAAATGATTTGATAAAGAAGACTTATAAAGGTTTTAGAACAGACCTCCATGATATTATGTGAGAAGGAGTTAAATAAGAATATATTAACAGCCCAGTTGGCCTAGCTGGGCTTCGAGATGTGTTTACAATGGCACCTGCTGGGCCCTTTGGTGACTCTAACCCCACAAGGCTTTATCACTAAGCGGCGGTTTTCTGGTTTCATGATGAAATCACCTGGGGCACTTTAGAAAGCACTTTCGCCTGAGTGCACATCCCAGAATACCCTGATTTAATCAGTCTGAGGTACCAAGAATCTTAAAAGCTCATTAGGTCATTCTAATGTGCAGCCAAGCTTGAGAAACACAGTACTCAACCCTCACTTCTTTCATTAGTTAAACCCAGGAATGAGTTCAAAACATTGAACATAGTTAGATTTAAATTAAAAAGAGAAACCTGGGCCTCCAAGATAATAATAAATAAATGTTCATCAAGAAACTTCAGGAATTATAACCATCTCAATGCTGCACACATTCACACTTCAAAAGTTTATATTTTCATCACCTAGGCTTGAAGTTTTTTATCCCCACATCAGCAAAACTGTCATAAAATCTAAGGAATTTTTTAAAACTTATCAACTATCTGCCAAATAGTGAAACAGGATGAATGATGTCAGGTTTATATTGTCCATCATGATTGATGCAGACTCAGCATATTTATTCAGCAAAACTATCATCTTGATTGTTCTGGGTTTTTGCTTATTTCTCATACTGTTTTCTAATCTAAAACAAATGTCATAAAAAGTAATATAATGAGTAAGACAAGAGGAAATTTCAGTCTGGGTTTTACAGTCCTGTCATTTAGAGTCTGGACGTCAGTTTTGCAAATTCACCTATGATTTTATAAACCTGGCAAACTGAGTCATTCTTACCAATTTCAGGAAAAAAGAAAATTATTCACTCAAATATGTTTTCTGATTTTGAACACTAATTATAACTGGGATTACCCAGTTTGAAACAAGCCACAGGTGATTATAAATAGCAAATTAAAAGTAAAGGGGATTGCTAAAAGGAGTCACAACGCCAGAGGCAAGAAACCAGAGCTAACACAAAGAAGAGACACAAACAGCTAACTCCCATTCAAAACAAAAGCAGACATAAGATCTCAAAAAACAAGTCATTTCAATTAAAGACAAATGGCCTTCATACCTCAAGATTCTCTAAGGCCTAATAGAGACCCTGAAACAAGGACAAATTTATGTTTAATATGTTTGGTTTACACACTTTGTGTTTGTATGCATATACACATATGTATGTGTTATATATATAAATATTGGGGGGCATACAATTTTTAATTTAGAGAATTAATATATTTGGTTATACCATCTTTGAAAATCATAGATAAATAAGGGACTAGTTTATTTTAATCAAGTTATGGCAGAATAAAGTCCTTGCCTCTGGTAAAAGCAGATGTGATGTCAATCTGTTAGAGCATCCTTTCTTCTGCAGCATGTCAGATAAACTCCCTCTGGTCTCAATTTTTTGGATCCATTAATCAATCAAATCATCATCCCTTTTCAATCTAAGATAGTTTTATTACCGGTTACTGTGAGTTTACACTAATCTTAGTTCATTTCTCAGAGATGAAAAGTAATCCTCTTTCAGGCTAGTATCATTTACATCTTTCCCTTGAGTTCATTCCAAATCAAAATGAAGGATGAGTTACTCCTAGGACACTTCCCTGTAGATAGTTGTCATCATGGTATACATCATCAATTGACTTTCCTTACTTTTCCATAGGTTCAGAGATGCAACTTTTGAAGGGAACCTGGAAATTTTTACCCACTGAATTTACCAGTGTTCGTATAGTAATACCATCAGCAGGCATATGATATCTAGGACCTTTAAGAAAACACATGATCAAACCAAAGTGAATAGAGTAATATGTGCCAATGGAAGGTATTTATTAAGTATTTACTAAGATACTTAACCAACATTCAAAAATGCACATACTCCAGCAAGTTAATATAAATGGATTTGTAAACTTCGGAGGATCACAAGAAATAATTCATGTCCAAAATTGAGACCTTAGTAGCATTCAGAAAGTTTTTTCAATATCTGAGAATCTTAAATTATTATACAAATGAGAAGATAAGGCCCGAATGTAAAATGGTAAAGCATACTAAAGCATTTATTTATGAAATAAAAAGCATCAATGTTCATTTCCAGAAAAATCATAGAAAAGGTAAATGCACTGAATAAAATATAATAAACATCCTTTTAAATGCATAGGTGAGCTTGCAAAAAGTAAGAAAAAAGTCCAGGGGTCAAAGGAAAACAACTGAAGAATGAGCCATCTCAGGCCTGGGTTCAAGTTTACAGCACTCATCTGGTCAGTGAAGTCTAACTAGCAGAGGGTTTAATACAAAATACATTCTACAGGGCTTCCCTGGTGGCGCAGTGGTTGAGAGTCCACCTGCCGATGCAGGGGACACGGGTTCAAGCCCCGGTCCGGGAAGATCCCACATGCTGCAGAGTGGCTGGGCCCGTGAGCCATGGCCGCTGAGCCTGCACGTCTGGAGCCTATGCTCCGCAATGGGAGAGGCCACAACAGTGAGAGGCCCGAGAACCGCAAAAAAAAAATAATAATAATTAAATAAATAAATAAATAAATAAATAAATAAAATACATTCTAGGACCAATGATACTCCTAGAACTCTAGGCAGAACAAATGCAAACCCTTTCAGGAGAGACCGTCCCTTAATCCAGGTGAAAAGGCTCACTAACTATAAATTTCAGCTGAGAATGAGCTTATTCTCATTCTCTAACAAAAAAGTCAGATGAAAGTACTACCTTTGAAACAAGGTGCTACACTGAGTAGCTGTGCTTTCACTTATTGTTTTCTCTATGGTCACCCCAAGTGATCAAGTTGGTTTTGCAGATGTTACTTTCATTTCTAAATTTCACTCACTGCTCATTTTTCTCACTGTTCAGACATAATCTTTCTATATGACTTTTTTTCTGTATTATATCCTCAAGTCCTTACATGGTTGTGGAGTAGAAGCCAAGAAGCATGGAAGAACAAAGAAATATGGTCTTTCTTTTAACATCCAGGCTTATTCAATAACCTATCAACTAGGAGTGAATTTCAACTAATAGGGTTAAAGTTAAGCAGTTACATATTTCCAGAGGAAAAAGTCAGTAAGTAGCTTATGGCAATTATTTTTTTAAATAACTTGTTTTTGTGGTTATGTCACAGAATTATTATGGATTCAGTGTAACCTCCTGCACTTTCTTCATGCATATATAAGTAAAATGATAATGAATTAGATGTTTCAGGATCCTGAAGAATGCAGAAATATGAAAAATTTTCTCAATTATCAGAGGGGTAAATCGCTTTCACCTAGTTGAAGTTTAAAGTACATTTTATGTATTCCATTTCCTCAAATGTCAGAAATCTCCACATGGAATTCCATTTACTAAAACATATTATTTCCCGACTTTGGCAAATTGGCATTCTTGTACAAAGATAATTTTAGTGACTGACATTCTTCTTAAGGAAGGTGTAGGCAAAACCTCTGGGAGGTCAGCTACTCTCAGGAATAACAAGGACAGCCGCCTAAGAGCAGCAGTCCTAGATACTGCCTGAAGCAAGAAACATATGTGTCTGTCAGAACGTGAGGACTCTGTGGTAGAGTCCCCTCTTTGCCCTATGGGTGAGTGTTCTCACCTTTTGATTCCAAAGGTCACCTCCAAAAGACATTCCACATTACTCCAAAGGGCAACTTCAGGCAAAGTTCTGTCTCTTTTAGCAACTTCCCTGAGAGAATGAATTTGTTTACAGAGCAGCCAGCCACCTTAGTATATTTCAGAGTATGTGGGATAGAAATCTGAAATTTTAAATCAATCCTGTGAACAGAGCTTTTATTTCAGCTTTTACTTTGTAGGACACACAAAAAAATTATGAAGACTTCATACATTAATATACTTCAAACTACATAGGAGGAAAATACCAGATATAGTTAGTGAGTAAAAGGACAAATGTTTGGATTTCCTGGCATAAATGTCAAAGTTTACTTATTATTTGTGTATTTATTTAGCGAACATTTACATCATGTTTTTGCAGGACACAGTGCTGGGCACCGAGGGAATCAAAGGTGAGTAAGACATTGTCGTGCTCTCAGGGAGCTCATAGATAAAAATGTGAAGAGAACATTGTGCACCTTCACTTTGGAATATTTGTGATTGAATTTTCTCTCGGCTTCTCTCCAGTTTCTGCCAGAAGTGGGTTGCCTGAAACTATGTTCTGTATCTTAGCGGTGGCTTGGGGCAAATTGCTTTTACAAATGTTATTAAATGGAAAGCAGTCAGGATAACTTGTGCTCGATATTTTTAAGTCACAGGAAAGTGACAAAAGGTAAGAGTCAAAACTTCTGCAATGACTACCTGAAGCCAAAATAACTATTTGATTTGGTACCAGAAAAGAAAAATCAGTTTGCTCCCAGGCTGGGAGGCTGGAATGGGGTAGGAGTACTATCAAGCCACTTGTTACTCATTATGCGGCTTATATAACCCCATCCGTTTTTACTACATCCATGTGTAAGCCATAGTCTTGGTGTTTTTTTTAATGCCAACATTATATGTTTTACTTTTAATCAAGTAATTTCTTTAAACCTCAAAATAACCATAATTGGCAGAATAAGACATTAGGCATGAGATGTGAAAATAAAATCCACGGTCTGCAGGAAGGCAAACAGTACTTTTAGTCCATCAGGATGACTGTACATGAGTGAAACGCCATTCCAAACATCTACTCCTTTTTTGCCCTTTAAAAACATACAGTTCAAGTGTTTCTTATTTTCACTTGTAAACAACATGAGCCAAAATGGACAATGAGGTCATCTAAATACTACACAGGATAATTTTAAAGCACTAGATAAAACACCATATTAAAGACATATAGAAATCAGTGTTCACTTTGGTCTCTATTATGGTTAAAGTTAATACCAAAAAGCAACACATACTAATTAAAGCCAGCTGGTGGTGGATGCCAGTGGTTGTTAGCTGTAATTCAGGAGGTAATCAACACCATCATTTTCAAGCTGGTAACTCACACGTGTGAAGCCACAGATGTATTAAATGTCCTAATAGTTTCTCACAGTACAGCATTTTACCATAACTTTGCAGCTTTGCTCCAAGTAGACAATTTAACAACGATTCAGAGGTCAACCTCTCACTCTAACTGAACAACTATGACACAGATCACACAACCACCACATCTGAAAGAGGCTGCTGACAGCAATGTAAGACAGAATTCGATGCTTTTAACAAGTTGTTCTTCCCTAAAACAAATAAACCTCATTAAGACAGCTGGAAAGTTAATGTCCGTGCAGCTGCACTTGTACATACTTCCCCAAATTTTATAACCAAAGAGGAGATACACATATATTTTATGATAAACATTTCTTAGAGAAAACAGTTACATTAACTTTAAGACTTAATGAGATCTCCCATGTCCTGTATAATTCATCTTACAGCGAATGTTACAAAGTCTATTAACACTTTTATGGGCTTCTATTCACAAACTAAATACAACTAGCAGTAACTTGGGGTCACATTGGTGCAAAATAAAACTGGGCCAGAATATGAAAAAAATATCAGCAAAAAAAAACACCCTATATTTATTTGTAGATGGACCAGTGCTAATAACATGATGTTTCTCGATCTTTTCCCCTACATTGCATGCCAAACTTCCAAGTTATAAGCAGGTGAAAATCCTTCTAAATCTTTCAGTTGTAAAAATACATCCAAAGGCTTCTAGTAAAGACTAGAAATGCAAGTATATCTACTATAATCTGCCATGTAGCAATGAATAGCTCACAGGGCTAAAAGAACGGTAATGCCTCTTTCTTAGGAATTACAATTGTGTTGACATGGGGGGTGAGGTCAAGGGGCAACTAATTCACAGACCCTCTGCCCAACCCATTAGCAACTCCTGTAAACTGATGCTTCACACAGACCCTACTCCTCAGTAGCTAGAAATGGCATTGCACATCTACTTTGTGTTCACTCCTTGGCAGCCAGTGCTAGTTAACTATGTGCCTGGGCTATAATGCTGCAATACACTTGGCCTCAGGGCAGCACAGACACAAATAAAGGAGATTGGCATCTTTCTCTGATAATTTTTGCCCAGCACAAAAACACTCATACAACCAATCTCTCTTCCCAACCTCTTCCCGCTACCGACCGACCTCTGGGCAAAGTAGCTATTTCCAAGATTGCTTGTGTGTTCTGTTTTGCTTCAGTAGAAGAGTCCCTCTAAGTCTTCAAACAAAATACATGATAACTTGAAGGAAATGCTGGGAGACGGCTAACCAGATGAGATGCTTCATTATTCACAAGTGTTTGTCAGAAAGGTGCAGTTGTGAATTGCTATCTATACTATAGATAACAAGGTCTGTACCAGAGCATTATCAGCCACTGTAAGGCTGGAGCAGCATAGAGGTGTGCTATGCATCAACTATGAGGTAGCCTTTTGCTGTAAACAGAATAATATTTCACCCATGTAAATGGACACTGTGCTTACGTCAGTGATATTCACATGTGCAAGGAGGTGAGGAAGTCTCCTTTAGAGTACTTTTCACATGAAATAAAAATAGGAGAACTGATATCTGATATTCAGAAATTTTGATCTATGTCAAACTCAGAGGTTAGTTATTACTAACATCAGTACATAATACTTATATAAAGGTCTAAGTTATTTGGTTTGTTTTGAGTAAGCAGCACTGTAGACTATTCTGTAAAGAAACAAAAATACTACATGGTATGTTCCCTGAGCAAAGTTCTTTGTCCTGAGTGTGTTATGTAATAGTGATAATATTCTTATATAAAAAATAAACCCCAAATTTTAATCCTAAGATAGGTTTGGTATGTGCTTAGTTCAGTCTGGTGAGATGCTGAAAAATGATTTCAAGTTGCACCCATAAGGTCCATAGTTATAACATGTTTCTTTCTGTCTGTCTATTTTTTAAACCATGATCTCAGCTCTGAACTTTTTATATGTAAACAGGGAATGTCCAATTCTCAAGTCCATAATTTCCTGTTTCTAATAAGGTCAAGGAACTTTGGTTTGAATTTTCAAAGTGGCTTATGTTTTGTATTTTTACTGTTAACCTGCTTATTATACCTGCTAAAAATTAAGCAACGCCACTTTGATTTGTCTACATAATTTAAATAAGCTTACGATCCTCACAGAAGGCAAGGAAGTACTTCTTTATCACATTCAATATCATCAAAGGTAAGCTTTGCATCACAGCACACTGATATTTCAGTATGTCCCATGGAGATACTCACAGACACTGTCAACTCAAGCTGCATTGACAGTGATATGGCGGCCCAGCCAAAGGCTCGCTCTCCTTCTGGGTGACTTGCTTGCTGAAATGGCAGCAACCGTACAACAAGCCTCCCTCGGCAGGACAAGTTGGGGAGGGAGCAGAAACTGTTCAGTAGAACGTGTCTCATTTGAATCATGCTATTTTCTGGTTTTGATTATCTGAGCTTACACCAACAGGCTCATACACAACTATATTTATTGCCAACGTTAAGCATCGCCACTAATTGGTACCTTCTTGGAGATGTTTCCGAAAGTGTCCATAACATCTAGAACCAGGATGACACCAGAATGAATGTTTTTCATGACTGAAACCTGAAGGGACCAATACTACGACTGGCCCTCAGCCAGTTTATTAATATAACTGAGGACCAACATGAGAAGCATCTCTGTCCCCATCACTGAATGTTCATCCTGAATCTCCCACATAGGTCCCTTCAGTAGCAGTACTGAGGGAATTCCCCTAAGATGAACTGTATTGTATAAAATACTCCTAGCTCTCTGGTAGGAGAGGTTTGGGAACCTCCTGCCCCAGGCTCATCACTCTAGTCGCCCGCCATCAAACACAGTGCTTTTTTTTTTTTTTTTTTTTTTTTGCGGTACGTGGGCCTCTCACTGTTGTGGCCTCTGCCGTTGCGGAGCACAGGCTCCGGACGCCCAGGCCCAGCGGCCATGGCCCACAGGCCCAGCCGCTCCGCGACATGCGGGATCCTCCCAGACCAGGGCACGAACCCGCGCCCCCTGCATCGGCAGGCGGACTCTCAACCACCGTGCCACCAGGGAAGCCCAAACACAGTGCTTTTTAATATTATTCAAGGTCATATGTAATTGGGAAATTGTGAGCATCCACTTAATTTCCATTCTCAACCCTGGCATTTAACTCACATCTGTGCTGTTTTGTTTGTTTGTTTTAGAAACAAGTTAGGTAACTCTCCAGGGAGAATAAAAACAGCCACCAAAAACATACACCAAACAACTGCAGTTTTCCTCCAAGGTCTTCAGTCGTAAACAAGGAGGCCTCCGCTCGAAGCGACGGTTGGAAGGACTGACTCAGTCAAAGGGAAGCTGCTGTTGCCACAGTCCCTCAAAAACCTCACAACAGGTAAAAGATTATAACGAGTATCAAAATACCATTGAAAACAATCAAGTCACTACCTTTATACATTGCCCTCCCCTTCATTTCTCTGAATAGGCATCTAATTTACAACCAAAACATATGAATTAAAAACACTGAAATATCGGCATAGAAATTACACATTCATTGTCTTTTCTGGAGTTATGTATCCCAGATTCAAAAAAGCTTATGGCAGTCAGAGGCATATGGAGTTAAGGTACTGCCTTCAAAGAGGGTGGGGTGGGGGACACATTCTACAGATATTAAGAAAAAGAGGCAATCCCAAATTCGGGAGAACTGATGTCTTAATAACCTTTAGTACCATATGACTGGCAGCTCTGAGATCTGAAGTATCCTTTGGTTCACACAGAAGGTAACAGTCATTTTTTTTCCCTAATGCAATATAAAGGGAATGGTATTTCAAGAAAAACTCCAAGGGTTATTTTCAAAACCATCTAAAATGCTTCACCTGAATTTTCAATTCTTGGGGATGTCCAATTCTGCGAGGGAGGGTGTGTGCTTACATCTCTATACACACATATATAAAGACAAACTCTCTTTATATATATGTCTACGTTCTATAGAAAATCCTCCTACACAGACACACAGACTCAGGCTCTCTCCCTCTCACACATGCACATACAGATACACAGAGCATCGCATCCTCTGAGTCACGTGACACATGACACCCTGCTCAAAGGTAATTTGCTTAGAGTGATTTGTCTGTTTAAAAAAATTCACTGTTCCTCAACAGGAGTTAAAAATCCCAGGTCAGCTGCTGTTCGTGCAATACTGTTCCCCTGTATTTGCATGAGGTAGACTTCCCAACCGGGGAGAGAAAACGATACGTTAAGAAAAAGGGTCATGTCTTTTTCCATTTTTGAATGGAAGGCCCCGTTTTGCTTTGATCTTCTGGTGTTGCAGATGACTTTGTGGAGAAAGCTTCTGCAGGTGACGTGCCTGGCCACTCTGAGACCTCGGACCTCGCCTCCCGAGGAAACGGTGGTGACGGAGAGCCGTGCCCTCCCTCCCACCTCTCGAGGGAACGTCGAAGTGCTTGGCTGGGGCTCTGCTTCCGGTCTTCCCTGAGAACGGGCGGGCGGCTGCACCCAGTTCTGTGAGGGCAGTTCGCCACCACGTGCGTGATGCTCAGACGGCAATGGCACTTCTCTGGCTGAGGAGATAGACTACATTCCTTAGCATGACGATCAAGGCCACCACCACTGTAGCATCGGTCTCCTTTTGGTTTTCTTTTTTGTAGTGTCTTCCCTTTGGGTCTTCTTTCACTTCCTAAACAGGGGCTCCCACCAGTCCTGTTACCCATATTGATTCAAGGCCTTTGGAAGATTTTTTAAATGTGAATTCCACTGGTTCTCCTTCTTTTAGGCTTCTAAATCCTTCCATGAATAATTTGCTTTGGTGTACAAATACATCAACTAGAATATCCACGGGGCTTCCCTCTCGGTTTATCATGGAGATGAATCCAAATCCCATTCACACGTTGAACCACTTACAGTGGCCAGTTCCGTGCAAAATCTGGGATTCCTCCTCTGCCTGCTCTGGCAGCTTCCTAGGCTCTTCTCCACCACCTTTGCTTGCCCCGCCTGGGGCTGATGAAACCTGGTTGAATGACCTCATTGTCTTCTGAAGAACATTTAAGAAATTTCTGCAATGAAGACACTAAATACATTCTGTAAGATATTACTTGAAAACACTCAATATTTATCAACGTGCAGTTAAAAAAAAACTTTTTTTGTTTTGGGGTACAAATCCTCCTAAGGCACCCGCATCCAGTGTTCCAGTCAATAGTCAATTACTGCTCCTGCGAATGTATCGATTCTTCGTTGTTGTTTTCTTTTCAAAAGCAACCTAAGTCCAAGTGCGTTTTTCTCTGTTCTCCTCAAATCCTTAATTCTAATTCATAAGCCATAGTTTCTTATTCTCAATGGACTGAATCTCTGAAACACTTTTCCTGCATTTCACAGACTTTTCATACCTCAGGCCATAGTTCCAGAACCATGCCCTCATGACTCCTGACCAAACCAAGTCCGTAATTGTCTCACCCCTTTCTGAGCTCCTACAGTAGAATCAGACAACCCACTCACAAACTCTGGTATAGTTGCCCTATGTGGTTCTCTAGCCAGTCATGGTAACCTTCATGAGAACAGGAATCTCCTGTCTTTATAACTAGCACCTCGCATGTCCCTGAGCAAAAATGGGTTCTTATTAATGCTAATTAAATTTAATTCTACAACAGAGTTTCTAAATTATAAATATATTTATAACTTATAAAGAGTAAGGAGAAAAACCTTAAATCTTGTCAGAAAAATGGTTCCTCCAATTATACAATAACACGAGGGGATATGAGGATATATGTATACATATAACGGATTCACTTTGTTGTACAGCAGAAACTAACACAACATTGTAAAGCAATTATACTCTAATAAAGATAAAAAAATTATACAATAACCCTAAGAGCAAGGACCTTTGAGTCATGTTTTTTCTCTTAAGCACCCAGCATTGTGCCTGACAGTAGAAATTTAATAAAAGTTTATTTTTTGGCCCATAGATGCACAATAAGAAACAGAATTAAATGCTATTAAATATGAGAAAAAGAGTATGTATCTAAAATCATTCTATTTTTCAAGGCAAATAGTAATCTGCTTGCTCAGCTAAGCAGATATATATCTGAAGAATTATAGGTCAGCATCCACTATACGAGAGCATATAATTAGGACTTCTGTTTACTTAGTGCATTATTATCTTAAATAGCATCACAATTTTTACACATAACAGACAATAACATACAGAATCAATGAGCCACAGTCTCTAGGATCATAATAAAGAAACTGAAATCTGCTCAAGAGACTGCAGTTTTTATGACAAATGGTAAAGGAATATGTCAGTATTTATTCTCAAAATGCAAAAAGAAAGGGTTGGGGTAAGAATGGGCAGGAAAAGGGAATTCTGATGTTGTCAGAAGTCTTTCATATTGATTCGGATTTGCCAACAATGTAAGCCAAAGTTATATTTACAGCTACCAGTGATTCACTCTTTATTGACTTAACTTGAATATTCTTTTTTATATTGTGATACTGACACTATAAAAACCACAGAACCGTCATTTTAATTTTGGATTTAAATCTGTCCCAATTTCACAATTATGTTTTTACAAAATCCATATTTAAAGTGTTTTCATTAATATTTTATTTTTTGGCTCCTATGACAGAATATATCTATTCTCTAAAAGCTAGAGTATATGCAGTTTGTGTTTCATCAGAAAAATTAAATGTGATAATTTATGTGACTCGATATGTTACTACTGTATTTTAGAACATCAGGAAACCTTTATTTCAAACCTTTTATATGCAGCATCTTTTCTCCTTGAGGGAAAATATAATTTTTTATAAAGATGTTGGTATAATATGAAATACTTTGAGGAACCGTAGCTCATACTCTAATATCTAAATGTTTGCCCTTTAAGAAAGATTTTGCTTTTCCTTAAGATTTGTCTAAAATGATGATTCTTGCTTGGACTAATGTCTTCAGATTGAATCCCTGCCCAACTCCACCATTCAGATAGTTCAGCCTGTAGATTTCCCATCCTTCAGTGCAATATTAGCCAGAGGTATTGTTTAAACCTGATTCAGATTATGTCACTCCTCTGCTCAAAACACCAGTAACTTCTCATCTCAATCATAATAAAGGCCAAAGTCTTTAGAACGCCCTACCAAGACCACTGGAGTCTTGTTGCTCACAACCCCTTGCTGATCTCAACTCCTACCTCTCTCCCCCTTACCTACTCTTCTCCAGCACCTTGTTCCTTGAATATGCCTCTTCCACTCTCATCTCAGGACCTTTGCACTCACCACTGCCTCTATCTGCCTGGAATGCTCTTTGCCCAGATATCTGCAGTTTTCCCTCATTTCCTTCAGGCTTCTGCTCAAATGATATCTTCCCATGAAGGTCTTCCCTGGCTACCATATAAACTAGCAACACTCTCTGCCAGCCCTATATTCTCCTTCACTGCTTTATTTTTCTCCATAGCACTTATTACTAAATGATCCCATAATATATTTATCTATTATTTACTATCTTCCTCCCCCATTAGAACATAAACTCCTCCAAAGCAAGGACTTTCTGTCTATTTTGCTCACTACTGTGACTTCAGTACATGTAAGAATACCTGGACACAGTTGGAACTTGATAAATATTTGTTAGATGAAGGAATTCATTGTTGTAAATAGAAACACTTATTAATACTTATGAAACTCCAACCTACAGATGTAGCATGACATTTCTCTCTGAAATCAGTTCCCTACCAATTATATCTACATTAAGTATAACCCATTTATCTGTCATTAAAGAATTAAAGCATTTGAAACACAATAGAAGAGTACAAATGGAGGACGACTTGTCATATGTCTAAACATTTAAGAGTTATTAAACAAGCTAAAAATGTTAATATATAATATAACTTTCTAGCTTGATAATATGCCTTGTTAATGACAAGCGCTTCAGGCCAAATTTTTCAGCTATTATTTGGAAATAATTGTTTGAAAATTCATTTATATACCTTCTTGTTCTTGGTTGTGTGTGTGTGCGTGCATGAGAGAGAGAGAGAGAGAGAGAGAGAGAGAGAGAAGGGGAAAGAGAGAGAGAGGGAGGGAGAAAGAGAGGCAGAGAGAGAGACTATGTTGCCAAGAACTGAGTCCTCCTCACAGTGAATGTTTGAGGTACAGACTTTTTAAATATGTTCTGATAATCTCATCCATGAAAGCAGTAGCTAACTTCGTCCTAACAGAACCAAATTTGAGCACCTTTTCTTGTTGGCCCAACAGCCCTAGCTATTATTCACTGTGCAAAGAAACTGAACTGGGAAGTGATACCAAAAGTGCTCTCAGTGTAATCCAGCAGCTTTCCATGCTCTTCTGCCAAAATAAAAAATGCAAAATGTTTGAGAGAAACCAATATGTAAGTGAAAAAGAATGGAAGAGGGATTTAATTCACGTGAGAGTTATTAGTCCCTTTGGGAAATAACAAAGTTCAGACAACGTGCCCTACCCCCAAAGGACCAAATAATCCAGATGCAAAAACAAGATATAAAGATATGAATAATTCACCCAACAATATAATTCCAGGACAACTTATAAATAAGGCATAGCAGTGTGATTAGAGCTGTACTTACAAGTCTTGAAATAAATGTGAAAAGTAGAACTTGCCTCAGCTTTAACAAGGAAGACAATAATAATAATAATAGTTATCATTATTTTGTGTCATTTATTTTGTGCCAGGCATTGTTCTAAGTGCTTTTCATATATGAACACATTTAATTCTAGAAACAATAGTGAGAAAGGCAGCATTATTATCCTCAATTTATAGGTCAGGAAAATAAGCCACTTACAGTTCAAGTCACTTGCCCATGGTGGTAGAGTTGGGATTTGAATTCAAGCAGTGTGGCTCTGGAGTTCATGCTGTTAACTACTACTTGATGTTGCCTTTGCCCTAAACAATATAAACATAATTAAAATAATAGTGCCTTAGTTGTATAAAGTGATTTATGGTGCACAAAATGTCACTCTATATTCATTCCCTTATTGCAGACTTTTACAACTACTCTGTGAATTACACATGACCATGTTATTCCTGTGTTACAGTTAAGAAGTTTTGAATTTTTAGATAAGCAAAGGCAAGAAAAAATATTCCACACGTGAGGCAAAATAAAAGATGTATGGGATTAATAAAGTAATGTAAAGATCTGTAAAGTAAAGATCTGTCCCTGATCTCCTAAGGGCATTATTTGAACAGAGCACAGGCACAGTTCCCAACCACAATCAATAATTTTCAGAGCTGGTCCCTTATAAACTCTCAACTAGAAAATGCTGTCTCTCAGGTGTCTCATACAGGTGCACACATTTCCCTGATTTTACAAGGGCACTGCCCTGTGAATAGAACTATTCTTCTTGTTTAACAAAATATTTAAATTCTCAGTCTGAAGGAGGATTCCCCAAAGCAGTGTTTATAATTTATACTTTCAACCACAATGTACTCACCTGAAGAAAAGAGAATGTCTGTCCCCAAAATAAATTCTGTTGTCTAACCTAGATTAGCTGAGCTGATTGAAGCTTCAATTGCAGCAGTTATGTGTCATTATTCAATGGCAATAACTAACATTGATGTCATGCTTTCTCTGCGCCAAGCTCTATGCTAAGCATTTTAAATGCATATTCTCCATTCAGTCAGCAGGACAATGTGAGAAAAGAAACATTAGCTGTTCCTGCTTAGTAGATAAAGAAATCAAGTTTCAGAGAAGTTAAGGAATTTCTCTGAGGTCACACACTTAGTAAACATTATGGGCACTGAGACCCAAATCTTTCTGCCTAATAGCCCATGCTATCCCATTATCTGAGGTTGTTTGCTGTACATCATAATGGAAACACTAACCACAGAAGTAACAAATTCAAAAATTAAAAAAATAATAATAACAATGAGTTCTTGTAGTAACTAGAAAGAGGAAACTTTCTGTGTGGGAGTCACTTCTGCTCCTTATGCAGCTATGTTTAGTTAAACCATGTGAAATGTCCATTTTTTAAGGTCACAAATAGATATAGGTAATGACATATAATTCAACATTAATAGGCGTGGAATAAGGGGACCTGAGTTCTAGGTCAAAGATTGCAATGTTACATTCAGCGGGGGATTATAAACATGTATTAAAATGACTAGCCCCAAAGTCTGGAGTGAAGAAAGTATTTCTGGTATGAACCTATGTTACCTTTGGCCCCGGTGTTTAACTCCTTCTTTATGAAATAACCTAAATTTGCATTGGGAGATCTGTTCTTCCATTGGATACAGTCTGGTGGGACAGTTCATTAAGATGTTTTTTTCTGTCTTCCCAGAGAAGGGTGGTACATGATTCAAGCCCGACCAATCACACATTTGAAAGCGTTGGAGTTGATTCATGCCCCACCCCACCCCCAACAAAACCTGTCTATGCATTTTTGCAGTTGTTACTTTAGTTCCTGTCCTTTAAAGCTTGATTCCTAAACTCTCCTTCCATTGCTTAAACTCTCTCATATTCAAAACAATATTTTTTCTGATTGACTAGATGTTAATTCTAGTTAATTCTGTTTAATTCCATTAAATTCTAGTAAATCTGCTTAATTCTAGTTAATTCTGATTAACTAGCATCAATTTCCATTGTTTGGAACCAAAGAACCTTAAAAGATCATTCATTTTAGCAAGACATAGCTTGTGGACCAAGGGTAGTGGATGAGACTGAAGTTTATGGTAAGGATAAAAATCAGGGTAACAAAGAGTAGGTGGGTAGAGGAGTTAAATAAATTTATGATACAAGCAGGTTCGAGATCATTTGGGACAGGCTAGGGGACGACTTTATAGGTGGATGTTGGTTATTATCAATATTCTAGTTTTTGTGTTGGATGATGGGTTCTCGAATGCTTATTTTAAAATAAGTAAATACATACATACATAAGTAAATACAAATATTGAGTTGGCCAAAAAGTGCTTTCGGTTTTTAAGTAAAAGTAAAGCACACATTTTTCATTTTCACCAAGAACTTTATTGAACAACATAATCACCCTTTTGTTCCACTACCTTCTGCCATCTTTCAGGCAACTTCATAATTCCACCTTCCCAAAACTTTTAATCTTTTTGAGCAAGGAACTGTTCCATGTGCCTTTTACAGTCTTCCAGGGAATTGAAATTTTTTCTATTAAGACAATTTTGTAAAGACCAAAATAAATGGAAATCTGAAGGTGCAATGTCTGGTGAATATGGCAGATGAATCAGAACTTCCCAGCCAAGCTGTAACAGTTTTGACCTGGTCATCAAAGAAACGTGAGGTCTTGCGTTATCCTGATGGAAGATTAGGTGTTTTCTGTTGACTAATTCTGGACGCTTCTCATCGAGTGCTGCTTTCAGTTGGTCTAATTGGGAGCAGTACTTGTTGGAATTACTCGTTTGGTTTTCCAGAAGGAGCTCATGATAGAGGACTCCCTTCCAATCCCACCTTATACACAACATCACCTTCTTTGGATGAAGACTGGCCTTTGGTGTGGTTGGTGGTGGTTCATTTCCCTTGCCCCACGATCTCTTCTGTTCCACATTATTGTACAGTATCCATTTTTCATTGCCTGTCACAATTTGTTTTAAAAATGGAACATTTTCATTACATTTAAATAGAGAATCGCATGCGGAAATGCGGTCAAGAAGGGTTTTTTGCTTAACTTATGTGGAACCCAAACATCAAAGCGGCCACATAACGAAGCTGGTACAAATGATTTTCAATGCCTGATTTGGATATTTTGAGTATGTTGGCTATCTCCTGCATGGTATAACATTGATTGTTCTCAATTAATGTCTCAATTTGATCACTATCAGCTTCAACTGGTCTACCCAACTGTGGAGCATCGTCCAACAATAAATCTCCACAGCATGAAACTTTGCAAACCACTTTTGACACATTTGATCAGTCACAGCACCTTCTCCATAACTGCATAAATCTTTTTTTGTGTTTCAGTTGCGTTTTTACCTTTCTTGAAATAATGTATAATATGCTTAAAATGTTGTCTTCTTCCATCTTCAATATTAAAATGGCTACACAAAAATTCACCAATTTTGATGTCTTTTTTTAAATGCATGCTGATATGACAGCTATCACATACAATCTAACAAAATTGTTTCAAATGAAGTTAAAGACAACTAAGTGCTACTGGAGCCATCGTACAGAAAAAAACAAATGAAACTTTTGGCCAACCCAATAAAAAAACAAACAAATAAATAAATAAATACCTTAAGTCATAGACCAGTGATGCAAATGTGTGATGACACAATAATTGTGATTATCCTAATTTTGTACACTTAAAATAAATAGTATTTTTGGAGAGGTAGGAATTGTAAAGAAAATTTTAAATTAGGAAATGACTGAAAACAAAAATGCAATTTTCTATTCAACTAATCCCTCCAAGGACTTCTTTTAGATAAATTGTTGCAGCACCTAAAGGAGAAAAAGTTGAGTTTACTCCAAAGGCTATTTGATAACATTCTAAATCCTAAAATAATTTAGCAGTGGAAACTTGAAAAGTAAATATTAATGAAATTAGATTCACTGAGTTTCCTGTCTGGTCCTTCTGTTCTTCTAGGGCATGATCCTTTAATTCAATAATGAAATACATTTTAGCAATCATTTCAGCAGGGTCATCACCAAAAATCTCATGTTCTTCACTTTATTTAATTATTTTTAAACACAATGTTATCCTTAGAGAAGCCTAACTTGCTATTTTAGAAAAAAAAGAAAAAATGAAAGGGAGGGTGATATGCAAATGATTCTGACTGAAAGAAATAATGAGGAGTTGATGATTACTATCTGAATATACTCCAAGTCATGAGAAATATGAAATGCAATGACAAAGGCAGCCAAAGGGCAGAATTCTTCAGAGGCTTACACTGTGGAGCGCTGATCATAATTCCAATCAAGGTCTTGACTAAAATTCTAAGAAAAAATACTATTTAAAAAATATTATATTGTTCAACTTTAAAAATTTGCAATGTCTAGCATATACAGATATAATAGCCATGGAATACCTAGATCATAAATAGTATGAATAGTCAGTAGAAGAAAAGAAACAACGTGTACGTTTTCCAAATCCCAATATATTTTTGTACATATTTGTACATATTTCTGTGATTACATGTAGGCCAATTGAGTATAAGCTATACATCAAAGACTGAGATACATCAAACTTTAGAACTGAAAAGAATTTAAATGTTTTTTTTAGTCTGACTCTCTCATTTCCTTATTTTAAGACAATAATGTATCTGAAAACTTTGTGGATTCTATAGTTTTGCTATTATTTTAAAAGATGAGAATTCTGAGGTCCACAAGAGTTAAGTAACTTGCTATGTCACATAGCCAGCTGGTGGCCAGCCTTAAAATGGAACGAAGACCTCCTATACCCTAATACTCTTCTAACAGGTATTTATTAAACACCAACTGTATACCAAGGGTTACAGTGTTGTGAAGAAAGACAAGATTCCCAGAAGACAATAAGCAAGCAAACAACAATAGCAAAAACCAGTAATTTAAATAATAACGTGATTAAAAGGCCGAAATTGGAGGAGATGGTAGGGAGTAGTCTAATGCAAATGAGGATATTAAATAGGGTATTCAGGAAAGGGATCTCTAAGAATTTAGGGCTGGGATATAAATCACAAAGAGGAAACGGCTGTCATAGATTATGCTGTGAATGAAGAAAATACCAAAGGCAAAGCCATGAATCCCTTTCCAGTGTGATATAAGGTGTAAAATAACATCCCAGAAGGACCATATTTTAACCCCCTATTTGATCCTAAAAATCAAGTTCTTTCCATTATACCACACTGTTTACATGTGGCTTAGTTTCTCATCGAATCTCCCCAAAACAGAGAGATCACATATATATTTAACATATATGCACAGAATTTCACAGTTTTGTAAAATGCTTTAAAACACATTATTTACAATAATCCTATACAGTAAGCAAGGTAGTTATTATTGGGAGAAATCCATAGTGGAATGAAATGAACACCAGTTTTAAAATTAGGGTTCAAAGCTGGTCCTACCATTTATCAGCTTGACTCCTTGGGCATATAACTTAAATTCTCTGAAACTAGATTTCTTCACTGGTCAAACAAAGTATGCTTTTTTATGCGATGTTATAAGAATAAAGTAAAGATATTCTTCAAAATGGTAGTTGACTTATAAGGATGTGCTGAAGAATTTTAAATAACAGTTCTCAATAAATGTAATTTTCAGTTAAGGAATGAATGTTGGCGCCCTCAAAACTTTCAGTAGTATATGAAAGCCATAGCAGAAGTGTATAAGAAATTTAAATCTTGGCATTTAGAATTTTATTCTTCCTATTTTTCTTCTAATATCGTCTAATTACATATGAACTGAGGCTTTCTTTTTAACATCTTTATTGGAGTATAATTGCTTTACAATGGTATGTTAGTTTCTGCTTTATTACAAAGTGAATCAGCTATACATATACATATATCCCCATATCTCCTCCCTCTTGCGTCTCCCTCCCACCCTCCCTATCCCACCCCTCTAGGTGGTCACAAAGCACTGAGCTGATCTCCCTGTGCTATGCGGCTGCTTCCCACTAGCTATCTATTTTACATTTGGTAGTATATATAAGTCCATGACACTCTGACACTCTCTCAGTTCATCCCAGCTTACCCTTCCCCCTCCCCGTGTCCTCAAGTCCATTCTCTACATCTGCATCTTTATTCCTATCCTGCCCCTAGGTTCTTCAGAACCTTTCTTTTTTTTTTTAGATTCCATAAATATGTGTTAGCATACGGTATTTGTTTTTCTATTTCTGACTTACTTCAGTCTGTATGACAGTCTCTAGGTCTATCCACCTTACTACAAATAACTCAATTTCGTTTGTTTTTATGGCTGAATAATATTCCATTGTATAAATGTGCCACATCTTCTTTATCCATTCATCTGTTGATGGACACTTAGGTTGCTTCCATATCCTGCCTATTGTAAATAGAGCTGCAATGAACATTGTGGTACATGACTCTTTTTGAATTATGGTTTTCTCAGGGTATATGCCCAGTAGTGGGATTGCTGGGTCGTATGGTAGTTCTATTTTAGATTTTAAGGAACCTCCATACTGTTCTCCATAGTAGCTGTTTCAATTTACATTCCCACCAACAGTGCAAGAGGGTTCCCTTTTCTCCACACCCTCTCCAGCATTTATTGTTTCTAGATTTTTTGATGATGGCCATTCTGACTGGTGTGAGATGATATCTCATTGTAGTTTTGATTTGCATTTCTCTAATGATTAATGATGTTGAGCATTCTTTCATGTGTTTGTTGACAATCTGTATATCTTCTTTGGAGAAATGTCTATTTAGGTCTTCTGCCCATTTTTGGATTGGGTTGTTTGTTTTTTTGATATTGAGCTGCATGAGCTGTTTGTAAATTTTGGACATTAATCCTTTGTCAGTTTCTTCATTTACAAATATTTTCTCCCATTCTGAGGGTTGTCTTTTCATCTTGTTTATGGTTTCCTTTGTTGTGCAAAAGCTTTTAAGTTTCATTAGGTCCCATTTGTTTAGTTTTGTTTTTATTCCCATTTCTCTAGGAGGTAGGTCAAAAAGGATCTTGCTGTGATTGATGCCATAGAGTGGTCTGCCTATGTTTTCCTCTAAGAGTTTGATGGTGTCTGGCCTTACATTTAGGTCTTCAATCCATTTTGATTTTATTTTTGTGTATGGTGTTAGGCAGTTGAACTGAGTCTTTATGCTGTTGAGACATGGTAATGTTAATGATCTCAATTATTTCTAAATATCTGCTAGTTATGATTTGGACTTGGCTTTTTGGTGTAGTTGGTGGTGATGATGTTGGTAGTAGTTTGGTTTTTTTCGTTATTTACATTGGAGGTTAGTTTGTTGTTTGTTTTGTTTTGTTTTTCTTTGCTTTACTTTGGGGTTGTATGAAGGACTTGTGAACATACAGGAAGAATGGGAGAATTGTGATATTAATGAAGCAATGGTATTTGTTGTTTGGATCTTGTGCTAACTTACTCTCAGTTTAGAGGATTTACTCTTTATGAAGCTAGGGAAGGCTAACATTTTATAAGTAAACTAGAATACATATGTATGACAGTGTTTTCTCCTCATATTTTCATTTAAGCTTTTTCATATTCATCCAAGTAGTCCAACCAACCTTTCCGACCACACTAATATCTTAGGGAAGAAAATTATTGTTTTTATGATTTAGTCAGAGCTTTGACTACCTTAAATTGAAAAATATTCCTGTTGCTTTTTGAAAACTTTCCTCAAGTGAACTCAGATTTATGTAAGAATAATCCCATGGAGACAAAAGAAACAGAGTTTTCAAAGATATAACCACACAAAAACTGCACATTTTGCATTTATCAGACACCAGCATTTATACTTTTTATCTGACAATTACACTAGAGAGAAGCTGTTATATGTCCTGATCTGCACCAAAACGTCAGTGTTGGTCCTTTGGAGGATGAAACAGATATAGAAGAGGAGAAGGTCAAGATGAAGTCCTAATATTATGAAGCATCATGCAACAATACTCCATAATCCTTCCAGTCATTTCTAATGTTATATCATATCCATGCTACAATGAGGAAACTGAGATTCAGAAAAGATAAGTTGTTTATTCAATGCCACACAAAAAGTGACAGAATTGGCATTTGATCCCCAGTCTCTCCAGAGGGGATCTTCCTACTGTACAGGTTCTCTCCAATTTAGAGCATCTTAAAGATACCACAGCAATGTTGCATACACTAGCTCATCTCCAGCCTAGATGGAGTTCATTTAATTAGCAATGATGGAAACAGGAGGCCAAATGCTAAATAGAATCAATTCAGCCAAACCCTTCCATATGCACCATTTTCAGTTTATACTCCAATTATTCTTTAATCTCACAATTTCAGAACAAAAACTCATTTGTTAGGGAAAAAAAGGAGTTGGGAAGAATTTATAAGCACTGATTACTTTTTCAAATATATGGCTATAAAAGACAAATTGCTTTCCTGCTTCTTTATTATGTTAGCTAATGCTTATCGTTTCATACACACGTCAAACACTAATTGATGAAACTCTGAAAGAGGAAAGGAAAGAACAGTATCTCACTTTGAAATATCTTTGAGAACTGAAAATTTAAATGAACATAAAATAATCGGGGGCGGAGAGCTCACACTCTCTTCATTTCAACCAAGCGCTCATAAAAGACACCAATTCATACCTCCCACCTGCTTGGCAATTTGAGAGGAAAGACCAGCTTACTCATCTGCTCTTTGGATTAATTCTAACATCTTTGATGATAAGTTTACTTGTTTTCATTCAGTAGTTGTGTATTTGTATCATTTTCCACACAATAAACCCACCACTCAAAACAAGTTTGATGTGTATTTTTCATAAAGCTAATTAGGCAGCAGGCAGTTTGAAAGACTCCTTTGCAAATCACATTAGCAGTTGGATAACTTCTCCAGGGAAGAGTGGGAGGAGCCCTGGGTCTTTTAAAATTCCAAATAGATCTTTATTATCATCATCATTTATGCCTCTTTTTCCTTAACAAAGTTAACTTCTTTTTTTTTTTTTTTTTTTGCAGTACGCGGGCCTCTCATTGTTGTGGCCTCTCCTGTTGTGGAGCACAGGCTCCCGACGCGCAGGCTCAGCAGCCATGGCTTACGGGCCCAGCCGCTCCATGGCATGTGGGATCTTCCCGGACAGGGGCACGAACCCGTGTCCCCTGCATCAGCGGGCGGACTCTCAACCACTGCGCCACCAGGGAAGCCCCAAAGTTAACTTCTTTAAGTGTCACTGAGAGACAGAGCTACGGCCGTCGTGAACGTGAATGCTGATTCCTTGGTAGAGAGCTCAGGATCATACTTGGTGGATGCAGCACATTGAATTAATTTTGAGAAGGGACCAAATTTATATGACTACTGAACACTTATGCACCCATTAATTCTTCCAGGCTTTGCAGAAATCATTTAATGCCACAGGGTTTTGTTACTAGTCCATTGTTTCCATTTCCCTTTTTTAAGGTCACTGAAATGTTTCAGTGAAATGATAGTGCTCCAGTTGCCTCAAATAATTAATGTGTCTCGAATGTATCTTTCCAACAGAACATGCTTTAGCTATTAGTGAGACTAAAGGCTCTTATTAGTGCCTTCCATCAGGAACCAAAGATTTCTAGAATGTCAGAAGTTTATGAAACTAAAGACTATATCCTTGTAACATTCCATTCTATATGATTTCTTTTAATATTATTGTAATTATCTTGAATGCAGAGCAATTAGCTGAGACTACTCCAAAATTAGTTCATCTAAAGAATTCACCAATTTTTAAAAATTAAATTTTATTACTTTAGTAACATATAATTATACCAATAAATAACTGTCAAGATCTTAGGCAGGGCTTTTCAGCTAGAAATCAGCTTTTCTTTTACTGACTGCATGAATTCAGTAAAAATTGATTGAAAACAGATTTTCTATAAAGGCTATAATTTCTCTTCCTCTTTTCAACTTTTTTTTTTTTTTTTTTTTTTTTTTGCAGTATGCGGGCCTCTCACTGTTGTGGCCTCTCCCGTTGCGGAGCACAGGCTCCAGATCCACAGGCTCAGCGGCCATGGCTCACGGGCCTAGCCGCTCCAAGGCATGCGGGATCTTCCCGGACCAGGGCACGAACCTGTGTCCCCTGCCTCGGCAGGCGGACTCTCAACCACTGCGCCACCAGGGAAGCCCTGATTTCCCTTTTTGAAGACTTTGTTTTTATCTGATCATAAACCGAATATACACTCATTATAAAAATGAAGGTTTTTTTTTAATTGCATAATTTTTTGCCAACAAAACATTCTGGTATATTTCTAACTTTTTTCAGTGTAAAAATCTGCATATTTCTTATTTTACAAAATTGAAATTATATTATATATAATCTCATAGCATATAATTTTTACTTATCATATCTGACCATTTTCCCATGTCATTAAATATTTCTGAAGATGTGTTTTACTGCATTTGTGCTACCATTTTTCTACTGTTTTCAGTTGATCAAATATATACTGAGTACCTACTATATGCTAGATAATACGTTAAGCGCTAGATCCAGTCTCATGAAATACTTGCTCTTGCAGAGAGCTTACATTCAACAAATGGTGCAGGTAAAGTGCAATGAGTGCTATAGGATGCTATGGAAACAGTGGCCCACCTAACTTACTCTAGGAAAATCAGGCTACACTGAAGCTGAGACCTGCAGGATAAGTAGGAGATAACAATCTGTGTTGAGGGATTTCTGGATTGTATTCCAGGCAAAGGAAAATGTGTGTTCCAGGCAGAGGTGTGTGGTCAAGAAAGCCCATGTCTCGTTCAAGGTGGCAAGAGGAAAAAATAGAGTGGTTAGGAATGTGGTATGGAGTCTGAGATTCCAAATGACAACATCCATTAAACAGCTTAATATACAGGTCTAGTGTGCAACAGAGGTCACTTACCTAGAAATAGGGATTTGGGCGTGTTTAATATACGTCTGGTGATTATTCTATTCACCAATCTAACATCACTTGATTATTTCAGGAAGGCAAAAACCTATTATGTATATGGTTTGTGCATTACAACAATATGGTATTTTAAATACAGTTGGTGCAAAAGTATAATTTGAACAGTAAATATTTGCTATTTGAATACTGCAACAATTATTTGTGATTGTTGCTAGAGCTACAAGCTGGTACATTAAAGAGTCTAATTTTTCTCAGATTACCAAAACTGGGCAAAAATTAAGAAAACTAAAATTTAAGAAAACACCGAAAGTTATTTTCTTTTCAGAGATATATTCTTTCTATATTTCAGCTGCAGATAGTAAACACATTTTAAAAGCCTGCAACATTAGAAGGGGCTAAGTGCTATTAAAAAAGTAGAGAAAGAGAGTAGGAATGTGGGGTAGGAGACGAGGGGTTGTAATTTTGAATAGAGTGGTCAGAGGAGGTCTTACTTAGAAGATTTTCAAGCAAAGATTTCACGGAGGTGGGGGAGTGAGCCATGTAGATATCAGGGTTAGATGTTTCCAGACAAAAAGCAAGGAAATCAGTGAGGATGGAGCAGAGATAGCATAGCAAGGGGGAAAATAATAGGCGATAAAGTCAGATAGGTAGAGTTGGGAGGGGGGGATAGGCAATGGTGTGTGGCTTCAGCGTTCATTCTAAGGAATTTGGGTTTTACTCTGAATAAAACGATAAAACCACTGTAGGGCTCTGAAGCAAGACGTAATATGGGGGAGAGCTTCAAGAAGGCGGAAGAGTAAGATGCAGAGATCACCTTCCTCCCCACAAATACATCAGAAATACATCTACAAGTGGAACAACTCCTACAGAACACCTACTGAACACTGGCGGAAGACCTCAGACCTCCCAAAAGGCAAGAAACTCCCCACGTACCTGGGTAGGGCAAAAGAAAAAAGAAAAAACAGAGACAAAAGAATAGGGACGGGACCTGCACCAGTGGGAGGGAGCTGTGAAGGAGGAAAGGTTTCCACACACTAGGAGCCCCTTCGCGGGCGGAGACGGGGGTGGGGGTGGCGGGGAGCGGGGGGGAAGCTTCGGAGCCGCGGAGGAGAGCGCAGCCACAGGGGTGCGGAGGGCAAAGCGGAGAGATTCCCGCACAGAGGACAGGTGCCGACCAGCACTCACCAGCCCGAGAGGCTTGTCTGCTCACCCGCTGGGGCGGGCGGGGGCTGGGAGCTGAGGCTCGGGCTTCGGTTGGATCGCAGGGAGAGGACTGGGGTTGGTGGCGTGAACACAGCCTGAAGGGGGCTAGTGTGCCACAACTAGCCAGGAGGGAGTCCAGATAAAAGTCTGGAGCTGCCTAAGAGGCAAGAGACTTTTTCTTGCCTCTTTGTTTCCTGGAGCGCGAGGAGAGGGGATTCAGAGAACCGCTTAAAGGAGCTCCAGAGACGGGCAGAGATGTAGCTATCAGCACGGACCTCAGAGACAGGCATGAGACACTAAGGCTGCTGCTGCAGCCACCAAGAAGCCTGTGTGCAAGCACAGGTCACTATCCACACCTGCCCTCCCGGGAGCCTGTGCACCCCGCCACAGCCAGGGTCCCATGATCCAGGGACAACATCCCTGGGAGAACACACAGCGCGCCTCAGGCTGCTGCAACGTCACGCTGCCCTTTGCCACCGCAGACTCGCCCCACACTCCGTGCCCCTCCCACTGCAACCCGCCCCCAGCCTGAGTGAGCCAGAGCCCCCGAATCAGCTGCTCCTTTAACCCTGTCCTGTCTGAGCGAAGAACACATGCCCTCAGGCGACCTACACGCAGAGGTGGGGCCAAATCCAAAGCTGAACCCCGGGAGCTGTGTGAACAAAGAGAAAGGGAAATTTCTCCCAGCAGCCTCAGGAGCAGCGGATTAAATCTCCACAATCAACTTGATGTACCCTGCATCTGTGGAATACCTGAATAGGCAATGAATCATCCCAAATTGAGGAGTTGGACTTTGGGAACGAGATATATATTTTTACCCCTTTTTCTCTTTTTTTTTTTTTTTTTTTTTTTTTTTTGCGTTATGTGGGCCTCTCACTGTTGTGGCCTCTCCCGTTGCGGAGCACAGGCTCCGGACGCACAGGCCCAGCGGCCATGGCTCACGGGCCCAGCCGCTCCGCGGCACGTGGGATCTTCCCAGACCGGGGCACGAACCCATGTCCCCTGCATCGGCAGGCGGACTCTCAACCACTGCGCCACCAGGGAAGCCCCCTTTTTCTCTTTTTGTGAGTGTGTATGTGTATGCTTCTGTGTGTGATTTTGTCTGTATAGCTTTGCTTTTAGCATTTGTCCTAGGGTTCTGTCTGTGTTTTGTTTGTTTGTTTATTTTTAGTATAGTTTTTAGTGCTTGTTATCACTGGTGGATTTGTTTTTTGGTTTGGTTGCTCTCTTCTTTCTTTCTTTAAGTCTTTCTCTTTTTTATTACTTAAAATTTTTTTTAATAATTATTTTTTATTTTAATAACTTTATTTTATTTTATTTTCTTCTTTCGTACTTTCTTTTTTTTTCCTCCCTTTTATTCTGAGCCATGTGGATAACAGGCTCCTGGTGCTCCAGCCAGGTGGCAGGGCTGTGCCTCTGAGGTGGAAGAGCCAACTTCAGGACACTGGTCCACAAGAGACCTCCAGCTCCACATAATATCAAACGGCGAAAATCTCCCAGAGATCCCCATCTCAACACCAACACCCAGCTACACTCAACAACCAGCAAGCTACAGTGCTGGACACCCTATGCCAAACAACTAGCAAGACAGGAACACAACCCCACCCATTAGCAGAGAGGCTGCCTAAAATCATAATAAGGCCAAAGACACCCCAAAACACACCACCAGACGTGGCCCTGCCCACCAGAAAGACAAGATCCAGCCTCATCCACTAGAAGACAGAAAATAGTTGCCTCCACCAGGAAGCCTATACAACCCACTGAGCCAACCTTAGCCACTGGGTGCAGACACGAAACACAATGGGAACTACGAACCTGCAGCCTGTGAAAAGGAGACCCCTAACACAGTAAGTTAAGCAAAATGAGAAGACAGAGAAACACACAGCACATGAACGAGCAAGGTAAAAACCCACCAGACCTAAGAAATGAAGAGGAAATAGGCAGCCTACCTGAAAAAGAATTCAGAATAACGATAGTAAAGATGATCCAAAATCTTGTAAACAGAATGGAGAAAATAAAAGAAACATTTAACAAGGACCCAGAAGAAATAAAGAGCAAACAAACAGTGATGAACAACACAATAAATGAAATTAAAAATTCTCTACAAGGGATCAATAACAGAATAACTGAGGGGAGAAGAATGGATAAGTGACCTGGAAGATAAAATAGTGGAAATAAATACTGCAGGGCAGAATAAAGAAAAAAAAATGAAAAGAAATGAGGACAGTCTCGGAGACCTCTGGGACAATATTAAACACATCAACATTCGAATTATAGGGGTCCCAGAAGAAGAAGAGAAAAAGAAAGGGACTGAGAAAATATTTGAAGAGATTATAGTTGAAAACTTCCCTAATATGGGCAAGGAAATAGTTAATCAAGTCCAGGAGCACAGAGAGCCCCATACAGGATACATCCAAGGAGATACATGCCAAGACACATATGGATCAAACTATCAAAAATTAAATACAAAGCAAAAATATTAAAAGCAGCAAGGGAAAAACAACAAATAACACACAAGGGAATTCCTATAAGGTTAACAGCTGATCTTTCAGCAGAAACTCTGCAAGCCAGAAGGGACTAGCAGGACATACTCAAAGTGATGAAGGGGGAAAACCTACAAACAAGATTACTCCACCCAGCAAGGATCTCATTCAGATTTGATGGAGAAACTAAAACCTTTACAGACAAGCAAAAGCTAAGAGAATACAGCACCACCAAACCAGCTTTACAACACATGCTAAAGGAACTTCTCTAGGCAGGAAACACAAGAAAAGGAAAAGACCTACAATAACAAACCCAAAACAATTAAGAAAATGGTAATAGGACCATACATATCGATAATTACCTTAAATGAAAATGGATTAAATTATCCAACCAAAAGACATACACTGGCTGACTGGATACAAAAACAAGACCTGTATATGTGATGTCTACAAGAGACCCACTTCAGACATAGGGACACATACAGACTGAAAGTGAGGGGATGGAAAAAGATATTCCATGCAAATGGAAATCAAAGAAAGCTGGAGTAGCAATTCTCATATAAGAAAAAATAGACTTTAAAACACAGACTATTACAAGAGACAAAGAAGGACAATACAAAATGATCAAGGGATCAATCCAAGAAGAAGATATAACAATTGTAAATATTTATGCACCCAACATAGGAGCACCACAATACATAAGGCAAATGCTAACATCCATAAAAGGGGAAATCGACAGTAACACAATCATAGTAGGGGACTTTAACACCCCACTCTCACCAATGGACAGATCATCCAAAATGAAAATAAATAAGGAAACACAAGCTTTAAATGATACATTAAACAATATGGACTTAATTAATATTTATAGGATATTCCATCCAAAAACAACAGAATACACTTTCTTCTCAAGTGCTCATGGAACATTCTCCAGGATAGATCATATCTTGGGTCACAAATTAAGCCTTGGTAAATTTAAGAAAATTGAAATGGTATCAAGTATCTTTTCCGACCACAACACTATGAGACTAGATATCAATTACAGGAAAAAATCTGTAAAAAATACAAACACACGGAGGCTAAACAATTCACTACTTAATAACCAAGAGATCACTGAAGAAATCAAAGAGGAAATCAAAAAATACCTAGAAACAAATGACAATGAAAACATGACAACCCATACCTATGGGATGCAGCAAATGCTGTTCTAAAAGGGAAGTTTACAGCAATACAATCCTACCACGAGAAACAAGAAACATCTCAAATAAACAACTTAACCTTACACCTAAAGCAATTACAGAAAGGAGAACAAAAACCCCCAAAGTTAGCAGAAGGAAATAAATCATAAAGATCAGATCAGAAATAAATGAAAAAGAAATGAAGGAAACAACAGAAAAGATAAAAAAAACTAAAAGCTGGTTCTTTGAGAAGATAAACAAAATTGATAAACCATTAGCCAGACTCAACAGGGAAAAAAGGGAGAAGATTCAAATCAATAGAATTAGAAATGTAAAAGAAGAAGGAACAACTGACACTGCAGAAATACAAAGGATCATGAGAGATTACTACAAGCAACTCTATGCCAATAAAATGGACAACCTGGAAGAAATGGACAAATTCTTAGAAATGCACAACCTTCCAAAACTGAACCAGGAAGAAATAGAAAATATGAACAGACCAATCACAAGCACTGAAATTGAAACTGTGATTAAAAATCTTCCAACAAACAAAAGTCCAGGACCAGATGGCTTCACAGGTGAATGCTATCAAACATTTAGAGAAGAGCTAACACCTATCCTTCTCAAACTCTTCCAAAATATAGCTGAGGGAGGAACACTCCCAAACTCATTCTATGAGGCCACCATCACCCTGATGCCAAAACCAGACAAAGATGTCACAAAGAAAGAAAACTACAGGCCAATATCACTGCTGTACATAGATGCAAAAATCCTTAACAAAATACCAGCAAACAGAATCCAACAGCACATTAAAAGGATCATACACCATGATCAACTGGGGTTTATCCCAGGAATGCAAGGATTCTTCAATACACGCAAATCAATCAATGTGATACACCGTATTAACAAACTGAAGGAGAAAAACCACATGATCATCTCAATAAATGCAGAGAAAGCTATCGACAAAATTCAACACCCATTTATAATAAAAACCCTCCAGAAAGTAGCCACAGAGGGAGCTTACCTCAACATAATTAAGGCCATATGTGACAACTGACAGCCAACATTGTCCTCAATGGTGAAAACCTGAAACCATTTCCACTAAGATCAGGAACAAGACAAGGTTGTCCACTGTCACCACTATAATTTTTTTTTTTTTTTTTTTTTTTTTTGCGGTACGCGGGCCTCTCACTGTTGTGGCCTCTCCCACTGCGGAGCACAGGCTCCAGATGCGCAGGCCCAGCAGCCATGGCTCGCAGACCCAGCGGCCATGGCTCACAGGCCCTGCTGCTCTGCGGCATGTGGGATCTTCCCGGACCGGGGCATGAACCCGCATCCCCTGCATTGGCAGGCGGACTCTCAACCACTGCGCCACCAGGGAAGGCCCTCTCACCACTATTATTCAGCATAGTTTTGGAAGATTTAGCCACAGCAATCAGAGAAGAAAAAAATAAAAGGAATCCAAATCAGAAAAGAAGAAATAAAGCTGCACTGTTTGCAGATGACTATGTATGATACTATACATAGAGAATCCTAAAGATGCTACCAGAAAACTACTAGAGCTAATCAAGGAATTTGGTAAAGTAGCAGGATACAAACTGAATGCACAGAAATCTCTTGCATTCCTATACACTAATGATGAAAAATCTGAAATTGAAATTAAGAAAACACTCCCATTTACCAACGCAACAAAAAGAATAAAATATCTAGGAATAAACCCACCTAAGGAGACAAAAGACCTGTATGCAGAAAATTATAAGACACTGCTGAAAGAAATTAAAGATGATACAAATAGATGGAGAGTTAGACCATGTTCTTGGATTGGAAGAATCAATATTGTGAAAATGAGTATACTACCCAAAGCAATCTACAGATTCAATGCAATCCCTATCAAACTACCACTGGCATTTTTCACAGAACTAGAACAAAAAAATCTCACAATTTGTATGGAAACACAAAAGACCCCGAATAGCCAAAGCAATCTTGAGAACGAAAAATGGAGCTGGAGGAATCAGGCTCCCTGACTTCAGACTATACTACAAAGCTACAGTAATCAAGACAGTATAGTACTGGCACAAAAACAGAAATATAGATCAATGGAACAGCATAGAAAGCCCAGAGATAAACCCATGCACATATGGTCATCTTTGATAAATGAGGCAAGAATATACAGTGGAGAAAAGACAGCCTCTTCAATAAGTGGTGCTGGGAAAACTGGACAGCTACATGTAAAAGAATGAAATTAGAACACTCCCTAACACCATACACAAAAATGAACTCAAAATGGATTAAAGACCTAAAAGTAAGGCCAGACACTATTAAACTCTCAGAGGAAAACATAGGCAGAACACTCTTTGACATAAATCACAGCAAGATCCTTTTTGACCCACCTCCTAGAGCAATGGAAATAAAAACAAAAATAAACAAATAGGACCTAATGAAACTTAAACGTTTTTGCACAGCAAAGGAAACCATAAAAAAGATGAAAAGACAACCCTCAGAATGGGAGAAAATATTTGCAAATGAAGCAACTGCCAAAGGATTAATCTTCAAAATTTACAAGCAGCTCATTCAGCTCAATATCAAAAAAACAAACAACTCAATCCAAAAATGGGCAGAAGACCTAAAGAGACATTTCTCCAAAGAAGATATACAGATTGTCAACAAACACATGAAAGAATGCTCAACATCATTAATCATTAGAGAAATGCAAATCAAAACTACAATGAGATATCATCTCATACCAGTCAGAATGGCCATCATCAAAAAATATAGAAACAATAAATGCTGGAGAGGGTGTGGAGAAAAGGGAACCCTCTTGCACTGTTGGTGGGATTATAAATTGATACAGCCACTATGGAGAACAGTATGGAGCTTCCTTAAAAAACTAAAAATAGAACTACCATATGACCCAGCAATCCCACTACTGGGCATATAGCCTGAGAACACCATAATTCAAAAAATTCATGTACCACAGTGTTCATTGCAGCTCTATTTACAATAACCAGGACATGGAAGCAACCTAAGTGTCCATCAACAGGTGAATGGATAAAGAAGATGTGGCATGTATATACAATGGAATATTACTCAGCCATTTAAAGAAATGAAATTGAGTTATTTGTAGTGAGGTGGATGGACCTGGAGTCTATCATACAGATTGAAGTCAGAAAGAGAAAAACAAATACAGTATGCTAACACATATATATGGAATCTAAAAAAAAAAAAAAAATGGTCATGAGGAACCTAGAGGCAAGATGGGAATAAAGACGCAGACCTACTAGAGAATGGACTTGAGTATATGGGCAGGGGGAAGGGTAAGCTGGGATGAAGTGAGAGAGTTGGATGGACGTATATACACTATGAAATGTAAAACAGATAGCTAGTGGGAAGCAGCCACATAGCATAGGGAGAGCAGCTCAGTGCTTTGTGACCACCTAGAGGGGTGGGATAGGGAGGGTGGGAGGGATACACAAGACGGAGGAGATATGGGGATATATGTATATGTATAACTGATTCACTTTGTTATAAAGCAGAAACTAACATACCATTGTAAAGCAATTATACTCCAATAAAGATGTTTTTAAAAAATAAATAAATATTGGAAAAGAGTACGGAGTTTCCTCAAAAAATTTAACATAAAAGTTCCACATGATCCAGCAAACCCAAGTCTGGATATATTGAAAGGGAATAAAAAAAAAAAAAGAAATAATATGACTTACAATCTGCTGTGCAGAGAACAGGCATAGGGAACCAGGGTGGAGGCTACTGCAATAACCCAGTCAAAAGATGATATCATCTGGTCCATGATGGACGTGATGGAGCTTGTCATTTTTTCTATGAAAAGAAAACATCAAGTAAAAATATTCCGTTAGCTAAAATGGTTGTTATAGATAATATTAATGCAGTTAATTCTTGTTATTTGTGATTAGTTATATTCTGTAAAGTCTCGACGAAGATTGTCAAGTACTGAATTAGTGAGTAATGAAATTTTGCCCCTTGAGGAAATACAGGGTTAGATTTATTTGAGCCTCTGTTCATAACATTTTCATCAACTGAGCAGTATCTAACGTTGTGTTTCTGTTTATAAATACTTAATTTAATATATATTGTTGATTCATTAGCATTGAACTCACCACCAGCAGTGCTATAACACATGCCTGAAATCTGCTTAACAAAGACACATATTTTATCTGCAAAGCACATCACAGCCTTCCTGTGCTTAGAAGCCTGCCCAGCATCACCTCAGCACTATGTTGGGGGACATTTGAAGTGGTGAAATAACCAACAAAAAGAAAACATCTCAAAAAACATGACACTGAATAGACTAGGAAGGGAACGTGTATGGTGGGTGACTCGAATTTTTTCTCCTCTGCACACACCCACAAATGACCAGGACTGTGAGTACTGATTCAGGGTATAATAAGTTTTAGTGAGTAGGTGAATTAGCAAATATGGAATCTGTGAATAATGAAGATCAACTGTATTCCTTTAAATGTACTTCTTAGTGCACACCATGTTTTGGAAATATCTTAGAGAGTAACGTATAATATCACAATATGAATCTATTATTTTAAATGGATTTTTCATTTTTATATATCCTATGTAATATTCATTACTTATAATATTTATAAATATTATGAACAATATGATATCTCCCAGGAATAACAAATTACTACATAAAAAGAAAGTACAACTTTACCAACCCACCCATTCACCATGATCAGTTTTTTTTTCTTTTTCCTCCTGGGATTTTCATACCTCCACGGAGGTATTAGAAATAAAATGAAAAACTAATCAATTAGATGTATAATTTTAAAAACTTCAGTCTTCTACTTCTAGTAAATATTTTGATTTGTTTGGTGTTTCTGCTATGAATAACATTCTTTAGAAAGTTGCAATATTGTTAAATGCTTTGAATGTGTTCGTGACACACTTGTAGTCAGGAACTTCATGCTCATTAAGTTGGGACTTCAATTGCCTTCAAGTAAAAAATTCTATGAAAGCTTATTTCCAAAACTGCCTATCAAGTAAGCTAACAATTTCAGTTTGAAAGATGAGAAGCATCTTTACTTTGTTAGAAAAAGAAAAAGTATAAATCTTTTGTTCCAGTAGTCTTTTTTTTTTAATTGAGCTATAGTTGATGTACAATATTATATAAGTTTCAGGTGGACAACATAGTGTTTCACAATTTATAGTTATTATAAAATATTGGCTATATTCCCTGTGTTGTACAGTATATCCTTGTAGCTCATTTTATACACAGTAGTTTATACATTTTCGTCCCCTATCCCTTTCATGCCCCTCCCCCTTCCTTCTCCTCTCCCACCCTGGTAACCACTAGTTTTTTTCTCTATATCTGTGAGTCTGTTTCTTTTTTGTTATATCCACCAATTTATTTTTCCACTAGTCTTTATTAAACTAAATCCTGCCCACTTTTCTTCCTGAGCTGTCTCTTCCACAAATTGTTCTGACAGTAGTACAGCAAATGCATGTCTTCCACTATCCTGTTCCTACTTCCCTATCTACAACACTGTTCAAGACTTACTCACCGGTTATTTCATTTAGGTTAATCTTTCATCCTCATAAGCAGGAGACATATTCATACCTCTCTTATCCTCTACAATAGGATTTCTTAACCTTGGCACTACTGACATTTTGGTTGGATTATTATTTGTTGTGAGGGGCTTTCCTGTGCACTGTAGGATGTTCAGCAGAATCCCTGGCCTCTACCTATTTGGTGCCGGTAGCAAATCTTCCCACCCCACAGCCCTCCAAGTTGTGACAACCAAGAACATCTTTAGATATTGCCTAATGTCCCTTGGGGGACAAAAATCACTCCTGATTAAAAACTATTGCCCTACACCATATGCTATAGTCTGGAGTAGAAGTAAACATTCTTTTTAGATAATTCAGTCAAATTTATTCAGTCAACAATCAATACACATATGAAGTAGATTCGGATCTCTGGAATCCTAATAAAACATACTGGAAGGCTGCTTGCTCTTCACAGTCAATGTTCTTAAAGGAACAAAATATTCTAGCTGCTAAAGAGAGCAATCAATGCAAAATTGATCTAAATAAATAACTCCCTAGGTAATAATTTTTAATGTTTTTATAACAGAAGAATTTCTAAACTATTCTTAGTTACTTTAAAATAAAACAAATATTAACGTTAGCCTATTTGTATTATGGTTCTTCTTTACATTTGTGGTATTATATAAATATCTTAAATTTTCGATGCTTGACACTCAAAGCATGGTCCAGGGACCAGAAGTGTAGACATCAGCGTGGAGCTTTTCAGAAATTCAGAATCTCAGGTCCCACCCCAGACTGAATCAGAATCTGTGTTTTAACAAGATCCCTAGAGATTTGTATACACAGTAAAGATTGAGAAAGACTGGGTTAGATGACTCTTCTCTCCCACTATCCACTCTAAATTTAGTAAAATAAGATTATATCTTGTCCAGATAGGACTCTTTCACATTTTTATGCTAATAATCATATTATTTTTAATTTTTATCTATTTATTTGAAATAACAGAAAATTAGATATAGCCAGCAGAATAACAGTGTTTTATTATAAGTGCTTTGAGCATCAATCAGCTGAATCATGTACTATTTGCCTATTAAGACAAAATTGAGACTTCAGCTGATATATAATTCGTATTTCAATTAATGTGGCTCTATGTAGATAAACATATTTCAGGGGATTCTTGACCCTTGTTCTTCATCACTTATTACCTTTTCAATATAATCATGTTCTGCTCCCAGATATATTTCTTTTGCAATAATTTTGTACAATTTTGACTTTTTCAAAAAATGGATTTTAGACTGGAAAAGTAGGCATGCCAGTGGTTTCTATGGCTAATCCATTTTATATTATGCTTAATGAGTTTTAGAGTCAAATAAATTTTCAAAATGATTTTAAACAAAAATAACTTTTACTTGCAGAATCCCTTCCCTTCCCTCCTGATAGTTTTATTCTCAATTTAGCAGTGGTGAGGGCAACAAACATGATGTTGAAAGTTAAAGAAAAAGGAGGAATAATAAGAGTATTTTTTTCTGTTTTCTTTTCATGTTCAGCACCCACATTTAAAAACACACAGTGACTTTCCACAGGATAGAAAAATTAGTGATAGAGTTAAATAATTTCTTTCTTGCCACTGAAATAAATAAAAGGTGGCTTTGCCCAGGGCTTCATATTAACTGAGGAATAGAGAGAGAGGCGATATGCAAATTTGAAAGGTGACTTTTTTAGGATCCTTTCCAGTCTCATATTTGGAATTAAACATCCAGATGGTGAAGGACCAGATAGCCAAAGCCCTGTAGAGTTGGGAAACCTAACAACTTTGTTTCTCTGTGCCCCCTGAATCTCCAACTTAAAACAATCAAAATACAGAGGAAGAGGATGGATTGGAATGAGAAGCGGCTCCCCAGAGACAGAAGTGTAACTGCTGAGCGTTTCAACTGCCCTTTCATCAGCCAAAGGCAAAACCCTGACTGCTCCTTCAGCTACCTAGGTCGCAGTCTGCAAGGACAATATATATTCCCCAAAGTGCTGGAAAAGCTAAATTCCTACCTTAAATAAAGGGGGAGAGAGGGGACATTGAATGACACAGAGAGAGCACAGTTCTTTATTTTCTGTGCAAAGAATGTAAATGCAAAATAGAAATACACAGGGGAAGATCATGTGAATAAATACAAATGAGTTCAGCATTTGCTGTGAGGTAAACGTTTACATTTCTTTTGAGTGCTAAGTGCAGAAAACATTGCCTCCCACACTAGACAGCCAGAGCTTTTCCTCTGCACATTTACACAGGCTCAATAACCCATCATTACTTCATCTCACAATCTGATCTGACCTTTACAGCTTTGCTTCTTTTATCACCTCTTATTCTCCAATGTCTGGCTGCCTTTATTTTACAGCTCTACATTCCATCAAACTGCATTCTTCTTGCACATAATTGATACTTTCTCCAATTATCCACATAGCTGTGAGCCTATGTGTATTTTCAAAGAACATTTAATGAACTGAGACTTGGTGGACTTAATAATTAAAGTATATATTAAAAGAATATGTGTGCTTCTTAGAGATTTTGTGTATGTCTCTGAAGTCCTCTGGTAATATGCTTTTCATGAGAATGGAGAGATTTTTTAATATTTAAGGAAGAAAAGAGAAAGAATGAACAGATATTAGATGAAGAGAAAGAAAAGAAGAGACAAACCCATAACAAAGCATGATGTAGATATGCCACCCAGAATACCCTTGGCTATAAAAAATATCTTTAGTATGTATTCTTCCTTGAATCCTTATTTCTGGTGATTTGGGCTCCCATTTACTGATAGTAATAGGTGAAACTAACTAAAAAGGCTTTAGTTTTCTGCCCTCATATTTGGAACCCCCAAGTAATTTCTTCAACTCTTCTCAATTAAATATCTATCCCCCTCGTAAAACAAACATTAACTTCATGTAGGCTAGTATTTGTATTTTTTCTACTTAATGTGTTAATGCAGATGCCTGTAAACACACAATGAGTTATGTCAACTCTTGAAAATTTTCCTTTTGTTTTAAATTATTAGGTCCTTAAGTGGCATGGGTTGTAAAATTCTTGTACTTTTAATATATTCTGATATTATGGGGAATTGTGAAACTCTGATGGAAGTCATGAAGGGGACATCTATGCTCACTTCTCTCCCTGGAATTACAGTAGCCCTATAGGTCTCAGTTTTCTCATCTATAAATTGAAAGGACTGAACTAGGTGATCTCTATGGTTCATTCCAGTTTTATTATTCTTTGATTCTCATGTAAATGCTTTTTAGATGCCACTTCTATTGAGTAAACCCAAAATGTAATAATAAGAAGAAAAGTTAAATTCATAGAAAGGGTATTTTGTTCAACATATCTAATTTGTGAGGGTTTCATTAAATAGTTCATTACTACCTATTTTATTAAAGAATGTGTACTACATTTAAGGTTACCAAATTTAGCAAATAAAAATACAAGACATTCAGTTGAACTTGAATTTCAGATAAACATCAAATAACTTTTTAGTATTAGTATGTCTCATGCAGTGTTTGGAACGTGCTTATACTAAAAAAGTATTTGCCATTTACCTGAAATTCAAGTTTAACTGAGAATTCCATATTTTATCAGGTACCCTAACTAATACTTTTTCAACCAGTTTATTGTAATTCTTCAATAGACAATTAGACAAAAATCATACTTTTGTAAAATAGTCTTTTACCATTTTTGCCAGTGAATCAGCATAGTGATTTTGCAGATATTATTTAATAATATCTAAATTATTCTTCCTTTATGCTCCTGAAAGATTCAGTTAAGAATGCCTACTGTATAGCACAGAGAACTATATGCAATATCCTATGATGAACCATAATGGAAAAGAATATTAAAAAAAGAATATATATACACACATATATATATGTATACATATATATATAACTGAATTGCTTTGCTGTATAGCAGAAATTAACACAATGTTGTAAATCAACTATACTTCAAGAAAAAAAATTTTAAAAAGAATGAGCACAATATCATACTAAACTTCTATAATTTAAAATATTTCTTCATATGCTCCCACCTACTCAAGATAGTGAGGGAATAGTGCATTCTGGTTAATCTGCTATTCATCCAGTGTCCATCTATGTCTCACATGGATTTTTCCATTTTTCAGAGGATTATAAAGAAATTATACTTAACATTAAAAACTTTCCTATAACACCAAAAACACAATACATAAAATGAAAAATTGATCATTTGCACCTCAACAAAATGAAAAACTTTTGCTCTGTGAAAGATTATGTGAAGAGAAGGAAAAGACAAGCTGCAGCCTGGAGAAAATATTTGCAAGCCATATATCTGACAAAGGCCTTGAATCGAGAATATATGAAGAACTCTCAAAACCATCATATGTCCACAGTTTTGGTAATTCTGACTAATAGATTTGTAAGATTCTTGTGAGTAAGAAAAAGAATTGTGAAGATTAAAAGAGATGTCATTTAGTCTGTTCATTACAAAATCTCCATTACCATCACTATCAGAGACTTGGGAATAAAATAAGAACATTAGAGCACTTTTTGCCAGTGGCCAGTGGCAGACCCAAGAGGCTCTTGTTTCCACAGAGAGACAAGCCTTATTATTCACTTATTATTCACCACCTTCCAAAATACTCCCAAGTAATTTCCAGTAACAGACTTAAAACCTATTTTCCCTCTTTAGACATTCAATATTATAAATTTCAGACTTTCAGGACAAGAATGCACAAGAAGCCCTAATTGTTAAAATTGGATTTTTAGCAAAGCTTTTACATTTTTTCCAAGTACTCAACAGTATTAAATATTCATCAGCTGAAATGAACAAATGCCTGAAAACCCAGTGCCCTGTGTACTTACTTCATGGCTCCCTGAACATTTACATTGCTAACAAGCTACTTTTTGTAGGAATGTTAGGGGGATTTAGAGTGTCTGATATTCAGCAGCCATTAACAAGAGCTCGAGAAGCATGCATAAAGGCTGGGCACACAATCCTGCACACTGGATTCTGGAATATCATAAAAAAGAAAGAGACTAGTTCCATTGGTTCCTTCTGCTATCCTAGATCCAGTCTCATTTCTCTCACTTCCAGCAGAATCAGAGAAAGCAGCAAAGCTCACACCTGGGACCACTAGACCAAGCATGAGCTGAAAATTATTAATAAATAAGTAGATGCAACATGTAGCAGGATCCACAAGACTGGCTTTAACAATGAATACAGTAAACCAACAACATACGTACAAAGTACTAGGATACATTGCTTCCCCATGAGGTTTTTATTGTTATCATCCATAAAACCTCACTATAAAATGCCCATTTTTCATAATCACTTAATTCCAATTTTAAAATATTTATGTGTGCAAATACAGAATAGTTTCCACCTAACAAATGGCTCATGTTCTAATAAGCAGTTAATAAACCATATAAATCAAGGCCAACATTCCAAGCCAGGTCACAAATAAAGTCACACATCCTAGAAATTTAGTAGTAGTTTTCCAAAACAATTGTCAAATTTTCACGCAGCATTGAGTAATGAACCCTTTAATTGATAGTGGATCTTTATATCACAACTGCTTAACTTTAAAAAAAAAAACTTTTTTAAAGAAATCTTTCAAAAATAGAAAGCTCTTTAAAAATATCTGGTATGATTTACTCCTTTTATATTTTTGAGCAATTGTTATGAGCATTCTCTTTGTGATATGCTGATAATTTTTCAGATGGTGTGAGACATGGGATTGTATACGCGCTGCTCACTCTTTTTGCTCATTTATCCTATCTTTTGAAGTTGGAGTAAAACAAAGGTAGCTACAAAATCTCCATAGCAGAATCACATGAGGTCTTTTAAACAAAATTATTTAGTAAATTAAAGCCAGAGCTCCTCTTCCAAGTGACAGTCTTATCCTCCAAAAATGTATCTCTTTTCTGTTGTTTTCAGTGACTTTTGCAGCCTTTCCCTAAAAAAAAAAGAAACCAACTTGATTCTAAATGACTAGACAAATTATCTGAAACTCAGAAATAGATGAAAGAGATTGCTAAGTATTCTTTAAACACAGTACTGAGCTAGACTTTCTATGGACTGAGCCATTTACAAATCTGTAGAGAAAGAGGTTAATCTGTGGACTTTTGCCCAGTAGAGATGTGAAATAAACAGTATAATGCCTCTCAGCCCCCAAAGATGGCCACGTCCTAATCCCTGAAATCTGGTATATACTACCTTCCCTGAAACCTGGTATACATTACTTTCCATTTAGTCACATTGCAGATGTGACTAAATTAAGAGATGGGAAGATTAATTAGCCCAGATTATCCAGATGGACCCAGTGTCCAGGATGATATCATGTCTTGATCTTTTGGAAGCTTCACATAATATTGCACTGAAGAAAACTTAGGCATATAAAATGCTGATGTATATATTTAATATTTTAATATATATTTGAAGTCTCTATAGAGTACATTTCAGATACTACAAATTTTAATTTTTGGTGAACATTTTATATTTATACTTTACATTTATATTCAGAACTTCAGGGGGGTTGGGAGCAGAACTGTGCTTTGTGGGGAGTTGAAGCCACGGAAGTAGTGGTTATTCAATTTTCTTGCCAATGAATAGATGTCTTATGATTCACTTGACATTAGCATAGTACATTTTAAAGGAAATCCAATCATAGGTGACTCTGAATCTGACCCCATATCTTTTCCTGTAGACTCCTAGGTCAAGGATACATCTATAAGGACCTCAATGATTTCAGTTGTAAATTTAAAAAAAAAAAAAAAAAACTGAAATAATTCCCAAGGTCATTTTCAGATCTAAGTCTCCACACATCATTTTTATTTGGTCCTGGCAACAAGAAAGTAGTCAGAGAGTTTAACATTTTCTTTCACCACTTAGGACATTTAACAAACATTTATTTAGCTCCTGCTGTGTGCCAGACACTGTTCTAGGTGCAGAGGTTATGGCAATAACCAGAAGGCTTTACTGTTATAGAGTTTAAGTGCTAATGGAGTAGGAAGACAATAAATACACAAATTAATATAACTATAATGTCAAGTTGCATAATCACTAATAAAAATATTTAGCAGGATAAGGAGGAAGTAAGAATCTACTCCAATATATCTCAAACACCTATTTTTTTAGAATTTTTAATCTGTGTTATTTCTATAGTCTTTCAAATTTTACACTTGTTATAGCCCGAGATTTTTGTTTATTATTTAGAGTTATACCAGTTCTTTGGCATCTTACATCTGTTTTTAAATGGAGTTTCCACTTCAATTATTCTGAAATGTAATTAGCTCAACACCTTCAGAGGAACTAAGTCTAATAAGTCAATGCTAAGAGACTTCAACACAAAAAATGCCACCATTTTTAGTACTCTTGATGGCACAGATGATGAGGCAAAGGCTAGTGGCATAGTAAATAAAATTTGAAGGATGAAGTTAGCAATACAAACATTGTTTCTATGTTAGCATTTCCTATAGCTCTTGTTCTTTGGGGAAGAAAGTTGTTAGCCCACAGTAATTCTTCTTTCTCTGAGAACAATTCCTGGCAAACAGGGCTGGACTGCTAATAGCTCTGCCTTACTACATCACACTATACCTTACTTTAGCTGAATGGGCCAGCAGTGGACACCTGATGTGAACTGAGCCAATTAGATTCATTTTTCTTTCTCAGGACTATGATATTCATAATAAAGGGATCCAGAAGCAGAACAGTGTTACAGCTGAGTCATTTTAAATGACAATTGTTCAGATAGGGTCTGTAAGGTAATGTACTTCCTGATTCTTCATTATCCATCTCTTTTTTGGTTCCAGGAGATACCCTAGTATTATTCAAAAAACTTCACTTTCTAATTTAAACTAGTGGGAATCTTTTATATTGCTTGATTTTGCCACTGATAACATCATATTAAATGGCGAAAGACTGAAAGCTTTCTCCCTTATATCAGGAATAAGACAAGAATGCTTACTTTTGCCATTACTATTCAACACCAGCCTGGAAGTCCTAGCTAAGGCAATTAGGCAAGAAAAAGAAATAAAAGGTACCCTAATTGGAAAGGAAGAAGTAAAATATCTCTATTCACAGATGTCATGTTTCTATACACAGGACATCACAAAGAATCAAACAAAAAATTTATTAGAGCTAATAAACAAATTAGCAAAGTAGCAGGGCACAAGATAAACATACAAATCTCAGTTGTGTTTTTTGTACACTTCTAGCCCTGTGTTGTCCAGTAGGGTAGCCACTAGCCACCTGTAGTTATTGAGCACTTGAAGTGTGGCTGATTTAAATTATGTGCTGTTAGTATAAAATACACCCCAGATTTCAAAGACTTAGTATGGAAAAAGTCCCAATACTTTTTGTATTGATTTCATACTGAAATGATCATGTATTGGATATGTTGGATTACACAAAATATGTTATTAAAATTAATTTTTCCTGATTTTTGTTTGTTTGCTTTTTACTTTTTGAATGTGGTCACTAGAAAACTTAAAATTACTTATAAGGTCCAGGTTCACATTATCTCTGCTGAACAGCCTAGTCTGCCTCTTAGGCTCTGTGAAAGGATATAATCCTATTTAAAGGAAAAATGGACAGCTCTGAGTCCTAAGACTTCCTTAGTATAGCTATTAAATGATTACAAATGCCAAGTGCTGGAAAATGTAGCCAAGCTGAATATGCATACTGAATTTAGAACTCTCTACTCAGCCTCTCCTGAAGCAGTCAGTGTGGGGACAAATTCCTGTCTTAGCCCTTCTTCCCCTAAGGGTGCACTTAGCATTTTAATCCTTGGGCTAAAGTCTTTCTACTACTAATAATAAAAATGACATAACTCCATGAGTAATTTATATAGTTATCATGAACTCTTCGAGGACTTTTCCAACATACAAGGGATGAATTTCTCTCCTTTTATATTATGTTTAGATCAAAAAGGATAATTATGAGGTCTCTGAAAAATCAGGGACCAACTATCTTAGAATGTGCATTTTAAGGTATCTCATTTTTACATAGATTCCCAAATACAGTGTCACCAGCCAAATGATATCCCCTCCATGTATATAGATAAAATACGTTAAGAGACTTAAATGGTCTTAGATGTTCCACTGGGAATTACACTGACTCCATTCCAAAATAATTCCCTTTTTACTCTTTATGTCAAAAGCTAGCTTCATTTTCATCCTCGCACCCATCATTAGCTGACATTATAATATATATTCGTTTACTTCCTTATTTTCAAGCTCCCTCTATAGAATGTAAGCTTATTGAAGTACAGGGACTTTGCTTTATTCACTGCTGTATTCCTCCATCAGTAATAGTATCAGTGCATATTTATTTCTCAATAAATATATGCTATTCATTAAGCGAACAAATACTACTTTTATGGAAAACATTATGATTCTTTACTTCAAATTCACTACTCTACTGTGGTGGTTTACTGGTCTCAGCATCGTAAAACTCACAGTGTTATTGCAATTTAGAGACTGAATTAAATGTCCATCTTCTACTGCTTTTCAGAGTGTTCTCTCTGACGATATGAAAACTAAACTCTCAGTATAAGAGAAAAACAACAAATTGTCTCTGGGCATTTGAAACAAAGAAAAGGAGTAAAGTAGCAGGAAAAATGAAAATCTATTCAATTGGTTACGAAATTTTATTCACAAAAAATGTTTTCAAATAAAAATCAGTTTTGATATTTTCTTTGCCCTTACCTTTGTTTTGGTCCTGCTTTTCAACAAAGTCTCAAAAGGATTCAGGTATACCATTTTAGAGTTTATCTTCTCTATGGTAGAAGGCCTTCTTTGGCCTTCTCTATGCATAATGTTAAGTATCTAAGAATATCTACATTTACTGCTTAATCTATTCTCTTAAAACCATCAGCCATTAATATCATCAAAAGACTATTGTGAGTGTTATCACTGGTACTGGTTTGTGGCAAAGTGGTATGTACCAGAGGCTCCCTACCATCTTTCAGTGGCTGCAAGCTAAAGAGGACACAAACTGGCCATCATAACTCCTTGGCTTAGAACCTTTAAGATCATGTCAGAAATTTGGGGTGAGACAAAATTACTCTGATAGGTTTTCTTTGACTTTCTTCCTTTATTCCTCTTGCCTTAAGACAATAGCTTTTTTATTCCCTTATCCAGATCACTTTCCATATTACACCCCCACAAAATAATTATATGTTTCTTGAAAATTACTCTGAAAGATAGTTTTCCTTTTACCTGTGATAGGTGGTATTAAGTACCCACAAAGGAAATAAATATTAATATTTTTGTTTAGTCTTACCTATAAATTGTTATAGAACAGAGCTTCTAAAGATAACTGAGATTTCACCCTCAGTTAAAATGTATTAGTTTCTATTTCTTTATCACTCTATACTTTTCAAAAATATCTTCATTCACTCAAATATTTTATAAATAATGTGTAGATTCTAGGGGTACACAATGCATAAAATAGGTGGTTTTGAAGAAGTTAAGCTGACAGCCTGAAGATCAGTAAGAACAATAATAATTAGTCCATAAGAGAAATTCAAGAGCCTGAGCAAAGGCAGAGATGGTCAGAATAAGGAGGATGTAAGCAGGAGAGTGACTTAAGCATGAGCTGGATAGGTGATAGAGAGGATGTCGTTGAACACAACTCCCAGGTTTCCAGCTGGGTGAATGGGTGAGTGGTGGATCTATTCACTAAGGTGAAAAGGGAAAGGCAATGGAAGGTGCTCAGTCCCTTTTCATTTCACAGATATCCTGGGATATCTTATCTACAATCATCAGCTCATTTACCATCAACATGCTATTGATTTCAAAACCTGCATCTTTTGCCTACGTGTATGTCAGGCTTTAGACACATATGTCCAATGGGACAGCTCCATTTAGATGTTTCACAGGCATCTTGAACTCAAAATTTCCCAGTAAACTCACCATCTTCTTCTCCCAAAGCCACTCCTACTCCGAAATCCCAATCGTAGGGAATTCCTCTATCATTTAATAAGAAACTAAAAATCTATTATTTCTTCTTCCCACTCACCCTCCACTTCCAATTCATCATCAGATCATGGTGATTCTATCTACTATATCTTTTGAATACTTCCAATTTCTCACACTTTGGCTGCCATAGTTTATTTAAACCATGATATTATTCAAGAAGTATGCAACAACCTGATTTCTCTTCTTTCCAGGATCGCCCTATTTCTTTTTGACATGCTCTCCAGTCTTGACAAATTCATTCACAGTTATATTTCTAAAATACGACCTTCCTTATTTAAACCTTTTACAGGGCTCTCCATTGATTTCAGGATAAATTTGACCTCCTTAACATGGCCTACTGACTTCTATAACAAGTGGCCCTGGTTTACCTCTCCAGCCTTATTTCTCAGTACTGATCTTCTCCCAACTAATCTACCTCCACTTGTTCATCACTATTATAACCCTCTGCATGGCAATCACAATGAGTAACCCCTAATATCAAGTACTCTTTAGGTGTTAAATTAGATAAGATCTAAAAGGTGCCTATGAATTTGGCAATTAGTACCTTATCCAGAGCAATTTTAGATAACTAATGAAGGCAGAAAGCACACTACAGTGGCCTCAGGTATCTGGCATCAGAAGTAATAAGGAAGTGTTAACAGAAAAAGCAGACAACTCTTCAAGCTCATCAAGTATTGACCAAGTATCAGGTACCAAGCACATGACAAGGTAGATGGGTATATGACACCAAACTGATCCTTGAAATTTACATAAGAGTTAGCTAGAAGAAATTGTCAAGAACATGCCAATCCCAATCTGGCCAAAGAGTATCACAAAAGCAAAGAGTTGGAAGAAAAACTTCTGTTAGTAAGGGAAGATGATACCAAGCAACCTTGTAATATTAGAGCATAGAATAAGAGGATAGAAAATAAGAGATGAGACCCATAGATATGACAGACCCATACAGGGTCTTGTTTGCCATGTCATGTCCTTAGATCTTACTTTTTAGCAGATAAAAAGCCATTGAAAGTTTAAACATGAAGAGAAATGGGGTCCAATTTTTATTTCTGATTGGTCATTCTAACCACAGTGTGAAGGACTTTCCAAGGAACCAGCCTGGAGGCAGGGTGGAAGACTGGCCATGAAGGAAAACAGAGAGACACCAACAAAGAAATTGAGACAAAATGAAGACTTTCATAAAATCCTTGCAACCAACGGGTAACCTGGTAGGGTAGGCATTGTTATTCCACTTTTCCAGGTCAGGAGGCAGAAAAGGAGAAATCAAGATGATACAACTGCTTTCTGGCAAATCTGGAAACAAAACACAAATTCTTCATTTAGGGCCTAGTGTTCTTAGAGCTGGAAAACTTGAAATTTTAATTTTTCAAGGACTTCAATTAGGACAGTTTTATGATCAGTTCAGCCCACAAGATGGTTGAGGTATCAGTATAAACTTGTGTTCGTTTGCTTGTTTGTTCAATGGATAGATACACAAAGAAATACAGATGTGTGCATATGTGGATTAGCACACATACATATATTTCCAAGCTTTGTCCGTTGAGAGGGCCGAGGAACAATGACACACACCTGTCACCCAGATCCTGGTTTCTAAATACCATTCTCCAAAAAAGGAACCAGAACTCTTTGGATAATGGGTTGAGTCCAGGACTGACGCAGGGAAAATGAAAAACAAGCCTGGGGCATTTTGTGGTTTCAGGAAATAAAAAAAGTGCTCAAAAAGGAAAGGAATGAGGGCATATCAAAAGGACACAGGAGTCAACCTGAAAAAGTCCCCAATGACCAAAGCTAGAACCATATGATCAATAAAATCAATAACAGTGATACTAGATTATAACTTATAGAATAAAATACATATGCATAAATCTATACTGATAAATATAAATAATTGAATAAATAAATAAAGCCACCTATTCCATACAGAAGAATTCTAATTAATAAATGTAGAGGGGTAATGCAAATCATCTGAAGCCAACACAGTAATATTGTTTCAAGAAATGTCTACCAACGGATGCTAAAATTAGTAGATGAAAGTTTCAGCAGAAATAGGATATATGCATAGTCTCAAGGTGCTCTCCCTTCCAAGATATTTATTGTTATAAAGGAAAAAATAGTAACTTTACAGTGGAGAAACTTGGCAGACACCACCTTAACTAAGTGGCCAAAGTCAATATCACCAATAAGACAGTGGCATTATGCACTCCTTGACGTGACTCACTGAGAAGGGCACAATATCGTTTCAGTGGTGTTCTTGCCAAAAAAACATTACATCAATCTAATCATGAGAAACATTACACGAACCCAAATTGAGAGATATTCTACAAAATAACTGACCAGTTCTTTCTGTAATATCAAGGTGATGAAAGACAGGGAAAGACTGAAGAACCATCATAGACTGGAGGAAAGTGAGGAAACCAAACAAGTAAATGCACTGTGGGATGTCTGTCTGGATTATGGAACAGAAAAAGGATGTTGATGGGTAAAACGTGCAAAACTACAGTCTATAGTTTACTTAATAGTAATCAGAAATGTTAACTTCCTGGTTTCAACTAATATACTATGGTTATGAGAGATTTTAACACAGGTGAGAGAATATAGGAGCTTTCTGATCCATTTTTGCAACTTTTCTTTAGGTCTAAAATTATTTCAAAATTAAATGTTATTTTTATTTATTTATTTATTTATTTTTCGGTGGTATGCGGGCCACTCACTGTTGTGGCCTCTCCCGTTGTGGAGCACAGGCTCTGGACGCGCAGGCTCAGCGGCCATGGCTCACGGGCCCAGCCGCTCCGTGGCATGTGGAATCCTCCCAGACCGGGGCACAAACCCTTGTCCCCTGCATCAGCAGGCGGACTCTCAACCACTGTGCCACCAGGGAAGCCCTAAATGTTATTTTTAAAAGTGATGGCAGAAGTATCATATTTTTCAAAAAATTTCCAGTATTGGATACTGAATTGTATCCAATAAAGATAAATCATTTTTAAAAATCATCCAAATATTAAGTTAATTTTTTTTCTTCTGTCCATCTTTCCTGCACTAGAGCCCCAATTCCTCTAACTAGGAGGCTGGCTTGTTGTTGGCACATAATTTAAATTAGCTTTGTGGAGCTGTAAGAATCTGAGAAGGCACATCAGAGGCCCTGGAATGAAGACAGGAGCTATTACAGACTAGGCTTTTTATACACAGGAAGTGGATTTAAAAGACAAACAAGTACATTTTAAAACCATTGGAAAAGTCGAATGACAAAAGACTAGACCATTTGAATACCAATTTGAATACCAGTTTGAAAACCAGTCCTTCCACTTGTAGATGTGTAAAGGGAACAGCTTGGGGCTTCTGGCCCCTTAGTGGTTAACTGGAGCTACTGCAAATACCGACTTCATTAAATTGTTGTAATTTCACTATATATATACTATAAAAATCAAAATCTGATCATACCAATTATATGTTATTAATGAAAAATGTAAAGATGATATTTAAAATGTTCTTTGAAATACAGATCTGAATGAAAAGTAGTCTTTTTTGAATTTTGTTATTGTTGTTTTTCCCTGCAGTTAAGGGAATATGTGGGAAAGCAGAAGTGCTGTTAGCTTTTCTGACTTGCACAGAGCTCGTGGTCATATTCCTCTTTATTTGTCAGCTAATAAAAACAACTGCTGGGGGCTTCCCTGGTGGCGCAGTGGTTGAGAGTCCGCCTGCTGATGCAGGGGACACGGGTTTGTGCCCCGGTCCGGGAAGATCCCACATGCCGCGGAGTGGGTAGGCCCATGAGCCATGGCCGCTGAGCCTGCGCGTCCGGAGCCTGTGCTCTGCAACGGGAGAGGCCACAACAGTGAGAGGCCCGCATACCGAAAAAAACAAAAACAAAAACAAAAAAAAACTGCTGGGATTTAGAAGCCTCCTACTTAAAAGGACTATGATAGATTGTTAAAACTAAATCTAAATGCTGTTAATAAGTGTCTGAAGATAACTGTAAGGTGGTAATTAATTTAGAGAGTCTCTGGAACTACCCCATATTCACATCACTGCATCCCTGAAATAGCATAATGATGCTGATAGATTAGCCTCATTACCCACTCAAATCCCAAGAAGTCTCACAGAGAGTCTCCCATCAAGGAGGTTTGCTCCAATTCCCTTTCCTGAAAAATCTATCAACCTATTGACAATTGACCAAGTAGCAGTGGTAACTTATTAGATGCTATGCTTTTGCTTTGTTTTAAAAAGGGAACCACTCGTCTATTTTCACCTAATACAAATGTCAAAACACTTTTCCTCCCAGGCACATAAGTAATGTGTGCATCATTTAGTTTTGGGCTCCCTCAAAACCATCTCCCAGTTTTACTCCCATCTCTCTAGCCACTCTTTCTACTCTTCATTTTGGGTTCTCCCTCCTCAACCCAAATTTCAAATGTTATTTTCAAATGTTTGAATTTCAGATTCTCTTCCCTCTAACTCTACACATATTCTCTGATGAGCAGATTCATCTATAAGCTGCCTCTACCTACTGTGGACACCATCATCTTTCCTTGAATTATTATAACATCTTCATAACTAGTTGCTATACTTCCAGTTTCTTTGCAATCCATTCTCTGCATGGTAGCCAAAAGTGATCTTTCTAAAATACTAACCTAATCATGTCAATCTTTTGATTAAGCCCTTAAGAATTCCCCATTGCCCTCAAGATGAAGCACAAACTCTTAGTTGCCCCTTCATGATCTAGCTCCTGTTAAACTCTCCAGTTCCAGATCTTAACAACTCCATCTGTTACCAGTGCATTCTACAATTTTGCATACTTTTCTGTTCTATTTATTCCTACTTGGAAATTTCCATTGCATCCATGGTGCCGAACACTGTTCTAGGCACATAAGTGTTCAATAAGTAATTGTTAAATAAATGAATGAGCAAAAATGGCTATCTTTATAAACAAGACAAGCCATTGTAAAAATTTAAATTCAAATATAAAAAATGAAGGATTGAAAAATATTATTTTATAATAATAAAGAATGGGAAACAAATGTTAAAATGATCATCCTAATGTTATATTTTTAAATAGGTTTAAAAATATAAAAAATAGTAACATATTCTTATTAAGAATCTATTACTAAGAGAATGTACAATTTTATTCTTTGTAAAACAATCTTAAATAGTTTCAGGATAACTTATTTTGGCACATAAAATATAAAATGCGTGTGGTATGGACATTTATATAACTGCATAATTGAACAAAACCACTGCCTATTCAGTTTTATAGAGGAAAATTTTTTGCTTCTTTCATAAGAAATTTAAAGGAGTTACTGGCTCAAGAGGTAAAAAACAGCCTCTTGAGGGAATACTAAGCACTGCTTGCTCTATTACACAGCCTTTCTATAGAAATATAAGCAGATTCCATCAGCATGTCCTGAATCTGTGTAGACATGAGGAAGCTTTCATTTGTTTCCCAAGGAAGTTTCTTATTACAAAAAAGCTACCACCTAAGTCAGTGAACTGCCAATTATGGTTAACTGCCCTCTATTTTCCTCTTCAGAGATAGGCAGCAGGCATCCAAATTCTTATCCAATGAGCCTCTCATTTTAACTCATTCTAAACTAATGACTTTTAAAATTTAATTTCAATATCATAATCAGAGGAAAATAAGGTAAGAAAAATTTTGTAATACAATATGTAACTACAGCCCTAGTTGCAATATGGAATGGGAAATTCCATTCGTACTACAACTGCCCATTATTTATTTATTGATAAGCATTCATACCCAAGTCACTGAAGACATCACATTCACATTCATCACATTCCTATCCTACCTGTGTGAATTATTTTAATGCAAAGGCTACAACCTCAAACAGCATGATGTTATATAAATGGCACATAAAACATGGACAGAAAACAGGTCAACTGTAAGGTTGGCATCCAATTACAAGACATCCAATTTACAAGTCCCCTCCAGTAATTGTCCTAGGCTCTTGAAGATTGTATGTACTTGAAGAGTTAGACAGTAGTTCTGTTAATAACTGGTTTGCTAAAAAATATTCCAGAAAGTTCTACAGTTTAACCATCTCTCTTATAACTTCTGATCTCAAATTCTTTTCCTAAGCAAATTCCTGACAGAATATGAATTGTTATCAGACATTTTTTCATGCTGCTGCTTAAAAATTTAAACCCATCGTGCTACTATATTTGAATTTAATTGCTGGAATGTAATTGATTTCAATAAAAAAATGTTTCTATGTGAACAAAGAATACATGGATCATGACCATAGCTACACTGGTTAGATCATGTAAGTATCATGTTGTGCTTATTCTAAACAAAGCAGTAAAAGAGGAAACTGACAAAAATGGAAGTCTCAGTAAAGTGATAAAGAGTGAAAAAATTATGTAATATGATGAATTTTTAATGATTTGAATGTAAGCCCCATAATGACATGGGCTATATTTTTCACGATAGTGTACTCAATGTCTAGAACATTACTTGGCATGTATCAAGTACTCAACAAATATATGTTGCATAAGTTAACAAATGAATATGAATTAAGAACTAGAAAAGATATAACTTAACAGGACTACAAAAGCTATCTTCAAAGATTTCAAAGCTATGAGGTGAAAGAGAAAATATCAGACATCGTGCAGAACTTCAGATAGCAAAACTGGAAGCAACAGATAGGAATTACAGAAGAATCTCTAATAAATAAAGTTAGAATGAACTATCAAGAAATCAGAAGTTTCCTTTTTTGACTGAGAGTTTAGATTATATGACTTTTAATATTTTTTCCAAACTTGGCTCCATAAATTCAAAGAATAAATTTGTTTCCCAGTATTTTTTCAGATGATTACGAAACCTGCTGTTCTAATTTTGCAAAGCTGGCAATACTTGTGTAGTCTTCATCTATCAATTTCAGATCTGTGTATATTCATTATGAGTGAAATCCATCTAATAATATAGTAAACAAAACATCTAGTAAACAAAATATCTAACCATTTTATCCAAATAATAAGAGTTCCTACAATAATATAAATCACACATCAAAGGCTTGGTGATGAATTTTCTCCAAATTAGAAAATATATATTACAAATTCAATGCAATCCTTACCAAAACTCCAATGACATTTTTTATAGAAATAGAACAAACGATGCTAAAATTTGTATGGAACCACAAAATACCCTTAGTAGCCAAAGCAATCTTGTGCAAGAAGATGAAAGCTGGAGGCATCACACTTCCTGATTTTAAACTATACTACAAAGCTATAGTAATCAAAAGTTTTGTATTGGCATAAAAACAGACACGTAGATAAATGTAACAGAATTGAGAGTCCAGAAATAAACCCACACAGATATGGCCAATTAATTTATGACAAAGTAGTCAAAAATATACAATGGGAAAAGGATAGTCTCTTCAATAAATGGTACTGGGAAAACTGGACAGCACATGCAAAAGAATGAGATTAGACCCCTATATTACAACTTACATAAAGATCAACTCAACATGGATTAAAGACTTGCACGTAAGACCTGAAATCATAAAACTCCTGGAAGAAGGCACAAGGGTTAAGCTTCTAGACATTAGTCTGGGCAATGATATTTCTGGATTTGACACCAAAAGCAAAGGCAAGAAAAGCAAAAATAAACAAGTGGGACTACATAAAACTAAAAAGCTTCTGCACAGCAAAGGAAATCATCAGCAACATAAGGCAACCTACTGAACAGGAGAAAATATTTGCCAATCACATAACTCATAAGGGGTTAATATCCAAAAGACATAGAGAACCCATACAACTCAACAGGCAAAATCAAACAATCTGATTTTTTAAGCGGGCAGAGGACCTGAAAAGACATTTTTCCAGAGAAGATTTACAAATGGCCAACAGATTTATGAAAAGGTGCTCAACATCATTAATCATCAGGGAAATGCAAACAAAAGCCACAATGATATATCACTTTACACCTGTTAGAATGGCAATTACCAAAAAGAAAAGAAATAACAAGTGTTGGCACCAATGTGGAGAAAAGGGAAACCTTTGTGCACTGTTGGTGGGAATGTAAATTGGTGCAGCCTCTGTGGAAAACAGTATGGAGTTTCCTCAAAAAAATTTAAAATAGAACTATCATATAATCCAGCAATTCCGCATCTGGGTATTTATCTGAAGGAAACAAAATCACTGTCTAAAAGATATATGCAGTCCCATGCTCATTGCAGCATTATTTACAATAGCCAATATGAAATCATAGATGTAAGAGAACAGATTGGTGGTTGCCAGAGGTGGAGAGTGAAGGATGGGCAAAATGGGTGATGGTGGTCAAAAGATACAAACTTCTGGTGATAAAATAAATAAGTTCTAAAGATATAATGAATAGCATGGTGACAACAGTCAACAATACTGTATTTGTCGCAAAGAAAATAGATCTTAAAAGTTCTCATCACAAGAAAAAAAATTGTAACTGTGTGAGGTGATGGATGTTAACTAAACTTACTGTGCTAATCATTTCACAATGTATACATATATCTAATAATTATGTTGTACACCTTAAACTAATACAATGTTATATGTCAATTATATCGCAATAAGACTGGTGGAAAAAAGAAAATATATAAATATTTCTCCATTTTGGGGGGAAGGCACAATATCAAGGCTAGAACTTACAAAGTCAAATAATATGATAAATTTAATTACAAAACATTTTAAACTCTGTATGGCAAAAAATATAAATAAAATTAAAAGAAAAACAACACATACAATACATATTACAAAGTTTTGATATTCTGCATTTATAATGTATTCCTATAAAGCTACATAAAAGGAACAATCTAATAGAAAATTTGTCACATACAAATAAGCAAATTATAGATGATACGCTAATGACCAGTGAACACTCCAAAAGATATTTGAGAGTTTCTAATAAGAAGTATAAACTTAAACAAAAGGAGTCTTAGGTTTTTGATTTTTACCCATCACAATAGTAAAATTATATGAACAGTATATTGGGTTTGATCAAAGAAGCAGAATCTCTATGAGAGTTATAAGGAATTTATTACAAGGGATTGGACTCGTGATTATGCAAGCTGGTTAAACAGGCTGAGTGAGTTGCCCCAAATCTGTTTTAGAGTCTGCAGTCAGCAGGGCTATCAGAAGGAAGATGGATGTGACAGTAGGAAAACTGGAATCCATGAGGACATGCAGGAACACATGGCTCTCTCTACAACTAGTAAATAACTCATGTAGGTCTTTAACTGCTTCCAAACCTCTGACTTCGATGATGGCATGACAGAAAAAATGTTAGCACATTTCCTCCTGGAGCTAAACGTGGCAGTGGGCCCAGGAGTCATGTAAGCCAGAGCTGGAGAGGTTACAGGCAAGGCAGGTGCCCTGCTCCAAAAGTGAGCCAGCAGAGTCCCGACCACGTGCGTGCACGGCAAGAGCGTCTGTCTCAAACACGCTTGCTGCTTCACCTTCCCTTTTCAAAAGGCTTGCAGATTTCCAAGAGAACCCACATGATGCAGGGAAGGGGATTCTCGGCAGTGTTATTTTCAGTTCAGCTGATGCACTGCAAAACCACCACAGATAACTATAATAATGATAATGATAACAAACAGGTACTGAGTGCTTTCTACGTGACAAGCACAAGTCTGCTTCTTGACAGCAGTCCTCTGAGGTAAATCCTTGAAACTTTCAACACAGAAAGTGAGGCACAGAAAGATTAAACAATGTCTGAACGAAGGCAGTCTGATTTTAGAGCTGCACTTTTAACCACTACTCTATAATTAACAAGATTTTATGAGGGTGTGGGCAAAGAAGAACTTTCATATCGCAGGAGGCTTTGAGTCACACTTGCACTTAAATTTGCCAGAAGCACTATTTATTTCAAGCAGGGCACAGGTGAAAATAAGATTTGGGAGTGACCTGAGGTTTTCTGAATATCAAAGCAAAAACAAAACCAAAAACAAAGCAAAACAAACAATGAAAAACTCCACCTACACAATTTATATTGTGATGGATCAAAGTTAAATTCTTTTACAGCTAAAGTAAACAAATTCATTTGCTACAACAAATTTATATCCTAAAGATTTAAAAAGAGCATTATGATATTTTATAAGCTTTGGGCATTCCTATCCTTTGTGATTAAAAAGCTGTATTTCTGAAAGAATAGAAAAAACTTTTTAGTTAAGCACTGAATAGCTCAGGATGAGCTATCCAGAAAGAATCTGCTCTATAAGCATAGCAAGAGAGACCGATCCTGTATTTTTTTTAATTTAATAAGGTCTTTCCCCACCTGTTTTGTCCTAAAATAATGTTCTCATTTCACACAGTTCCTGTGTCCTAGGAGGCCCAGAGCACTTAATATTCAGAGTTCAGGATGATATATTCCTGAAGGGCACAGACAACTTTCACAACACAAAAGTGTTCTAACCAAAATGCCAGCAGTTCCCCCATGAGAAACTTATAACCATCTCCTACTTGTCTACCCAACGAAGACAATTTCACCTACTCCACATTAAATCCACAAGGCTTCAATACTAAGTTCATTGTCACTTACAATTTTTCACCCAAAATCAGTCCGTGAAATTATTTCTACTTCTACAGTATACTGTTAAGTAAGCAAATATGCCCTTTCTGGAGAAAAAAAATTTCTGTATTCCCAAGTACAAAATGAGCCTACATACCTTTTGGTGTATCAATTTCATATGTATAAATTTACCCTAAGGAAAAATTAAACAAGTGTGTGCAAAAAAAGAAGCTGCGAAAACTGTCCATTGTAACATTTATGAGAGCAAGCAGGTGGACATCTTCATATCTATTAGTAAAACATCAGTTAAATCAATTATGGCGTATCCACGCAATGGAACACAAAGCCATTAAAAGGGATAAATAGTTCTATATATACTGACATGGCACAATAGCCAAGATATATCATGTTCAAAAAGCAGATTGCAAAATAGTATATATTTATATACTGTGATATATATATATATTTATCTTGATAATCATAAATGTAGCCTAGACTTCACCAAGAAAATATACTAGAAATAAAGGTCTTTGTATATGCTATTTCCAAAATGTAAACACTAAATGATTTATTAAGTGTTGTAGTATAGATGGTATTTACTTTTAACAAAATTTAATTGATTTTTTAATTTTTAGGTTGAACCCGACTGCACTTATAAAGTAAGTGAACAGGGCTTCCCTGGTGGCGCAGTGGTTGAGAGTCCGCCTGCCAATGCAGGGGACACGGGTTCGTGCCCCGGTCTGGGAAGATCCCACATGCCGTGAGCCATGGCCGCTGAGCCTGCGTGTCCGGAGCCTGTGCTCCGCAACAGGAGAGGCCACAACAGTGAGAGGCCCACGCACCGCAAAAAAAAAAAAAAAAAAAAAAAAAAAAGTAAGTGAACAATAATATTCAAATGTATAATCTTACTTAAGGTAAAACACAAATAATGATTTACATTTCCTTTCATATGGAACTCCTGAAAATAAATATACATTCTGCAGATGCACATACATTTAATATCTTTTCATATGTCAGCAGCTGTTGGCAAGGTACAAAACAATGTAATAAAAGTCCAGCATAGAATTTTGGGTATTTTAGTACAGATGTACCTAAATTAAGAGCTCATTTTTGTCTTTTCCCTCAACCAGCTTTTAACCACCTCTTTTCACTGTAATCGCCCCAGATGTTTTCATTGTTTTTCAGTCCTGCAAACCACTTTTTCTTTTCTTATAATCTCTTCAAATCTCTCAAATACCATATTTTATTAAATATAAAATGCCACTGATTTTAAGAAACTACTATTTCATGTAGCACTAAGAAACAAAAAGGTGACAGTTAAACTAACAATAATTTATCGCTTACAATTTTTATTCAAAGGGTTTCTATAGAATTATTTATGCATAAATTTCTATCACATATATCACTCCTGTGCATCTTTTAAAAGGATAATAAAAGTTAGGTAAATCAGCTAAAGCATTTTTTCAATTACTTTCATGATTGGCTTGACTCTTCTGAATCACTTTCCAACTCAGCACTGTAAATACCCGTTTTTCCACTCCACGTGCCCTTTGTACCACCATGCGCATAGGTGATGTAGCATGTCATAGAGGCACGCCTTCTTTCTGTCTTTAGAATTTTCTTCCTAGTCATTGACATCCATTTTGTAAGGTTGTGTTTTTTTAATATAAATTTATTTATTTATTTATTATTTATTATTTATTTTTGGCTGTGTTGGGTCTTTGTTGCTGCATGCGGCTTTCTCTAGTTGTGGCGAGCAGGGGCTACTCTTTGTTTCTGTGCTCGGGCTTCTCATTGTGGTGGCTTCTCTTGTTGCGGAGCTCGGGCTCTAGGTGCGTGGCCTTCAGCAGCTGTGGCTTGCGGGCTCTAGAGCATAGGCTCAGTAGTTGTGGCGCATGGGCTTAGTCGCTCTGTGGCATGTGGAATCTTCCCAAACCAGGTCTAGAACCCGTGTCCCCAGCATTGGCAGGTGGATTCTTAACCACTGTGCCACCAGGGAAGCCCCCCATTTTGTAAGTTTTAATGCGGGTGTTTTTTTAATCTTACAAGAAGATGATAATAAAAGGTTTTAGACAAACAATCAGAATGCATGTTTCTTCTTTATGTGGTCCTTAAGTGGTTTGTTGCCTGAATCATTGATGGGTTGTAGTTGTCTAATCATGAGAGCAGGAACCAAGTTTGTGCATAGGCAGGTAATAACAACTATGTCACAAAAGCTGCCTGGCTCGCTGCAGTGGCAAGATGTCGTCAACTGAAACACCCATCTTCATTTCAGAGGTGTTAAAATGTAGACAAATGCTCCTTGGAATCAACAAAATGTAGCATTGGTATCATCACATTACGGGTAGGAAATTGGAATCTGTAAATCTCTTATTGACCATAAAATCACACTACCAGTAAGTGGTCAAGCCAGGGCTCAAACCTAGGTCTCACAAAATGCTGTGTTTCAGATCCCACATCTGGTGGTACTCAATAGATGTAACATTGGGCTTAACTCCTTTTAATCTCAAGTTATCCCTATTGACTAGATGTGTATGAATTATTCCTCTCTATTGCCTACTCCCAACCATGTCTTGCTCTCTATTTTTCTACCAAAATTTAATGCTTCTTCAACAGACATCTTTCCTTTATATTTAATACTTCTAATTTTTCTGCTGGCTGGGAAAGAGATACACAATCATGTATAAATAAGAGTACTGCTTTTAACTGAGTTCAACACATGAGCTTTAATGTATTGACTTGAGTTTTCTATTTAGTCCCCTTAATGGATTTTCTTTTAGTTTCTTCTTCATCTCTAGCTATTTTCTAAATGACTGCAGATGCCAAATGTACATCCTATACATAAATGTAGCAGCCTACAGCTATATTCTTTTTCTCAGTTTCTAATTTTTATGTATTTTGTATGGTCTTATAATTCTTTGCTAATTTATTCTGCACTATAAAATTTCTCATCTCTACCATTCAGGCCTTATGGTAACAATTACTGTTGTGCTTTGGTGATGCTATTTTGTTTTAACCAACAGGGATGGACAGATAAGTTATCCATAAGTTATGAACTTTAACAAACCAGAATTATAGGTACCAGATTACTCCTATAATTGTCCAAGTAACCAAAAGAGAATATCATATATTATAGTTATAGTAGTTATTAAGCCCTTGGCTTTCAATTTACTGTGCATTTGCTGTTGGGTTTATTATATATATAATTTTTTCACTACTAATGAATATTCCCTTTTCCCTTTCCCTGGAGTTGCTTAATAAGCTGTAATAAAGCTTGTCACAACAGAACTCTGGAGTAAAGAAAGCTATCAGGGTTTTTGTTCATATTGAAAAATAATGTTCTCAAGAAAAAAAATGAAGAAGATATTTATCTCAAATCCAGATTTGGCCATATCTGTCTCATACAGCAGAGAGATCTTTTCCATCCAATCAACTTAGTCCTGCTGAAATGGTGTTTCTGCATTCACTTGCTAGCTACCTTCAGTTACTCAGATGCCTCCCCATTCTTAAATTATGTATTGGCTACTTGCCTATCTTCCTGTAGGTTATTTTCATCAATCTGAATCCATAGTTTGATTATTGGTGTGTCTCATGAAGGTTCATTCTTCCTCTCTCAAAGAAATGCTAATAAATTGAAAGCTGTTTCTGCCGCTAAATTTCAGTCTTATGTTGTGACAAAAGCCCCAGAGCCTTGTAATTTATAGACAGTGACTCCTCTTGTACACATCACTGATATTTGACATGCTTGCCTTGACATTTATGTTCTAACAGATGGGGCTTCCCATCTAACAGTGAGGCATAAAACCCCTAAGTCACATTGAGTGGCCTGCTTCTCTGGATAAAACACAAGAGTAAAGAGGAAGAACACACTTTAATCATTCAGCAAGCACACCATGGACCCTTTATGCTGTCAACTGTATTGGTATCCTTGACATACCGAGAGCACCTCCTCATTACCTTCTGAGAATTTGTGCATTTACCAAAGGCTGTATATAGAATTAAAAAACAGTCTTCCTGTCTAAGGCATAGGTCTGGAACCCAAACAATGTGGTTTCATCCTGTCCTAGTCTAACTTGAGGGGAGGGGCATTTATGCCAATATTAGGTTATTGTTTTCTGTTTCATTTAGTATCTAAAATGTCAATGTCCTCAACTTCCTTACAGACATATTTTTGATGAGCTTATGCCACAAATTCCCTACCACATTTCTCTACTCCCAACCTTGGAGACTGAAGATTACTTAAAAAAATTTTTTAAACCTGTAATTTGATAGCATTTCAAATTAATGATCTTCAGTCTCCATGGAAACATCAGTACTGCACAGACATCCTGAAGAGATAATTCATTACTAATTGTTTCATCCCCATAACCTCTGAAGTCCGGTCTATTTAGTGCCCAACCCCACTACTCCATAAAATTGTTCTCACCAAGCTGGCCATGACCTCCAATATAAGCAATTCAATTGATAAATTTCAGTTCTCAGTTTTAAGTCTATGAAATCACTTTCTTTGTGTGTGTGTTTGTGTGTGTGTATTTTTAATTAATTTTTACTGGAGTATAGTTGGTTTACAATGTTGTGTTAGTTTCTTGTTGTACAGCAAAGAGAATCAGTCATACGTATAAATATATCCACTCTTTTTTAGATTTCCTTCCCATTTAGTTCACAGGGCACTGACTGTGCTATACAGTAGATTCTCATTAATTAACTATTTTATACGTAGTAGTGTATTTATGTCAGTCCCAATCTCCCAATTCATCCCACCCTCCTTTCTCCCCTTTATGAAATCACTTTCTTACAATATTCTTCCCATCTCTTTAGTGACTCCTTTACAGCCTGCTTTGCAAACTTCTGCTCCTTTACCAAACTTATAAATATTGACACCTTCCAGTCTTCCTTCTCAACACTCTTTTCTTCTTACTCTACCCTTTCTTCCTTGGCCATTTCATTCCCACTTATGGTTTCAACCACCACCAAAATATAGATCACTATGTCACCTATATCTCCAGAATATATTCTACCCCAAATTTCTTTTGACTATCAAATCCATATTCCCAGCTTCCTACAAAACACCTTCCCTGAATGTTTAACTGATATCTCAAACTCAGCATATTCAATCTGAATTTGTCATCATCCCTATCAATCTGCTCTACTTTTGTGTTCCATATTTCCGAACACAGCTCATCATTTATCCAGTTACCCAAGTGAGAAATCTGGATGCCACCTTTTTCTCCTTTCTTGCTCTGACCCCCCCTACAACCAATTAGTCACTAAATCCTAACTTTACTATTTCTTTAATACCTCTCAAACCTACTCCCAAAGTTCCATTCCTATAGCCAACATAGGAATTCAGCCGTTCTCAGCTCTTGACTGAATTGCTACACAATGTCCTAGCTCCCTCTTCATCAGTCCTCTACAATTCTGACAGAGTGATATCCAAATGCACAAACCAGATCACATCATTCTACTGCTTAACATCTTTCACGGCTACGCTTTAATTTCAGGAGGAAAGAAATGCAACATCATACAAGATTTTTCAGGAATGAAATGTTATCTTTTCGTGCAGCTTTATCACTCTATATACTTTTCATACCACGTACACTTTTCATGGCCCAGCCCTCTGAGTCCTGATGCTGAATCAGATAGTCTCCTAGGCTGCAATCAAACCTTAGGCAAATCTCTGGTAGAGAACTCATTACATGTTATCATAACTATCTTTCTTCCCTCATTCTCAATCCCTTAAAAGGAAGAAATTTATTTCATTTCTGGACCACCCCCAACACCTAGTAAAAACGCAACAAGTCTTTGTTAAGTTCATGCCTGATTATAATTGTGAAAGTATAAAGTTTTTGGCTCTTCCTAGTATATTCAATGCCTATTCTTTATTGAAAAATATGGCTTAAGGAAACTTGAATTTTGTTGGCAATTCAAATGAATTCAGAAGTTGAATAATCACAACTAAAGAATAATAAAAAGGTCAAAGTGAAAATAAAAAGAAAGATCCAATGGTATGATAACCAAATTTATGAATTGCACAGTGTTTGAGAATAATTTTATTCTACTCAAAAATGCTTTTAAATAGATTTAATTGGCCTATGCCTCAAAGTAATATTTGCCTTTATATTTGAATTTAAAGTGTTAAGAATATAAGATTTGATATGCTCAAAGCAAGAACAGGGATAAATGAAACCTATTTCATCCAGAAACCACTTTACAGTCTTCTAGATTTGTAAAGATCAACTTGCATTTCCAAAGACTTAAATACAACAAAATTTGCCTCCAGTGGCTAGCTGCCCCAGTCAGACAGACACAGCAGAAATGCAGTGTATCTGAATTTCAACAGCATTTGTAATTTACATTTCACCTTCCACACGCATCAAGAAACAGAAAGGTCTGAAGCTGGGTCCCAGCTATGATCATATATCATCTCAGTTGTACTTAAAATAACCTCAAGGGATGACATAAAAATATTTTAAAATCTTAACTAGAAATTCACTTTCATGTTAGAAATGGATACCACATTTTAGATTTTGTGTTGAGGGTTGCCAGCCCAACAGTGATTTGGGAATATAACATGTAGAAAACCTAGAGACTCACACTGAAAATGCTAAATGAAATAATAAGACCTATTTGAAAATGGGAAGGAATCTATTGTTTGTTAGGAATCACATTGTATATTGATTTTAAAATTTTAGATGAGGTTTGAATAGCCAGATCAGGCAGAAATTTATAATTATGAATATATTTCAGTGATAAAATAGCTATTAATATAAATGCTTTGACATACAGAATAGTTCAAAACTATTTCCATAGGTAAAGAGATCAGTATAGACTTGAAGGGTAAATTCGAGGAAATCAAGCTGCTACATGAGTACATAGGAAGTAGGCTGTCAGAAATTAAAATAATAGTAGACTGAAGAAGTTGTAGAATCTAATAAAAAATGATAGAAATGAACTTATTTACATTACAAAATGGAAAGAGACTAACCCAATCTTGAAATCCAATTTATGGTTACCAAAGGGGAAATGTGGAGGGGAAGTGATAAATTAGGATATTGGGACTAACATATACACACTACTATATATAAAATAGATAACTAACAAGTACCTACTGTATAACACAGTGAACTATACTCAATATTCTATGATGACCTATATGGGAAAAGAATCTGAAAAAGAATGGATATATACATATATATATATATATGTATAACTGATTCACTTTGCTGTACACCTGAAACTAACACAACATTGTAAATCAACTATACTCCAATAAAATATTTTAAAAAAAGAAGTTTACATAGCAATAAGGGTGATACGAGTCACATAGAATCGAATGGTAAATTAAAACCAAACCAAAACAAAACCTCATACCCAATGCAGGGATCTCTTCCCTAAAGATATTTGCATACAGCCAGCCTGTTTTCTTGTATATTTCCAGTGACAGAGTCATTCCTATTTCATATACCCTTCCAACTCCAGCTGGAGAGTTCTAATCTTTAGAGGTTTCTTAAGTTGCACAAATCCCCCTCTTCCATGTAACTTCTGCCCATTAAACCTAGGTGTGTCCTAAAAGGAAACAAATATACTATCCCTTCTATATACAGGCACATAGATCATTCAAAATAACTATCTTGAGTATTTCCCTGTAACTTTTTCTTCACACTAAATATCTTTAAAGTTCTTTCATAAACGCTGCATCTGTTTAGTGAGTATACTATGTGCTCCAGGCACTAAAGAAACAACAGGAAAAAAAATAAGGAAGTTACTGTTCCCTAATAACTTATATTCTAGAATAGGAGAACACTGTATAAAAGAGTGACTAAAGACGTTCTTTAATGCTAGATCAGAACAGAGAGCAGTGGGAGTACAAAAGATAGAGTAACTAAGCCTGACTCAGAGTGAAACAAAAAAGTTTCACATGAAGGTGAAATTTTAGGTGATGCTTAATTAATGAGTTTTTCTAGCAGATACGACACCAAGTACAAAGACTCTATAGTGGGAAAGAGTTTGATATGTTCCCAGAACAAAAAGAAAAACATTCTGCAGGAGTCATCAGCATGGAGAATGGCTAAAGACACGGCTGAAGGCATAAGAAAAAGCCAGATCATTGGGTCTTTGGGGGCTGGAGTGAGGAATTTGGCACGTATTCTATGAAGGGTCTCAGTAGGAAAAGGCTGTTCTCTGAAGAGATGAAGATTTTTAAATGACCACTCTGGCAGCTATGTAGAACACAGACTCCAAAAGAATGAGTGGAAGCAGGGAGACCCATTAGAGGATAATGCAGTCATTCAGCTGAACAAGGATGGCAGCTTGGACTAAGGTAGTGGTGGCAAATGGAGTCAGAGAGAAGTAGCTAAATTCAAAAACCTTTTTAGAGGTGGAATTGACAGGACTTGCCAATGGATGAGGAAAGGAAAGTGAAAAACAAAATCAAGATTCTTAGGAATTTGGCTTGAATAATGGTGGTATCTTTTACTGAGGTGGGAAAATTGAGGATGGTACAGGTTTAGAGAATAAAATCAAGAGTTTGGTATTGGATATACTTTGTGTGTGTGTGTGTGATGCCTATCAGACCCCCAAGTGTGGGTGTCAGGCATTAGAGTTCTCGGGAAAAATTTTGGATGCAGATATGAATTAGAATATTTATAGCATCAAACCAGAAAATATCACCTAGGGAAAGGAAGAAGACCAAAAACCAAGTTCTGCTTCCTTTAGTCTTTAGAAATCAGGTAGGAAGGAGGCATGAGCCAAAGGGGATGAGAAGTGGATAGTTAAGTATGAAGAAAACCAGAAGTGTGAAGTGTCACAAAAGACAAGAAAGGAGAGGGTTCCAAGAAGGTGGAAATGATCAGTTGTGTGTAATCCCAACAGGAGATAAAGAAATGGCCATTTGGTCTGGTGAGATGAGAGTCACTGGTAGTCTTGACTGACTACGGTAGAGTAAGGGAGTGAAGCCCACTCACACCCATTTAAAATAGGTGGAACAGACAATGAAGATGAGGAGATGGAGAGAGCGTGGACACCTTTGTTCACAAAAATTTGTAGATTCTTTCCTGAAACTAGAGTCTACTCTCTCTATGACCTCCTAATCTACTCCTTTAATTAGACTATCAAGAAAAAAATGATGCTAAGTTTAACATATTGTCTGGCACACTTCGTGTGCTGGATATTCTTTGCCCTTGCAAATTATTTCTGCAGCCTTTTCTGTTCTGCTTTGTGCACTGGCTTCAGCCAGGCTCTATTACATTCTGATTTCTAGTGGGATTCAGTCAATGAGAGATGCCAGTAGGGGAGAGAGAGGGTAGAAGGAGACAGAGAGGTCATGGCATTTATTCTCTGTGTTTTGTCTGCTTGTCCAAAGTTTGGTACTAGCTTTCTCCCTTAGGGGTAGCTCCTGAGGCCTCAGCTCCTGCTAAGCTCCTGTACCTATGGCCACCCACTGGATTCCAGTAACAGTTATTTTTCCTTGTCCTTTCAAGCCTAAGGATGATAACACCTTCCTGCTCTTGCTAGCCAGTCCCTGGTTTTTCACTATTTTTGATTGGTTCCTTCAGCCCTACCTACTCTTTGTAAACTTCTTCATTAAAATTATTTCAATTGCTCTTTGGAGTGTGTTATGTCTTTCCCACTGGGACCCTGACTGATAGAATTCTCAAAAAGGGTTTGTTGAAAGAATGTAAACTACATTTTTCTTAAAGAGCACATGCTTTATGATCATTGTCAAATATTTCAATCTTTTATGGAATAAGGTAGGGCAGTCAGGAACAGTGGAAAAAAAAAAAAAAAAACAGAGAAGAAAGGCAGTGAAAGAGAGAGAGTAGAAGAGGTTACCTTTTTAGCCACTGGAATTTTTTACTCTGTTTTCACCTGAGTCAGCTGTCTGAATCCCCAAGTCAATCCTCTTTTGGCACGAAAGCCAGCCTTTCAGAATGCAAGCTCTAACATGTTAAACACACCTCTTTTCTGGCATTCCAGATCCCTTCATTTTAAATAGCCTTAGAATTATTACAGGGGTTATATTCAGATAACACACTAAAGAATAATTTTCTCACGTCTCTGGGTTGATAATCCAATATCTCCGCCCCCTGTGCCACATGTAAAATTATAATATCAGGTACTTGCTTCCTGACATGGAGGTTTGACCTCAAGACAACTTCTAAGAAAGTTTCCCTGATTTAAATTCTCATTCCATAGCCACTGATCTCAGTCACAAAGATTTTGGAGGAAATAATTTTTTCCTTAAGTTGGTAAGTTAATAAAAGGGAGACATGAACTCTTTTGGATATTTCCTTTAGGAAATGTGGAGAAAAGCACTCGTTTCAGTGAAAAATCATGCTTTGTGGATAAAAGATAATCAATTTTTGCCAGGAAAATAAAGAATTTTTTTAAAATCTTTTGTGTTGACCTGTAAATTTCAATCTAAATTTCTATGAGAAAAAAAACGCTATACTGAAAAAGCCTAAAACTTATTAAAGTCCTTCTATAGTGGACAAGCCACTTTGCCAGTCACAACGACTTCCCCCTTCAGATTAACCTATGTTTCACTTCTCAACCTCAACATAAAAGAAATTCAGCTGAACGTCACTGGATTTTTTTTCCCGAAGCTATCCTTACATGAATAACACTTTACAGGCACTGTCCTAATTACTATACAGCATCACCAAGTTTGGTATGCATGGCCTAGGAAACCTAGTTTTTAAAATAAACTTTGCATGAATAGCTTGGGGAAATAATTTTATCTGTTGTCTAGCTAGGTATTGTTATCCAGCATTCAATGTGGCGTCCCTGGGGAGTAAGATTTTATCACAGATGTCCTCAGTTCGTATCAGAAATACAGCATTTTCATTTGGAAGGCCCAGAATTGGATTTACTGTCTTAGAAATAGATATAGACAGATGCATTTGCCAGAACAATGGATTTTTCCAGACCTAGTACCCCATTATCCAACTTTTATTTAGACCTTGGGGGATATTCAGGAGCCCAGCAGCAAGGTGGCAGGGGTGGTGCTGAAACAAGAAAGGCATGGGAATTTTGCTTTGGTTATGATTAGGCTGCCAGCATTCTGGCCATGGATTGAATGAATTGCCAAAAAGATTTATCAGGAATAAAACAAAAAGATAAGCTGGTTTACCAGGAAGAGTTTTTCTTCTAGAACTCCAGAAATAAGTGACTATATGGGTGTATTTAATTTTTCCTACAAAGTAGTTTTATAAATGCCTTAAATTTGTACTTTTAATAAAAAGAAAACTACAAATTAGTAGCATTTTTATCACCTCCACCATCCCAATTGCTTTCAGAATTAATGATTACTAGTTGTGTTAGTTCATTCAGGCTGCTATAACGAAATACCACAGACTAGGTGGCTTATAAACAACAGAAATTTATTTCTTATACTTCTGGAAGCTGAAAGTCCAGGATCCAGGTGCCAGCATAGTTGGGTGAGGGTACTCTCCTGGGTTACAGAGTGCCGACCTCTCTCTGTAACATCATGTGGTGGAAGGGTCTAGGGACTTCTGTGGTAACTCTTTTATAAAGAATACTAATCCCATTTATGAGGACTCCACCTTTATTTTATGACCTAATAACCTCCCAAAGGGCCCGCATACTAATACCATCACTTTTATGGGCTAGGATCTCTCACCAAATGAATTGGGGCTGGTGGGGGAGGACACAAACATTCATTCCATAGCACTGGTTATTCCATGACAGTGGATTAGAAGGGGTATGGGAATCACACAGGTAAAGGGATGAGACACTAAGAAGAAAAAAATTAACAGTTTATAATTAATAGTGTTTAAATTACTATACAAATATTTATATACGTTTTTCTTCCACAGCCTCTCCTTCAAATGGTTGCCATGTAAACTGAGATTTAGAAGACTGAAGCCCTTGAGATCCACAATATTTATTGGTTGAGACCATGAATTTTAGTCATTCGATTCAGGGTAGTGCTAAACTCATTTAAATAGCAGCTGGCAACTGTCCTTGGAGCTGCTGTCCTTTAAGTCACTGATTAGAGAAGGCTGCAAAAGCAAGCCCTGAAAAATTAATAGAAGCAGACAATTTCTCAGTGATTATGGTACAATAGTTACAATACTTTTTCTATAATTGAATGAAAGAATCACAGTAAGTCAAGGATAAAATATGTTTTGCAGAGTTGTCAAAATATGTATGCATGTGTGTATGTGCAGGTACATATATATGAAAACTGAAAAAAAATCATTCCAGAAGTTTGGAATCAAGAGGAAGAGTTACAGGTGATATATGGAAGATGGTGGAGTAGAAGGACGTGCTCTCACTCCCTCCTGTAAGAGCACCAGAATCACAACTAGCTGCTGGACAATCATCAACAGGAAGACACTGGAACTCACCAAAAAAGATACCCCACATCCAAAGACAAGGAGAAGCCACAATGAGAGGGTAGGAGGGGCGCAATCACAGTAAAATCAAATCCCATAACTGGTGGGTGGGTGACTCACAGACTGGAGAACACTTATACCACAGAAGTCCACCCACTGGAGTGAAGGTTCTGAGCCCCACGTCAGGCTTCCCAACCTGGGGTTCTGGAAACGGGAGGAGGAATTCCTAGAGAATCAGACTTTGAAGCCTAGTGGGAATTGACTGCAGGACTTCAACAGGACTTGGGGAAACAAAGACTCCACTCTTGCAGGGCACACACAAAGTAGTGTGCGCATCGGGACCCAGGGGAAGGAGCAGTGACCTCAGGGGAGACTGAACCGGACATACCTGCTAGTGTTGGAGGGTCTCCTGCAGAGGCCGAGGGGGGGCTGTGGCTCACCATGGGGACAAGGACACTGGCAGCAGAAGTCCTGGGAAGTACTCCTTGGCGTGAGCCCTCCCAGAGTCTGTCATTAGCCCCACCAAAGAGCCCAGGTAGGCTCCAGTGTTTGGTTGCCTCAGGCCAAACAACCAACAGGGAGGGAACCCAGCCCCACCCATCAACAGTTAAGTGGACTAAAGTTTTACTGAGCTCTGCCCACCAGAGCAACAGTCAGCTCTACCCACCACCAGTGCCTCCCATCAAGCCTCTTAGATAGCCTCATCCACTAGAGGGAAGAGAGCAGAAGCAATAAGAACTATAATCCTGCAGACTGTGGAACAAAAACCACATTCACAGAAAGATAGACAAGATGAAAAGGCAGAGGGCTATTTACCAGATGAAGGAACAAGATAACCCCCCCCCCAAAAAAAACTAAATGAAGTGGAGATAGGCAACCTTCCAGAAACAGAATACAAAATAATGATAGTGAAGATGATCCAGGACCTCGGAAAAATAATGGAGGCAAAGATTGAGAGGATGCAAGAAATGTTTAACAAAGACCAGATCTAGAAGAATTAAAGAACAAACAAACAGAGATGAACAATACAATAACTGAAATGAAAACTACACTACAAGGAATCAATAGCAGAATAACTGAGGCAGAAGAATGGATAAGTGACCTGCAAGACAGATTGGTGGAATTCACTGCCGTGGAACAGAATAAAGAAAAAAGAATGAAAAGAAATGAAGACAGCCTAAGAGACCTCTGGGACAACATTAAATGCAACAACATTCACATTATAGGGGTCCCAGAAGCAGAAGAGAGAGAGGGAGGACCCGAGAAAATATTTGAAGAGATTATAGTTGAAAACTTCCGTAACATGGGAAAGGAAATAGCCACCAAAGTCCAGGAAGCACAGCAAGTCCCATACAGGATAAACCCAAGGAGAAACACACCGAGACACACAGTAATCAAATTGGCAAAAATTAAAGACAAAGAAAAATTATTGAAAGCAGCAAGGGAAAAACGAAAAATAACATACAAGGGAACTCCCATAAGGTTAAGAGCTGACTTCTCAGCAGAAACTCTACAAGCCAAAAGGGGGTGGCATGATATACTTAAAGTGATGAAAGGGAAGAACCTACAACCAAGATTACTCTACCCAGCAAGGATCTCATTCAGATTCGATGGAGAAATGAAAAGCTTTACAGACAAGCAAAAGCTAAGAGAATTCAGCACCACCAAACGAGCTCTACAGCAAATGCTAAAGGAACTTCTCTAAGTGGGAAACACAAGAGAAGAAAAGGACCTACAAAAACAAACCCAAAACAATTAAGAAAATGGTCATAGGAACATACATAGCGATAATTTCCTTAAACGTGAATAGATTAAATGCTCCAACCAAAAGACACAGGCTTGCTGAATGGATACAAAAACAAAACCTATCTATATGCTGTCTACAAGAGACCCATTTCAGACCTAGGGACACATACAGTCTGAAAGTGAGGGGATGGAAAAAGATATTCCATGCAAACGTAAATCAAAAGAAAGCTGGAGTAGCTATACTCATATCAGATAAAATAGACTTTAAAATAAAGAATGTTACAAGAGACAAGGAAGGACACTACATAATGATGAAGGGATCAATCCAAGAAGAAGATATAACAATTATGAATATATATGCACCCAACATAGGAGCACCTCAATACATAAGGCAAATGCTAGCAGCTATAAAAGAGGAAATCGACAGTAACACAGTAATAGTGGGGGACTTTAACACCTCACTAAAACTATGCAAAGATCATCCAAAAAGAATATTAATAAGGAAACAGAAGCTTTAAATGACACAACAGACCAGATAGATTTAATTGATATTTATAGGACATTCCATCCAAAAACAACAGATTACACTTTCTTCTCAAGTGCACCCGGAATATTCTCCAGGATAGATCACATCCTGGGTCACAAATCAAGCCTCAGTAAATTTAAGAAAACTGAAATCATATCAAGCATCTTTTCCAACCACAACACTATGAGATTAGAAATGAATTACATTTCTAATTACAGGGGGAAAAAATGTAAAAAACACAAACACATGGAGGCTAAACAATACGTTACTAAATAACCAAGCAATCACTCAAGAAATCAAAGAGGAAATCAAAAAATACCTAGAGAGAAATGACAATGAAAACACGATGATCCAAAACCTATGGGATGCAGCAAAAGCAGTTCTAAGAGGTAAGTTTATAGCTATACAGGCCTACCTCAAGAAACAAGAAAAATCTCAAGTAAACAATCTAACCTTACACCTAAAGGAACTAGAGAAGGAAGAACAAACAAAACCCAAAGTTAGCAGAAGGAAAGAAATCATAAAGATCAGAGCAGAAATAAATGAAATAGAAACAAAGAAAACAACAGCAAAGATCAATAAAACTAAAAGCTGGTTCTTTAAGAAGATAAACAAAATTGATAAATCATTAGCCAGACTCATCAAGAAAAAGAGGGAGAGGACTCAAATCAATAAAATTAGAAAAGAAAAAGAAGTTACAACAGACACCGCCGAAATACAAAGCATCCTAAAAGACTACTACAAGCAACTCTATGCCAATAAAATGGACAACGTGGAAGAAATGGACAAATTCTTAGAAAGGTATAACCTTCCAAGACTGAACCAGGAAGAAACAGAAAATATGAAGAGACCAATCACAAGTAATGAAATTGAAACTGTGATGAAAAATCTTCCAACAAACAAAAGTCCAGGACCAGATGGCTTCACAGGTGAATTGTATCAAACATTTACAGAAGAGCTAACACCCATCCTTCTCAAACTCTTCCAAAAAATTGCAGAGGAAGGAACACTCCCAAACTCGTTCTATGAGGCCACCATCACCCTGATACCAAAACCAGGCAAAGATACTAGAAAAAAAGAAAATTACAGACCAATATCACTGATGAATATAGATGCAAAAATCCTCAACAAAATACTAGCAAACAGAATCCAACAACACATTAAAAGGATCATACACCATAATCAAGTGGGATTTATCCCAGGGATGCAAGGATTCTTCAATATATGCAAATCAATCAATGTGATACACCATATTAACAAATTGAAGAAGAAAAACCATATGATCATCTCAATAGATGCAGAGAAAGCTTTTGACAAAATTCAACACCCATTTATGATAAAAACTCTCCAGAAAGTGGGCACAGAGGGAACTTACCTCAACATAATAAAGGCCATATATGACAAACCCACAGCAAACATCATTCTCAATGGTGAAAAAATGAAAGCATTTCCTCTAAGATCAGAGACAAGGATGTCCACTCTCACCAATATTATTCAACATAGTTTTGGAAGCCCTAGCCACGGCAATCAGAGAAGAAAAAGAAATAAAAGGAATACAAACTGGAAAAGAAGAAGTAAAATGGTCACTGTTTGCAGATGACATGACACTATACATAGAGTATCCTAAAAATGTCACCAGAATACTACTAGAGCTAATCAATGAATTTGGTAAAGTTGCAGGATAGAAAATTAATGCACAGAAATCTTTTGCATTCCTATACACTAATGATGAAAAATCTGAAAGAGAAATTATGGAAACCCTCCCATTTACCATTGCAATAAAAAGAATAAAATACCTAGGAATAAACCTACCTAGGGAGACAAAAGACCTGTATGCAGAAAAGTATAAGACACTGATGAAAGAAATTAAAGATGATACAAACAGATGGAGAGGTATACCATGTCTTGGACTGGAAGAATCAACATTGTGAAAATGACTCTACTACCCAAAGCAATCTACGGATTCAATTCAATCCCCATCAAATTACCAATGGCATTTTTTACGGAACTGGAACAAATCATCTGAAAATTTGTATGGAGACACAAAAGACCCCAAATAGCCAAAGCAGTCTTGATGGAAAAAAACGGAGCTGGAGGAATCAGACTCCCTGACTTCAGACTATACTATAAAGCTACAGTAATCAAGACAATATGGTACTGACACAAAAACAGAAACACAGATCAGTGGAACAAGACAGAAAGCCCAAAGATAAACCCACGCACCTATGGTCAACTAATCTATGACAAAGGAGGCAAGAATATACAATGGAGAAAGACTGTTCAATAAGTGGTGCTGGGAAAACAGAACAGCTACATGTAAAAGAATGGAATTAGAACACTCCCTAACACCATACACAAAAATAAACTCAAAATGGATTCGAGACCTAAATGTAAGACCGGACACTATAAAACTCTTACAGGAAAACATAGGAAGAACACTCTTTGACATAAATCACAGCAAGATTTTTTTTGATCCACCTCCTAGAGTAATGGAAATAAAAACAAAAATAAACAAATGGGACCTAATGAAACTTCAAAGCTTTTGCACAGCAAAGGAAACCATAAACAAGACGAAAAGACAACACTCAGAATGGGAGAAAATATTTGCAAATGAATCAATGGACAAAGGATTAATCTCCAAAATATATAAACAGCTCAAGCAGCTCAACATTAAAGAAACAAACAACCCAATCCAAAAATGGGCAGAAGACCTAAATAGACATTTCTCCAAAGAAGACATAAAGATGGCCAAGAAGCACATGAAAAGCTGCTCAACATCACTAATTATTAGAGAAATGCAAATCAAAACTACAATGAGGTATCACCTCACATCAGTTCAGAATGGGCATCATCAGAAAATCTACAAACAACAAATGCTGGAGAGGGTGTGGAGAAAAGGGAACCCTCTTGCACTGTTGGTGGGAATGTAAATTGATACAGCCACTATGGAGAACAGTATGGAGGTTCCTTAAAAAACTAAAAATAGAATTACCATATGATTCAGCTACTGAATCCCACTACTGGGCATATACCCAGAGAAAACCATAATTCAAAAAGATGCATGCACCCCAATGTTGATTGCAGCACTATTTACAATAGCCAGGTCATGGAAGCAACCTAAATGCCCATCGGCAGACGAATGGATAAAGAAGATGTGGTACATATATATAATGGAATATTATTCAGCCATAAAAAAGAACGAAACTGAGTCATTTGTTGAGACGTGGATGGATCTAGAGACTGTCATACAGAGTGAAGTAAGTCAGAAAGAAAAAACAAATATCGCATATTAACGCATGTATATGGAACCTAGACAAATGGTACAGATGAACCAGTCTGCAGGGCAGAAGTTGAGACACAGATGTAGGGAACAAACATATGGACATCAAGGGGGTAAAACTGAAGTGGGGTGGGGATGGTGGTGTGCTGAATTGGGCGATTGGGATTGACATGTATACACTGATGTGTATAAAACTGATGACTAATAAGAACCTGCACTATAAACAAACAAACAAAACAACTAATAGTAAACTTTCTTTGGGTTATTTGTATGGAAATATGTTAATATAAATGTTTCAGACATTAAAAAAAATGAGGAAGAGTTACAGTGGGACATTGCTGAGAGGTTTAAATAAATTCTATTATTTAATGTCTTGCCAAATGGGGCTTCAAACCCTATTTTAATCATTAACTGATGTTTAAAATGTGAATCATCTCTAATTCTCTCCTAAACTAATTTACAAAAGGATAAATTCCTGAATTATGTTCCACTTATTTTCCTCCTTTACTTTGTATAGCCAGTCTCTATCTGAGTACTATTCCTTCTGCAGACAGAGCATTTTCCAAATCCATAAACGTTTTCTGCATAACTCACAGGCCTCTGCCTGAGTTGAAACTTTTATCACAGAACCAAAGATTCTTAAAATTTCAAGGACATGAAATGGCATCTAAATCAACCCAGGATATAAATTCCCTCTATACTAGAGTATCCCTGACTGACAGCCACTCTGTCTCAGCAGAAACAATTGCAACAAAGGGACGAGGGAGCAAGATTTAGTTTATGGGCAGCCTATGTTGCATGCTAACTGAATGACTATGACATAATCACTTGACTATTTATTTGTCAAATAAAAATAAAAACATTGGGCTTCCCTGGTGGCACAGTGGTAGAGAGTCTGCCTGCCAATGCAGGGGACACGGGTTCATGCCCCCATCCAGGAAGATCCCACATGCTGTGGAGCGGCTGGGCCCATGAGCCAGGGCCGCTGAGCCTGCGCATCCGGAGCCTGTGCTCCACAACGGGAGAGGCCACAACAGTGAGAGGCCCGCGTACCACAAAAAAAAAAAAAAAAAAAAAAAGAGGCCCGACAGCTAAATACTGGACTGCTCTGTTGAAGGCTGCTCAAACTCTGCAATATTCCATTTTTCATAATGTTAGGACCCACATATGGTAGACACTTCTTTCTAATTTCATACCCTTTATCTGCTGCCATAAACTGGTTTGGTAGACCTTCACTAGCAGATTGGTGGCAATTATTTTACCCCAAACTTTTAAATCCTGGCATTCCAATTAGCTGCATGCATACATACCTCCCTCCATAAGGCCTACCCATTCTCCATCTCTCTGTTCAACTCCCCCTGCACACCCACACTAGGATTTTCACCCCTGTCACAGCACAGACATTCTGTTTTACACCATGGTAAGCCATTTTCTTGCCTATCTTTCCTAATGAGTCATAAGCTCCTTAGATGCCTGATAATATGATGAATGAATGAGGTAAACAACAAAGGAATCATTTAACAAATGCAATAGAAAGAATACTTCTGTTTTTCCCTCAGCTGTTTTTTGTTTTATATTTTTAATAATTTCTGTCTTCCAAATAGAATATTCCTGATCAATCAAGAAATCTAAATTGATTTATTGTCATTTAAATTTCATTTTAATATAATATTTCAGTACAACTTCAAACTCAGAAAAAGCCTAAGGGTATAGATGTGTTGTGTGAGGAAGCATTCAAGATGCTCACAGTTGGAAAGTGACCTTTGTTTCTAGAAATGGCTGGTTGTTGAAGAGAGATATACCAGGGCCACATTTATCAGTCAAAGGTTATTAAAAAACCATAGGATAAATATAATGAATAGGCCTGGACTATCTAATTTAATTAAAGGTTTTGAGGAAAAAAATTCATATTTATAATCAAATAAATATGGAGAGATTATATGTTTATATACAATGTAATAAAGTAAACATGTATAATAGAAAGGAATTTTCACATTTTTAAAATAAGAAATATAAAAATACTGCAATTTTCAGCCTACGCTTCCAGCCCCTAGGGACTTTTGTTCAGTCTTCTGTATTTCTAGAACATTGGTAGAAAACTGTAATCCATAAAGGGAATGAAAATAGTTGTAAGAGCAAATGGAGGACAAGTAATTGATACATCCAAGTAAGCTGATATAGTCTATGATTACACAAAAGATTATCTTACTCCTCCTTTTAATCTGCTTGTTGTCCCTCCTGAATATAAACCTGGGATTGATTTATTCTATAGATATGTTTTCCCTCACTATAATACAGGCACTGACCAGGCAGTGAAAGTACAAAGATAAATGTGACAGGGCTTCTTGCCTGGAGGAGCTTTCTGACTAGTCAGTGGTGATGGGCATGCATCCAAGTGGCACAGGGGTTATGATGCAGTGAGGCCCAAGAAAGAGGGCAGTCAGAACAGTCTTCCTGAAGCAAATATCCATGCATTATTCTTTGGGATTTTAAAATTGAGCAAATCGGGGAAAACATCAATTCTCAAGTAAGCCCCAGAGAAATCTTTTCTGAGTTCCCAACACTTTCTGTGAATAAACATTCAATAGTTGATCTGTTGCAGACAGGATTCTGTAAATAAATTCAGACATGACCTTCATTTGCTATGTGCTGTGGCCTGAGGAATAACGAAGCTCCTACAACCACCGAGAGCCCCTGGTTCCATTATAGCAGCAACACTGGCTTCTTAGAAAAGCCACAGACCACTGGCAGAAGGGATTTGAAATACTTTAATATTTCTTTTAAAGCCATGGCAACCATGAAACAATTGTAGAAATAGAAGGTTTGATTTCTTGACATATTTTTTTTCGTGTCTGGTATTCTGAATTTGCACATATAAAAACTCTTATAAAATTTATTATGTTGAAAGGTAAAGACAACGTTATACTTTATTTTATTCCATACCTTTATATAAGCCATGAATAAGACAAATCACCACATTAATGAATAGATTTTTACCTCTCTGAAAATAATATCTGGATCTTTCAGTCCTTGATTTTTACAGACCATGGCCAATGGCCTCAAAACAGCTCCATGAGTTTACTAAAGAACATTTTTCAGGATTCACTAATCGATTTAGAAGCAGCAGTATTATGCTTTCATGACTGAAACTAAAAAATGAAATAAATTTCCTTTCTGTACGTCTTTTCTCTAGGATTTAATAACTTACTGCTTAATATTAGTTCAGTGACCTTTCTTGTCATATTTATTCACATCTGAAGGAGAATAAGAGTAAATTCTTAAACAGAATAAAAAGACAGAATTCATTTACCTTTAAAAAAAGAAAAGGGAAAAAAACACATATTTGTCTTTATGTTTTTTATCAACAGCCAAAATGTATGCATGTCATCTAGCTCCATAATGGAATTATATATTGTTCAGAGCACTATGTACAAAGATTTTATTATAATTAATGATTTTGACATCACAATGATTAATGTACTATTATTGGAAAACCAATTGCTTGAAATAAGTTTAGAAAATGATTCAGTTGAAACATGATTGAGGCTGCATCTAAATAAAATGTCTAAGTACCAGTGAAGGATGAATCATGACTTTTAACTCAAAATGTATTGTTTTACATTTCCCACATACTCTCTAACAACAAGATTAGCTCTAAAAATGAGTGAGTGGAAGTTCTATCTCTATATCTAGTACTGCCAAACACTGAGAAATTTACGTTTTAATACTAACACGTTCATGAAGAATCACTGACAAATCTGGGCTTTTGCATTTGCTGATTTCATTGGAAGCACCAGCCATTGGGACACTGTTTTCCATAGACTGGTCAAAGCACCTGCTTATAACACCAAAGGTTTTATTTTGTGCTTCTTTCATCATTATATAGTGACCAGTTTTGTTGCTCTGTTCCCTCATTACAACTTAAACATGACCAATAATATCTATATGTATGCTGTTGGTCATAAACTAAATCTATGACAAAGCCTTAAAGAAAATCAACTCAAGACAGATGACCTCCTGATTAGAGCCTCCTATATCATGAATTCCTGGCAAGGAGGAACACTGTTGCCTTTTTTGTTGAATCCCCAGTGCCTGGCACATAGTTTTGATAAACAGATGTTTGTAGAATAAAACTTAACCATTGGTTAAGTTTATCAACATAAAATATGAAGAATATCCTGAGTTCTGAAGTTAATCTTACTGCTAGTTGCCCTTCCTCTGAATTTCTATAGCACTTGTCTAGAAAACACATAGGAAACTCTGCACTGCCTTAAATTAGATACATTTTTCTTTTTTTTCTTTTCTTTCTTTTTAAATCTGATATATGCCATCTGTTTTAAAGAGACTCTAAACACCTGGAGAATAGGAGCTCTGTCATATGTTTCTTTATAATCCCAAACATTCTTATAAAGCACAAAGTTCAAGAAATAAACTCAGATTGAAACATAAAGTTCTACTTTCTTCCCAAAGTATACTTATTCTCTTATAATCTTATAGTTTTATTAATGAATTTGAACACTTACAATAAGGGCAATTTATTAACTAAATCTACTGAATTCACATGAATATCAAGATAAGATTAACCAGGGTCTTATGATTTTAAAGCTATTTGGAGATAGAAAGATCATTTTCAAGAGGAAATTCTTGGAGCATAGTGACCTAAATAGAGTTCCTTCCCCCTCCACTCTCGACATTAAGCTATATGTCTTTCTGGCCAAATACCTCCTTGGATCTACAGGTTTAAGTGAGACTTTGAGCTCACTCTGCATAAGGAAATAATGTGGGACTTAATCCAAGTGTCAGGCCAAGGACAAAGAATGGAAAGTGACAGGTACTGGGAAGATTTTGCCACTTAGGGTTCCAAAGGCAAAGTTGCCAGGAGCCCCTTAAGACTGTGGTGGGTGTTCCTGACCTTAGAAAGACCAAAAAGGAGTTAATAGGAAACTGAATTTTCCTTGCACTTGAGGTTTGGAGGAAAACAACAATCAAAGAGGCTCTGCCAGGTCCCTCAATAGGCAATTGACAGCCTGCCTACCCCTAAAATGGAAGACCACAGGGATGGAAACGAAATCAGCCACGTCCCACCACCTCTGGAATCCCACAGTTTAAAATATCCGCACAGCAAGACCTGAGCTGTAGTAAGCCAACAAAGAAAAATTACATCTAAAAGAGGCCATCAGCCAAAAGAATCACTTAACAAGTTCCCAATGAAACAGAACTGCTGGAGGAGACAAAGTAACCCTGAATTAAAAAGTAATAATAAGAGCACCAAAAGAGATTCCAAAATTTGAGTACTTCTCACTACCTCCACCACAATTACCATATTCTATGTCACCATCCTCTCTTGTCAGTGTTATTGCAATACCTCCTATTGTTCTCCTTATTGTCTCTTCTTCACACAGAAGCCAGATTTTTTTTATTGAAAAAGCAAGTCAGAGAGGAGGCACTGTGGAAGATTTTGGCTGCACAGGCTTGGTTTGTGAATCTCCCAAGACCCCTCATAAAAACAGAGAGAGCAACTAGGAAAGCAAAAACAAAGACCCACAGATAATGTATATAATAAAACTAGATGACAAGATATCCACAAATCACAAAGTATAGGGAGGTGATAAAAACCACTGAAATTCATGGGGTATCAGCATTTATGTGGGAAGAAGTGGAGAGAAAGCACATAGGCTTCTGTTAGCCCTGAGCAGGGAAGCCCTAAAATCATGAATAAGTACCCTCTAGGAAGTGCAAGGGACCAATCCAAGAGTTGCAGTGGAAACTTTTTAAATTCACAGTGAGCGAAGAAAACTACAATGGACTGTACTATAATGGTGCCAGAACAGTCTGGGCCTTATAAATGCTTGATACTGACAAATCAAAATTTCTTTTCAATAGAAAACCCTACACTATAGAAAAATTGCTTTTAGTAGGATACAAATTGAACAGGACAGCTAAAAATGGACAAAGAGACAAGACAGGGAAATATGGACAAAGAAAGAGATCCATACAACTGTAGGAGAGACACAAAGGAGGTAGAGCTCTGAAAATATGAGGGCATATTTTAATCACTTTGCAAAAATGATAGAAGAAATATTTTAACAAGGGGTCAGAAAACTATAGCCCAGTGGGTGAATGTATCCTGTGGACTGTTTTTTCTATGGTCCCACAAGGTAAGAGTGGGAAGAAGAAGAAGAAGGAGAAGGAGGAGGAGATGAAGGGAAGAAGGAGAAGGAGGAGGAGAAGGAGGAGGAGACAAAGGCCTTATGTAGCCAGCAAAGCATAACATATTTACTATGTGGCCCTTTATATAAAACTTTTGCCAACCCCTGCTCTAGCAGAATGGAGCTATAAATGCTATGTTGACTACTCTTCCTCCTAAAAGTAGATGAAAGATAAGCAATATGAAAGAATCAAGGCAAAGCAGTTTTGAGGAAAAAAAAGGAACAGAATGATGTGTCTACATACATACCCACAAAACAGATGAAAACTATAAGTAAACTTATAGCCTAATATTTCAAAATGAGAATAAAGAAACTTTAAAAAAATTATCAAAATTATAAAAGAAAAATATAGATTAGAATTTTTTTAAGTCAAAAATAAAGTGATTAGAGAAAGGAAAAATTTGAAAAGAGAGGTGACAGACTCTGGGAAGAATTAGAAATGAACCAAAAATTATTTCATAAATGAAGACTAAGGATGAACACAAGAGTGAATAAATACAACATACTAAAACATCAGAGAGTTATTTAAGAATTATTACAGAAAGAGAAGGTACAAGCCATATGTATATATAGCACACAGTGAAAATTCTAATATCACTGTAATTGGAGTCCCAGAAAGAAAGAGTGCAGAGATAAGTTTTGAAGGTACAATGATTTTACTGCTTTTGTCTTTTGCTTGTCTCTAAAACTTTTGATCTTGCTATCAAATCTGAATGAAAGCCTTGCTGGGTAGAGTATTCTTGGTTGTAGGTTTTAGAGACAAGCAAAAGCGAAAAGAGTCCAGAACCACCAAATGAGCTTTACAAGAGATGTTCAAGGGACTTCTCAAAGTGAAAAACAAAAGGCCAGAACTATAAACATGACAATTATGAAAGGAAAAATCTCATTGGTAAAAGCAAATACACAGTTAAGGTAGTAAATCAACGATGTACAAAGCTGGTGGAAAAGTTAAAAGACAAAAGTAGTAAAATCATTTATATCTGCTATAAGTAGTTACGAGATACACAAAACAAAAATGTAAAATATGATGTCAAAAACAGTAATCATGGGAGAAGGGAATAAACATGCAGGGAAATTAAGTAATCAGCAACTTAAAATAAGCACACTTATATATAGATTGCTATTTATAAACCTCATGGTAACCACAAACAAAAATCTGTAATAGATACGCACACTAAAAAGAGAAAAGAATCCAAATATAACACTAAAGATAGTCATCAAATCATGAGGGAATAGAACAAAAGAAGAAGAAAGGAACCAAAACAAACTACAAAAACAACTCTAAATCAATTAAAATGGCAATAAGTACATACATATCAATACTTAAATATATATGGACTAAATGTTCCAATCAAAACATACAGAATAAATGAAAGGATTATAAAAACAAAATCCACAGATATGTTACCTACAAGATTCACTTCAAATCTAAAGATAAACAGAGACTGAAAATGAGGGCATGGAAAAAGGTATTCCATGCAAGTGGAAATCAAAAGAAAGCTGGAATAACAATATTTACATCAAACAAAATAGACTTCAAAACAAAGATTATAATTAGAGACAACGAAGGACATTACATATGATAGAGGGATCAACTCAAGAAGATGTAACAATTGTAAATACATAGGCACCCAACATAGGAGCACCTAAATACATAAAGCAAATATTAACATATATAAAGGAACATAAATTGACAGTAACATAAATTGACAACAACACAGTAATAGTAGGGGGACTTTAACACCCCACTTACATCAATGGACAGATCACCCAGATAGAAAATCAATAATGAAACACTGTCATTAAATGACACATTAGAGCAGATGGACTTAATAGACATATACATAGAACATACTGTCCAAAAGCATGTGGAACATTCTCCAGGATAGATCACATGATAGAACACAAAACAAATCTCAGTTAATTTAAGAAAACTGAAATCATATCAAGCATCTTCTCTGACCATAATGCTATGAGACTAGAAATCAACTACAAGAAAAAACTGCAACACTCATAAACATATGGAGGCTAAAAAATATGCTACTAAATAGCTAATGGATCACTGAAGAAATCAAAAAATACCTGGAGACAAATGAACATCTAAACACAATGATCCAAAATCTACAGGATGCAGCAAAAGCAGTTCTAAGGGACTTGAGGAGTTTACAGTGATACAAGCCTACTTCAGAAAACAAGAAAAATCTCACATAAACAACCTGACCTTATACCTAAAGGAATTAGAAATGAAGAACAAACAAAACCCAAAGTTAGTAGAAGGAGAGAAATCATAAAGACCAGAGAAGAAATAAATGAAATACAGACTAAGAAAACAACAGAAAAGATCAACAAAACTAAGAGCTTGTTCTTTGAAAAGATAAACAAAACTGATAAACCTTTAGCCAGGCTCATCAAGAATAAAAGAGGGCCCAGATCAATAAAATCAGAAATAAAAAAGATGTTACAACTTACACCACAGAAATAAAAAGGATCATATGAGATTACTTCAAACAACTATAAGCCAATAAAACGTACAACCAGGAAGAAATGAACAAATTCCTAGAAATGTACAGTATGAATCAGGAAGAAATAGAAAATATGAACAGACAGATTATCAGTAATGAAATTGAATCAGTAATTTAAAAATTCCCAAAAGTCCAGGAACAGAGAGTTTTACAAGTGAATTCCACTAAACATTTATAGAAAAGTTAACATCTATCCTCAAACTACTCCAAAAAACTGAAGAAGAAGGAACACATCAAACTTATTCTACAGGGCCAATATCACACTGATACCAAAACCAGACAAAGATATCACACAAAAAAAGAAAATTACAGGCAAATATTGCTGATGAACACAGATGAAAAAATCCTCAATAAAATATTAGCAACCTGAATTCAGCAACACATTAAAAGTATCATACACTATGATCAAGTGGCATTTATCCTAGAGATACAAAGATTGTTCAATATCCACAAATTAATCAATGTGATACACCACATTAACAAATTAAAGAATAAAAGTCATATTATCATCTCAGTAGATGTGAGGAAAGCTTTTAATTCTATTCATTTTTGATAAAAACTCTCAACAAAGTAGGTATAGAGGAAATATACACTTCAGTGTAATAAAGGCCTAATACGATAAGCCCACAGCTAACATTCTCAATGGTGAATAGCCAAAACATTTCCTCTAAGATCAGGAATAAGACAAGGATGCCTATTTTCACCGCTTTTACTCAACAGAGTATTTGAAGTCCTAGCCACAGCAATCACACAAGAAGAAGAAATAAAAAGTATCTAAATTGGAAAGGAAGAGGTAAAACTGTCGCTGTTTGCAGATGATATGAAAATCCTAAAGATGCCAACAACAACAAAAAACCTATTAGAACTCATCAATGAATTCAGTAAGTTGCAGGATGCAAAATTATTATACAGAAATCTGTTGCATTTCTGTATAATAATGAACTGTCAGAAAGAATAAGAAAAGAATCTCATTTACAGCTGCATCAAAAATGATAAAATACCTACAAACATATTTAATGAAGGAGGTAAAAGACTTCTACTCAGAAAACTATAAGACAATGATGAAGGAAATTATAGACAACATAAACAAATGAAAAGATATACCATGCTCATAGATTGGAAGAATAATATTATTAAAAATGACCATGCTACCAAGGCAATCTACATATTCAGCACAATCTCAATCAAAATAGCAATGGCATTTTTCACAGAACTAGAACAAATAATTCTAAAATTTGTATGGAAATACAAAAGACCCCAAATAGCCAAAACAATCTTGAGAAAGAAGAACAAAGCTGCAAGTATGAAGCACCCTGGTTCAAACCATACTACAAAGCTATAGTAATCAAAGCACTATGGTACTGGCACAAAAACAGACACATAGATCAATGGAACAGAATAGAATCCAGAAATGACCCCATATTTCATATGTTCAATTAATCTATGACAAAGGAGGCAAGAATATAATGGGGAAAAGAAAGCCTCTTCAATAAGTGGTGTTTGGAAAGCTGGACAGCTACATGCAAAAGAACTAAACTGGATGACTTTTTCATGCCATATACAAAAAGAAACTCAAAATGAATTAATGAGTTAAATGTGAGACCTGAAACCATAAAACTCCTACATAAAAATATGGGCAGTATGCTCTTTGACACTGGTATTAGCAACATTTTTTTGGATCTGTGTTTTCAGGCAAGGGAAACAAAAGCAAAAATAAACAAATGGGACCTAGTCAAACCAAAAAGTTTTTGTATAGTGCAGGAAACCATTTACAAAACCAAAAGGCAACCTACTGAATGGGAGAAGATATGTGCAAAAGATATATTTAATCAGGGGTTAATATCCAAGACATTTTTCCAAGAAAGACATACAGACAGCCAACCAACACATTAAAAGATGCTCAACATCACTAATCATCAGGAAAATGCAGATTAAGACCACAGTAAGATACCACCTCATACCTGTCTGAATGTCTATCATCAAAAAGACAACAAATAACAAGTGTTGGCAAGGATGTGGAGAAAAGGGGACACTCTTGCACTATTGGTGGGATTGTAAATTGGTGCAAACATTATGGAAAACAATATGGAGTTTCCTCAAAAAGTTAAAAATAGAACTGCCATATGATTCAGTAATTTCACTTCCTGGTATTTATCAGAAAAAAACAAAAACATTAATTTGAAAAGATATATGCACTCCATGTTCACTGCAGCATTATTTATAATAGCCAAGATATGGAAGCAACCTAAGTGTCTATCACTAGACATATGGATAAAGAAGCTGTGAGATAGATAGATAGATAGATACAGACACATATATGTATGTATGTGTACACAGACACACAAAATAGTACAATACTCAACCATTAAAAAGTGAAATCTTGTCATTTGGGACAACATGAATGGATCTAGAGTGTATTAATCTATGTAAAATAAGTCAGACAGAGACAAATACCGCATGATCTCACTTACATGTGGAATCTAAAGAGCAAAAACAAACAAAACAAAACAAAAACACATCATAGATACAGGGAACAAATGGGTGGTTGCTAGAAGGTTAGGCATGACTGGGTGGGTGAATAGTTATAGGGGATTAAGTTGCATATAATAAGTCACAAGAATGAATATACAGCATAAGGAATATGGTCAATTACATTGTAATAAGTTTGTGAGGGGACAGACGGTTAGTAGAGTTATCATGTTGATCATTCCATAATGTACACAAATGTCACATCATTATGTAGTACACATAAAACTAACAAAATAGTGTACTATCAACTATATTTCAATAAAAAAGAAAAATATTGTATGTTAACTCTATAAGTTTATAAACTTCTTGAAGAGGATGATTTCCTAGCAAAAGATAAAATTACTAAATTTGACATTACGAATAAGTGAAAAATTTGAATAAACTTATTATAATAAAGAAGTTGGAAAACTTGTATTATTGAAAAAGGAATTCCATGAGGGGATTCAAAGGAGCATAGTTGTGAGCACTGATTTGAAGAAAAATAAAACAAAACATTTTTATGTTTGTATCTATTTAAGTTGGCAGCCCTCAATAAAACATTCACAACTGCCAGGAAGAGCAACTTTACCAGTGTCTAGAAAAATGGCTGTTGGGCATACCCTATTACCTAGCAAATCCCTACAGAGGCTTTCCCACGGGAGCATACGGAGCTATGATCGTGAATATTCACTGCAGCGATACTTGGCAATAGTGAAGATTTGTAAGTAATCTAAATTTTATGGGAGGGGGATAAATAAATATCTTGTGATGCATTCAAGCAAATTAACATAATGCAGCAGTAAAATGGATAAAGTTCAAAATATGTTGAGTGAAAAAAGCAAGCTGTAGAAAAATACATCAGTATGTGAAACCACTTATGTAAATTTAAAAAAATAAAAACAACAATGACTACATATTTGTTTCAGACACATATATATGTAATGAAAACATTAAAATATGAACTGGATACACAGTAACATCACAAGGATCGCCTCCAGAGAGAAGAGGAAGCCCATACACTAGAAGGGAAACAATGGGATTTCAACTTTAATTTTCATCATTTGAAAAAATATCTGAAATAAACATGACAAAATGTCAACATGTTTTAAAATTCTGGAAATATGCAAATTTTTGTATGATTCTTAGTCAAAGTTTTAAATTTATATTGACTCCCCAAAGCCCTTTTCTGCATCCTTTTCCTTCTGTATGGTCTCACTTTCCTGAGAGGTACCCGATATTGTCTCCTTCCCCATAGCAACTTGCCGAAAGAAATCTAATACCTGCCATTGGTATTTAGTGTAAATTAAAGCAGCTTATTACTCTCAGAGATATCTAATTATCTAATTGTTGAACCTATATCCATATGTACTTTCCAAACATTACAAATATCAGAGAACAGGTGGTTGCATCTTTGTAACTGTAGTGTTGTTTTCCTGGGAAAGTGGTTTTCCCCAGGTTCCTGAAATCACATCTGCCAGGCAACCGTTTATATGCTTGTGTGTAATTCAAGGCTAGCTCAATAGAAATCAATTAACTTGAGGGTTGTTTTATTATTAAATTAATGCAAGAGACTTGTGTAAGGAGATTCTGGTATTCACAATACTGCATATAATTGCATGAACACGTCTCAGTTCGCCAGATGGATAAGTTGACCAAACATATGACAAATCTCAGTTTTACTTACAGAGACAATGTTTTGCTGAAGGATATACAGTAAGATAAAGATAGGTAGAGGGATGGTTCAGTTTGGAATTAGGCACCTGATGCTCTCAAGGCTGCTTCTCTTTCAGAGGGACCAGTAGGCTATGTCCCTATAATGTGCAAGCTGTAAAGTAGGATATAACTCATTGACTGTACACATGCAGGCAGGCTGTCATAAGCTGGAACAGAAAGCCAATAACTTCCCTATTTGCATTGGATTTCGATTTTTATCTCGGTTTACTTTAAATAATTTTTGATATAATTCAAGATTCTTTTAATGAGTACAAACAACAGTTTCGTAACATAACAAGCAGTTTCTCAATTGGCAAATTCACTGGAAATCTCCCAGAATATAATTTCTTTTGAAAACTGCTTTGAGTCCTCCCACTGCCAATATGTCTATACAAAAAACAAACAAAAAAACCCTCCAAAAAACAAACCTCAATTTGATGACCCATGCAATTTAATAGACTATTCATTGTCTATCCATTCTTAAAATGTAAAGAAATCCATTCAATTGAAGCTTACCTCTTAGCATTACCGAAACTGTAAGGAAAAACGTCGATTTAAAAAATGAATTCAATATTAGGGAATATTCTAAGTTAACAGAATATTAAAGTCATGACAATTTATTATGTTGATTTTAAAAATGCAATCTATGTATATATTATATAACTGATAAGGTATAAAAATAGATATTTATACTAAGATTCAATTTTTGCTAATGTTTGGGGAAAAGAATTATAAAAAGAGAATTTAAAGCATAACCTCAATTCTAAAATCTTTACAAGTGTTACAGGACATTAGTAAATTTGATAGTTCTTTTCCAAGCATAATGAGAAATTATAATTTATGATGGAGCTAGAATAATGGAAAGTAAACATTATTGTAAACACGTTTGTGCTTGGTTTATCAAATTCCAAGGCTATAAAATGGGTGCTAATAATATTTACATAAATTTTTGTATTTATGTAATTACACTTAAAATTTAGAAAATATCTGGCACACAAATGTTAGTATTTCTCCTTCCTAACCTTGGCAACACTTGATTAGGGAAGATGAGAATTGGAGGAAGAATCAAAAGAAATACAGTCTTTGACAATATAAACTAAAATAGTAATCCAAGTATTATTTACTAACATAAATTTCTCTCAGGAACAGAAAATAGCTTTATTTAAATAAGACCAGTCTTTTTTTTCTTTTTACCTTTTGACCCCCTTCACCCATTTCTCCCACTCCCAACCCCCTACCTCTGGCAACCACCACTCTGTCCTCCATATCTGTAAGCTTGATTTTTTGTTTGCTTGTTTTTAAGATCCTACATATAAGACAGATAATATGGTATTTGTCTTTCTCTGTCTGATTTATTTCACATAGCATAATGCCCTAGAGGTCCATCGATATTGTTGCAAATGGCAAGATTCCATTCTTTTTATGGCAGAATAATATTCCACTATAATATATATACACCATAATTTCTTTATCCATTCATCGATCAATGTACACTTATGTTGTTTCCATATCTTGGCTATTGTAAACAATACTGAGGTGAACATGGGGGTACCTATATCTCTTCGAGTTAGTGTTTTCATTTTCTTTGGATAAATAACTAGAAATGGGTTTCTGGATCTTATGGTAGTTCTATTTTTAAATTTTTGAGGAACTTCCATAGTGGTGATGCTCATTTACTATTCTTATTTCCTTAATGCCGACCAGTTTTATTTAATGATTAAATATTTTCATTATATTTTTTGTATGTTGCTTAAGAACTCAACTGCACAACAGCCTGATGTATGTAGAAATAAGCAAAACCAAACATTTAAAATATATTCTTTTATTCAGTTAATCAATACTTATTGAGGGCAGACATTCAATTATGTGTGCTAGGAATTGGGGATAGAATATGGTCCCTGCTCTGAAAGAGAATGTGGTATGCATAGGGTTCAATAATTGAAAAGGTAAACTCACCACCTGATATTATTCCAGGAATCTGACATGTATTAATGTGTAGCTTCACATAACCTGAGAATAGATCTTATAAAAATGTCTTTAGGGCTTCCCTGGTGGCACAGTGGTTGAGAATCTGCCTGCCAATGCAGGGGACACGGGTTCGAGCCCTGATCTGGGAAGATCCCGCATGCCACGGAGCAACTAGGCCTGTGAGCCACAACTACTGAGCCTGCGCGTCTGGAGCCTGTGCTCCGCAACAACAGAGGCTGCAACAGTTAGAGGCCTGCGCACCGCGATGAAGAGTGGCCCCCGCTTGCCGCAACTAGAGAAAGCCCTCGCACAGAAACGAAGACCCAACAGAGCTAAAAAAATAATAATTAATTAATTTTAAAAAATGTCTTTAAGTTTCCTAATGTAATGTCAGATTTGCTATATTTTTAGTGTATTAATTATTCCATGGAGATTATCTGTGCAATTCATTTTAACAAACATTTATTGAGTGGTAAGATTATTTAACTTCTTGAACCTCAGTATCTCCATGTATAAAAGAGGCTGCTAACAGGACCTAACTGGTGGTAGTGTGAGGGTTAAATGATATCACACCTATCAGCTTATCCTTAGTTTAGATGTCAGTAGAAAAACATTTCCCAGTTTCATTCTCATTATCCAGAAAGGGTTCACATGCACAGTTGAACCAACCATCATCAAGAGGAATAGAATTACTTATAACTTTGAGACATAGGAGGAAAAGTAGACACACAAATAAAACTGGGTTTTACCAGCAAGGAAGAAAGGAGGAATGGCTATGGGAATGCCACCATACATGTATGCCAGAGCAGTGATGACTTCCTTCAAACAGACTATGGTGAGTGTTAGGGGAATTCAATCTAGAAAGGAGACTTTGACCAAGGTTCTCCTAGAACAAGCATGGATTTACTGAGGGCAGGTAGTAAGGTAGATACAATTGTAAGGTCAGAAGACATAGAGCCCTTAATGCAAGTCTGAAGCTCACTGACCAGAATACAAGTCTTGGGAAAATTGGTGAAAACAAACATAGTCCCACTCTTCTAGGAACTGAATTTAGGTTGTAAATGCATGAACACAAATCAGAGTAAAGTGACTGGAATTACAGTATGGGAAAGAAATTTTGTCACAGAAAAAAGGCAAGTCCATCTCCTTGGGATATTACCCAGGAAGGAATGGGTTAACCACTGGCGTATCCTCCCTCCCAGCCACAAGCACGCTTAAGTAAAGCTTGACCCTTAATCAAACCTTTTTCAATAACAACTGCAGCAATGTATCCATTGGAAACAGATGTCCCTGAGCATATTGAACCTGGTTGTCAGGACTGTTTACTGTATAGCTCGGTAAATTATGGACCACAGCTAAGCTACGAATGAAAGCTAAATCCACATCCCTCTGGGTGCTAGAGAACTGACAAAGTATTTAAATTGAAAAGATCCAAGACCTTGAAGCTGTCCTGTGTTGATGCAACCCAAACACACACCAGTTGTCATCGCTAATGACCAAAACACATCCCACATGGTAACTAGGATAGTGAAGCTGCAACTGGGAATCTGCAGCCTCCGTGATGCTATTTTATGCATGATTCTGTGCTCCCTGTACTCTATATTTTCTTAAAATTATGAGCTTTGTGCTGAATAAGCCTATTCTGTTTTATGAGTTTGAATAATCTAAAACTGATACCCACTCTGGTGGTCTTATAGACATGTAATATGAATAAAATGGCCATGAATAAAGTCTTGGTACTGAGCCAACTACTAAGCAGGTGTTATCTGATGTACACCTAACTAGTAATAGCATTGGTTCCATGGTCTTGGGTGAGAATGAGTCTCAAGATGAATGGACAAAATTTAAATGTCCCAGATTTAACAGTTAAAGAGTGGGTTGACAAGGTGTTGTTGACAAAGAAATAAGTAGAAAACTTCAATTCTATTCATATGTTTATACCTTAGTGAATTAACACTATAGTGCAATGAAAAGAGTCCTTCTGAGAGAAGCACCATTAGAATGTGAAATTGATAATGTACTATTCTGGAGAAGGTACAGAAAAGTGCCTTTCACCTTAAGTTTCGCAATTAGATAGCTGTTTACTTCAAATCTTTCGAATTTTTCCTAAAGGCATTAGCGATCATTTACTGACCCAGATGAGCCCTACATTAACTAGCTGAGTTGGAATATGCTGTTTTAGTTCATAAAAAAGTTAAAAATAGAATTACCATATCATCCAGCAATTCTACTTCTGGGTATATACCCAAAAGAACTGAAAACAGACTCAAAGAAATATTTATACAACTATTTTCATAGCACCATTATTCACGATAGTCAAAATGTAGAAGCAACCCAAGTGTCCACTGATGGATAATGACGATAGATAAACAAGTGTGATATACACATGCAATATAATATTATGTGGCCTTAAAAAGGAAGAAAATTCTGACAGATGCTACAACATGGATGATTCTCAAGGACATTATGCTAAGTGAAATAAAACAGACAAACACAAATACTGTCTGATTTCACTTATAGAAGGTATCTAGAGTAGTCAAATTCATAGATTACAAAGTAGTATGGTGGTGGCCAGGGGCTGAGGTTAGTGGGAATGGACTCTTTTGCAAGATGAAAACGGTTCTGGAGACAGATGGTGGTGATGGTTACACATGTGAATGTACTTAATGCCACTAAAACATATACTTAAAATGTTCAAGATGGTAATTTTTATGTTATGTGTATTTTACCACAATTTAATTTTTTAATGGAAAAAAATGCTGTCTTAATACTCATCATCTACTCGAAGTTCCCATCAAATTTAACAGTTAGGCACTTTAATAAAGAGAAAATAAATGAGAAGAGAGGAAAAGGGGAGGAGAGGGGGTGGGAGGAAACAGAGGAAAGGGGAGAAGAGGTGAGCAGGGGAGGGAGGGTCCTTGCTTGGCCTGTACACAGGCGGTTATGAGTCAGTTCAGTATGCTAGATACCCTGGAGGAGAATTCCACAACACCCCAGAGTCACAGCAGCTCCTTCACTCCTTCCGTGGATGCAAGTTATACCAATTATATGCACCCAAATAAGTGTCTGAATGCCTGGATTATATTAAACTACTCTCACAACATGATTGAGTGGCATAAAAAGAAACAGCAGATTCACGATGACACTAACAATGCAAGCACAGGACTGAAACAAGAAAATGATGAAGCTGAAACTTCCCAATTCTAGCATGAGTTATGATGTCATCAGTAACATAAGACGTAAAAACGTAAACAAACAAATATTTAATCAGATCTGACAAGTATGCCAGTCTCAAAAACTATAAAAAATACTGCTTAGAATACAAATTTTTGTCCACTATACTTGAAGATGAACATGAATCTAAGAATATGTTGTTGTTTGAGACTAACTAATAATTGGTATATTTATAAAAAATATACGTTTTTAGTAAGTGCATGCATGCGGGTTCAAACTCAAATTTTGAATGAAGGAGTAAGCCATCAAAATAATATGGAGGGCTTCCCTGGTGGCGCAGTGGTTAAGAATCCGCCTGTCAACGCAGGAGACACGGGTTCAAGCCCTGGTCCAGGAAGATCCCACATGCTTCAGAGCAACTAAGCCTGGGTGCCACAACTACTGAGCCTGCGCTCTAGAACCCACGAGCCACAATTACTGAAGCCCGTGAGCCTAGAGCCCGTGCTCCACAAGAGAAGCCACCGCAATGAGAAGCCTGCGCACCACAACAAAGAGTAGCCCCCGCTCGCTGCAACTAGAGAAAAGCCTGCGCGCGGCAACGAAAACCCAATGCAGCTAAAAATTAATTAATTAATTTTTTAAAAAAGAATCTAACAGAGCAGAAACCAAAATTTTAAATTATAATAATAATATGGAGACTACTGCTTCAGGCAAATGGGCTGATAAATTATAGATCATATTCAGGTTTGTTAGAAATCTTAGTTATATCCGTTTTAATAAATCTAGTAAATATAGATTTCTATACCATTTAATATCAGGTAGTACACAACTTATGATATTAAATAAAAGCCTGACTGACTATAGTTTTATTAGTTTAATTTCTTAATTGGTCCATTGCACTTATTTATAATCTCTGAAATTTTCTAATAAAAATTAGAAACTTCTGTTTCTATTATGAAGTTACATAAATGATTCATGGAAATGTTAAAATCATACTGATAATATAAGAATTTCAACACAAGTCATATGATCAACTTCCTAAATTTAAATCACTGTTTTTCATAAAAGCACATTTAAATGTATAATATGCCCATGCATTATTGGTTCCTAAATATCAAAATTCCCGCTTCATAGTAGAAAAATTACTTACATAGCTTAGGAATAAAATTATATTGTATACTCAGAGCCATTTGAGTTAATTTATATGACTTTTTGGCTTGGAAATATACTCATATAGGCCTAAATTTTTAAAATATATTATGGGTTTAATATCGAGGTTTTAATCTTATGTCACAAAATATTTGATAGCTCTGTGAAAACTGTTGTGATAAAGAGAAATTATACTAGTCACTAGTATTAGAGTAAGAAAATTCAAGTAGATATATTTATTACTATAATCTGTTACTATAGAATCATTGTTATTTGATATGTAGAGGAAATAAAATGTGAAATATTCCCCTGGAGGCAAAAATATTCAATCATATTTCATATAAGAATGAGGCAAAATAAAACATCTACCTCTAAATATTCCATATTTATCCAAAGAATTTGCAAACTCTTTGTGAATAAACCTAAGATGGAATACTTATCAAAAAAAGTGATCTCAGTATTGAATGTACCCCCCAAAATATAATTCTTTCTTACTTAGTCTAAAACTCTGAAGGCATTAAGTAAAGGTATTTCTGTAGTTATTCAAAAAGATGTGCGACAACTAAAAGAAGTGATAATGATAATGAGTACTGGCTCTGAATAAATGTGTTAACAATCCTTTTTCCCTTAAAAAAAAGAAAAAATGGAATTCTTTCAAAGCACAATGTATCATCAGGATTCATATATATTATAAATGGAAATTTCCCTTACTCCCAAAAAGGTTTTAAACAAATACCTCTAAAATGCTTTAGAATAAGTGCTTTTAAAGATCATCTTTGTTAAGTATTTGATGTACTAGTTAAGGCGACACTAGAAACAATAATAACTAAACCCCAAAGTGCATAATGACTCAAATCTTAGTTTCTTACTGTAGCAGTCTAGGTCTAATCAGGAGAGAAAAATCACACGATGATGTGAACATGGAAAGCTTAATATAAAGAATTATTAACTATAACAGAGGATTGGAGTAACAAGAGATTGTCTAATAAGAAGTGTAAAGAACACTAAATAATATACGAATGGCAGATATAGGGAGCAGCCACTGATTTTAGGACTGAGATAGGGCACCCAAAGAAGAGGCTCCTTCTCCTATGACTGAGACCTTGACCTCATGGGGAGATGTCTCCCCAGAAGCACTCCACTCTAAAACCACCAGGGAAAGCTGCCGGCGGCTGGGTGCTGCTGAGCATCATGCACCAGAAGGAGACAGAAGATGGAGAAGCTGCAAGTGCACAGGAGCCTGCTGAATGAGCACACACTGGAACCAGAAAGCATGGCCCTTTCCTCATTCAATGTCTCTCCATCATCTACTTGCAAAGCCTCAATGGTTGGTGGCAATGGAAAAATAGATAAGGGGCCCAAATCCATTTTCATAGAGTAATACAGAAACGTGAATTTGGAGGTGAGAGGCAACCAATATCCATTACACTTGTTCAGGTCAAGTTCACATGGCTGTCCTGATTTGTGTGCAGTGTTCCTCTAACTGGTGATTTGAAGGCTCTGGCTTTTTCTTCTTTGTGGTTTTTCCATCTTCCACATGCAGTGTTCAATGTCACAGCACTTGATTATATCAAATTAGTCAAAGGGGAAAGAGCATGTAGAATTTCATACGAAAGTTTTCTAAGGGCAAGGTCTGGACGTGGCACATACCTTTCAGCTTACATTCCGTTGGCGAGAACTCATTCATATGGTCTGAGTTAGGTCACACCTAACTGCAAGACAGACTAGAAAATGTAGTTGAGGTGGTGTACAGGACAAAGAAGAAATGGTTTTGGTGACCAGCTAGTCAGTCTCTATTACAGATTATTTCTTTTAATTTACGGTTTTATTACTCGTGGCAGCAATGCATCTTACCCCTGGTCACCATTTCCCCTGGACTGGGTGGTGGTAATGTGTGTGCATATATATTTAGACTGTCAGCTAAGATTCCCTGTGCCCACTGAGTTCCAGATAAGATTTACCCAAACTCCCAATTTTATGCCCCAGATAGGTCTGCAAGTTCCCAGGGTTCTTATATTCTCATAGTCTTCTCCATGCTGAATTTCTGCTTTCACACATGCTATTGCCATTCTTCACTGCCTTGACTCAGATATGAAACCTAGATTTTTCAGTGATTTCTACCAAAAATTCCTTTACACAACACTTGTGGATATGGAAAAATTGCCTGAAGATTTGAGAATGACAGAGGAGGTTTAAATTACAGCATCAGGCATAATTTCAAAGTACATAATAGGCAGCTTACTGTCTTTTAGTAACCACTTCTGGGAAATTTTGGTGGCCCTTCACCTCATCTGGTTTTCTTCCTCACATGTCTCACTGCTCCCTTTCTCCCCTGAGTCTCTTTACCTCTCAAGAGAAAAACAGATCCCCTTTGCTTTGGCATGCTGAACAACTTAACCATTTTTATTTAGTTGTCTCCTAAGATCCTACTCACCCCAGTGTTCTTGAGGGTCTTACTTTCCATCCCTAAAGAATCTGAATGCACTCTAAGAGAAATCCATGTGCTGGTGGTTAAAGCTAAAATTTTCACATTATTTCATACAAAGTCAAAATGACTTGATACTGACTACAGAGTATATTAAATGAGTTCTACCAGATCAGCATTCCCAAAGTGTGTTCTATGGTGCACCAGTCCCATGAAATAATTTGTAAATAATAAGGTCCATGATCAAGAAATTTTGAGAATCCCTGCATACAGTATCCCCCCTCTCTTGGAAATTCACAATGTGTATTAAACATACTGAAAGCTGTGAGAAGTCCCATACTAAGAAACTTGTTTAGCTATGATAATAGCTAAGTTACTTCTTGACATAACCTTTTATGCACAAAATGCCTTCTAATGTACAGAATGTAAAAAGTCCCTTCTAGCTGTAATGTTCTGAAACACTGTAATTCTTCAGCACCTATGTAACTAACAGGGAAACAATCACAAGAGAGTCGGCCCAACAGCATGGCCAGAATGGGAGCTATCACGTACTCTCTGACTGTAAGAGCCCTCCCAGGTGACCACTGCCCCCAGCCAGAGCTTTGAGCCATCTGGTTATTCTAAGAAAGTGAGGCAGTGCCCCTCAGAGACTAAGCAGAAACGAACAGGAAAAAGAGAAGGCAAACTTCCCAGCTGGTGCTGAAAGCTCCCTGTCTTTCCACTTTCATCTTCATCAAGGCTACGGAAGCAGGGATTTGGCTGTCTTCCTGACAAATGTCCTCTCCTTTTCCTTTTGGATTCATCCACTCTGGATTCCTGTGTTCTCTGAACTGCTCCGCTCCTTGCACCCCTCCCCAAGCCCCACGATATTTAAACTTTCACTAACCCGGGTCTTGACTCTTGATCCTTTTGGTCAAAAGTACACTTGGTTGCAACCAAATTTTACAGCAAGTCAGCAGTCTAGACAGTAGATGACTGTTATTGCCCCTTCTAACCTTAAGACTATGAAACAGTTTGACTTTTGCTCTAGTAGAACATATTGACCAGTGAATTTTCTTTTAAATAAGAACTATTGTTAGGTAGCACAATTCACTTGAATATTGTCACTAAGGCACAGGTTCATGTTTTTATCACTCTGAAAGTGTCCTGATAACCACAAAGTGTGCTATAATACAGTAAATCATCAGTATTTCCTGTAGCACCGTGAGGAAGTCTCCCTGCTGTTTTGGTACTTCAGACACTGGAATAAATGCATGTTGAAGTCTCATTTCATCTCTTCTCAAATAAATTAACTGTTAAAAAAAAAAGCAAAAGCCACAGTACCATGATTAACCTGTTTTGTGAATTCCAATTTGATGTCCTAATGAATAAAGGCTAGAAAATAAGTCTCTCTTTACGGTGAGGATTATGGACCCCTTTGAAAATAGGATAAAATAGGACAGAGGAGAAATGGTTTTATGCATTGTATCAGTTAAGATAGAATCGGGCTATGAAAAAAAAAAAAGAAAACCAGACTGGTACCTTGAGCCAAGCAGGGGATTTTTTTTTCCAGAGTTGAGCAATCCATGATAGCAATCCAGCAACACAAGCAGATCTGAGGTCCTTCCCCTTTTCTGTGCAGCCGTCTTTAGCAAGGTGGATGCTCCACTTCCAGAACTGAGTCTGCGCTTCAGGCACGGAAAGGAGAAGGATAAAGGGCAAAAACTTCTGCCATTTGAGTCACTCTGAGTAAGAGTCTAGCTGAGTCTTACAGGATTTTCCCAGATGCTTCATCCAGTAACTTCTGCTTACATCCTGCTGGTCAGAATTGTCTCACATGGGCACTTCTGGCTGCAGGAGATGCCGAGAAATGTAGATTTTTAGCCGGGCACATTGTTGCCCTCAAACAAAATCCAGTGGTGTCTGCCAAATGCCCATATACAAAATGTGGAACTCCTTTAAGGCTATCCTTTCACCAGAAAAGCCCACCAGGCCCCCGGGGGAAAAAGAGACGGAATCCAGGTGATAAGGTCTAACCTTCTCTTTTGTGCTTCGTCTAGTTTCACTTGCCCACAGGGGGCCTCGTGCAGAGGCCTTGGACCTAACACGTCAGATTAGGGTTCCCAGGACAGAACCGCTCCGTCAGACACCTCAGCACGGAAGCGCGGCGGGAGACACTCAATTCAAGATGGCGGTGGCGGCGGCGGGCCGTGCGCAGAGACGCTGTGCCCCGCTCTGCGTTTCGAGCGTGAGCAGCGCAGCTGTGCCGACGCAGGAGAACTCCGCCCCCTCCCCACCCCTCCCCATGAGAAGCGCGCGGTCTGTAAGGAGAGCCTGTGCTCCAGACCTGGAGCTCGCTCGTGTTCATCTTTGGTCAAAGAAGAAAGCTTTCCTTTGCTTCTGAGCCAAACTCAGTTGCATTCTCTTGGCTCCACTGACACTGAGCAAGAAGACCCTTGTTCGAGCCCGACTGGAAAGGGTCCGTAAGAACTCCAGGTTAACAGTCGTTGATTGAAGGACAACCCACAGGTAAGGCAGCAAGTGATTTCCTATTAATTAAAATTGTTGGTGGTCTGTAGATTGGAAATTAATGTTTTACCCTTAAGGTGGTAGGATGGTAACTGTGTTGCCGGAGAGGGAAACGTCACATTCCGGGACCCGCAGGAATCCTTAGGACAGACCGCCAAGTGAGGATTCTTAGTTTTGCGCAGAAGAGAATTCAAGACGAGCCAGGGTAAATAAAGGGAAAACAAGTTAGTTAGAGAGATACACATTCCATAGGCAGAATGCAGACCTTCTCAGAAAGTGAGAGCGACCCCAGAACATGGGGTTGTAGGTTCTAATGGGTTAAGTAATTTCATAGGCTAATGAGTGGCAAGAATATTCTTGATATTTCGGGGTAGGGTGGGGATTTCCCAGGAATTGGGCCGCTGCCCACTTTTTGGCCATTTATGGTCCCCCTGGGAACTGTCAGGTGTAAGGGGGAGTGATTTTTTACTATTACAATGGAAGTATAATGAGCCAGAGGTCAAAGACCGGACTGTTCTCAAAGCTGCCCTGGTTTCAGCTGGTTCCAAGCGGTCTTTATCGCATCCAAACAGCTGCACCCCTTCTTCATTATCTAACATTACTGTCCCGCCCCTTTCCCTCCTGTTTCAATTATGTATAATAGCCTAAAGCAATGCCTGTCGAAGTGTGGGCCATAGTATCTGTTATATACGTATTTGTGATGCTGCTTCTGGAACACACAGATCCAGAGACCTGAATCAGAATCTCTAGGGAAAGTGCTCAAGAGTTTTCTTTTCCATTAGTGGTTCTTACACATACTAAAGTTAGAGAACCAATGGCACAAACTCAAATGCTTAGGGAGGTCAGGAAGTAACACAAATAAGTGAATACACTGAATATATATAATGCAAAAGGAAATGGGAGACAGTGGGACATATGACCTAGCTCAAGGAGATAGATACTACTCAGTGCTTGCTTATGGCTACCACATGGCAATGTTGACCCTGCATTTCCAGTTCTTTTCACTTTTTTCAAGGGAAGATGAACATCAGATTTTTATGTAAAATCTCCTGATTTCTAATGGCTGGCAACTAGTTTTAAGATATTTAAAGGAACCACCATACAATCCAGCAATTCCACTTCTAGGAATAGATCTGAAGGAAATGAAATCACTATCTTGAAGAGATATCTGTACCTCCATGTTCACTGCAGCATGATTCACAATAGCTGAAACAGGGAAAAACTTGTATTCATTAGTGGATGAATGGATAAAGAAAATGTATGGCACATATACACAATGGAATATTACTCAACCATAAAAAGAAATGAAACTGAGTTATTTGTAGTGAGGTGGATGAAACTAGAGACTGTCATACAGAGTGAAGTAAGTCAGAAAGAGAAAAATAAATACTGTATGCTAACACATACATATGGAATCTAAAAAAAATATGGTTCTGAAGAACCTAGGGGCAGGACAGGAATAAAGACGCAGACATAGAGAATAGACTTCAGGACAGGGGGAGGGGGAAGGGTAAGCTGTGACAAAGTGAGAGAGTGGCATGGACATATATACACTACCAAATGTAAAATAGATAGGTAGTGGGAAGCAGCCACATAGCACAGGGAGATCAGCTCGGTGCTTTGTGACCACCTAGAGGGGTGGGATAGGGAGGAGGGAGGGTGGAAGGGAGACACAAGAGGGAGGGGATATGGGGATATATGTATACGTAGAGCTGATTCACTTTGTTATACAGCAGAAACTAACACACCATTGTAAAGCAATTATACTCCAATAAAGATGTTAAAAAAAAAGAAAGAGAATGCATGTGTGTGTGTGCATCTATGTCTGTGTGTGTGTATATATGTACAGTAGTTCCCCTGTATCTCCAGGGGTTATGTTTCAAGACTCTCTGGATGCCTGAAACTGCCAATAGCACCAAACCCTATATACACTATGTTTTTAATCTTATGTATGCATATATGTGATAAAGTTTAATTTATAAATTAGGCACAGTAAGAGATTAACAATAATAATTAATAATAAAATAGAACAATTATAACAGTATACTGTAATAAATGTTCTGTGAATGTGGTCTTTCTCTCCCTCTCTCTCAAATACCTATTGTACAAATTTAGTGCCTTATCCATCTTAACTAAGCACTTATCACTCACTGTGGCTGTAACTTTTGCAGTTTGAAGTGTGACAGCAAAACTAGCATAAATTTCTTTTTCACAATTTCAACAATAGAGAATTCATTCTTACCATAAGTCTTAGCAACCTCAGCATACAGTTTTTTTTCTTTCCTTATTAAATCGAGAACTTTCACGTTTTCACTCAAAGGAAGCACTTTACGGCTTCTCTTTGGCATATCTGAATTGCCGGCATCGCTACTCTTGTACGTTGGGGCCATTATCAAGTAAAATAAGGGTTTCTTGAACACAGTTACTGCGAAACCAAGACGGTGGATTTTATAACTGAGATAGCTAGGAAATCCTGCCATTTGCAACAACATGGATGAAGCTTGAGGGCGTTATGCTAAGTGAAGTAAGTCTTACAGAGAAAGACCAATACTGCATGATCTCACTTATATATGGAATCTATGAAAAATGAACTCATAGAAACAGAGAATAGATTGGGGGTTCCATGAGCTAAGGGCTGGGGAAAATGGGAAGATGTTGTTTAAAGGGTACAGACTTCGAGTTGTAAGATGAATAAATTCAGAGATCTAATGTACAGTAGGTGACTATGGTTAACAATATTATATTGTATGCTTGGAAGTTGCTAAGAGAGTGGATACTATGTGAGGGGATGGAGGTGTTAACTAACTTTCTGTGGTCATTATTTCACAACACATATGTATCTCAAATCATCACATTGTACACCTTATTCATATACAACGTTATATGTCAGTTATACCTCAACAAAGCTGAAAAAAATTTAAAGGAAAACCTTTTAACAAATGGTTCTGAAACAACTAGACATCCATATGCAAAAATATGAATCTAGATACAGACTTCATGCCTTTCACATAAAGGCATAATTGTTCAAAATGAAGTAATTAATTCAAAATGGATCATAGATGTAAAACATAAAACTATAAAGCTCCTACAAGGTAACATAGGAGAAAACCTAGCTGACCTTGGGTATGGCTTTTTAGGTACAACACCAAAGGTACTATATAAGAAAGAAGTAACTGATAAGCTGGGCTTCATTAAAATTAAAAACTTCTGTTCTATGAAAGAAAATGCCAAGAGAGTGAGAAGACAAGCCACAGACTGAGAGAAAATATTTGCAAAAGACACATCTGATAAAAGAGTATTCTCCAAAATGAAAATTAAAAACCCAATTAAAAAATGAGCAAAAGACCTGAACAGATACCTCACTGAAGACTATACAGATGACAAGTAAGCATATGAGATGTTCAACATTATGTAATTGCAAATTAAAACAACAATGAGGGCTTCCCTGGTGGCACAGTGGTTAAGAGTCTGCTTGCCGATGCAGGGGGCGCGGGTTCGTGCCCCGGTCCGGGAGGATCCCGCGTGCCGCGGAGCGGCTGGGCCCGTGAGCCATGACCACTGAGCCTGTGCATCCGGAGCCTGTGCTCCACAGCAGGAGGGGCCGCAGCAGTGAGAGGCCCGGGTACCACAAAAAAAAAACAACAAAAGACCAAAAAACAATGATATACCACTACACACTTATTAGAATGGCCAAAATCCAGAACACTGACAACACTAAATGCTGATGAAGATGCGGAGCAACAGAAATTCTCATTCATTGCTAGTGGGAATGCAAAATGGTACAGCCACTTTAGAAGACAGTTTGCAGTGTCTTACAAACATACTCGTACCACACAATCCAGCAATTGTGTTCCTTGGTATTTATCCAAATGATTTGAAAATATATGTCCACACAAAAACCTGCACAAAAATATTTATAGCCGCTTTCTTAATAATTGCCAAAACTTGGAAGCAACCAAGATGTACAGTAGATGAAAAGGTAAATAGTATGGTACATCCAGACAATGGAATATTATTCAATACTAAAAAGAAATGAGCTCTCAAGTCACGAAAAGACACAGAGGAACCTTAAATGCATATTACTAAGTGAAAGAAGCCAATCTGAAAAGACTACATACTGTATGATTCCAACCATATGACATCCTGGAAAAGGCAAAACTGTGGAGATAGTAAAAGGATTAGTGTTTGCCATGGGTTAGAGAGGTTGAGTGGCAGGACCGGGTTGGGTTGGGGGAGAGGGAGGGATAGGCAGAGCACAGAGGATTTTTAGGGCAGAGAAGCTATTCTGTATGAAACTACAAAGGTGGATGCATGTCATAACACATTTTCAAAACTCATGGAACGTACGACACCAAGAGTGAACCCTAATGTAAACTGTAGACTTTACATGATGATATGTCAATATAGATTCATAAGTTGTAAGAAATGTACCACTGTGATGCAGGATATTGATAGTGGGAAAGGTTTGGGGAGGGGCAACAGGGGATATATGAGATCTCTCTTTACTTTCCACTCAGTTTTGCTGTGAACCTAAAACTGCTCTAAAAAATAAAGTTTATTAATTAAAAAAAAATTTTTAAATAACTTGTATTGGTAAATCAAAGCAGGTCCTGGGTTGCCAGTTCACAACCTCTAAGCTAGAGTATAAACTTGTATTTTTGGAGTGAAAAAGGATATTAGAGATTATCTGATTCAGACCAGTAATCTTATAAATGAGAAAATTTAGTCTCGAAAAGTAAATGTTTTGACCTTGAGAGCAGAGCTGTTGTTGATAGAACCTGTCCAAGTACCCAGACACCAATTTGCTTTCTTGATAACTTTTACATGTAGTAGCCCTTAAATTTTAGTTTTAAGAGAGAGTGTCATTCTCTATAACAGTAATATTGGTAATATTTTATATTTATATTAAAATCTTAAGAAGCATGTCTTCTCATCAGTATGATACAGAATTATCTCCCCACAAAACACCCTCCAATAAAGATCAATAGAGATAAATAAATGTTTTAACTTAAAAATACGTATGTCTGCTTAAAAGTACATGGGCCAGGGGCTTCCCTGGTGGTGCAGTGGTTGAGAGTCCGCCTGCTGATGCAGGGGACACGGGTTCGTGCCCCAGTCCGGGAAGATCCCACATGCCGCGGAGCGGCTGGGCCCGTGAGCCATGGCCACTGAGCCTGCGTGTCCGGAGCCTGTGCTCCGCAACAGGAGAGGCCACAACAGTGAGAGGCCTGCATACCGCAAAAAAAAAAAAAAAAAAAGTACATGGGCCATGAACAGAGCAGAAACAGACAGTAAGAGGTAGAGCTGGCCCTTGAACCTACAGAGCTCAGGATTATTACTAGGCAGGGGTACTCAGTCTTCTGGAGTTACGGATGCTGCATACAGGCCCTCTGTGAGTAGAGTGGAGGACTTTTTTGGCCAGGAATGCAACCTCCAACAAGCTGTAACCATTGTCCAGGGCTCTTTGCCTTGAGTTGTGGTAGGAGCAGGGAGCACCTGTGTCAAGTCCTTTCCAGACTAAATCTGTAACTATCCCTAACATCACCGTGGGATGAAATATTTAATGAGAATCTCAAGCCACCAGTTTCTGAGCCACAGATCCGGTGAAGGCAAACAAACAAACAAATACACAAGAGAAGGGTGAATACAAAATGCAAACAAAACCCACCATTTTTACCGATGAACAAATGGAGTCTCAGAGATGTTAAATATCTGCCTAGCATACAGTACTGGAGTGAGAATTCAAACTCAAGACAGTCTGACTCCTGAGCTTGTGCTCTTAACCAGCCTCCCCAGTGAAACAATGACCTGATCTACAGAAAGCCTGTTGTTTTTCATAGAAGCATCTACTTTATTTTGTTATATTTTGTAGATTTTGTTATATACCCTGCAGTTTTGATAACACCCTGCCATAGGCAACCATTGTTTTGATTTCTGTCACCATAAATTAGTTTTGTCTATTCTTTAACTTTATGTGAATGGGATCATACAGTTTGTAGTCTTTTGTGTCTAGATTCTTTCACTCAGTGTTTTTAAGTTTCATCCATGTTGTAGCATGTATCAAGTTCATTCTTTTTTGTACTCCATTGTATGAATACACCACAATTTGTTTATCCATTTGCTTGTTGATGGACACTTACAATGTTTCCAGTTTTGGGCTATTATGAATAAAGCTGCTATGAAAATTTTTACATGTCCTTTTTTTTGGACATATATTTCCATCTCTTTTGGGTAAATACCTGGGAATACAGTTGCTGGGTCATAGAGTAGGAATTGCTAAGCAATTTTCCATATAAATATTACCATTTTATACTCCTAACCACATTGTTTCAATTCCTTCTCATCTTCATCAACTGCTTCTAGCAGGGGCAAAATGATAACCTCATTGTAGCTTTAATTTGCATTTCCCTTATGAATAATGATGCTGAGCAGTTTTTCACATGCTTACTAGCTATTCATATATCTTCTTTTGTAAAGTTTCTGTTCAGATATTTTACCCATTTTAATTGGGTTGATTGTCTTCTTAATATGGATTTGTGGGAGTTCTTTATATTTACTGAACTCAAGTGCTTTATATGATACATGTGTTGCAAGTATTTTTGCTCAGCCTATGGCTTACCTTTCATTTTTCTTTATGGTATCTTTTAAAGAGCAGAGTTTTAAATTTTTATTAAGTCCAATTTATCCATTTTCTTTAGAATATTTATAGTTTTAGCTTTTATGTTTGAGTCTATGATTCATCTCAAAATAATGTTAGTGAACGATACAAGGTAATGATCAGCGTTAATTATCTTTCATACATTTGTCCAGTTGTTCCAGAACCTGTTGTTGAAAAAACTTCCTGTTTCCATTGAAATTCTTTATATCCTTGTTAAAAATCTATTGACCATGAAGTTGAGTCTGTTTCTGAATTCTACTCTGTTCCACTGATTTTTTTTGTCCTTATACTAATATCACACTACCTTAATTACTCTAGCTGTATAGTAAGTCTTGAAATCAAGTAGTGTAAAAGAAACCTTGTTCTTTTTCAATATTATTTTGTTTATTCTAGGTTCTTTTATTTCAGAATAAATTTTAGAATCACCTTGTTGGTATCCACCCAAAAGAAAAAATGGCCCATTGCTATTTTAAGTGGGATTGCACTGAATCTCTATGTCAATTTGGGAGGATTTACATCTTAAAAATATTGGATGAGCCCATCCATAAAAATGGTATGATCTTCCATTTATTTAAGTTTCTTGAAATTTCTCTTAGAAATATTTTTAGTTTACTCTGAAGAAGTCATGCACACTTTCATTAAATTCATTTATAAGTATGAAATTGTTTTGATGCTATTATAAAACATACTATTTTAAAGTTCCATTTTCCAAATGTTTGTTGCTAATACATAGAAACACCAACATTTCTACTGTTTCAGATTTACCATGTGAAAAAAATTTTTTAAATATTTAAAAAGCAAATCAATAAGTTTATGAGAAATATAAACCAAGTATAGTTTACTTACACATAAAATTGATTTTTCAGAATTTATTTCCCAATAATGACTTCATAAATTGATTTTTTTCATCCATAATAAAACTATTAGAGGGAATGTAACAGATGGCACCAGAAATAAAAGCTCAAAGAATTTATTTAAATGCCTCAGTTTCTATGTTCTCTGCCCTCGGCTTACCAACCAAGCCTTAATCTAGTAAATTTTAATTTAATCTAATCTTTCTTTAAAAAACATTGAATTGTACATTTTATTTTTTAATTAATTAATTTATTTATTTATTTTTGGCTGCATTGGGTCTTCATTGCTGCACTCAGGCTTTCTCTAGTTGTGGCAAGCAGGGGCTACTCTTCCTTGCTGTGCGTCTGCTTCTCATTGCAGTGGCTTCTCTTGTTGCAGAGCATGGACTCTAGGCATGTGGGCTTCAGTAGTTGTGGCATGCGGGCTCAGTAGTTGTGGCTCACGGGCTCTAGAGCACAGGCTCAGTAGTTGTGGTGCACGGGCTTAGTTGCTCCGTGGCATGTGAGATCTTCCCGAACCAGGGCTCAAACCCGTGTTCCCTGCATTGGCAGTCAGATTCTCAACCACTGCACCACCAGTGAAGCCCTAACTTAATCTAATCTTTTAATCTAGTAATTAGTCTATGTTCAAATTCATGTTAGAGGTTAAAAGAAAAGTATTTTAAGCTAGTTTATGAAATATATTTGTAAGACACAAAAACTGATTAATAAATCCAGTGTTTATGATAAAATTTATATATCTCCTCTTCAACATCTTTCTAATTTTATAACTATCTTCTCTTCCTTCTCAAATCTCTGAAGTCCCTACCTATTCCCATACTTTTTCCTTTTCGTCCTAATATCCTTAGTATTCTTAACCTCTCCCTATACAGTGCTTTTCTTACTTCTATCTTAAAGGTAATTAGATTTTGCTTTTCTTGAATGAATCTTCATGAAGGGGCTTCCTCCAGCCCCCACCATGTTTTTCTCTTGGCTAAGCTCCTTGAGTGTCTTTATCAGGCACTCACTAAACAGACTTCTCATATCAGCACATGCCTGGAACATAGAAGGGGTTCACTTTATTTCATGTAAGTGAAATAAATCTGGATTCTATTCTCAACTTTCCCTAAATTCCCTAATTAACATCCCCATAATCAAATTCAATAATTGTTTTTCAATCCTAACCCCTGTTGAACATTTTTGCTGCTTTTGGTACCACTGGCATCCTTGACATCTTCATCTTGTGTTCATTTTAATCCCTTCTCTTCATGTTATGTTTCCATCCTATTGTTCTGTTCCTTATCTTCCTCCCACTCAGTTATATTGATCTCCTAGTTATTTTTCTTTACACTCATTTCTCAAGAGTTCATCCAATTTGCAGTTTAAATTAATTTTATGGATCAGACCTTCTACTATCTCACAGAGTGCCTGTGTAAATGCAAAAAAGTCAGACTTTCTAGGCAGACACAGCTCTGCAGATGCACAGATTGTGAATACAAGCCACCTTTGTTCAAATTTGAAAGATTTTCACCTTCCTTGGACTCAGCCAGGTACACAAACCACATACAGAAGACCTGTGAATGGTTCCCAATTCTACATTTCTAGCCAGGATACCAGGCCTGGATTACCTCTAAGGGGGTCCTATGAATCCTGTAAGATTATATGGGATTTGACATGTCAAATCAAAATTAATTCTTTCTATCCAAATGGCCTTTTCTTTCCAATTGTAAGATTGCAGTAATTTATCAATGACCAAGCTGTTCTGACACATACTTAACTTTCTAACTTGTAGTTTCATTTTCTTTGAGAGACCACCACACTAAGACAAGACCCTACAGTCTGATGATTTCACTATTCCAGTGGTCTCCAGTTAGAAATGTTTACCTTTTAAATTTCTCTACTTAGTGACTTTTCATTGCTCTCAAAATAAAATTGACTGAAAGCCTACAAAACTTTGCATGATCTGGCACTTACCTCCCTTCCCTAAACTTCATATTAGAATTAGTGTCCCTGATATCTCATAAATCTGCATCATCCCTTGACAGTTTATCATCATTATAATTAAACAAATATTTGTAAAATTATGTTTTATATTTGTCCCTTTCAGACTCACATTCACCTAAAAATATAAGGATTATGTCATTTTATTCAGTCTTTATGCCCACAACCTAGTACAGCACCTAGCACACAACAAGCAATATGAATCTGTGAGAGAATAATGTATGTATCATAACAGTATCATTTTTAAAGTTGAAAGGATCAGGTTAAATATAGCCTATATTTAAAAAGCCTAGAATAATAAAGTGTAAACTCTGCTATGTAAACAGAAGATGAAGAAACCATTAATCATTCCCACAATTTTCAGAGGTCTTAATTCCTCCAAGAACAAAATCAGTCATTGCTACTCATCCAGACCTCGTGTTTCAGTATCTCACAAGGGGAAGGGTCCCTAGCACTCACCATTTGACATTAGCATTTAACTAGTCCATCTTACTTTATTAACGAGGGCCAGCACTGACACAAACAGCTGGAAGAAGGAAAGAGCTGTTTAAAAGTGAAACATAATTTTTATTCATGGGTTTAATATTTTAAAGGGAAAAATGGCAGAAAAGCAAATGGAAATACACATGGACAAAATATACAATAGTTTAACTGTGCATACTAATGGGAAAGGAAATGAGTGTTCATTTATTTATTTCTGTTTAAGTGTGTGAAACGGGAATGCCAGAGCTAAAACTCCTCTAGTCCAGCCTAGTCAGGCCTCCATCAAGCCATTCTCTCTTCCTCCTTTGGCCTACAGAACTTTTTATGTACAACTTTACTACTTACTGAATAACCATGTAACAGTGTATCTGTGTTTCCTCATTTGTAAAAGTGGGATAATACTCATCCTTACCTGGTTGCACCTAAGATGTTTAATCATAGTGCTTAGTACATAGCAATTAACCTGCTGATTCATTATTATTAGTATATAATATTTATAGATGGAGATTTGACAAATTTCCTTGGCATCAAATTCCAGCATCAGTCACCACTTCTATCAGTTCTTTCTCCAGTTATACCTAAAAGTTTTTATCTACAGTTTAAACTCATCAGAACCATTTGTAAAGTCATTATTTAGACCTACTCACACCAGTCATTACCCCTTTGTTAAGAAGATTTTTGCTCAGTGGGCTGTCCAATTACCTGGCCTTTACCCTATCCCAATTTGCATCTTGGTTTCATAGGGTGCCATTTTAAGCCCCCCATTTTTGCAATCCCCCTGTCTGCTATTCATTATTCAAATATGGATGGCCAGCTTATACATGCATTAGGACAACAAATATTTCTTCTGTTACACTGCTTTTGCATAAAATGCAATTGATCTACCTCCCAAATCATTATGAGATGTAAATTTACATCTGTGTGTGTGTGTGTGTGTGTGTGTGTGTGTGTGTGTGTGTGTGTGTGTGTGTGTGTGTGTGTGTAGTACGTGGGCCTCTCACTGTTGCGGCCTCTCCCGTTGCGGAGCACAGGCTCTGGACGCGCAGGCCCAGCGGCCATGGCTCACAGGCCCAACTGCTCCGCGGTGTGTGGGATCTTCCCAGACAGGGGCACGAACCCGTGTCCCCTGCATTGGCAGGCAGACTTTCAACCACTGCGCCACCAGGGAAGCCCAATTTACATCTTTTATCACAGTCATTTCCATATTTGCTTCTTTGAACATTTTTCATAACAACACGGAATAACTGGCTGTTATCTAACAGAATTAAGGAATTTTTCCCTCTGTTAAGAGACTTAGAAGCACATTTCAGCACATCCAGGGCCAAGCACCAAAGGAGACTATCCAAGAAGAAATGATACCTACCTTTCCTCCTGACAAATATGTATCACCCATCCGTGCCAGACATGAGTGACCCATTACCTCAGGCATATTGAGATGACCTGCCAACTTTAACTGGCTGCTTCCATGACAGTTACACATCTGGCCCCACTCCATAGCACATGACATTCCAAAATGAAGAAGATGAGAAGATTCCAGCATTGAAGAGGCATGTGGCAATACCAAGAACCCTTGGAAATACCAAGGACTTCTGTAGGACATGATTCACTGGGAATGTTATTGAACAGCAGTTCCTCAAAACTCACTTCCCGCCCAGCAAGAACAGAAACCCATCAGGTTTTACAGAGGTAAACCCAAGATGGAGGCTTGGGGAAAATAGAAGTCCCTTCTGTCTAGAACCCTATAAACAGAACAGGCCTACGCAGAGAATATGGCAGCAATGACATCTAATGTTTAGGGGAATTGTTGCCAGTATTTGACCAGACTCTTGTTTGCTCTTTTATTCTCTATCTTTCCAGTTCTGATCCTCCTTGAATTCTGATTTTGGCTCCTAATATTCATCCTAGAAGCCTTACACTGGGAATCCATTTCAGACACATTCCTCTAGCCAGATCCTCAGCAATATTTCATGGTTCTGACCTAGTTTTTCTCCCAGGCTTTAAATAATGAGGATGGTAAGAATTGTTTCTGCTTTCTCCCCAGGTTTTGCAGGCCCTGGTAGGACTAGGAAATCCCCCCAGGCCAGAGGAGTCAAACAGACCCCATTTATAGCTTTACCTTCTATGCATATGGATGAAGCTTTACTCCTGCAGGTGCAATACTATAAACAACTATATAAAACTTATTAAGTATGACATCAATATAAGAATTAAACCAAAACAATTAAGGGAATAAGACATATATTTTCCTACTTTCTTATATTAATCTTTGAAAGAGACTAATTATTAAGTTTCCACTTATCTACCAATTCTCTTCAAATTCAATAGAGCTAAATTCTTATATAATTTTAATTAAAAACCAAATACATACTTTTAAAAAATGTTTTCTTCTAGACTTCCAAATCTCTTTATAGCCCTCTTTTTAATTTTCATAAAGATATGTATATAATTTAGAGTCAAATAGTTTTACAAGGCTTGTGGGGGAAAAACTGTCTCCCACCCCATTTCTTGCCTCACATAAACAGCCATTTTACAACTCTCTTTGGTGATTCTTAATGCTAAATATAAAACATGTTTTTTGATTTTCAGTTTTAGGCACTTTTCTATGAATCTATAAGTAATTAATCAACAATTGTACAATTGGGAATAACGGTTTTACCTAGCATAGTAATTAAAACATAAGTTTTCGGTTAGAAACTTTTCACAATTGTTTCCATTGTACAGTTGAGTGATATAATTTAACATTTTCTCTCCTGTTGGATATTCAAGTTATTTCCAACTTAAAGGAGAGGTAGACTTATGTAAAGTAGAAATTAAAATATAATCTTGATTTAGGAGGTCAGAAGGCAAAATGACATTTTCTCACAGAAGGATTTTCAACTCTGGAGTAAGAATTCTTTTGAGATTCTTGACAGATGGATACTTGCTTGAAGAACAGTGTTCCATAAAGCTGGAAGATTTACTAATATGTCCTTAAGAACTAACACCCAGCCTGCCAGCTGGCTGGAAAATGTGACTCCTTATGTCGTAATGAAAAACAAAAGCAAAAATAACTAAAAAGATAACTTACTGTCTTAATATGATCCAAATCAAAATGCTTAATGAATTTAAGGTTATCTTTGTCAGCAGGAACACTGCAGAAGGTGGTGAGTCATTTCAAATATGGCAATTAAGAACAGAAGGAAAGCCATCCTAACATTGCCAGGCAGCTGCCCTGCCTTGACATCCAGAGTGTGGATGGCCCGCAGGGAGAAGAGATGATTGATGATGAAGATGACAAGCACTGACATCACCACAAGTCTTGTTAAAGGTCAGAAAAGCCAGCCAAGAAGCTGTGGCTTAAATAACCATCAGATGGCAGGTTTCAAGTCCAGTCATTTTAATGAGGTGGATATTTTACTTCTCAAATTTTTAAGAAATAGTTATAAGTCCTGCCACACCATTGGTATCTAGAATTATTTTCCAATTTATTAACTAGAAATTAAAATACACAGTGCTGTAAGTGATTAATGGCATTAAACAAGGACTGTGGAAACAGTTTCCCCAAAGTAAATACATGAGCTATTTTAAGCCTCTTCACCTTTGCATACTCCATTTTGTCTACATAAAGTCCTCCTCCTCTCCCTACAAGTCCTTACCTTGTTGTTGGCCAGTGAAGTACTTACTACTCAAGACCAAGACTCCACTAGTCTCCTCTCCATGGACTTGCTAGAAGCTAATGTTCCACTGTCCAACTGACAGAAGCTGTTCTACACTTCCCTCAGGACATGCTGCCCCATCACTTGTGTTTCCATTCCCCAGCTGTCCTCGCTCACCCTTGTCCCAAGATTGCTGTCCTTGTCTCGACGATCTCCTCCCACATCCCTATCAATTTCTGAGAGCCTCTCGCCTCGAAGTTGGAGAGGACCTAACCCAGAGACCTGTTACAGGAGGCTCAGTGGGACGTTCCTGCAGTCCAGCTAAGGGTCCCACATTCTGAGCTCAGAGAACCATCAAAGGCTATGCCATCAATTTCACTGCAAGGACTATTTGGAGGTGTCCGTTCAAAGACTATGTCCTTATGCCAACCAGGACTCCACACACAGTTCAAGACATTTGAAAGGAATGGACTGTCTTTTTGAGTAATTCATCATTTTTTTAAAAGAGTCTATTTCCATCAGCTCACCCCCACCCTCCCACAGGGTAGAAGTGCAGGGGGTTCCTTCCCCTTCACAAAGTAAAGGAGCGGGACTCCAGGAGCATCATTTAATAATATAACTAGAAATATCAATGTATAATTTTATTTTCCTTAATTTGGGTTCTCCTAGAGAAAACCTTGAGACAAGAATTCAAACACCAAAGTTATTTGGGAGGTACAGGAAGTATTGGTAAGGGAGAGGGGAAGTAAGAAAGGTAAGGGAAGGCAATTGGAGGTTAATCCTTTCAAGAAATTCAGTCAGTGTAAAACACATGCCTAAGAATTTTCCTTGAGGGGCAAGGGAGCTGGAGTATTTATACACCAACTCCAGTCAGTAATTTGTTGAAAGCTTTCCTGGGGTGGGGGCTGCAGTAATACCGCAACACTCTGAGCCTGCTTCAGGTACTCCAGGAGGGCACAGTGGACTCAGTAGGAAGAGATTAGGCCCTCAGGTGCCTGGCTGACTGCAGTCCTACTAAGGGTGTTACCCAGTAACTGAACAGGAGTCCAAGTCTCCTATATTCTAGCAGTGCTTCAGCTGCACCAATTAAGCACTTTTAACTTCTCAATATTATCCATTGCCTTTTAAAATTTTATTCGACCTCCTTCTACATACAAAATAACATTTCAGAGAGGAAACTGAATCATATATTCATGAGTTTTTGGAGGAATCACACAGCTAGTGGCAGTTTAACTTAATATCCAAGACTCCTAACTTTCAAGTCAGTTCTCTTTACACCTGTGAACTTCCTTGGTCCTTCCTAGACATTCCATTTTAAAAATTATCAGTGCTAACATCAATATATTGCTCTTGCCTTGAATATGATGATACTGATTTTCTTGTCAAACTGATGTTCATTTGATGATATCTCTACCGAAACAATACACGCGTACAATCTGAAACATGTGAGGATGAACCTGACATCCACATGCTTAGATGAGTTATGTCCTAAGTCTCTTCAATATATGCATTACCAAAAAGATCCACCACATTTTCAGAGTGGGGCGAGAGGCCTCTTTGGCAATATAAACAGTAATAAGCTCTTTTTATTTCCTATGTTTTCAGATAACCCTACAGTGGAAAGAAATACTGTTGTCAAACAGGTCAGGAAACACTGTCTGTATTAAGGGCTGCACAGCAGGAGTGAGTGCATTAGGTGGGCTTTCTTCCAATCAGGCATATTTCTATATTCCTGAAAAGTAATATTCAGGGGTGTGGTAAATGGAGAAAAAGCCTATAACGTGACCCTGTTATAGTAAGTAAAGTTTTCTCTTGTGAGTAGTAGCTTTCACTTGCAAAGAGCCAGCACAGAGGTTTTGAATAAATGGTTACTCCAACTGATATTTTCCCCAACTAGTGTCTTGATTTTTATTTTTGACTTTTTGGAGTTTTTTGGAGTTTTTCCACCTTAGAAGTATCAAGGGTTCACATTGGCATTCTATTTGATTTCTTTTCAGTATCCTACTTAGACCAGTATAATGATGACTGATAGTTGTTTAGTAATAATAGGACACAAGAGAATGATTCCTGGATGGCTGTGTGTTTTCAAGAGCTTCAGTCATGCATGTGAAGGAAAGACAACAAGCATGGCATATATATTAATGCATAGAGATTCCACCTAATATCTAGAAAGGAAACAAAACAATTCCAGGGAAGATCATCATTATGTCTGTAAGAGATTTTCTTAAAATATTAGAATGCAATTTTAACATCTGTATATGAGAGGGGAAAATGTGTTTCCATCCTTCAAAATTGGAGCTGTTTTTGTGATGTAATTCAGAATGCTCTCCTAACCAAGCCTGCGTAGAGAATGGCAGCTCATCATTATGGCTACAGAGCATGAATTTTCTGTTAACAACATGGTAAATCATTCATCCAACAAATATTGTTGTGAGGCAAAGGGATATAAAAGTTAAAATTTCATGATCTTTGACCTCTTGGAGATTGAGCTCAAATGTGGAAGGCAGTTAACTAAACAGGCAAGTGTAGTGCAAAATAAGCACAAATTAGGGTATAGGGGAATACATAGGAGGGACAGCCAACCCAGTCTTTGGGATTCAGGGAAGGCTAGCAGTTGGCTTTGTGAGACATGGAGGAGCTAAAAATATATTCCAGGCAAGGACATTGTTGCAGGGGCAAAAGAAAGTACAGCACCTTTGGGGAACTGAAACTAGTTCTGATGGGCTGCAGAGTAATGAGCAAGGACTATAGTCTGGTAACCAATGGGGCTGGAAAGGCGAGGTCTTTACAAATCATGTTAAACAGTTGGAAACCTATCTAAATATAATAATTCATTAAGGGGGTTTTAGGAAGAAAGTGTCATAATCTTGTGCACTTTTGAACAATTGCTTCTGGTTGGCACCATGGAGACTACTCTTGGAAAATGTAAGACAGGGCAAGGAAATCCATAAGGATGCTGTAGCAATAATTCAGACAAAAGACAATGGTAGCCTGAACTAGAGTAGTGGTGATAAGTATAGTGAAAAATAGATTGATTTGAAAGATATTTAAGAAGTAGACTTTGTAGGCTCTGATGATTGGTTGGATGCCAGCAGGAAGGACAAGGAATGATCAGGACTTCTGGCTTGGGCAACTGGATAGGTTCTGTGCACCTACTGAATATTGGAAACTGAGGAAGAGATGCAATTTTTATGTATATAAGACACCCCCTGGAAATAAAATTGGTTTTTTCATAATAACAACATCTATAGTTGTTTAAAATTGTCTCAAGTTTCTTTACTTTGCCACCAGTTACATAGAATATACATTTTATAGGTGAAACGTTCAAGGCTTTAAGAAATTAAATGACTTGCCCAAGATTACATAGGTCATAAATGGTGACACCGAGACTGAAGCAAGATCTTATGTTTCTAAAACCATTGCTTATTGTGCTCTGCCTCCCTTCCCTGGAAGGTGCATTAACTCTTGTGAGCCACAGGGATAATATCTTTAGTAGTATTATCAGTGATTTTCTAAATGATGTTCTGATGACCTGACAGAGATGATGCTGCCTTCCGAGCTATTCAATCCACTTATCCTGCAAGGCAATTTCAATTTCCCAGAGCTTGCTATCTTTACTGGGATTTTATTTTTAAAAAGAACAACCTTGAAATAGTTTTTTCTCCCTTTCCCTTAAAAGTATTCCACAACTATGTTAGAAATAGATATTGTTACAAAAGTAATAGTTAAACATTCAGAAGTAGGTCCTCATCAGATAATCAAATCATTATATTATGGTATTTGCATGAAAAAATATCATGGAGTCTATTTTATGACTATAGGTAGATTATTTGCCATGGAAGTTTTAATGTATTATTCTATTTTCTGTAGCTATTGTCTTTGTATTACTATCTCAGCACCACAAGTGGTTACCTGATACCAGTATCCAGTATCAAAAGTTGCTTGTTGATATAAATCAAGTGAAATTCACTTTTCCCAAGTTTTCAAAATACTACTACTGATAAGTAATGAATAGAATCTTCTCAATCTTAATTTTCTTCTATACATATTTATTAAAATTTGATACCTGCTACAAATTATCTATATCAAAGTCTAGTGTAAAAGGATTCTGGGAAGATGGTGACAGCAACAAGCTTTGAATTTCAGTGTAAAAAGAGATATAACAACCACACAGAACAAACCTTGGACAAAATTAGGTGATAGACTACCCTCATGTACCGCAAAATACAAGCAGGTGAAAACAAACTATAGCCACAACACTTGATGTTATTAGCATTTGAGCAGGAGAAAGCAGAGGAAAAAAACAGGGAATCTGATGGATCTGAGAATAGGAAAACCCCCAAAGAGCTAACAGCTAATCACTGGAAAGCACATCAGACTAATTTGGAAGCAGCAGTTAAAATTGGGAGAGGTTTTGCTCAATTCAATATTGGATAAATAAAAGGAGTCCTTGAGGGGAGCCAAAAAAGTTGAGTCTGCCCGAAGACTCCATGCACTCTTGAAACCAATTTGCCATGGTTCTCTTTTAGGAGAGAGCCCACATTGAGGAGAAACTGCTGGGAGCAGAATCAAAATCAAGCAGGACATGTGAAACAGAGATGGTGGAAGTAGAAGGTCCAGATAAAAGTTGGGAAGGAGAAGAGAGCTAGGAAATCTCAGTAAGTTGCCATCTCTTTGAACATTACAAATAACCAAGAAAGGAGAGAGCACTATGAAAGGAGAAAAGCTGTCTGGCAAAGCCTCCTTCAAAAATTGAGGGAAACATTTTATATAAAAATGCACAAAGATTAAGTAGTGAGATCAATTCTCATACAAAGCTATTATATACCAAAAAAGAAAATAAGGAGCAGGATAACGTCCTTATAGATAATTTTTGTAAATGCTGGGAAGATGCTCATTGAACAGACCAAAAGAGTAAGCTTCTACTTTAGACAGAGCTAAAAGACATTAAGAAAATGATATATAAACAATGAAAGAATAATATAAATCAGTGTTAGAAAACCTTAGAAATTAAATGACAGAGCTCAGGGGTAAAAAAAAGAGTTAAAAGGAAATGAAGAACACAAAAGTGAGTAAATACCAGAGATGATGAGAAAATCTCTTTAAGAGAAATACATGGTGAATAAGAGGGAAAATATTTTAATTAAATAGAAATAATGAAGAAGACACAAAAGAATTTGAGATAAAGTGATAAATATTTAAGATAGGTTAAAAAATCCAGTGTATGAATGAAAGGAATCCTTGAAGAAAAAGACAAAAGTGAGGGAACAGGACAAATACTAAAACTCTGTAAGTCAGAAAAACTTCAGTTAAATTTTTTTAAAAATTGAATCTATATATTGAAAGTTCAGTCCATGTACTTTATTTATTTATTTATTTATTTATTTTTTACATCTTTATTGGAGTATAATTGCTTTACAATGGTGTGTTAGTTTCTGCTTTATAACAAAGTGAATCAGTTATACATATGTTCCCATATCTCTTCCCTCTTGCGTCTCCCTCCCTCCCACCCTCCCTATCCCACCCCTCCAGGCAGTCACAAAGCACCTAGCTGATCTCCCTGTGCTATGCAGCTGCTTCCCACTAGCTATCTACCTTATGTTTGGTAGTGTATATATGTCCATGCCTCTCTCTCACTTTGTCACAGCTTACCCTTCCCCCTCCCCATATCCTCAAGTCCATTCTCTAGTAGGTCTGTGTCTTTATTCCTGTCTTACCCCTAGGTTCTTCATGACATTTTTTTTCTTAAGTTCCATATGTATGTGTTAGCATATGGTATTTGTCTTTCTCTTTCTGACTTACTTCACTCTGTATGACAGACTCTAGGTCTATCCACCTCATTACAAATAGCTCAATTTCGTTTGTTTTTATGGCTGAGTAATATTCCACTGTATATATGTGCCACATCTTCTTTATCCATTCATCCGATGATGTACTTTAGATTATCACTTGGATAAACTAATGCCAGCTCATATTTTATTAAAACTGTCGGATTTTAAATAAAAAGAAAAAATCCTTTGATCAGCTAGGCAAAAAAAAAAAAAAAAAAAAAAAGCAAATGACCTATAGATACTAAATTGTTAACAGACTTTTCAAGAGTCACAATCACACTTTCTTTCATAATAAAATGGAAGACATTCAAGAAAAGAAAATGAGCCAAGGATTTTAGATACAGACAAACTATTACCAATATGCAAAATGCAGGAAATACTGTTCTCTTGAGCCTTTCCTAAGGAACTTACTAGAGAATGAGCAACCAAAATGACTAAAGAGAATTAAACATGTATAATATGTAGTCACTTTTAAAACAATGATTAAATAAGAGTTAGAAAAGAGAGCATACTGTATGTTATGGTGATAAGAAGAGGCAAGGTAGATACAGTATAACTATAAAAGATGGTGGAGAGTAAGGAGAACATATGCAAAAAATATTTTAATTAATTATAGTGGTGATGATAGTATTAATATTGTTATTCTACAACAGATGTGTGTATGATGGGAGATAAAGTTAATAAGCTATTCTAATTTTACCACCTCCTGTGCCTTTGAGAACTGGGAGTACAAATAATATGGATGAGGTTATGTGAAAATCCTGTAGTCCTGAATTTGAATTGCAAATATAAGTATGAAATCATGAGGTATTTTATCTTAAAAAATGATGTATATTTTCTGTCTACTGAGGAGCCCAGAAACAGTAGCAATGAGCATTCCTACCACCCAGATTGTGGTCCTCACATGCCATTCTCTAGTAAAGAAAAACAGTTTCCTGGAGAAATGGCTGATTCAGGCCTGAGGCAGGAAATGTACATGATGAACCTAAAAAGCTTGTCCAATTTATAGTGAGAAAGCTATAAAAAGACTTCTAGGGTCATGCCAAAAGGAACAACTTGAAGATCTTTGGGCGTTAACATCTTTTAACATCACAAATGAGAGATAAGCAGACACTAAATGCCTTCTGATAAAGGAACACACCATGACCTAGGCAGAGTCTTGCTAAAGAGATCCCATCTGAATTTAATTAATGGATTAAACTCCATGTTCCAATTTACAAAGGACAGAGGTACATAAATGACATTCACCATGAAAATGCAATCAGCCAAATCCAGACAGTTGGAAACTGTACTAGTCAAATGTCTGGGTCTTTCAATAGATACAATGTAAGGGCATGAGTGGGTGGGAGGAGAGGGAAATAAAAGGGGAAAATCGTAAATTGAAGGAGACTTTAAAAACATTTCCAAAAAAAATTTAAATAGCAAGACTAAACTATATTTTCTAGGGATTCACACTTGGGTGATAAAACTATTTTTTAAAAAAAAGGAAATGATTACTTTAGGAGTCAGGATAATGGTTAATTTTGGGGTGCTGCATACATGGAAGGGCTCCTGGAGAAGCTAGCAAAGTTCTATTTCTTGACCTGCTACTGATTCCATGTTTGTTCACCTTTAATACATCAATAAGCTATCCATCTGTTTTTAAAGATTTTCTATATCTGTGTTTTACTTTTAAATAAAATGTTTTTATAAAAATCCAGTATAACATGTAACTGTTCTAGGAGGAAACAGCATATTTTGTTATTTTGAGTATTTAAATAACTTTTATAATGAAGCCATGAATCCTCCGTGACTCGTTTTGAGTTAATTCATTATCTGACATTTGAGAACAATTTCAATGAGCAAGGACTTCCCCCATTGGTGATATCCTGCTTCATGTTGATAATCCTACAGCCTGGCATGTAGTAAACAGACAATAATATTCGCTGAAAGAATACTGGCTGCTTTTCAGATTGCACATTTGGTCTTGAATTTTAAATCTCTTGAAAACAGACACTTGTTCATTTGCCAGCCTTCATAAGAGAACACTACTATCACATCATAAAGCCAGCTCATTCTTTGTGATTTCACCATTAATCTGTGGACAATTTTATTTTTTAACAAGAAATCCTAATCATTTGAATAAGAAATACAAATCTTGTTTTCTTACATGAAAATTTTCCTATTTTAATCCCTTTAAAAATATAATTATAAAATAAAGATTTTTTAAAATTAAAATAATAAAATTAAATTTAAAAAAGATAAAATTCTTATATAAGTTAAACAAAAGTTGCTTGTTTTCAGATGTGAGAATTTATTCATATGGGAAGTCTTAGAAAGTCAGACAAATTAAATTACAGTCATTCATAAATTTAATAATATTTATGTATCTGGCTGTAAAATTGAAATTGTCCCTCCAAATCCCGTAGATATGTGCCCCAAACTTTTAGAGCAATGTTGCTAGAAAAAGAAAAGTCGACTAATAAAGGTTTTAGTTACAAGAAAAAAAAATTATATATATATATATATATATATATATATAAAAGAAAGTAAAGGAATGGTGGGTAGCATTATATAAATATAATGCCCATGATATTTGACATTAAAAAATTAAATTTTAGTTGGAGAATAGGGCCTACAATAGGAGTAATATTACACTTATCACCAGAAAATACACATCAAGATTTTATAAAGTAGAAACATGATAACCAGTCTGAAGCTTTCAAGAAAAATAATTTGTGCTTACGGTTATTTAGTTTGATGTTCAAACCTTAGGATCTGTTTCAGATATAGATTCATTTTTAATTATGACCTGAGAGTCTCCTAGTAACTTTCATCATGGTTATTTAACTGCTTTCTACACTTTTTTCTCTCCTTTGTTCTTTCTCTTTAGAACTCTGATTTCATTTTTTTTGTTTGTTTGTTTGTTTGGTTTTTTTGCGGTACACAGGCCTCTCACTGTCGTGGCCTCTCCCGTTGCGGAGCACAGGCTCCGGACGCTCAGGCTCAGCGGCCATGGCTCACGGGCCCAGCCGCTCCGCAGCATGTGGGATCTTCCCGGACCGGGGCACGAACCCGTGTCCCCTGCATCGGCAGGCAGACTCTCAACCACTGCGCCACCAGGGAAGCCCTGATTTCATTTTTTAAAGTGCAAAATCTATCTCTGTTTCCTAAATATGACAATTACATTTAGATCTTTATAGAAGGAGAGCTATTTTGAGCTGTTGCGTTTGCTTTCAAAAACCATTACCTGTGTCTTGGACAGAGAAACTTCAGAATAGACAAAGTATCTAAAAAGCAATTATCCTTGATTTTTCTCCCTTGAGAATTCAAAGCCATTTTTATCCTATGCCCTAGATAATATCTCCCTGATCAATTCTATTTTGCTGTTTCTGACATTATTTTTTTCTAAGATTTGGCAAATTTATACCATTCCTCCTAGAAACAGCTTGGAAAATTCCAAAAATACAAAGCTGTTTTAAAGTTTAAGTTTATAATCATAAGCTTTCCTAGTCCTGAGTGCTAATATTGCCAGCAGGATCATTTTTTCATACCCTTGTGTTGGTGATCACAGAATATTGTTCCATGCAGAACTCAGTATTGTGGTCAATTCAGAATAGGCAACAAATTTACCAACTGCATAATTATTAGCAAATTAAAGCTATTAATTACTCAGCCATGAAAACTTTAGATAAATCTGGAACTTAGAAACACATAGATGGTTTATAAGTAGTAATATATTTACTTTGTTTTAATACAGAGCATCAGACAGATGATGGAGGGGAGTCAATTCTGTACATCATTAAAACATATGGAAAAAATAACTCAGAAGTTCTAGTATACCAATACAAATGTACACAATGATCAGAGAGATAGAGGCCTACAGCCAACATTCACTTAAGGAGAGCATTTAGTACGAAAGCATGCCTAACAATGATAGAAGCAGAGCGTTTTCAGATGCCAAGCCCCAGTGCTGCTGTTTTGGGCCCTGCAAAAATGAATGACCAAGGAGATAAAGAGAGCTAGGATCCATCCTGTGCTCTGCTCACCAAGCCCTGCACCCTTGCATGGGACTGCCTTCTAATAGGCAAGCCACGCCTCCAACTGGCGGCAGTCTCAGAGGGGTGCCTTATCCTAAGGCCACTAAAAGAAAATATATAGGAGTGGACCCCCATCACTTTTTATTTTTTAAATACCCTAGTGATTCCTAAGGACTCTCCATGGCTAAGGGCAATTTTAGAAATAGCACTATTTCTCGTACAACATCCTTTCAATACATAGGAATCAGAGTGTAGGCTGTGAGAGATGTCTTCTGGGTTCAGTATTGCCTGTTATTACACAGAAGCCCCTTCCACTTTGGTTGTCTTTGTTGCCTTTGTCTGTCATGAAATGTATAGCATACTCCAGAAGGACAAAATTGAGTCTGTCCTGCATTGTATCCACTCTGCCTATCACAGTGCTTTGCATGAATTCAGTAAAAATTTCTGAATGAATGTATGTATGAATGGATAAGTGGGTGGGTGAATGAACATGTGAATGAATGAATATATTCATCTGAACCAGCAGTTTTGTACTAAGCTACTTTATCTTCATAATACATGGGTTAAATCTAGGTGGTACAAAATCAACCCAATGATAGTTTCAAACTCTAGTCACTCTATCAACATACTAGATATAATACTATTAAACAAATAACTTGATTTTCCCTCCAAGGATATCATAATAAGATGGTCATTTTGTCATTGTATAAAAACAACTGTAAAAATTAATAAACAGAAACCTAAATTAAAATAGAGTCAGGAGGCCAGAAGGGGGAACTCGCATACCCTATGACAGTAGCAAAGCCATCTCTTTCTTCCTGCTTGGTAAGAGCTTAGCCAATGAGAGACTGTCACAACTCAGCCAATAAAAAGCCACTAAACTTCAAACTGTCAATTCCTCCAATGGACTTTTTGTTTACTATAGCCTTCCCAGCTTCCCTTTCTTCTTTTTAAAGGAGTTTTCTTCTTGCTGTGGAGTGACTTGAAAGTGGCTCGCCATGGTTGCAGCCTCCAAACTGCAATTCTTTGTTGATCACAAATAAACCTATTTTTGCTGGAGAAATAACTGGCAGTCTATTTGTTTTAGGTCAGTACAACTTAAATCACAACTTATAGAAATTAAAACACTAAGAACAGTATAATGGCAGAGAGAAAAAGGAAGACACAAATAACTTTTAATTTCAGGAGAATTTGGGAACTTTATCTTTTTAAAAAAATTTTAAATCAAACTATAGTTGATTTACAATGTAAGGGAATATTTTATTTAGGTAGTCTCAGACTTGCTTAAAACTGAGATTGTTGGTTCAGGGAAAATAGACACAGAAGGAAAAAAAAAGAAAAGAAAAATTAAGTGTCAGCTGATTTAATGAACTATTGCAAAATTAAAATGAGATTTATGTTTTCATGTTATTTAACAGCATGAATGGATTTCTCCAGGGAGTCATCAACAATGACCATAGTTAGGCTTGTGTATACACATATGCTACAAATGGTGGTAAAATAAGACTCCTGGCCAAGGTAACAGCATGAGAAAATCCAGGGTTTATAGTCAGAAGTTTTTAAAAATTCTGGTTCTATTATGTGCTGCCTATAGTACATTAATCTTGCTAATTTCCCTCTTCAAGTTTCAGTTTATTCATAATGCTTCAGTATATTTCATAAGATTATATGTGAAAGACATACAGAAATTGCCTAATAGTGCAGAGTGCATAGCAGACACTAAGTATATGTTAATTTTCAGCCATTGATTTACTCATTGGCATGGCTGCAACTCCATAACCCTTGAGTCTCTTGAATCCTGAGTGGAAAGCCAACTTTCTCTCTTCAGGAGGAATCAGAAGCAGAGAAGATGAGAGTGTGCATGATGTGTTAGGCATGGAAACCTAGGAAGAAGAGAGTCAAGAAAAGAGGCGCTGATTTCAATTTCAAAATTTTAGAGTTGTAAGCTGGTAAACCTCCCTAAAATATTCACTTGCTTCTCACTCCCTTAAGCTATCATTTCTGTTAGTATGTTTTAGAAGATATTTTTTTCTTTCTCTCTTTCTAGTCCATTTCCTCTGTCTCCAGTTTATTTACTGTGGGGTCCCAACTCTGCCAATCCAACCACCTCATGGAAACCTCCTATCCATTGACCTTGCCACTTGATGATAATGCCCCTCATGGTCTCACTTCCTTCTTTATTCAACTGGGCAATGGGAATCCATCTCTAGTATCACTCTCCTATATAGATCATTCATTCCCTTGCTCCTGTCTCTGTTCACCTTACTCTTTTGAAAAATCCTAACTCTGGTTAACTCAACTCTTTACTCATTCTGCAGCTGAATAGAGCAGGATAAAGACACACAATTGTGGTGTCCCTTTAAGTTTGAAAATACAAGTGGGCACTTGGCACTGCTCTGCAATCTAGTTGCATTCTCCTAATAAATTAACTTTCTTCTCTTAGAAAACTAATTCACATCTTACTTCTTATACTCAAATTTCCATTATCTCCTCCCTTCTTTCTCACTCTGTCCTGATGACCTTGACTCCTTTATCACTCAGAAAATTAGAAGTAATAGCAAAAATACTTCTCCAACTTCCAATACCATATCTGCTAACCCCCCTGCTTCTGTTCCCATATACTCTACTTTCATTCCTGTTAAATATATATTCTTAACATTTTGTGTGTGTGTGTTGTGAGAACTTTTAGCAGTCTGGCAAAGACTATAAACTCTTTTCAGAATAATGTTCTTGAATGCATAAAATAAAATGACTAGGAATACAAAAAAATATTAAAATTTAACTATCAAGATGTTTAAAAACTTGTGTTATAGTAATATATGTTTCTTTATTAATGCATTACATAAGAAGATCTAGCAGGTGGTCTGACAACTACCATATTTTAGTGTAGTGAAGAGAGAAAGTTATATTTTAAGATATTTCCAACAGTTATGTGATTTGAAAATATCTATATTAGTACCCAATTCTGATTTGCTGATTACATTCATTATTGAAGGAAATGTTAAATTTCAATCAAAGATTAATAAAAAGAAGGATGTGGTCTTTTGCCCATTCAAGTTCACAAACCTTCTGAATTTTCCTGTGGGCTTCTTGGAAGTTGGTGGATACCAGATTTAAAACCTGAGATCAAGCCAACCCTTCCACTTGTACAAAAATTGGATTGATCCCTTAATCATTATATAGTGTACTTCCTTGTCTCTTGTAACATTCTTTATTTTAAAGTCTATTTTATCTACGAGTATTGCTACTCCAGCTTTCTTTTGATTTCCATTCGCATGGAATATCTTTTTCCATCCCCTCAATTTCAGTCTCTATGTTTCCCTAGGTCAGAAGTGGGTCTCTTGTAGACAGCATATATACGGGTCTTGGTTTTGTATCCATTCAGTAAGCCTGTGTCTTATGGTTGGAGAATTTAATCCATTTACATTTAAGGTAATTATCGATATGTATGTTCTTATTACCATTTTCTTAATTGTTTTGGTTTTGTTTATGTAGATCCTTTTCTTATCTTGTGTTTCCCACTTGGAGAAGTTCCTTTAGCTTTTGTTGTAGAGCTGGTTTGGTGGTGCTGAATGCTCTTAGCTAGAGCTAATCAATGAATTTGGTAAAGTTGCAGGATATAAAATTTATGTACAGATCTCTCGCATTCCTATACACTAACAATGAAAGATCAGAAAAAGAAATTAAGGAAACAATCCCATTCACCATGCAACAAAAAGAATAAAATACCTAGGAATAAGCCTACCTAAGGAGGTAAAAGACCTATACTCAGAAAACTATAAGACACTGATGAAAGAAATCAAAGATGACACAAACAGATGGAGAGAGATACCATGTTTGTGGATTGGAAGAATCAATATTGTGAAAATGACGATACTACCCAAAGCAACCTACAGATTCAATGCAATCCCTATCAAATTACCAATGGCATTTTTACAGAACTAGAACAAAAACATATTAAAATTTGTATGGAGACACAAAAGACCCCAAATAGCTAAAGCAATCTTGAGGGAAAAAAATGGAGCTGGAAGAATCAGACTCCCTGACTTCAGACTATACTACAAAGCTACAGTAATCAAGACAATATGGTACTGGCACAAAAACAGAAATATAGATCAATGAAACAAAATAGAAAGCCCAGAGATAAACCTACACACCTATGGTCAACTAACAAAGGAGGCAAGGATATGCAATGGAGAAAAGACAGTCTCTTCAATAAGTGGTGCTGGGAAAATTGGACAGCTACATGGAGAAGAATGAAATTAGAACACTCCCTAACATCATACACAAAAATAAACTCAAAATGGATTAAAGAGTTAAATGTAAGACCAGACACTATAAAACTCTTAGAGGAAAACATAGGAAGAACACTCTTTGATATAAATCACAGCAAGATGGTTTTTGACCCACCTCCTAGAGTAATGGAAATAAAAACAAAAATAAACAAATGGGACCTAATGAAACTTAGAAGGTTTTGCACAGCAAAGGAAACTATAAACAAGACAAAAAGACAATCCTCAGAATGGGAGAAAATATTTGCAAATGAATCAACGGATAAAGGATTAATCTCCAAAATATATAAACAGCTCATGCAGCTCAATATTAAAAAATAAATAAATAAATAAATGGGCAGAAGACCTAAACAGACATTTCTCCAAAGAAGACATACAGATGGCCAAGAGGCACATGAAAAGCTGCTCAACATCACTAATTATTAGAGAAATGCAAATCAAAACTACAGTTAGGTATCACCTGACACCAGTTAGAATGGACATCATCAGAAAATCTACAAACAACAAATGCTGGAGAGGGTGTGGTGAAAAGGGAACCCTCTTGCACTGTTGCGGGAATGTAAATTGATGCAGTCACTATGGGGAACAGTATGGTGGAGGTTCCTTAAAAAATTAAAAATAGAATTACCATATGACTCAGCAAACCCACTACTGGGCATGTACCCAGAGAAAACCATAATTCAAAAAGACACATGCACCCCAATGTTCATTGCAGCACTATTTACAATAGCCAGCTCATGGAAGCAACCTAAATGCCCATTGACAGATGAATGGATAAAGAAGATGTGGTACATATATACAATGGAATATTACTCAGCCATAAAAAGAATGAAATTGGGTCATTTGTAGAGACGTGGATGGACCTAGGGACTGTCATACAGAGTGAGGTAAGTCAGAAAGAGAAGAGCAAATATCGTATATTAATGCATATATGTGGAATCTAGAAAAATGGTACAGATGATCCAGTTTGCAAGGCAGAAATAGAGACACAGATGTAGAGAACAAACATATGGACACCAAGTGGGGGAAACAGGGATGGGAGGTGGTGGTGGTGGTGGGATGAATTGGGAGATTGGGATTGACATACATACATTAATATGTATAAAATAGGTAACTAATAAGAACCTGCTGTATAAAAAAATAAAATTCAAACAAAATATTGGCCATATGCTGGGACAAAAAGCAAATTTCAAGTGATTAAAATCTGACCTCAGTGAAATTAAACTAGAAATCAGTAAGATAACCAGATAATATCTCTCTATTTAAAAATTAAGAAATACTAAATATGTCAAATAACAAAATAAAAATTAGAAAAGTTTTTTATTTGAATCATAATAAAATTATCACAGAAGTTTAAGCATCAACATTTTTGTGGTACAGATTTTTTAAAAGTTGAAGGAAATTTACAGCCATTAAAATTAAATGCATAAATTTGAAAAGAAGTGTTGAAAATTAATGAATTAAGCATCCATTTCAAGAAATAAGAAAAAGAAAAGAAACCCAAAGAAAATGAAAAAAAGGTAAGAGTAGAAATCATTAGAGAAATGCAGATCAAAACTACAATGAGGTATCACCTCACATCAGTCAGAATGGCCATCATCAAAAAATCTACAAACAGTTAATCCTGGAGAGGGTGTGGAGAAAAGGGAACACCCTTGCACTGTGGGTGGGAATGTAAATTGATACAGCCACTATGGAGAACAGTATGGAGGTTCCTTAAAAAACTACAAATAGAGCTACCATATGAGCCAGCAATCCCACTACTGGGCATATACCCTGAGAAAGCCATAATTCAAAAAGAGTCATTCATGTACCACAATGTTCACTGCAGCTCTATTTACAATAGCCAGGACATGGAAGCAACCTAAGTGTCCATTAACAGATGAGTGGATAAAGAAGATGTGGTACATATATACAATGGAATATCACTCAGACATAAAAAGAAATGAAATTGAGTTACTTGTAGTGAGGTAGATGGACCTAGAGTCTGTCATACAGAGTGAAGTAAGTCAGGAAGAGAAAAACAAATACCGTATGCTAACACATATATGGAATCTTAAAAAGAAAAAAGGTTCTGAAGAACCTAGGGGCAGGACAGGAATAAAGATGCAGATGTAGAGAATGGAGTTGAGGACATGGGGAGGGGGAAGGGTAAGCTGGGACAAAGTCAGAGAGTGGCATGGGCATATATTCACTACCAAATGTAAAATAGATAGCTAGTGGGAAGCAGCCACATAGCACAGGGAGATCAGCTCTGTGCTTTGTGACCACCTAGAGGGGTGGGATAGGGAGGGCGGGAAGGAGACGCAAGAGGGAAGAGATATGGGAACATATGTATATGTATAGCTGATTCACTTTGTTATAAAACAGAAACTAACACACCATTGTAAAACAATTATACTCCAATAAAGATGTTAAAAAAATAGTATTTTAATAAAAGACAGTATCTATCAGCAGTTGCAATGTGCCAGGTTCCAGGCTAAGCACTTTACTTACACTATCTTAGCCATCCTGCTCTGTACAACCTTATTTCCCACTACTCTCCTAAATAAATCCTGCATTAAACCTATCTCCTCCCTGTACGCCAAATATGCTACACTTATTAATGCTTTATTCATTCACTAAATAAATACTTATGGAACATCTGTTATATATTATGTACCATGAAATGCAACCACTGACTTCCAGTTAGAGAGACAAACAGAAAGAGCCATGCATAATGATGAGAACTCTGACAGAGGGGAGTATTGCAAGTACAAGCCAACATCTAGCCCAGCTTTGAGAAAGTTTCCCAGAAGAGTTATGATCAGAACTGAATAAAGATGAGTGAGTGAGCAAGGGGGGATAACTGCAAACATTGTTCCAGACAAAGGCTATGTGCAAAGAAGTGAGAAAGACCATGTAGGATTGGATACCAGCAAGTTGATCATATGGCAGTAATATACCCTAAGGAGGCAAGTGCAGAGCAATAAACTTGGACAGATAGGCTGAAGGGGAATTTTGCTGGTCCTAGCATACATTCCTAAGGAATTTGGATTTTATCCTATAGTATAGACCAGAGATTGGCAAACCTATTCTGTAAAGGATAAGAGAGTAAAAATTTTATGGTTTGTGGGCTATGTGGTCTCTGTCACAACCATGTAATGCTGCCATTGCAGTGCACAAGCAGTCACAGACAATGGGTAAACAAATGGATGTGCTTGTGTTCCAATAAAACTGTGCTTAAAAACTGGTAGTGGGCTAGATTTAGTCCATGGACTATAGTTTGCCCTACCTGCACTCCCAGTATAGATTCTTATTTCTCAAAGTTTTATCTGAGGTCCAGCAGTAGCAGCTGAATATTTGTTAGAAAGGCAGAATCTCAGACATCACTGCAGGCCCACTGAATCTGAATCATTTAACAGTTTAATTGTGTGCACATTCAAGTTTAAGAAGCACAACTGGAAAACACTGAAAAATATTAAGCATGAGAATGACATAACAGGCTTTGTTCCAGTTACAATGTGACTCTTTCTGAATATCCCCCATCCAATATTTTTCATACGTGTAAACCTTCAACATTGTTCAAGCCCCAGCTTGAGTCTACCTCACCCATGGAACCATATGCCACCAACCTGAAGTGATAATTTTCTCCTCTGATATCTTAAGCACAAAAGCATGTTTTATCATTTAATTGTTTCTGTGACTTTTCATAGGTCATAATATGCCCAAGAATAAGAACTATCCATACATCTTTTATATTTCCCACGTAACAAACCTAACAATGAAATCTATGGAGGAAGAAATGTATTCCAAAAAAACCTGCCACTTTAGAAGTTGGTGTTGGTAATTTAGACTGGGGCTACAAAGTTCTTAACTGTGGCATTGGTATTGCCTTAGGGAGCATAGTTTCATATCCTACAGAAGCCAGCTTACATTGGGCTGGAAAATTCTCTAAAAGTGTACCTCTAAACCATGAGTACTTTTGGATGCACAAGGGCTGGGTCAGAGGAATTGCACGGCTCAAAAAGAAAAAAAAAAAAAACTCATCTAAAGTTTTGGGAGAAAAAACAGTTCTAGGCAAGGGTATCATCTTTGGATAGTTCCTCAACTCTTGAAAGTCTGATCTTCAGAAATATCCATCAATACTTTGTTTCACCATATCCAGAGGCTTCTGCAGTTCCAAGGCTCCAAACGCATCGCTGGGTTAACTCAGGACATTCATGAAATTTGTTATAATCTTGTTACCATCAATTGAAGGTATCTGGCATTCCAGGGTCATCTCATTTTCTCCTAGGATGGGAGGCTACACTGACCCTGAAGACCTTATTCACACAACCTTGGGTCTCTCTGAATAAAAACAAACATGAATTCCTAGTTCTCCAGGGATATCTAGACTGGAATGCTCAAGAGTTAGGGCACTTACTGACTCTCTCTCTGGACAGGCAAGGGTCTGGTATAATTTACCAGAGCCAAGGTTCTAGGTGACAGGACTAGGGACTGAGTAGAACAGTGCTGGTCCACGGGCTGTAGAATAGAGAACCAAGGAGGAAAAACTGAAAGAGAGACTGTCTAAGGGTAAAACCAGAATCAGAAAGACTATCTAGTGCAAGTGATCAGGATAGTTAGATAAGAAACTGGAACCATAAAGCAGAGCAAGCATATGACTAATGGAAAGTGGAAGACAGTGCCAGGAGTGATTCCCAGAGGTATGGGATGATAACTACAGGACTTTATGGGGTGCCAGAGACATTTCCTGTGGGAGAAGAAGAAGTTGTTACAAACACTCCACACATTGGAACAATAACATTTTGGTCTAAGTTAAATATATTTCATCTGGTTTTACAGGGCAAAAGATAACATCAGTCTATGTACCCCATAGTTTCCTCTGTATAATGGACATCACAATAGTTTTTAAAATTTTTCATGGACGGTTTTGGGGAAATTTAGATTCATTAACTTTTAAAAAGAAACAGATTTAAATTCCCTTGCCTGGCCAACTAAGCCCTTGCCCGTGCTTATCTAGAATGAGGAGTGGCACTAAAACACAGAGAAATCCCATCAAAATTGAGGCCTGGCAGCCACAGTTCAATTTAATGCCTAAATATTATCAAGTTTTCTTCAAAGAAATGCCATTAGGGAGGCATTAGAAAAGCAATGGGTTAGCATTTCAGAAATTGTCTATGAAAATGGTACCATAAATTATAGTAATGGAATAAAATTAACTTTGATTATTTATAATACACTGGGCCTCAGCATTCTATACAGATGATCGCATTGTTTCCTCACAAAATTCTTTTAAGTGCCAATGTATTTCCCATCTTATAGGTGAGGCACCAAGAGGCAGGTTCACACATAGCCAATCTGACCCTCTGATTTTAGCCACCACATGGATGGCAACCCACCATGCTGTGTGCTCAGCAACCTATAGAATCCTGGCTTCTGAAGTGATCACTGTCTAATGTAAAAGAACATTATCATCAATGCAAAAGATAGTTTCAGATATTCCTGTTTTATGAATGGTTTTACTAAAATACTTTTAATTACATTTACAAACTTTTCAAATATCAGTAACAGCTTTTCTCTCACAAATTCAGCCTCAGTGCTGAAAGTTACGGTGTTTTGTTTTGTTTTTATAATGTACATAAGCCTAAATGTTTCTCCAAATATAGTATTTCCATCAATCATCTTTCCTGTAAAAAGGAAACTAAAAGATCCCAGTAACACTGAATTTCATTAACATGCAGTGATTTACAGAACATTTCAGCATTTTAGCCCACACAGTTTCTATGAATGTTTCAGACTGGAATATGACAAAACCGCAATGAAAAATAAAGATGAGTGTACTGAAAATATAGCAATTAATTGACTTAAACATGGTAAATAATAACAAAAGATCTTTTTGAACAGAATAAGAATTTTTTTATGTCTACTTCATGATATCTATAAGGAAAATGGTTGAGTAAAATATATTATTCATTAAAGACAGGACTATTTTTTAAGAGTATATGTATGTTTACTATTATTTAAGTTATCCATAAGAAACATGGGAACTATGACATTCTGTACACTTATTCTTATTTACAGATCTTGTTCAGAATAAAAGAAAAAAATACTTTAAAACAGCTCATTTTCTTATTCCTTTCAAACGCTCTTTATTTTTATAATCCATCTTTTTTTTTTTTTTTTTTGTGGTACGCGGGCCTCTCACTGTTGTGGCCTCTCCCGTTGCGGAGCACAGGCTCCGGACGCACAGGCTCAGCAGCCATGGCTCACGGGCCCAGCCGCTCCGCGGCATATGGGATCCTCCCAGACCGGGGCACGAACCCGTATCCCCTGCATCGGCAGGCGGACTCCCAACCACTGCGCCACCAGGGAGGCCCTATAATCCATCTTTTATAAACTGTTTTGTTATTTCCATAAACTCTGAATGTAAGAGATATACAGATCATTTAATAAGAATTTTGATTATAAATATGTGTACAAAGTACCTGGAGTATCTTAACAAGTTTTCAAGATGAATAAACTAAATTATTTAGTACTAATTATGTGATAATTACACTATTTGTCCTTTTATATACATTATCAAAGAAGCTGTGGGATGTATTTTGCTATCTCCAGATGAGAAAGCTAAGTGACCCACCCAAAGTCACACAACTAGTAAATAAAAACTCAAATTAGGGCTTCCCTGGTGGTGCAGTGGTTGAGGGTCCACCTGCCGATGCAGGGGACACGGGTTCGTGCCCCGGTCCAGGAGGATACCACATGCCGCGGAGCAGCTGGGCCCGTTAGTCATGGTCGCTCAGCCTGCGCGTCCGGAGCCTGTGCTCCGCAACGGGAGAGGCCACAACGGGAGAGGCCACAACAGTGAGAGGCCCGTGTACCGCAAAAAAAACCAACCAAACAAACAAAAAACTCAAATTACCATTTGATTCTTTTTTTTTAATATATTTTTTTAAATTTATTTTTGGCTGTGTTGGGTCTTAATTGTGGCACGTAGGATCTTCGTTGAGGCATGTGGGATCTTTTGTTGTGGCTCTCGGGCTTCTCTGTAGTTGTGGCATGAGGATTTTCTCTTCTCTAGTTGTAGCGCATGGGCTCCAGGGCACGTGGGCTCTGTAGTTGTGGCAGGCAGGTTTAGTTGCCCTGCAGCATATGGGATCTTAGTTCCCTGACCAGAGATCGAACCCACAGCCCCTGCATTGGAAGGCAGATTCTTTACCCCTGGACCACCAGGGAAGTCCCCACCATTTGATTCTTCATATCCCAAATATTTCTGCATTCTGACTGACATCAAAAAGAAATCTTTGTATCAAATAGGTCTACAAGAATCTGGAGTAAAATGAGAATAAGGTCAGAATAAATGACAATGATTCTAACGACATTGATGCTATTTAAAAGCTTACTATGTACCTGATATTATGTTAAGCATTTTATATGTATCATTTCATTTAATCTTAAGAATATCATGAAATAAGTTGTTTTACTACCTCTGTTTTATAAATAGAGAGAAAAAAGTTTAGAAACTCATCTCATTTCAAAGTTAAATATCTTAATCTCCCCAGGATTAGACATGAAAATGTATAGAAAAATTTGTCAAATTTAACTTTAATGCATTGTAAGCCTATTAAAATTATGGTTATGAAGCCTATATATTAATGGAAAATGCTTGTGATATGATAGAGTTGAAAGGAGGGTATACATATTTAAATATACTACATTATTACAACTATATAAAAACAAGCTTAATGGAAGACTAGAAGACTAGAAGAAGAAATGTAAGTGAAAGGTAGAATTCTAAAATGATCTCCAATGATGTAAACAAATGGTACAAATGAGGATATTTAGAAAACAGAAGTTGAGTCACAGATGTAGAAAACAAAATTGTGGTTACCAGGGGGAAGCGGCAGGTGAGGGATAAATTGGGAGATTGGGATTGACATATACACACTACTATATATAGAATAGGTAATTAATAAAAACCTACTGACTAGCACAGGGAACTCTATTCAATACTCTCTAATGACCTATATGGGAATAGAATCTGAAAAAGGGTGGATTTGTGTGTATGTATAATGGACTCACTTTGGTGTACAGCAGAAACTAACACAACATTGAAAATCAACTATACTTCAATTTAAAAACTTAATTAAAAAAATTAAAAATGCAGGTGCAAGATGATTATGTTGCAGAGATCTCCCATACAATATCATGCTTATGGTTAACACTGTACTGTACACTTAAATTTTTTTAAGAAAGTAGATCTCATGTAAAGTGTTTTTACCACAATAGAAAGTAAAAATAATATAAAATAAAATGATCTTCAATGACCCATGCCCTTGGTGAAAACTGTGAATATGATAGAATTTCACTCCTATGATTATATTATGTTATTTTTTAAATTTTTATTGGAGTATAGTTATTTACAATGCTGTGTTTCTGCTGTACAGCAAAGTGAATCAGCTATATATATATACACATATACTTGTGTGCATGTGTACATATGTGTGTGTGTGTGTGTGTGTGTGTGTATATATCCACTCTTTTATAGATTCTTTTCCCATATATGTCATTACACAGTACTGAGTAGAGTTCCCTGTGATATGGCAAAAGAACTTTTGCAGATATAATTAGGGTTCCTAACCAGTTGAGTTCATCAAAAGGAAGACTATTCTAATTAATTCTAATTAGATGAGTTTTTAAAAGGAGGTCTAGAGATTGAAGAGATGCTCCTGATGTCCTGGAAGAAAGCAGAAATCTGTGAACTGCCTGTGGAAGCCACATGGCAGGGAACTGTGGGCAGCCTCCAGCAGCTGAGAATGGTCCCTGGATGACAGCTATTAAGAAGATGGGGATCTTCACCAGATAACCACAGTGACCTGAATTCTGACAACAACCTTAAAGAGCTTGGAAGAAGACCTCGAGCCCAAGATGAGAACTGCAGCCCTGGACAAAACCTTGATTGTAGCCTTCTGAGACATGAACAGAGGTGCAACTAAGTTGCACCCAGACCCCAAACTGTGCTTCAATTTTCTCATCTATATAATAGGGTTCAGGGCTTCCCTAGAGGCGCAGTGGTTGATAGTCCGCCTGCTGATGCAGGGGACAGGGGTTCGTGCCCCGGTCCGGGAAGATCCCATGTGCCGCGGGGCAGCTGGGCCCATGAGCCATGGCCGCTGAGCCTGCGCGTCCGGAGCCTGTGCTCCGCAACGGGAGAGGCCACAACAGTGAGAGGCCCACGTACCGCCAAAAAAAAGAAAAAAAAATAGGGTTCAAAAGAGTGTCCATCTCATAATGTTGTTTCAAGGATTAACGAGTTGATTCATGCTGACTGCTTGAAACAATAAGTTTTAGTTACCTATTGTTATATAAAAAATTACCCCAAAGATTAGCATCTTAATAAAACAAATATTTATTATTTCGTGATTCCTGAGTCAGACATCCAGATGCAGTTATCTGTGTCTTCTAGCTCAGGGTCTCTTCACAGACTGCAAGCAAGGTGTTGGCCAGGTCTGCAGTCAAGGCTTGACTAGGGAAGAATCAGCTGTCAAGTTCATTCATGTCGTTGTCAACAAGATTCTCGGATTGTTGAACTGAAGACCTCAGTTCAATGCTGGCTGTTGAAAGGAAGTTGCCCCTAGTTCCTTATCACGTGGGACTCTCCACAGAATAGCTCGCAACACAGCAGCTTGCTTCATCAGAGAGAGCAAGTGAGAGAGTGTGAGCAAGATGGAAGTCATGTTCTCTTTGTAACCTCATCTCAGAAGTGAAAGCCAATCACATTTGCTGGATTCCATTTGTTAGAAGTAGATTACTAAATCCAACCCATAGTCAAAGGGAGGGATTACACAAGGGCATGAATACCAGGAGGCAAGAATCATTAAAAGCCATTTTAGAAGGTTTCCTACCCCCAGATGCTTGAAACAATAGCTCTCAATGAATGTTAGCCACTATTGCTATAATTAAGTGCTTTTAAAAATAAGCTAAACACACAAAAAATAATAATAGCAAGATGACTTTTTGGTAGGCTTAAGAAACCAGTTTAACGAATTTTTATTGAATGCTATGTGCCAGACACTATCCTGTAAAGTAAGAATACAAAGATAAATGAAGCATGGTTACTTACCTTTTAAGGAGTTGATGGTCTAGTGGGGGAGAAAAATCCCAAAAAATGTCATGTCATTTGCTGTGATGGAAGTAGGTATACCTTTTAGTGGGGCTACAAAGAAAAGAGTGAATGGTCATCTTAAAAATTGAGGTGATGCTTGAGCTAAGTTCTGAACAATTGATAGGTGTTCACAAGATTGGGAAAAGAGCATTCTATGGAGAGAGAAAGCTGTGGATAAAGATAAGAACAGGCAAAAGAGCATGACATATTTGGGGAACTACTGGTTGACCAATATGGCTGAAGAGTAACAATACATAAGTCTTCAAAGAAAGTATAGATTTCTGGATGTGAAATAATTATGGTTTAGCTTGTCATGTGAATATGAAGACTTGGAGGTAGGACATCTAGGTGTAGAAAGGCAAGTCACATACAGGTTTCTAACTGAAGGGGGATTTTTGAGTTGGAGAAGTAGACTTCAGAATCTTCAGCAATCAGATTGTTAATTGAAATTCTGGGATTAGGTTAAGTCTCCTGGTGCAAGTGTATAGAATAATTAAGGAATGGGCTTGTATTAGGAACTTTAGGAAAACAATATTTAAGGGGCAAGATAAAAACATAAGAAAAAGAAGGAGTAGTCAAAAGGGTAGGAGTACAATCAGGAAAGCATGATGTCTTAGAAGCTGAGGGAGTAAAAATGTTCAAGAAATAGGGAGTGGTCCACAGTGCCAAAAGACAAGGAGAGATCAAGTAAAAGTGACCAAGTGAAATGTAGATGGTCAAAAGGAATCTGATTTAGTAGGCAGGAAGGAAAGTGTCAATTATCAATGCATACTGCAATTGTTATGTCCATTAGCCTTCTATGAACAGTATTATTACCCTTAGTTTCCATATGTACACACTGAACTAGTAACTTGCCAAATATCACACAGCTAGTGGATGGTGGAGCCAATATTTGATCCCACAGGTTTCAGACCCCAAAACTCACTCTCTAACCCTGAACGTAAACTAAAGTTTGGGTAATGCTGGTATAGTGGGTTGAATGTTGCCTTCTCAAATGATATATCTACATTCTAACCTTTGGAATCTGTGAATGTGACCTTATTTGGAAAAAAGGTCTTTGTGGATGTAATTAAGTAAAGGATCTGGAGATGAGATGTTCCTGTATTATCCAGGTGGGCTTTAAATCCAATTAAAGCCATTTTTATGGGAAATAAACGAGAGACACACAAGGAGAAGAGGAGAAGGCCATGTAAAGACAGTGGCTGAAATTAGAGTGATGCAGCCACAAGGTAGGGATGCCTGGGGCCACACGAATCTGGAGGAGGCAAGGAAGGATTCTCCCCTAGAGCACTCAGGAGGAGTCTACATTATATTTCATATTTCTAGCCTCCAGAACCATGAGAATAAATTTCTGTTGTTTTAAACCACTAGGATTGTGGTAATTTGTTATGGCAGCCTTAGGAAACTACAGTTGACCTTTGAACAATGCAGGTGTTAGGAGGCACTGCCACCTTGCTCAGCTGAAAATCCAAGTATAACTTTACAGTCTGCCCTCCATACCACAGTTCTGCATCCCTGGAATCAACCAACCACGGGTTGTGCAGTGCTATAGTATTTACTGAAAAATATCTACGTATAAGTGGATCTGTACAGTTCAAACCCATGTTATTCAAGGGTCAACTGGAATACAGTTGGTTTCTTAGTCAGCTTAGGCTGCTATAACAAAATACCATAAACTGGGTACCTTACAAACAACAGGAACTCATTTTCTTACAATTCTGGAAGGTAGAAGTCTAAGATCATGGTACCAGCATGATCAGGTTCTGGTGAAGACCCTCTTCCAAGGTCTCTCTTTTTTTTCTGAAATAAATTTATTTATTTATTTTTGGCTGCGTTGGATCTTCATGGCTGCACACAGGCTTTCTCTAGTTGCAGCAGGCAGGGGCTACTCTTCATTGTGGTGCGCGGGCTTCTCGTTGCAGTGGCTTCTCTTGTTGCAGTGCACAGGCTCAAGGCACGTGGGCTTCAGTAGTTGTGGCTTGCGGGCTTCAGTATTTGCGTCACGCAGGCTCAGTAGTTGTGGCTCGTGGGCTCTAGAGCTCAGGCTCAATAGTTGTGGCACACGGGCTTAGTTGCTCTGCAGCATGTGGGATCTTCCCGGACCAGTGCTTGAACCTGTGTCCCCTGCATTGGCAGACAGATTCTCAACCATTGTGCCACCAGGGAAGACCTCAGGGTCTCTTTTATAAGGGCGCTAATCTCATTCATGATGGTTCCACCCTCATGACCTTATCACTTTCCAAAGGCCCCACTTCCTGATACCATCACACTTGGGGTAGAGTTTCAACATATGTATTTTGGGAAGACACAAACATACAGTATATAATAATTGGTAATGGTGGGGGGTTTTTTCTTTTGTTTTGGGGGGCTTTTTGGGTGGGGAAGGGGTTGGCCACATTTTAGAAGAAAGAATCATTCCAAGGAAAAAAGGAATTAGATGAATCAAATGAACGATTTGCAAATTAAAAGCTTTTTGATTATTGCTATATAAAGGACCATTACTATGTACATTTTTTAGAAGATCAAAGCTGTCTTATCATTTGACTTTCATATCATTGGTATAGCAAAACCTCATAATAAACCATCAAAACAATGGCTTTCAATTAAAGCTTTTGTTTGCAATTAATAACAAATGCTTTAAAACACATATTTTCCTTTAATATTTTAGCACTTTACGGCAGTAATCAACTGTCTTTTTAAGTCATATTTAACAAATTTTTTCCAGAAAATTCATTTATTCAACAACATTGAGATATTATAACATCATGTAAAGCTGTCTTTAGCTTTACTATTAGAAAGAATGTTGGTGATCCAAATTAAGGAGTAGTCAGTGGTGATCGCTAACCAATATTTTCCCAGTGAGTCAAATTTAAGATTTCTAGCATATAAAGGGGAAATTTTCCATTTTTTAATTTTTCAAGTTTATTGTAACTTCTTTTTCTATGTCAATACGTTTTCATTGGTGGATCACCAAAGATAATACATACTCTTCTCCAAAGGTAATTTAGAGACCTCACATTACTCTTTCACCAGATTTATAAAGGATAAATGATTTTTATACATGGCTTCATTCCTTTTTACTATTTGACACTGTGGCAGATCCTGATTTTAAACACCATAACTCACTCAACATAATTATGCCCTATTTTATAGCTTGCTGTATTATATTTGAAAAGCACGTTATTCATTGTGGTCTGAAAACATTCATAGGATAAGTGTGAATGTATTACTTTAGTTAATGTTTCAAGCAAGGTGCAGATAATATTAAAATAGATGTTTTCTTTGACTGCTAGCAACACACACATTAGAGCAAAAAAAAATTATTTATTTTGAAAGCTAGTCATGTTATACTAGTATCTAACAAGTAGTGAGATAAATATCAGAAACTAGATTTTATTTTTTTTAACTTTTTATTTTATATTGGAGTATAGGTGATTAACAATGTTGTGTTAGTCAGGTGTACAGCAAAGTGATTCAGTTATACATATACATGTATCTATTCTTTTTCAAATTCTTTTCCCATTTAGGTTGTTACATAATATTGAGCAGAGTTCCCTGTGCTGTACAGGAGGTCCTTGTTGGTTATCCATTTTAAATATAGCAGTGTGTAGATGTGAATCCCAAACTCCCTAACTATCCCTCTCCCTCCCACCCTTCCTCCCCGTAACCATAAGTTCATTCTCTAAGTCTGTGAGTCTAGATTTTATTTTAATGCACCATAAAGTAAAAAGGAAAAGGAGATGCGGTTAGTTAATTAAAAATAAGTAAATTTTTACCCTCTTAAGGCAATTTCCAGGTCGTGTGGTGTTAATGGAAAGACCATGAACCTTCTACTCAAAGAGATATGATTTTTAATTTCTGTTCCACTACTGATTAGTTAAGTGATACAGCACACAGTAATTAAGCTCTCTGAGACTTTATTCTTACCTGCAATGGGAGAGTACCTACTAACTTCTGGGCCTCTGTGAAAATTAAATACAGTAAGTAAGTAGGGCAGTTAATAGTGACTGACAGATAATAAATAATCATTACATGATTGATGTTGTTGTTGAATCTACCTTTAGAATTTGAAGCATTCTCAGGACACTTCCATGATTTGTGAGTCTTCTTAGCTATGATATCATTCCTTTTCTCAACATCTCTTCTCAGATTCTTCTACCATTTGTTTGTAAATTTACTTTATTGCTTATAAATTCTATTACAGAGAATTAATCACAAATTTGAGATGTCTTATACAGCTGACTATATCATTATCATGTGGCTTCTTAATATTTTTAGGCAACCAAGCTCACTTAAGAGATATGGAATCCACAATAACTGAAGAATAATATACAGTTGACCCTTGAATAATGCAGGGGTTAGGGGCACTAACCCCGGCACAGTTGAAAATTTGTGCATGACTTTTGACTCCCCAAAAACTTAACTGCTAATAGCCTACTGTTGACTGGAAGCCTTACCGATAATATGAATCATCAATTAACACATATTTTGTGTGTTATATGTATTATATACTGTATTCTTACAATAAAGCAAGCTAGAGAAAAGAAATGTTATTAAGAAAATCATGAGGAAGAGAAAATATTTACATTTACAGCACTGTACTGTAATTATGGATACCATAAATTTGTCATCTGTTTACAAGATATCATCTGTCTGTCAGTACCTACATCAATATTGTCTTATAGAATACAAAGCACTATAGATGTTAGATGTATTACTAACACTAGACATTAGAAATGAAAAGATGGTTTGATAAAGAAATTCATATTTACAGGTAAAACAATTCATGCATTGATAATGAAGAAGCAGCAGTATGATGGCTTTATGGTAGCCTAGTATAACTGATACGATAGCCTCATGGTAGCCTAGCTTACACACTAATGGATGAATTGTTATAAAAATGTTATGGCGTATAATATTACAGTCATATTCATAACACAATATTGGAAAGATTGTTACTTTTTTAAAAAATCCACTTACCACTGATGATAGGCTAATACGTAGTTTCTCCAATTATGAGAGAGAGGGACATACTGTACAGTAATGTAATTCTTTGAAAGCAAATTATAAAACAGTAAGGAAACCTACACATTATTAAGTGTATACTAAATATCACTCACCATATGCCTATGTAAGGATAGATTGTCCACCTCAATACAAGTCTTGCACACAGTGTTCTACACAATGAATACTTAGGCATGATGATAATCACACATAAACATCTCATACAGTTCTTGCCATGTAGTTATTACATTTTCACACTCACACACATACACAACACATAAGTTTATGAACTATACAGCATGATGATTATTTAGTGTGCATTAAGGGGAAGTGAATCATCATAAAGGTCTTCATCCTTGTCGTCTTCACATTGAATAGGCTGAGGGAGAAGAGGAAGAGGAGGGGTTGGTCTTACTGCCTCCAGGGTAGCAGAAGCAGAAGACGGAGAGGAAGTGGAAGGGAAGGCAGAAGAGGCAGGTACACTCAGTGTAACTTTATGGAAATACATCATAATTACCATCTGAATTTTTGCTTTTTCATTTCTCTAAAAATGTTTCTATATGGTACCAATTCTTCTTCCACCATTTCCTTTGGTTTCAATGCCCATATCATACAAGGGTCCCTGTCATAAAAGAAGTCAAAAACAGTTTTGAATAATCAAAACCCTTCTGCCAGATTGTCGATTAACATCAATTTTTTTTCTGGCACTGCTTCTTCTACATCTTCTTTCTTATCATCTGGCACTGGTTCAGAAGCACTCATCTCCATCAAGTGGTCTTCTGTTCATTTCTCTGGTGTGGTGTCTATTAGCTCTTGAATTTCTCCAAGAGTCATCTCTTGAAACCTTTCACCCTCATCTTTTTTTTTTTTTTTTTTTTTTTACCATATCCATAATCTTTTTCATGATTTCCTTGATTGGTTCTGTCATAAATCCATTTTTTTGTTTGTTTGTTTGGTGTTTTTTTTTTTGCGGTACGCGGGCCTCTCACTGTTGTGGCCTCTCCTGTTGTGGAGCACAGGCTCCAGACGCGCAGGCTCAGCGGCCATGGCTCACGGGCCCAGCCGCTCCGCGGCATGTGGGATCTTCCTGGACCGGGGCACGAACCCGTGTCCCCTGCATCGGCAGGTGGACTCTCAACCACTGCGCCACCAGGGAAGCCCTGTCATAAATCCTTTGAAGTCATGCACAACATATGGACACAATTTTCTCCAGCAGGAATTTATTGTTTTAGGCTTAATGGCTTTCATGGATTTTTCTATTACAACAATGGCATCTTCAGTGGTGTAATCTTTCCAGACTTTTATGGTATTCTCTCTGTTGAGGTTCTCTTCCATTGCATTGACAATCCCTTCCATAGTGTACCACGTGTAATGAGCCTTAAAGGTCCTTATGACCCCCTGATCTACAGGCTAAATTTAGAGATGTTGTGTTTGGGGACAAGTAGACCACTTTGATGCCTTTGGTCTTGAACTCATGGGGTTCTGGGTGGCCAGGGGCATTGTTCAATATTGAAAGAACTTTAAAACATAGTCCCTTACTGATACGGTACTCCCTGACTTCAGAGACAAAGCATTGATAGAATAAATCGAGAAAAATGGATCTTGTTGTTCAGGGCTTCTTGTAAAATCAAAAGACTGGCAGCTGGTATTTGTCTTTTTCCTTCTAGGCTCAGGAGTTTGCAGCTTTATAGATAAAGGTAGTCCTGATCATAAGCCCGACTGCATTTGCATAGGTCAGTAGAGTTAGCCTACCCCTTCCTGCCTTAAATCCTGGTGCTAGCTTTTCTTCCTTAATAATAAATGCATTTTGTGACTTTTTTTCCCAGAATAAGACACTTTTGTCTGCATTAAAAACCTGTTCAGGCAGGTATCCTTTCTCCTCAATAGTTTTCTGAATTGTGTCTGGGAACTCGTCTGCTGCCTCTTGGTCAGCAGAAGCTGCTGCTTCTGCTATCTTGACATTTTTAAAGCCAAACCACTTTCTAAAATTATCAAACCATCCTTTGCTTGCATTAAATTCTCCAGTTTTAGATCCTTCACCTTCCTTTTCTTTTAAGTTATCATATAATGACTTCACTTTCTCTCGAATTATATTAGAGTCTACAGCTATGACTTTCTTATAGCAATCCTGCACCCACATAAAAGCTGCATTTTCAATGAGGTAAAAAGGTATTTCATGAAAAGTGCAAGGTTTTCATGCCTGCTGTCCTAGCTGCAGTGACAGTTTCATGAGTTTCCTTTTTTTTTTAAACGTGTCCTTATGCTGGATTCGTTTATCTTGGAATGGTGGGCAACCACCATTTCAGACCTCAATCTGCAGTACCTGTCAAACAACTGAACTTTTTTCTTGTCATGTCATGACTTTGCTTCTTGGGAGCACTTGCAGCATCACTAGAGGCACTTCGTATGGGTAACATGATGTTATTTAAAGTTATGGTATTGTACTAAACACAAAAATACACAAGAACCTTGAGAGTTCACTGCAATATGAAATTTCCTGGAGAGGTGAACTGCTCATGTGGAGACGATTAGCGTCACAAAGTGTTTTAAGCAAGTACTTGCAACACTTGTACTCTCTGCAATAGCAACAGGAGGTGGCTACAGAATTATTACAGTAGGACAGTGTGTACTACAGTTTTATGCAGCTACGATTTAATACTGAATCTTTATGTTTGTTTACATTTCTCTCAACTGTATGGTCTGTGTGCATAAGTTTTGATAAATTTTAACATTTTATTATAGAGTTGTGTATATTTTATGGTAGTAAATGGTAGAATAGTATCTACATAGATATCATGCATTCATATCATATCTTTTTCTTAATTTTTTCAGCATTTCAAGGCTACACAGTTTATCTGAGAGTATTTTCAAACTGTCACAAGTCTCCAGAATTTTTTCCGATATATTTATTGAAAAAAATCCACATATAAGTAGACCCACACAGTTCAAACCCATGTTGTTCAAGGGTCAGCCATACTTAGGAAATGATTCCTCAGATGCATCTGAAGTGAGGCAATGATAAATTTTTTGTCAATCCTTGTGTACAGTACACAAATAGTGGAATACAGTGCAAACTCTCAACAGTAGGTTTAGTCACATGCAGCACCTCTTATTTAAAAGTGGTAAATAGGGCTTCCCTGGTGGCGCAGTGGTTGAAAGTCCGCCTGCCGATGCAGGGGACGTGGGTTCGTGCCCCGGTCCGGGAGGATCCCACATGCCGCGGAGCGGCTGGGCCCATGAGACATGGCCGCTGAGCCTGCACGTCCGGAGCCTGTGCTCCGCAACGGGAGAGACCACAACAGTGAGAGGCCCACGTACCGCAAAAAAAAAAAAAAAAAAAAAAAAGTGGTAAATAAATCAGAGGTTTTAAAATTTAGGGTATTTCCTTCTTTTTTCTGTGTTAAAAATTACTCTTTAAAAATACCCAATTAAAGGTTTTTAGTCCAAGGTGGTATTTTTCCTTTCTCACACACACACACACACACACACACAACTAGCAAAATCATGTGATAATCATCTTTTCAGGTGTACTACCTGTTATTTCATAGTGTTGACCAAAGTTCAAACTCCTCTGTAAGAATAAGAGAGAACAGAAGTCTATCTAGGCTGGGGTTCTGGGAGATCAGCTTAAATGAGGAGTAAGGTAGGGCCAGGCCTACCTTGTGCAGGAACGATCCTAGGCAGAAGTGGAGGCAGGCTTCCATGGAGGAGGGCAGCTCAAGAGCCAAATAAACAATCCTCACAGACAATCAATCCCAAAGGGACCAAGCACAGAGATGAAAATGGTTACAAGGCACTAGGTCTGTAAATAGAGGTAAATATATGAAGAAGACAGATAAGAAGATGAGCCTGATAAAGACCCAGTAGGTAGAACCATGGACAATTTTTTCAGTTGTCCATGGTCTTATCCATGGGCATGAATGGAGCCCTTAAAGGTGTCAAATCAGTCCAAAGAATACAACCAGGAGATACTATCATTCCCTCAGTAGCTGACTTTGGCAAATGTTGGTTTAAAAGAGAGCCTTCAGTTCTACCTTCATCAAATGTTCTTTGAGCACTTGTATGTCAGGATGATCTATTAAATGACTTTCCTTAGTCACTTCAAGCTGACAATAAAACTTACCTTTACTAAAAAACAATTCATTGCCAGACCCAGGGTGAAAACATATAAGATGGGTCTAGAATATTATTTCTTGCCATACCAATATGCTAGGAAACGATTAGCTACTGGAGTTGTGTCAAAAGGACTTAAGGGCCAACTTTAAGAAGCTCTCACTAGCCAAAGTTGAGAAGATTTGAGTATCAATAAAGAAAACTGCAACTAATAGAAAAAAATTTTTAAATGTATACCCATAAATTCATAATAATATTTTAAAGATAATAATCATTGGTCACCTTAGGAGGATCGTAGGATTTCAATCATTATTTTGAAAACTGGTAACAAAGGAAAAGAATCAAAAATCTGTTATGCTGTTAAAACATACTGTACCTCAGGATAACTCAATAGCTGATGAGGGAGCTAACAAATGAAAATGAGTTGACAGAATTTCTTAGCCTCTAATGCATTAATGGATCTGGGGAATGATCATCAGTGGCTCGCGACATTACCAAAAAGGAGGCCACCCGACATTATATGTCTCCTGATGGAAGTATACATCAACTATGCAGTATTTTTCAAAAAAAAAGTGAACCTGAGTCTTATCAAACCTCTAAATCTAACTTCCAGTTCACAGAGGACAGAGGAACCTTGCAAATTGACAGCATAGGAAACAGTCTGATCTACAAAATCCAGACTGGAAAAACAATGCATTTCTTCAACAAACACATTTCAAGAAAAGAACAAGAGATTGAAGGAGAACCTATAGTTGAAGAGATACTTAAGAGACAGCAACTAAACTAAACGCTAATCTTATTTGGGGCTGGGGGAGAGAGAGAGAGCAAATTGGGTAAGTGGAAAAACATAAGTCCAGTCTATAAACTTGATGTGATAGGACTTTTTGCAAATATTTTTAGGCGTGATAATGGTATTAAGGTTATGTTTAAAAGAGCAATATTTATCTTTGAGATATACATACTAAAGTATTTACAGATGGAAAGACATGATATTTGGAATTTCTTTCAAAATAATCTGGAAAGAACTGGTGGAACGTAGATCAAAGAAATTTGACCATGAGTTTGTTGAAGGTGGATAATGGGATTCCTTATTCTATTTTCTCTACTTTTAACATATAAAAATTTCCATAAAATTAAAAAAAACTATTGACCTTGATGACATCCTTTTTGGATGAATTTTTGTGGTTAGGATCACAATTCTAAACATGTTAAAAGTTATCAAAAGGAAAGAACGTTGCTATAACCCCTGCCTTACAGTTTTGATATGAAGTCACAGTTAACACACAAAAAGTTCCTAGCCATTGTCTTGCAAATCAAAGTTGTCCAATAAATAATGGTTACTATTATTGTATGTTTGACCATTGTAGCATCCAAAGTGCGTGCTGCTGAAAAGACAAAGTAGAATCTTCCTGGGTATGTGGTAAATTGAGATTATGCCAGAAGCATCATCACTGCACAAAATAGAGGAGAAATAATTACCCAAAACAAAAGAGAAAATTGGTATGTTTCACCACAGGTAAAAGAACAGAGGCTGGGTAGCAAAAAAAAAACAAACATCCACCATATGGAGAAAACAGGAAACTTCTGCTTTAAGCCTAGTACTTGGCTTTATATAAACTAAGGATTCAGTACTGATAGGGTAATACTGGTAACATTTAAGTTACATCCTAAATCCAAACTAAATTTTTATGAAAAGATTTAGAGTATATGTTATGGTGATTAATTTTAGTCAGATCGCACAATAATTAATATTTAGTTTTAAGTAGAGTTCTTAAAAATATACATTATTATCTTCTAATGTCAATTTGAGAATCTATCAATATCTAACAATTTATATAAACTGAGTAAAATTTCACCATCAAAGTTATAGGATAAGTTTTTGAATGATATGCCTAAAATCATAAATACATTTTTGAAAGACCACAATTTACTCTGCCATGCACATACAAAAGTGTCTGACTGCAATGAAGAAAACCAAAACATAATATTTTAAATTTTGCTCATATAATGGCTTAAAATATTCTGTTCTGGAAAAAATGTTGACTTTTTTACATGGCTAAGATTTCAAAAGCCCTTAATTTCTTTCAGAAGGCAGTCTGTATCAGAAAACAGCACTAAAGTGATAATTACATTGGTAATGATTAAATATATAAATTTCCATTTAGTTAAAGCCTCACTAAAAAAACTGTTCAAAAGATATAGGAGGAACTTGGGGTAAATTATTTGAAAGATGCAACCCAGTAACTCAGCAGATATTTATGATTCTTCCTTTCTCCAAGAACTGTTCAAAATCCTTCGTATACAATGATGAGTAAGATACCATACCATCCCCTCCTTTAGTGCCCAGTGAAGAAGAGAAGACCTATGTCTAAAGAATGACTGTATGATACAATGAATGCCATGACAGAGGCAAAAACTCAATGCCATGCAAGATGGAAAAGAGGTGCTAAGATTTTCTCAGGGTCCAGGTGTAAGGAAAGTTGAGTAGAATATGAAATAAGTAGTAGCAGCACAGTTGACTGTAAATGAGAGTCATTAGATTACATACTCCAAATTAATAACTCAAATTTGTAGAGTCATGGTCACATCATACACATATTTTTAGAAGGATAACTTTGGCAGCAATGGAGATGGATTGGAGTGGGTGAGGCTGGAAACAAGAACACAGGAAGAAAGATATTTCAAGAGGGTTGAATTAGGACAGAGACAGGTGAATGGATGGGAAAGTTGTATGTGAGGCTATTTAGAAGGTAGGATTCAGGAGACGTTGTGAATGAGCAGAAAGAGGGAAATGGAGTAAGAAAAGCAGTTAGTGGTTCTTAAAGCAGAGTACCTGGAACAGCAGCAGCAGCATCCCCTGGGAAATTTTAAGAAATGTAAATTCTTTGGCCTCACTCCAGACCTTCCAAATAAACTCTGGATATGGAGCCCAACAATCTATGTTTAATAAGCCCTCCAGGCAATTCTGATGCATGCTACAGTTTGAAAAGCACTTACAGCGGTTGATTCTTAAAATTAGTTGCATTGGGGAATTGCCTGGGGAATTGCCTGGGGAGCTTAGAAAATTCCCACCCCAGAGATTCTGGTTTCATTGGGCCAGACTATAACCTAGACATCAGGATTTATATTTTTCTTTTTTTTTTAACTGAAGTATAGTTGATTTACAATGTTGTGTTAATTACTGCTGTACAGCAAAGTGATTCAGTTATACATATATATACATTGTTTTTTTTGATATTCTTTTCCATTATGGTTTATTGTAGGATATTGAATATAGTTCTCTGTGCTATACAGTAGGACCTTGTTGTTTATCCATTCTATATATAATAGCTTACATCTGCTAGCCTCAACCTCCCACTCCAACCCTCTCCCCTCCCCCATCCCGTTGGCAACCACCAGTCTCTTCTCTATGTCCGTGGTCCTGTTTCTGTTTCATACATAGGTTCATTTGTGTCATATTTCAGATTCCACATATAAGTGATATCATATGGTATTTGTCTTTCTCTTTCTGATTTTCTTCACTTAGTATGATAGTCTCTAGTTTCATCCATGTTGCTGCAAATGGCATTATTTCATTCTTTTTTATGGCTGAGTAGTATTCCATTGTATATATGTACCACATCTTCTTTATCCATTCATCTGTTGATGAACATTTAGGTTGTTTCCATGTCTTGGCTATTGTAAACAGTGCTTCTCTGAACATTGGGGTACATGTATCTGTTTGAATTATAGGTTTGTCCGGATACATGCCCAGGAGTGGAATTGCTAGATCATATGGTATCTCTGTTTTTAGTTTTTTGAGGAACCTCCATACTGTTTTCCACAGTGGCTGCACCAACTTACATCCCCACCAACAGTGTAGGAGGGTTCCCTTTTCTCCACGTCCTCTCCAGCATTTGTTATTTGTAGACTTTTTAATGGTGGCCATTATGACTGGTGTGAGGTGGTACCTCATTGTAGTTTTGATTTGCATTTCTCTAATAATTAGTGATCATGAGCATTTTTTCATAGACATCAGGATTTTTTTAAAGTTCCCCCAGGTGATTTCAGTGTGTGTCCACTTGTGGTAGACTGCTGGTTCTGATTGGGGAAGCTGAGTGGATAGTGCTGATACTCACCAAGGAAAAGGGGAAGGTTTAAGAGAAAATCTGATACCATTTTCCCAGGCTAACTGTTCTCTATTGAATCCCCAAAGAAGCACACCAGACCTTATTTAACTAGCTTTTCTATAGTTTACTATAGGCAAACAGATGGAAAAGTAACAAAAGTATCAAAACATGAGCACATTATAAGGGCATCGAAACTTTGAAAATTCTCCATAACACTCTTTTCATTCTCTGAATTTTTAAAACTAATCTCCAAAAGCTCTAATGTCCTTCTGCTCTCCTCTTCCTTTTATTACTAAATATGGAATTCATCAATGCTCGCTCTTCATTTAGTCCACACTCAGTCCTTAATGTAGTGGGTAAGCACACAGGCTACCTGTGTTCAAATCTTAGCTTTACCACTTGCTAGCTCTGTGGGCTTAGGCAATTTACTGAACTTCTTTGGCCTCAGTTTCCCCATCTTTAAGTGGGAATAACAATAGGACCTACCTGTTAGGACTGACTGAGGATTTAAAGCATTAATAATTGTAAAGTTCTTGGAACAGTGCCTGGCACATGGTAAATGCCATGTAAATTTGATTAAATAAAAATTTTTTAAAGTTAGCATGGAGCATTTGGTGTATAAATCAAAAGGCAATTCAAGGGCTTCCTAGTACAAGGGAAGTAATTTGCACAAGGCGAGCCTCACTTGTGTCTCCAGGAGACACATACAACATTATAACTCCTGTAACTAGACTGTCAAGTCCTTGCAGACAGGTGCCATGGCTTACTCACCTTTGTATTCCCACGTTCTAGCACAATGCCTAGCCCATGGTAATTAATAAATATTCATTGAATAAATGAACTCATGATGGATTATTCATTTCATTCATTAAGTTTTACTCTGTGTAGAAAATAAGATCTCATATGGTATCTTCCAAGAGGAAATAACCAGTTTGGGGATGATGATTTAAGCCAAAGTGTCCCAAGATGAAGGTAGAAGATAAAGAGAACTGCACTACACATCCTACCTCATTTAGCTCTAGCCAGGAAATCAGGTAGGTCTGGGCCTGCAGAAGGATCTATCAGAGATTCTGGGAGGGGCAGAGGCAGGGAAATGTGGTTGGGACTGACATTTGGAGTGGAGGGGGAAAATAAAAAGACTTAGACAACCAGAAAATCATTGTGAAGCAGTTTTCATTAGCCTAGCAGAAGAATAGGGCAATTTTATAATATCAGAAATTCTGCCAAAGAAATTAAAGCATTATTTAAGACTTGATAGACTTGGAATCAGGGCCAGCTCTGCCATTAGCAAGCTGCTGACCTTGCATGAGTCACCTAGCCTACCGAGCCTCTCTAAGCCTCAGTTTCCTCCTCTCCAAAATAAGGCACTGACTAATGATCCAGAAGGTCCTTTACAGTTCTGTAGGTCTTTGATTCTAACAGCAGACTGAAAATTTAAGCTCTTCCAAGGAAAAATAATATACTTTCTTTTTAATTCATGGAGCTATTGCAGGGACTCTATATCTCCTTTCTGTGTGCAATAATACTATCTACTCTTAAAATTTATTCTGTTTTAGACATTCACTTGTAATGATATGGACTGACACCCAGCTTAGGATAATTAGCAAAAAATAGAGCTTAATGCATTAGACCAAATTTATTTTTAACTTTGAGTCACCCATCACAACTCTGTAACAATATGCTATGAAAATCATAACAGTCTCTAAAGAGTCTTTGTAAAAAATAGCTTGAAAATACTACAATACCTATTTAGTTCTTGAACAATTTATTAGTAAGCTTAAACGGCTGTACCCTTCATCTGAGTTACAGTTGCTCTTTAGGCTTACAAAAACAAAACAAAATAAAGCAAAACAAAACAAACAAACAAAACTGAACCACTAACTCTGAAGTGGGTAGGTAAGAAGAATGAGTCACAATTCTATGACTTTTATGTTTCGATGCAAATTGCACATATCACACCTAGGGATTTGTGTCAAACTCAGGTTTAAATGGTGGAAACTGATTTATCTATTTACTTGGTTCACAAAGGTTTGGAGCCTCTAGGCAATCAATCTAACTGTTTGCAAAAAGACATCAGTTATTTGAGATTTTTACCTCAAAACCTACTGTGCCCCCAATGTGCTATCTCTGATTATTGTTAAATGAAGTCTCGGTTGGCAGAAAAGTTCACCATACTAGGGCTCTTGATAGCTTCAGAGAAATACTTCATTAAATTCTAAAGCACTGAAGCCATACCTCCAAAGCACAAGCAAACCTCCAGAGTTTCCTTCAGAAATTACTCACAGCCCAACTACTATTGGGGCCATAAAAGGCATAGCATCAGAACCACAGAGCTAAGGTAGAAACCAGTTCTTTGCTCTGCTAACTCCTTAAGGAATATTTTCTTGTTATCAAGATCTCTAAAGCCCCACAAAATACCATGTTCCTGGTCTACATCGACTTCAGATAAACACTACAAACATGAAAGTAGTTCCCAGCAACTGTAATTCAGTTCTTGCTTTGACATATAGCTGGAGTCATTCTCAATGCAACATTTATCACATTGAGTATTTCTAAGCAATCCGGAAGGTTCATGCCACTTATCAATTTATCAATAGTTTTGCCCAGTTTGTACATGATGAGTCTTTTGTGTTGGAGTGAGACATTAAGCTAATGAATAAATCTAGCTGAACACACAGCATCTCAAATTCTACAACAGTTTTGTTGTTATCTACTTGCCATCATAAAAAATTGTTCTTTATTAAAAATCTCCTCTGAAGGAGAGTCAGGTGCTCATGATGGTGATTAAAATGCAGAGAATCATAAGCTTCCCAAAGAGAGATACTAACCAGAAAAAAATTCTATGGGGAAAATTACAATATATGCTGTAGTAAATTATTGTCGTGTACACACTGACATTTTTGAAGTACAACTACTGCAAAGGTTAAAGGTCTGTTTTCATATGCAAAAGGCAAATGATAGTGAACACTTGTAGCTATTTGTTAAATCAGCTATACTATATTAAGAGTAAAAAAGAACACAATGTAGGTGAAATTGCTTCGTAACCTGTAAATCACTTTACAAAGAAAAAAATTAAGAGCTATGTAGAGAAAAATACTGAGGCACATCATCATTTAAGGGTGCTGGGGTGTAATAAAAGATAAAGAGACCTTTTCTGTAATCCTCTGAGAAAACAAAAACTTCTAGTTATATGTTGCCTCTATGTCATTCATATTTCCACAAGTTCCTAAAAGGGAATTCTGTGTTTGGAAGCGCTACATGAGAAACGAAAAGAGAGAGAAAGACAGAGACAGAGAGAGAAGTAGAGAGAGAGAGAGAGAGAGACAGACAAAGTGAGAGGAAGAATCTAAAGGGCTAGAAGTTTCGTATATTGCATGTATTCTATTAATACGGGACAATATGGATGAACCTTAAGGACATTATGATAAGTGAAATAAGCCAGTTAGAGATGGAGCGATTCCTTTTAATTGATTTTGATCATCTTTTGTTTTTCTCGGTTTTCAACTATTGCAAAAATATTCTTTCCTTTTGTTATCACTCAAGAAACCTTGTTCATGGTATTTGTTTTTTTAGCAGAACTTCTTAATTTTGATGTAAAAAGCTGCATCAATATTTTTGCCTTATGATTTGTATGTTTTCAATTTTAATTAATAAGACCTTCACTTCCCTGGCTTCAGAAGAACTTAATAGTTTGCCTTTTATATTTAGGTCTTTGATCCATCTAAGATCACCTATATATATAAGATCAGGATCAATTCTTATTTTTCTCCATAGAGTTAGGTGATGATCCTTCAGGGGACCACACTTGTGATATAAGTTGTTATATAAATATATAAGCCTGTCTCTGAACTCTCTGTTCTGTTGCATTGGTAATTTATGTGTATTTTTTTAAAAAACATCTTTATTAGAGTATAACTGCTTTACAATGGTGTGTCAGTTTCTGCTTTATAACAAAGTGAATCAGTTATACATATACATATGTCCCCATATCTCTTCCCTCTTGCGTCTCCCTCCCTCCCTCACACCCTCCCTATCCCACCCCTCTAGGTGGCCACAAAGCACCCAGCTGATCTCCCTGTGCTATGTGGCTGCTTCCCACTAGCTATCTATTTTACGTTTGGTAGTGTATATATGTCCATGCCAAGCTGGGACAAAGTTTATATGTTTTTGTACTAATCACACTACCATTAGAACAATGGCATCATTGTATGAATTACTCCTTTTTTATGACACTGGCTTAGCTCTTCATTGACCTCTATCCTTTCAAATAAATTTACTTTATTGAGTTTTTCAAGAAATTCAACGAGAATTTAATTGGGATTATATTGAATACATAGATAAATTTAGGAAGAATTTATATCATTTTAATACTAAATGTTTTATAAAGAATCATGGAATATCTCTCCATTTATATAGGTCATCTTCTATGATCTTTTATTAAAGTTTTCAAGTTTTCTCTAAATAGGGCTTGAGTGTCCATGGTTAAATTAATTTCTCAGACATTTCATGATTTTTACTGCTTCAAGGATTTAAATTATGAAAATATATATTTTATTACACTTTTTTTTAGCATCTTTATTGGAGTATAATTGCTTTACAATGGTGCATTAGTTTCTGCTTTATAACAAAGTGAGTCAGCCATACATATACATATATCCCCATATCTCCTCCCTCTTGCGTCTCCCTCCCACCCTCCCTATCCCACCCCTCTATGTGGTCACAAAGCACTGAGCTGATCTCCCTGTGCTATGCAGCTGCTTCCCACTAGCTATTTTACATTTGGTAGTGTAAATAAGTCCATGACACTCTCTCACTTTGTCTCAGCTTACCCTTCCCCCTCCCTGTGTCCTCAAGTCCATTCTCTATGGCTGAGTCTTTATTCCTGTCCTGCCCCTAGGTTCTTTAGAACCATTTTTTTTTTAGATTCCATATATATGTGTTAGCATACAGTATTTGTTTTTCTCTTTCTGACTTACTTCACTCTGTATGACAGTCTCTAGTTCCATCCACCTCACTACAAATAACTCAATTTCGTTTCTTTTTATGGCTGAGTAATATTCCATTGTATATATGTGCCACATCTTCTTTATCCATTCATCTGTCGACGGACACTTAGGTTGCTTCCATGTCCTAGCTATTGTAAATAGAGCTGCAATGAACATTGTGGTACATGACTCTTATTGAATTATGGCTTTCTCAGGGTATATGCCTAGTAGTGGGATTGCTGGGTCATATGGTAGTTCTATTTTTAGTTTTTTGAGGAACCTCCATACTGTTCTCCATAGTGGCTGTACCAGTTCACATTCCCACCAGCAGTGCAAGAGGATTCCCTTTTCTCCACACCCTCTCCAGCTCATTACCCTTTCTAGTTGGTTGTTGCTCCTATTGATTTTTTAAAATGAATCCTTTGCCCAACAATTGAATTCTCTTTTTAGTTGTAATCATTTTTCTGTGAGTTCCTTTGCTTCCTAGGTTTATGATTATATCATCTGCACATAATAATTTTCTTTCTGAACTTCCACCCAGTCCAATCTCTTGTTTGTATTTTTTCCTCATAGCATTGGCTAGGACCCCCAGTAATATGTTAAATGGTAATGGTAATCGTGGACATACTTGTCCTGTTTCTATTGGGAGATAATTATCCATGCATATCTTGCATCTCTGTATGTCTTGCAAGCAGAGACACTGACTGTCTTTTTATATTTTCTTTTTAGTGATATCTGTATCCAAAATAAAAGGCAGACTTGCTTACAGCCTTGGAAGAAAGGGATAGTGTCTCCCTCCAGAGTGAAGGACAGGCATACTTACTGCTCATGATAAACTGTTTGTGTTCCTAAGCTAGTTCAGGGTTTCTCTCCTGACACAACCTCCATTGTGTGTGCAGGTGTCACCTGGCTCTCTGCATGTGACCCTGTGGGAATTTGGGCTTGGGAAACTGGCACAAGAAAATACTGATATTCTACTGCTATTGTTGTGAATAATAAAGTCCTTTGCTTCTGAACCAGGAATCCCCTTATTCTGCCACGAAACTGCAGCAAGTTAACTTACAAGCTTGCAAGTAGGGTAAAATCTACAAGTGTTTGTAATAGCCCCAAACTGACAACAACACAAATGTCCATCTATGATGGAATTGACACATAAATTGTAGGTTATTCATAAATCTGGAATTCTATATACCAAAGAAAAAGAACCACTATATTAAAAAACATGGATGAATCTCACAAACATGACATTGAACAAAGGAAGCTAGACTCACAGCAGCACATACGTTATCTTTCCAAGGAAAATTAGTCTACAATTATAAATTAGAAGTCAGACCCTAGTTACCCTTGGGGTGTATTGTTGGAGGGTGGTTCAGTGGTAACTGGAAGGGACACTTGGGGGCTTCTGACATCCTGGTCATGTGTTTCCTCATCTAGGTGCTGTAACACAGGTGAGCTCACTTTGAGAAAATTTATTAATTTGTGTGTTTATCATTTGCACACCTTTCTGTATGCATGTTATAGAATTTATAAAAATATATATTATTTTATAGGCTAGGAATCAACAGAAAATAATCTGTATAACAAAACAGAGATTTGAAAATAGACACAATTCATATAGGAAATGATTATAACTGTATCTTAAAGGTGTCATAGCAAATCAGTTGGAAAAGGATAGACTATATAAAGTTATGTTGGAGCAACTGGATACCTACTTGGGAAATAAAAATCAAGCAAAATTCTTTTCTAAATCCTTGTACCAAAATATATTTAACAGGAAAATGTTAAATGCAAAAGTGATTCCATACTAGTATTTTAAAATGACCTAATTTATTTTACACTTCTGATGTGAAGTATTTTGTGTGACACAAAGGAAACTGTCAATCAGTTTGCCTTAAAAGAAAAACTCCTTTTAAAAATAAGCCATAAAAAGATTAACAAGTACCCTTGAGAGATTATTTCTTAGACCCTGCTTCTCCCCACTCATGAAGTCTTCAATTACCTCTAAGTTGTTCAGTGACAAAATTTGTTTTGAACAAAATGGGAGAATGACAATGTTGAACTTTATCTGAACCCTTTGCTCCCAGAAAGCAGTTCTGGGAAATGGCTAAATCCAAAGACCCACCATATTCTGGCATTTCCCCAAATAAAACCCACCTCCATCCTTACCAATAATTCCTCTGTTACTTCCCTCAGTACAAACAAGACCCCTTCCTTTTCTTTGAGTTATTTCTCATTAATGAATGTTCTCCCAATTGCAATAGCCTGAATAAAATAATTTCCTAAAAAATTAATCATCAGTAAAATCATAATATAATTGACAAATTCATAACAAATATCTGAACATATGAAGTTCTTATTTCCTTCACACCAAAAGACATTTATAAATCAATATTTTTTAACCTAGCAGATGGAGCAAAAAATTTTAAGCTTTCATAGTGCTCAGTACTGGTGAGAATGTGGGAGAAGCAGGCAGTCAATATATTTGGGTTTATGCTACCATTATTGGTGCAAATTTTTGGTAGGCGCATAGACAAATATGTCAAAATTAAAGCAACTTTGGCCCAGCAATTTCAACTTTAAGAATTTACCTTGTGTATGTACTTACAAAAAGGTGCCTTGATATGTGTACAGTGATGTTCACTCAACATTATTTTTTTAGAACAAAACAATAGGGAAAAAACCTTACACATTCTTTCATAAGGAACTAATTAAATAAATTATAGTTCACTTATATAACCAAATATAAAACATCTATATAAATAATAAAGAAGTGCTGGTATGAAGTGATTTCCAAAATGATTTCATCCATAAAAAAAGGTCAGTATGATTACATATGTGTATAGATTCCATTTTTGTGCACACATGAAACTTCTCATAGTCATCACTTCTGCACAGTAAGAGCAAGGTTTTCTTCTGTAGTTTTGGATGGGGTTTTCTGCCATACCTTTACAGTTACATTTCACCCATTTTCAGGTCTGACTTACTGGCTGTCATCTCCAGTCCTTTCTGGAACAAGTCAATTTTAAAATATAGAATCTGTGTCTATCAGTTTGTCTTTATCTCTTACCCTGAACCTTGCTAGGCCAGCCATATTCCCTCCAACTCCAATGCCTGTCACCACGAGTACCATAATATATCAGCCCAGATACCTCCAATCTACTATATATTCATTCATTCTCATTCTCTCTCTCTCTTCCCCCATCCCTGCCATCCCTCCTTTCTCTATCCTCTCTTCATTGCACATTTTATTAATTTGAGCATCAAATTTAGAAATAGCACGATTGCTTGGTGACTTTATGGTTCTGATATGCATCAGACATGGAAGGAAAGGAAGGAGATAAATGCTCCATCACAACTGCTTCCCCTTTATTGTCATCTACCAGAGAACCCTGAGCTGGTGCTAGTGTAGTCTTTCACTTCAAAGGAAACTGCCAGTTTCAGAGATAAGTATACTAGAAACTCATTGTTATTTATTCTAACCTTTTATGGTGCTTTTCATCTGAGCTTTTCAAATTCTTCAGGACAGGTATTATTTTCCTGTCTATGAAGATAGAGGAACAAAGCCATAGGTGAGATGAAGTGGCTTGCTGAAGGATTCAAAGCAAGCCTGTTGAGAGTTAGCAATCATTCTGGTTGTCGAGTCCGGCTTCTCTACCACAGTGACCAGAGGATCAATATCACTTTTCACCTCTGCAGGACTACTATTTCTAAGCCCTTACCGTGACTCTCTTTCATGCGAGATTTTAAAAATACTTCATAAATACATAACCTTTTCATTTCAAATACACCCAAAACCTGGGGTATTTCTCACTACATAGCCCTGAGACACTGCTACCCCTGTGAGTAAACACAAATGAGAAAAAGGAGGAAGGTGAATTTAATTTCCACCTCAGTCACTGAATTACAGCATCATCTTCAACAAGTGATTTTGCTTGTATGCTCTAACGTCTCGGCTGTAGAGTTTGGATAAAACTTCACTTCTTAGGAAAGTAAGAACTACTGAGATAATTTCTTTAAAACCCTTGGAGCTCAATGGTACTAAATGAAAAGAAAGAACAGGCAGCCATCTGTATCATTCTATTACTGAGTTAGGACTTCAGAAATTTGTATTGCCTCAGGAAGTTGTCTTCCCCAGCAATCCCTCTGATTTATTAAAGCTCACAGAATGTTTGCAAAGGCAAGAATAGAGAATAGGAAAGAAAAATAAACCACACACAATTTTGCCTCTATAAGCGAGGGGTGTGTCTCTGAATAACCTGAATAAAACCTAACGTCTTCGTTTACAGGCAGTGTAATTTTAGGTGGGTTATTTACTCTCTGTGCCTCAGTTCCTTTGTTTGGAAAGTGGGATTAAAACTAATACTCACATCTTAGTATTGTGAGTGTTAGTTAATTAGTTAATACATGTAGTTAACTTTATTAGAAGAATGTCCAACACATTATAAGAACTAAAATTGTGTTAGCTGTTGCTATTATTTTTGTTATTGATACTAATTATATAATTTATATATAAATATAATATATAATTTATTATATAATATAGTATATATTATTATATATGTTAGAACACATAAGATGTGGGTTTGTCTAAATCTCACAAATGACCCAAACATTCTATCAATTGGAGTTACTTTGCACTGAAATTTTCCTGTTTTGGATAAACCAAGAATCAACATATTTTTTTCTGTAAAGTGCCAGATAGTAAATATTTTTGGCACATTCTCTGTCACAACTACTCAGGGTTCAACTCTGTTGTAGCTTGAAAGCAACCACAAAAAGACTTAAACAAATGGGTGTGGCTATGTTCCAATAAAACTTTATTTACAAAAACAAACCATAGTTTGCCAGACCCTAAAATAAACCAAGAAATCTTTCAAAGTCATTGTTTTTACTTAGTGAAGTGAACTGGGACCTTAATAAGGAAATTACTCTTCCTGCCAAAAGACATGAGAGAAAACATGTTTCCCATTACTGCGCCCCAGATATCACCTCAAGGCAAGACAATGATACTCCTACAGGACAGAGTGGTCAGATTAGAAAGCAAAGCCATAGCACTGAGAGAGAAGCCACTCCTACGGCAATGAGTGGCATTCATTTTGCAAAGGACTGGAAAGAGCAATCATCTTTGAGAACATGGTTGATGAAGGTTTGGTACTTAGAGTGAACCTTGAGCCTTTATAGATGGAGAGACTGAGAAGTTTCTGAAATACTAAGGAAGGCTTTATTTAAAAGGCAGCAAGGGGGCTTCCCTGGTGGTGCAGTGGTTGAGAGTCTGCCTGCCGATGCAGGGGACGCGGGTTCGTGCCCCGGTCCGGGAAGATCCCACATGCCGCGGGGCGGCTGGGCCCGTGAGCCATGGCCGCTGAGCCTGCGCGTCCAGAGCCTGTGCTCCACAATGGGAAAGGCAGCAAGGTCCCAGCACACACTGGTATGAGTCGTGAACAACGTGGAGGTGGTGGTGGGGCTGGGGGGGGATGGTCACGTAAAAATTAAGGATCAGCATAACATGGGCCATGCGGGATGAAGAGAAATCTGGACCAGAACCAAGAACTACGCTCATAGCTACTTAAGAGATTTCACCAGCTCCCTAGTGAAAAGAAACTAAAAAATAATATCAGAACTGCTTCGTATATCACTTATAGTCATAGTACTGAGCTGAGGATATTATTCTATCCTCAAGATACTGAGATGTTGAAATAATTTCTTTGAAACCTTGTAGCCCAAAAAATAAGGTACAGGGGCTCTCCTGTATTACTTCATTACTAATTCAAGACTTGGTCAATTTGTTGTGCATAAGGACATTCTCATCCTAAGCATTAAATATATATTGTGTGGACTCCCTTGGGATGAGAGATTATTTTCAGAGAGGAATTTAGGGAAGAAGATAGTATGAAAAATAACTAGACCATGAGCTTCATAAGAGCAGGAACTCTAATGTTCTGTTTACCACTAATGCACATTATCTGAACTTTAGACACTCAAAACAAATGTTGAATGAATGAATGAATGAAAGTTTACACTGTATAATTATGGTTAGAATAACTATATATTATTTATATTTTTATTCTATGGAGTGGATTCAGTCATTCTCAATCCACTCAATGATTCACACAGCTCTATATTAAAACTCTCCTCCAGATACGGTCTTTACTATATGACTAGGTGGGCCTTCAGAACTACCATGGTCAAGATCTTTGCCCAGAATGAATAAAAAGAGTGACCATTAACAGTAAACCTATTTCTCTCTGTAACTGTTCTACATTAACATATATACACATTCATATATATATGAAGTTAGTCTCTCTGACTTGGCGCCAACTTAAATTGTGTCCTTATTAAAAGTTATTAGGCAGTTTTAAATATTGTACATTTCTGAAGAGACTTTGAAAAAGAAGAAAATAAATCACAGCATTTGGGCTCTCCTATGACACCAAATTGCTAGTGACTTTTTTTGGAAACTATCAGCTAAAGCAGAGTGTGCATATGTTTAATACAATCTGGATTTTACATATATATATTCATATATGTTATAAATTTATATGTGTATTATATATATTTATATTCATAAATTCTAGACTTTATATATTATGTATATGTACGCATATGTATTGGATAATTTATGATATCTTTTGCTTGAGCTTTGATGATAAGTTAGTAAGAGTCGTAACCTGGGCCAGTCCTTTAAAATGTTTTGGTTACATCCTATATTTTTAGAAACAAAGAAACGTTATATCTTCATGATTAAGTTTATCTGCTTTTTTTTTAATTTTCATAATACAAGACTAAATGTTTCCATCTGATTCTGTGGTTACTTTTTTATTGCCAAAGCTCTGCATTGTAAGGATGTTATTTAACCGTATTCAGCCAGAATTTTTTATGCTGTTTCCTACTTTTTGAGGATTTTCAGATATGTAGACTTTTAGAAAAATGAGTTGCCTGCAGTGCTTTGCAAAGGTACAATTACATCAAGGACTTCATAAACTAAAAGCCTAACAAAACTTTTTCCATGAAATTCTCTCTAGGTTGTTTTAGAGTCTCTAATGCTATATGTTTCAAAGTAACCAAAGCAGCAGTGGGACAATAAATAACATCTTCACTTAAGCCGTTCTGGTATAATCATAATGTCAATTTAAATTAATTTAAATTTGCATTATTAAGTAATTTGAAGATAGGATTTTCAATAATTGAAGATATAAAGATTTATCATAAATGAGACAGAGGAGCAAGGCTCATTCACAAGAACAGAGTAAATTTAAGGCACAAAGGGGCTTCTTAGAAATCTTTCTCCCCAGACTCCTAAATGTTATCCTGGTTATTTGAAAGGCATTTAGGGTGATTCTTTTTTTTTTTTTTTTTTTTTTAGCTCAGGAGGATATTGCAAAGAAAATGAGATTATGGCTAAGGGGAAGGCTTACAACTTTCAAAAAACTCATGTATAATATACATATGTATTATATATATATACACAAGGTATGTATATATATATATATATTATATATATTATAAAACATAAAGCTTGGTAAAAGGTTGTTTATAAACTGCAACTTTGAAAAATGAGATATTTCAAACACGCTTTCTGAGAAAGAAAAACAGAAACAAAACTTTATAATTGTCAACACTCCTTGGAAGTGCTCCCAATGAGGTGCTAAGAGGGGGCAATTAGAAAATGTGTGAGTGTTGTGATTAAGAATGCAAAGCCATGGGCTTCCCTGGTGGCGCAGTGGTTGAGAGTCCGCCTGCTGATGCAGGGGACACGGGTTCGTGCCCCAGTCCGGGAAGATCCCACATGCCGCGGAGCGGCTGGGCCCGTGAGCCATGGCCACTGAGCCTGCGCGTCCGGAGCCTGTGCTCTGCAGCGGGAGAGGCCACAACAGTGAGAGGCCCGCGTACCGGAAAAAAAAAAAAAAAGAATTCAAAGCCAGGCTACAATTTTAACAACTGGCTCTACCGCTTACTAACTGTTGGGGCAACTCTATACCTAACCATATTAGGATGAGTTGAGTTACCATCCAATAACAATCAACCCCCAAAACACAGTGACTTACACAACAAACTTTATTTCTTACTTATACAAAACTTACTATAGGTTCTCACAGCCTTCCAGGGAGCCATGATCCTCCAGTTGGCCTAACATTCCAGGCTGCTTGAATCTTATACCTTCTTCATATTGACAAAGGGCCTCCATGTCACAGCAGGGAAAGAGAAAGCATGGAGAACCCACACATCAGTTCAGTATTGATTATTGTGAAGTAGGTAGAAAAGAAAACTAAGATAAAGTTAACCTGAACTATTTAAAAATTATATCATTCAATTTTAGAACTTGAAAGGACCTAAAAATAATCCAGTCAAGTCCCTTTATTTTACAGATGTGGAAACAGATACCCAGAGAAAGTATAACAATTTTTGCCCAAGTTTACACAGACAGCGGTAGCACAGTTTGGAATCAAATTCAGATTTCTTTCCTAGCTTCCTGCTGGCTGCAATTCCACCACCAGCCTTTGGAAATGTACTTACACTCTTGTCCCTTCTGTCATCTCGTAGAGACAAGGGAAGCATGGTGGTTAGGTGTCCTGTCCCTTTTTAAAAATATATTTAATAGAAAACCCAGAGATGATGGTAATGACAGAAGGAATGTCCCCAGGCCTCAAGTGGTATTGTGACAGCCATTATTTATTTCCACTCATTGCATTTGAACAATGTGATACGTATTATCCAACCCCACTAAAACTCCAGGGTTAAATACCATATGGAAAGGTAACCCAGAGCCTTCTTAATCACTCTGTGCTGCAAGGTCTATTACTATCAGTAGGAAGAGCCAGAGTGCTGAGCTAGCTGTCACAGGTGGCTGAGTGAAGGGGAAATCAAACAATATGTCAAGATAAGTGAAGGGCCCACTGTTTATTGAAGGTTATAGCTGGCAACGACTAATACAATTACTTTTCCCTTGAACAGATTCAGGTTCAAAATGTAGCTTCAGTTACCTCTAAAATGAAAGGAATGTTCAGAGTTCTATTGCCACTTTATGTACTTAGACCATTACCAAATGAATGTTCTCCTTTCCCTTTCCCTGCTTTCCTTCAGACTCCAGCACTGTGTGTGGAAAGACAGCCCTCAGGTCATGAGGCTGAGCTGAGGAGGAATGCTACCCCAAAGCATCCTGGGATATGCTGGACCAGAACTATTGCTGTCTGTTACTTCTTTGCTAAACCACTCATCTTGCAAAACCAACGAGGTGGGAGGGAGACGCAAGAGGGAGGAGATATGGGGATATATGTATATGTATAGCTGATTCACTTTGTCATAAAGTAGAAACTAACACACCATTGTAAAGCAATTATACCCCAAAAAAGATGCTAATTAATTAATTAATTGATTAATTTTAAAAATGAGTTCAGAGACTCAATTGTTGCACAAAACACCCCAATACTCTCCTTAAAAATTCTTTTGTGAGATAACTTCCTTTTTACTCCCTATATAATGCCCTCTGACTTTAACAACTAGAAATATTATTTATTCAAATGGAAGCTTGCTTACTTTATGACATTGACATAAAATAGTTACATGGCTAAAGTTAGAGTGGCTCCACCCAAAGATTCTGCAAAATCTTGTTTAGTGTAGTGAGGACCATAATGACATTCTTACTAGTAAGTACAATACATATTTTTAAAACAAACAAAGCTGGTACCTCCTATTTTCTTAAAAATGGCATTGATGATATTCTTCCTCCAGTGGCTTATGGAGCAGAGAGGTCTAGATAAGAGTAAAAGCAGCCCCTTAGTAGAGTAGCTTGGACCTCTCAAAGCGGTTATTTGTCATTCACATCAAGCCTGAGCAAGTATTTGGGTTAGTTTTATATGTCAAAACCGAAGGGGAAGGCTTAGCAAAAACATTGTCTCTTGCTCCGAATAAGGCAGGCTGAGGAGATGTACATCATTTTGCTCACACACTGAACTCCCCTCCGTTTCGTTCCTGCTTCTCTCCTGCTTGGAGCTGACTCCTCCTTCCTGCAGCTCTGATTGAAGAACACAGCGGTTCTGATGGGGAGCTGTGCTCAGTGACTCACTCCCTCTCTCATTTTCTCTCTGTCTCTCTGTCTCTGAACCGGCAAAGCTGAAAACTACCTGATAAGCTCTCTGCCTTTGAATCCAGCTGTGGAACCAAATGCATCATTTTACTGCTCTTAAAAACTGAATAGAGTTTGATTACCTCAAGCCAAAGCTGCTTTGCTCCATAAGAAGGACCCGAAAGGACCCACACATCATTGTTTTTCAATCTACTTGAGGAGCTTTTGCTTTCATGCCTGAAACTTGCTGGTTTCAGGAGGGAGTTTTTGGTTTGTCTGTTTTTAATTGAAATGTTGAAAAGTTTCTTATTGCTGCTTTAAGTGGAACCTAATTTTAAAATATGGGTTGAGTCAGATCTAAAGGAGACTTGTCTGACCATTTTCTGCCGGGACTGACTGGTGAACATCTTGAGGGAAACTTGGTAGGAGATAATGAGATCTGATTTGCAACTAACAGCCATGCTTAATTTTGAGAATATTTATAGACTCATTGAAAAAGAAATTAAATATTGACCAAGGATAATGTCTGTATTTCTCAGTAACTTATCAACAAATGACTCTAGCCTGTGGAAAGAAAATCATAATTCGACAGATCTTTTAAATCCACCAGGAACCGTGAATATCTATCTTTTTTGCCTGACATGCTTACTGACTCTCGCAGGCCTGGCAGGCAGCATTTATTCACTAGTTTCCCTAATGAAAACGCGGAACAGAACTGTTGTGTCCATGCTTGTGGCTTCCTGGTCTGGGGATGATCTCATGAGCGTCTTGTCGGTGACCATCTTCATGTTTCTGCAGTGGCCAAATGAGGTCTCTGACTACTTCCAGTCTCTGTGCACCACCTCTGCCTTACTATATTTATGCCAGGGCCTCTCGAGCAACTTGAAGGCGACTCTCATAGTCTCCTACAACTTTTACGCGATGCACAGAGCTGTGGGGAGCCAGGCAGCCTCCAGAAGATCCGGCCAGGTGCTCGGCGTGGCGCTGACGGTGTGGGCAGCCAGTCTGCTGCTCTCCGCGCTTCCTCTGTGCGGCTGGGGCGCCTTTGTACGCACGCCTTGGGGCTGCCTGGCCGACTGCTCCAGCTCCTACGTGCTGCTGCTTTTCGCTGTGTACACTTCGGCCTTCGGACTCCTCGCCGGCCTCTCGGTCCCCCTCACTCATCAGTTGCTGTGTTCGGAGGAGCCGCCAAGACGCCACGCCAACTACCAGGAAATTTCCCGCGGAGCTTCCGCTCCAGGGACCCCTTCAACGGGGGGGAGAGTGCTTTCCCTGTCCCCAGATGATGCTCCAGGCTCGGCCCTGCGGTGCTCTGGAGGATGCTCCCCGAGCTCGGACACCGTGTTTGGACCGGGTCTGCCCGCGAGGGCAGGGCTGAGGCAGGGGCCGGGGCGCGGTGCTACCGCTGTGGCTGGAGCCTGCAGGCGTGAGGACCGGGGGACTCTCTATGGCACCAGGAGCTTCACCGTGAGCGTAGCGCAGAAGCGCTTTTCTTTGATCTTAGCGATGACAAAAGTCACCCTTTGGCTGCCCATGATGGTAAAAGTGCGGTTGCTCACAGCGCGCGGGGGGACGGGGAGTGTGCCAGGCAGTATGAGTGCGTGTTGAGACCAGCGTCCCCGGTTTGGAGGGTCACCCAGAGACGTGCATTAAGTCCGCTTACCAATGTATCTCGCTTGGTTTTAGAGAAGCACTTGGAGGAAGGCAGTTCACGAGTAGGACTAGCAGGCGCGAAGCCTTTGCTGCTAAGTGCTTCTCGGTTCAAAACTGCGGAGGAGGGGCTTCCCTGGTGGCGCAGTGGTTGGGAGTCCGCCTGCCGGTGCGGGGGGCGCGGGTTCGTGCCCCGGTCCGCGAGGGTCCGGCGTGCCGCGGAGCGGCTGGGCCCGTGAGCCGTGGCCGCTGGGCCTGCGCGTCCGGAGCCTGTGCTCTGCAACGGGAGAGGCCACAACAGTGAGAGGCCCGCGTGCTGAAAAACAAAACAAAACAAAACAAACTGGGGAGGAGGATGGGGATCGCTTTCAGTCGTGGGAGACTTAGTTTTCTGAGATCTCTCATGGTCAAGGGTGTCCTTTTCTCTCGTACCGATATCTGGGAGTATTCAGAAGAGAAGGGAGGTAGTAAATGGGTTTTTGCCCCCAATCTTCTGTCATGCCCTTCTCTCTGCTCCATTCCTCCCTGGTAAGGACGCCGCCCATCCCCAGCAGGGAGACAGGAGAGGAGTGATCAGAAGTAGAGACAGCAGAAAGTAGACAAAACAGGCTTTTGTTCAAGCCTCCAGGAAAAAGCCCAGCTGAGAGGTGGCAGGTGGTGCCCTAGTGTGACAAGCATGACCTGGCAGAGGTGAGGGGCCAGGGATGTGACAAAGGACATCTGGAGTACCAGGTACAGGTTTCACACATGCTTGCCTGTTTTCTGGAATAGCATTTTCTGTATTGTGACTGTGCTTCCCTGGTGGAAACTTGAGCAGGCAGCTAGCACAGACCAGGCTGTCAAGAGTGGAAACCCTCAAAGCCTGTGCAGTCTGGAGCAGCTGGCCTCCTCCCAAGGATTCCCAGGAGTCCATCACCAAAACTGAGGATGCCAGCCCAGGAGTAGAGCTTCTGGCTCTCAGACAGGAAAGGGCCCCGGAGAAGGGAGCTGGGGCAGCATGCTTGAGGGAGAGGCTTGGCAAAATGGAAAATGTTATCCTAGGATAGGTCTGAAGCTCTCTGCTTTTGCAGATCCACATGGTGGTCCAGCACGTCGTGGGGTTTCAGAGCCTTCCCTTGGAGACGCTCAGCTTTCTGCTAACCCTCCTGGCCACCACTGTAACTCCAGTGTTTGTCTTGTCCAAATACTGGACACACTTGCCCTGTGGCTGCATCATCAACTGCAAGCAGAACACACATGCAGTGACGTCTGATGGGAAAAAACGTAAGTCCTGAACAGTGCAGAGTTTGGGAACGATATGCATATGGTCAAATACAGAAAGGTGGTCTACTGAGGGAGTTGCCTTAGTAGGGGATGAAGAGTCCAAGGACAAATGAAGTGGTAAATAAAGGGAAGAAATTATAATGTGAAACAATTATTAGCACAGTATTGGAGTAAGTTTTAAATGAGGCAAGTTTAAAACAACTCTGTGAACTGCTTGTACATTGAATAATTATTTTAGGTAAGAAAAAAAGAGAATTCATTCAACACAGCATGAAGTCAACAAAGGCCTTTAGGTGTTATATCTACCATAGCTCTTAGCCTAGACTAGAAAGTAACTCCCCCTCCCAAGTCTACATATGAGAAGTCTGCATCTTTGAAAAGTTAAATACTCATTATATTAAAGTTCATTATTGTTGAGTGGAACAGTAAAGAAAAGCATTTTCTTTAGTTTGCTGCTTATATTCTTCCAGGGTTTTGGAAAATTTTCAAAGTAAGCAATAGGAGTGACTAAAAACAGTTCCAAAACAAATTTTAAGTGTTTGCCTCTGCTTTTAGAAAACATACATATATACATAAAACAACCCCACAAACACCTATAATTTCAAAAAAGGACAAAGGTGGCAGAGTTTGTCAATGTATGTTCATGTATGAATCTAGCCATGCCAGTTACTTAAAACAAACAAACAAACAAATAACTATGTTCTAAAGAGTACCTCTAGACCAGGAGTGCGGTCAATTATAAAACTCACTAGAGTGTAATTGTTCCTATTCTGAGACAGGAAAAGTTGAAGAATGACCTGTATATTTTGACTCTGCCAGGAAGGAAAAGGATATTTTTTTGTCATTCCAGACAAAAGATAGGATGTTCTACCATTTAATAAATCCAAGACTACATTAGTGTATGCTGAATTAACTGATCCATTAATTGTCCTTTGCTCAGAATAAGCAAGTATATTATTCTTTAACAGAGAAGAAAGAGTAAATAAAAACAATCCATCTTAGACTATTTTAAGGCTATGAAAACTGGAGACTATTAAAGAATATTCTGCAATCAATTCTTCAACAGGTTTATTTTATAAACATTAAATAGTCATGAACTGGTCATTTTCCATGTATTCATGACATTTAATGTCTAGATAATTTTCAAATGACCAGAAGATTTTTTTTAGTGTTAAGGATGCCATGAAGTTTTATTGTTAATAGATGCCAAATTCATCTATGCCCTTAAAATAAAATAACCATGGAGCTTGTAATAAGTATGTGCTTTTGGATATTAATATCCAGAGCAACAGTGATACAGAAAATTAATAATAAATCTTTTTGAACCACATAGAAGAACATAGAACATATAAAAATCACTTACAAGCCTGAAAGTTCTACCATTCTATCAAACATTGATATTTTGTCACTAAATTAATGAACTAACCCCATCTTATAGTATTTAAAATTGTGAGAGAGACAAGAAGAGTTTAGGGCAGTCATTTTTAACAACTAAAGGGCACCTCTATCAGAGCTGAAAACAAAGCAATGCAACAGATCTATCACTATAAATGGTCTAGGAAGCACTCTATCTTAATACTGCAAAATAGAAGAAACTACAGCAGGCTAGCAGAATCAATAATCATGCTAATATCTCATGTTTGAAATTAGAACCATGCCTTTCAAGATCAAAATAATATTTTTCCTCTAAAATTATCGTTGCCCTTATTTGTATTTATTTTAAAATTTCAGGGAAGGTGTTGAAATGTGAGCTTAGAGAGGCATGGCTTCGAAAATTAAATGTTGTGAGAAATGTTAGTTTACAATGGCTCCATTCTCTTTTTTTTTTTCTAACATCTTTATTGGAGTATAATTGCTTTACAATGGTGTGTTAGTTTCTGCTTTATAACATAGTGAATCAGCTATACATATACATATATCCCCATATCTCTTCCCTCTTGCATCTCCCTCCCACCCTCCCTATCCCACCCCTCTAGGTGGTCACAGAGCACTGAGCTGATCTCCCTGTGCTGTGGCTGCTTCCCACTAGCTATCTATTTTACATTTGGTAGTGAATATATGTCCATGGCACTCTCTCACTTGATCCTAGGCTCTGCCACAGGAAAAATTATAAGAATAAGAATGATGTACTTTCCTTGTCTGAGGATCCACCATAAATTTTCCTATTGCTAGGATGACACAAAAACAGAATTTTGAAACTCCAAAGATGGCTCATCCTCAGGTGGGCAGGTGCTTGATCGGTTATAGTACTTTGATTCTATGTAGTTATAGTACTTTGATGGCTCCAGTGTCACATTTAAGCTTTTTCTCCGTAACAAATTAATATCCCCCTTTTACATTCTTTTGCTGGGAACTCCAGAATAAAGAAAAGGAAAATATTTTTTCCCAACTCATATTTACCGTAGGTTCATTTTGGTGATATAAGCATAATTCTATACATCTCAGCTTCACTGTATGGATACTGAGAGACATGCAGCCAGAAAATGAATGTCAGTAATGGAAAATAATTTCCAGAAATAATAGTTATCTCCTGTTTTCAACAATAATCTGTATTACTAGTGTCTCAAAACAAAAGTGGCTTACAAAAAGATGGTTTTAACACAGAGGTCTCAGGTGGTAGACATATGGATTGGATATGGCTTTCAGACCCATTTGGTTTGCATGACATGATGCGTTTTTTTAAATTAAATAAACAGTTAAAATATTTTCTATAAAAATCAGATTTTCAGCTTCTGTTTTTTGACAAAGTCAAAATATCTGGTGACATGTTACTCTGAAGAATTATGTACATTTATAAGCTGATATAATTACTTATGTCTAAAATTGTCATTAGTAAGATGTGATTAAAATCAGAAGACTAGAGCTATTTTATGCCTTATCCATGGTTTTGCTTTTCAGAACAAATGTGACATTATACTTATTTTTCATAAGTGTACTATAGACTTCAAAAGACCCTGACTCTATTCTGATGGTCTTTAAGTTTCTTGTAAGTTACTAGTCAAATACTGTCAACTCTGTTATGTTGTTATAACCTATTACCTTCATTGGTTAGTCAGAATTTACCTCTAGTGTTAAGGAAAAGTCAATAACAAGATATGTTTCTATTATTTACATTTCATAATTAATGTACTTCCCTTAACTTAAAGATAACACATCAGGGACATTCTGCTTCCATTAACATATTTCTCTCATGGATCTGCTTAGCAGTAAAGCAATTTCACATAGAGGTTAATGACTCCAATTCTGGAGTCAGCTTTAAATTAAAATCTCTTTACCAGGTAAGTAATCTTAGGTAGGTTTCTTCTATCAGCCTCAGTTTTCTCAAATGCAAAATAGAACCAATATGCCTTTTATTATGTAGGGTTGTTGTTTTGTTAAATGTCATGACCTATGTACATAACTGTCCCTGGAATGCTCTAGTTCCCCACTGTATCTTTCTCAATCACACTTCCTTCTCATAGCCTACCTCAGACTGCTTCTTGCACCCAGTGATGTGGAAGTAGATTCTCCATCAGCACATTCTGCACAGTTCTTTAAAAACCTTACTCACTTTTGCTTTATATATTTCATAGTTATAATACACAGCTAATAAAATATATAGCCACAGATATCCATTTATATGATAAAATTGGCATTTTATGACAGTTTTTGTTTGCTTAATATCCTTGAATTGACCACTTGTCACTATAATTTTTTTTAGAGAAAAAGGAAACCCAACAATAACTAAAACGTCCTTTTAGTTCCTTCAGCTTTCACACTATTAAAGTAACTTTAAAATTCTAATTTAATTTTACTGGACTATATTACTAGAAAAAGTTAAGTAGTACAATAAATGAAATCGTGTATAATGTTAACATCTGTTTCTACTTTTCCATTTTCTTTGAATAGAAATTTTTGTTTGTATCCTGGCTCAATGAATGTTTTGGCTCAAATAATGAATGATACCTATAAATTCTCTTTCAGTCAGCAGAATTGGTGTATAAATCTTCAGTTCTGAGACAATTTCAGTAATAGAATCAGCATATGAATGACATGAGGTTGTATTGTAAAATGAATCAAATTTTACCTGTTGTTCTCATAGAAATTTTATAGTTTTTAATAAATTTTTCCACCAAGGATAGCTAAATGTGTGCTATAAAACACAGAACTATCCAAGTAGAAAAAAGTTTTGAAATGAGCCATGTTTGAAAGATGAAAATCAAAACATTACGTTGAATTTTGTCTACCATCTTGATATAGCTTCATTCTAAATACACAAAAATTATCTAGTATTTAATGACATTCACATACAACAATTGTATCACTTCTGTCACATTCTCATGTGTTATTCTACTAAGACTTTATACAGTATTCACCAAACAGTAGTGCTATATGTAAGATACCATCATATTTCACCTGATTTAAACCATGGAAAGTTCTATGTGTTCCTGCTAAACTGATCTTGTAGTTAATCAGGTATAGACAAGTTGTAAAGTGCTTCAGCTCACAGAAATATGGCTATATACTCTTTTTTACAATTCATTTCAAATTTATTCAGAAACGTACATATTATTTTTTAAAGTTTAAAAACTGTATTGTAGCATTATCTAATTTTTACTGTATGCATTTATAAACATATAAATGTCAGGAATGATATACATCAAAATATTTAAAGCAGTTATATCTGTTGTTGGTATTGACAGCAGAATAGCTCAAGTAATATTAAGAGCTTTTTAATAATTAAGTTGTAGCAAAATATAATTTCTAAACAATGTATTTTATCCCAAAATAAAGAAATGTAGAGATAATTGGTAGACTGATAGAGCTAAAACTAAAACTGAGTGGATATGAGACTATTCTAATTTATGGATAAATTTTTTACATAAAATTTCTTTAAAGACTTCAGTGTTCTGGGGTTGTATGTATTTCAAGCCTTCCATTGTGTAAGTGAGAACAGTTAGGCACAGAGTGATAAGATGGTTGAATTTGTGAGGCACAGTTGCTTTGCATTATTGACAAGAAGTAAACAAAGATAATTCATCTTCGTGAAGGTTGAATTCACTTTCCTATCTTTATTCATTTTGTATATCCAAGCACTGCTTATATCTATCTTCCTAATCATGGAATTTTGTTTTTGTTTTTACATAGCCAAGAGGAGATGCTTTGAATTCAATCTATCATTTCAACGAAGTTATGGAATTTATAAAATAGCACATGAAGATTACTATGATGATGATGAAAATTCAATATCCTATCACAATCTCATGAACTATGAGTGCAAAACTACAAAAGACTCTCAGAGAGACTCTCATAATGCATTCAATGCCATAAAGGTGGAAATCAGCACCACACCCTCTCTGGACAGCTCCACACTAAAAGGCATCAACAAATGCACAAACACTGATATTATAGATGCTAAACAGGATTCCCACAATGAAAAGGGTGTTGATCCACTGCTCTCTGAAAAAACAGAAGGTGATATTAAATATGACGAAACCACCCTTTTGGAAGGGCCAGAAAGAAGACTTTCTCATGAGGAGAGTCAGAAACCAGACCTTTCAGACTGGGAATGGTGTAGGAGTAAATCAGAAAGAACCCCTCGTCAGGTACAGTAAAGGTTGTTATTCCTCTTAAACCAAATATGACAGCATGCAAAAAAATTATCCGTTGCTTATTTCATTCATCCAACTCCAAGGTTATCTTCACTTAACTCAATTAATTTCCATAATACTAAATTTTATTTCAAAGTGTCTTTTTAAAATTTTTTAATTAGTTCTACACTTTCAGTCAAATTCTATATATTTTGGAATTGGCAGAGCTAAACAGGATCTTTGAGAAGAGCCTCTATTTTAACCTCAAAAAATCTGTGTAAATTCAGACTAGACTCTCAAAACTTATTTCAAATTAGTAAACTTGTAGGTTTTATATTTTTTCTTCACCTGAAAAGTTTACACAAGTGTTCAAAACAGGTTTGGGGGCAAATGTTTATACAGCTACCGGTAACCAGGTAGTCCTTTTTCAACTCTACTATTCACAAAGATTGCCTATTAGTCTTTTTTATGTTTTGAATTTTATTTCTTTATTTTTTTATACAGCAGGTTCTTTTTTTTAAAAACATCTTTATTGGAATATAATTGCTTTACAATGGAGTGTTAGTTTGTGCCGTATAATGAAGTGAATTAGCTATACATATATATACATCTCCATATCACCTCCCTCTTGCACTCCCTCCCATCCTTCCAATCCCACCCCGCTAGGTGGACACAAAGCACCGAGCTGATCTCCCTGTGCTATGCAGCTGCTTCCCACTAGCTATCTATTTTACATTTGTTAGTGAATATATGTCCATGCCACTCTCTCACTTCATCCCAGCTTACCCTACCCCCTCCCCATGTCCTGCAGTCCATTCTCTATGTCTGCATCTTGATTCCTGTCCTGCCCCTAGGTTCTTCAGAACCATTTTTTTCTTAGATTCCATATAGATGTGTTAGCATACAGAATTTGTTTTTCTCTATCTGACTTACTTCACTCTCTATGACAGTCTCTAGATCCATCCACCTCACTACAAATAACTCAGTTTCATTTCGTTTCATGGCTGAGTAATATTCCATTGTATATATGTGCCACATCTTCTTTATCCATTCATCTGTCAATGGACACTTACATTGCTTCCATGTCCTGGCTATTGTAAATAGAGCTGCAATGAACATTGTGGTACATGACCCTTTTGAATTATGGTTTTCTCAGGGTATATGCTGGGAGTGGGATTGCTGGGTGGTATGATAGCTCTATTTTTAGATTTTAAGGAATCTCCATACTGTTCTCCATAGTGGCTGTATCAATGTACATGCCCACCAACACTGCAAGAGGGTTCCCTTTTCTCCACACCCTCTCCAGCATTTATTGTTTGTAGATTTTTGATGATGGCCATTCTGACTGGTGTGAGGTGATACCTCATTGTAGTTTTGATTTGCATTTCTCTAATGATTAGTGAAGTTGAGCATTCTTTCATGTGTCTGTTGGCGATCTGTATATCTTCTTTGGAGAAATGTCTATTTAGGTCTTCTGCCCATTTTTGAATTGGGTTTTTTGTTTTTTTGATATTGAGCTGCATGAGCTGCCTGTATATTTGGGAGATTAATCCTTTGTCAGTTGCTTCGTTTCCAAATATTACTCCCATTCTGAGGGTAGTCTTTTCGCCTTGTTTATGGTTTCCTTTGCTGTGCAAAAGCTTTTAAGTTTCATTAGGTCCCTTTGTTTATTTTTGTTTTTATTTCCGTTTCTCTAGGAGGTGGGTCAAAAAGGATCTTGCTGAGATTGAGCTCATGGCGTGTTCTGCCTAGGTCTTCCTCTAAGAGTTTTATAGTGTCTGGCCTTCCATTTAGTCTTTAATCCATTTTGAGTTTATTTTTGTGTATGGTGTTAAGGAGTGTTCTAATTTCATTCATTTACATGTAGCTGTCCAGTTTTCCCAGCACCACTTCTTGAAGAAGCTGTCCATTCTCAGTTGTATATTCTTGCCTCCTTTATCAAAGATAAGGTGACCATATGTGTGTGGGTTTATCTTTGGGCTTTCTGTCCTGTTCCATTGATCTGTATTTCTGGTTTTGTGCCAGTACCACACTGTCTTGATTACTGTAGCTTTGTAGTATAGTCTGAAGTCAGGGATCCTGATTCCTCCAGCTCCGTTTTTCTTTCTCAAGATCGCTTTGGCTTTTCGGGGTCTTTTGTGTTCCTATACAAATTTTGAAAATTTTTCTTCTAGTCCTGAGAAAAATGCAATTAGTAGTTTGATAGGGATTGCATTGAACCTGTAGATTGCTTTGGGTTGTATAGACATTTTCACAATGTTGATTCTTCCAATCCAAGAACATGGTATATCTCTCCATCTGTTTGTATAATCTTTAATTTCTTTCACCAGTGTCTTATACTTTTCTGCATACAGGTCTTTAGTCTCCTTAGGTAGGTTTATTAATAGGTATTTTATTCTTTTTGTTGCATTGGTAAATGGGAGTGTTTCCTTAATTTCTCTTTCAGATTTTTCATCATTAGTATATAGGAATGCCAGAGATTTCTGTGCATTAATTTTGTATCCTGCTACTTTACCAAATTCACTGATTAGCTCTAGTAGTTTTCTGGTAGCATCTGTAGGATTCTCTATGTATAGTATCATGTCATCTGCAAACAGTGACAATTTTACTTCTTCTTTTCTGATTTGGACTCCTTTTATTTCTTTTTCTTCGCTTACTGCTGTGGCTAAAACTTCCAAAACTATGTTGAATAGTAGTGGTGAGAGTGGGCAACCTTGTCTTCCTGATCTTAGTGGAAATGATTTCAGTTTTTCACCATTGAGAACGATGTTGGCTGTGGGTTTGTCATTTATGGTCTTTATTATATTGAGGAAAGTTCCCTCTATGCCTACTTTCTGGAGGGTTTTTATCATAAATTGGTGTTGAATTTTCTCAAAAGCTTTTTCTGCATCTACTGAGATGATCATATGGATTTTCTCCTTCAATTTGTTAATATGGTTTATCATATTGATTGATTTGCGTATATTGAAGAATCCTTGCACTCCTGGGATAAACCCCACTTGCTCATGGTGTATGATCCTTTTAATGTGCTGTTGAATTCTGTTTGCTACTATTTTATTGAGGATTTTTGCATGTTCATCAGTGATATTGGCCTGTAGTTTTCTTTTTTGTGGCACCTTTGTCTGGTTTTGGTATCAGGGTGATGGTGGCCTTGTAGAATGAGTTTGGGAGTGTTCCTCGCTCTGCTATATTTTGGAAGAGTTTGAGAAAGATAGGCGTTAGCTCTTCTCTAAATGTTTGGTAGAATTCACCTGTGAAGCCATCTGTCCTGGCCTTTTCTCTGTTGGAAGATTTTTAATCACAGTTTCAATTTCAGTGCTTGTGATTGGTCTGTTTTTATTTTCTATTTCTTCCCGGTTCAGTCTCGGATGGCTGTGCTTTTCTAAGAATTTGTCCATTTCTTCCAGGCTGTCCATTTTATTGGCATATAGTTGCTTGTAGTAATCACTCATGATCGTTTGTATTTCTGCAGTCTCAGTTGTTACTTCTCCTTTTTCATTTCTAATTCTATTTATTTGGGTCTTCTCCCTTTTTTTTCTTGATGAGTCTGGCTAATGGTTTATCAATTTTGTTTATCTTCTCAAAGAGCCAGCTTTTAGTTTTATTGATCATTGCTCTCCTTTCCTTCATTCTTTTTCATTTATTTCTGATCTGACCTTTATGATTTCTTTCCTTCAGCTAACTTTGGGGTTTTTTTGTCCTTCTTTCTCTAACTGCTTTAGGTGTAAAGTTAGGTTGTTTATTTGAGGTATTTCTCATTTCTTGAGGTAGGATTGTATTGCTATAAACTTCCCTCTTAGAACTGCTTTTGCTACATCCCATAGGTTTTGGGTTGTCGTAATTTCATTGGCATTTGTTTCTAGGTATTTTTTTATTTCTTCTTTGATTTCTTCAGTGATCTCTTGGTTATTTAGTAGTGTATTGTTAAGCCTCCATGTGTTTGTATTTTTTACAGATTTTTTCCTGTAATTGATATCTAGTCTCATAGCGTTGTGGTCAGAACAGATATTTGATACAATTTCAATTTTCTTAAATTTACCAAGGCTTGATTTGTGACCCAAGATATGATCTATCCTGGAAAATGTTCCATGAGCACTTGAGAAGAAAGTGTAATCTGCTGTTTTTGGATGGAATGTCCTATAAATATCAATTAAGTCCATCTTGTTTAATGTGTCATTTAAAGCTTGTGTTTCTTTTTTTATTTTCATTTTAGGTGATCTGTCCATTGGTGAAAATGGGGTGTTAACGTCCCCTACTATGAATGTGTTACTGTCGATTTCCCTTTTTATGGCTGTTAGCATTTGCCTTATGTATTGAGGTGCTCTTATGTTGGGTGCATACATATTTACAATTGTTATATCTTCTTCTTAGATTGATCCCTTGATCATTATGTGGTGTCCTTCTTTGTCTCTTCTAATATTCTTTATTTTAAAGTCTATTTTGTCTGATATGAGAATTGCTACTCCAGCTTTCTTTTGATTTCCATTTGCATGGAATATCTTTTTCCATCCCCTCCCTTTCAGTCTGTATGTGTTCCTAGGTCTGAAGTGGGTCTCTTGTAGACAGCATATGTATGGGTCTTGTTTTTGTATACATTCAGCCATTCTATTTCTTTGGGTTGGAGCATTTAATCTGTTTACATTCAAGGTAATTATCAATATGTATGTTCCTATTACCATTTTCTTAATTATTTTGGGTTGTTATTGTAAGTCTTTTCCTTCTCTTGTGTTTTCTGCCTAGAGAAGTTCCTTTAGCATTTGTTGTAGAGCTGGTTTGGTGGTGCTGAATTCTCTAAGCTTTTTCTTATTTGTAAAGGTTTTAATTTCTCCATCAAATCTGAATGAGATCCTTGTTGGCTAGAATCATCTTGGTTGTAGGTTTTTCCCTTTCATCACTTTAAATATGTCCTGCCAGTCCCTTCTGGCTTGCAGAGTTTCTGCTGAAAGATCAGCTGTTAACCTTACATTGACTCCCTTGTTTGTTATTTGTTGCTTTTCCCTTGTTGTTTTTAATATTTTTTCTTTGTATTTAATTTTTGATAGTTTGATTAATATCTGTCTTGGTGTGTTTCTCCTTGGATTTATTCTGTGTGGGACTCTCTGGGCTTTCTGGACTTGACTGACTATTTCCTTACCCATATTTTGGAAGTTTTCAACTGTAATTTCTTCAAATATTTTCTCAGTACCTTTTTTTTTCTCTTTTTCCTTTGAGACCCGTATAATTCGAATGTTGGTGCATTTAATGTTGCCCAGAGGTCTCTGAGATTGTCCTCAATTCTTTTCATTCTTTTTTCTTTATTCTTCTCTGTGGTAGTTATTTCCACTATTTTATCTTCCAGGTCACTTATCCGTTCTTCTGCCTCAGTTATTCTGCTATTGATTCCTTCTAGCGAATGTTTACTTTCATTTATTGTGTTGTTCATCATTGTTTGTTTGCTCTTTAGTTCTTCTAGGTCCTTGTTAAACATTTCTTGTATTTTCTCCATTGTATTTCCAAGATTTTCGCTCATCTTTTCTTTTTTTTCTTTTTTTTCTTTCTGTATGCAGGCGTCTCACCGTTGTGGCCTCTCCCTTTGCAGAGCACAGGCTCTGGACGTGCAAGTTCAGTGGCCATGGCTCATGGGCCCAGCCGCTCTGCGGCATATGGGATCTTCCCGGACCGGGGCATGAACCCGTGTCCCCTGCATTGGCAGGCAGACTCTCAACCACTGTACCACCAGGGAAGCCCTTTGATCATCTTTTCTAACATTACTCTGAATTCTTTTTTAGGTAGCCTGCCAATTTCTTCTCTTTTTTTGGTCTGGCGGGTTTTTACCTTGCTCCTTCATCTGCTGTATATTTCTCTGTCTTCTCATTTTGCTTAACTTACTCTGTTTGGGGTCTCCTTTTCGCAGGCTGCAGGTTCGTAGTTCCCATTGTTTTTGTTGTCTGCTCCCAGTGGGTAAGGTTGGTTCAGTGGGTTGTGTAGGCTTCCTGATGGAGGCGTCTGGTGCCTGTGGTCTGGTGTATGAGGCTGGATCTTGTCTTTTTGGTGGATAGGACCACATTCAGTGGTGTGTTTTGGGGTGTCTGTGGCCTTATTATGATTTTAGGCAGCCTCTCTGCTAATGGGTGGGTTTGTGTTCCTGTCTTGCTAGTTGTTTGGCATAGGGTGTCCAGCACTTTAGCTTGCTGGTCTTTGAGCGGAGCTGTGTCTTAGCGTTGAGATGGAGATCTCTGGGAGAGCTTTTGCCATTTGATATTACATGGGGCCAGGAGGTCTCTGGTGGGCCAATGTCCTGAACTCGGCTCTCTCACCTCAGAGACTCAGGCCTGACCCCCAGCCAGAGCACCAAGACCCTGTCAGCCACACGGCTCAGAAGAAAGGGGAGATAAAATAAGAAAGAAAAAAGAAAGAAAGAAAATAATGTTATTAAAATAGAAAAAAATATTAAAAATAAAACAGTAATAAAAAAAAAGAAAGACAGAAAGGAAGAAGAGAGCAACCAAAGTAAAAATCAAATCCACCAATGGTAACAAGCGCTAAAACACTATACTAAAAAAAATGGACAGTGAGAACCCTAGGACAAGTGGAAAAAGCAAAGCTATACAGACAAAATCACACAAAGAAGCATGCACATACACACTCACAAAAAGAGAAAAAGGAAAAAAAAATATACATATATATAAAAAATTTTAAAAGGAAGAGAGCAACCAAATCAATAAACAAATCTACCGATGATATTAAGCTCTAAATACTAAACTAAGATAAACATAAAACCAGAAACAAATTAGATGCAGAAAGCAAACCCCAAGTCTACAGTTGCTCCCAAAGTCCACCGCCTCAATTTTGGGGTGATTTGTTGTCTATTCAGGTATTCTACAGATGCAGGTACATCAAGTTGATTGTGGAGATTTAATCCGCTGCTCCTGAGGCTGCTGGGAGAGATTTCCCTTTCTCTTCTTTGTTCGCACAGCTCCTGGGGTTCAGCTTTGGATTTGGCCCCGCCTCTGCATGTAGGTCTCCTGAGGGCGTCTGTTCCCCACCTAGATAGGACAGGGTTAAAGGAGTGGCTGATAAGGGGGCTCTGGCTCACTCAGGTGGGGGGAGGGAGGGGTATGGAATGGGGGGCAAGCCTGTGGTGGCAGAGGCCAGCATGACATTGCAACAGGCTGAGGCGCGCCATGTGTTCTCCCGGGGAAGTTGTCCCTGGATCACGGGACCCTGGCAATGGTGGGCTGCACAGTTTCCCAGGAGGGGAAGTGTGGATAGTGACCTCTGCTTGCGCACAGGCTTCTTGGTGTCTGCAGTAGCAACCTTAACGTTTCATGCCCGTCTCTGCAATCCACACCGATAGCCTCGGCTCACCCCCGTCTCTGGAGCTCATTTAGGCGGTACTCTGAATCCCCTCTCCTCGCACACCCTGAAACAATGGTCTCTTGCCTCTTAGGCAGGTCCAGAGTTTTTCCCAGATTCCCTCCTGGCTAGCTGTGGCTCACTAGCCCCCTTCAGGCTGTGGTCACGCAGCCAACCCCAGTCCTCTCCCTGGGGTCTGAACTCTGAAACCCGAGCCTCAGCTCCCAGCCCCGCCCGTCCCAGCGGGTGAGCAGACAAGCCTCTGGGGCTGGTGAGTGCTGGTCGACACCGATCCTCTGTGTGGGAATCTCTCCGCTTTGCCCTCCGTACCTCTGTTGCTGCGCTCTCCTCCGTGGCTCCGAAGCTTCCCCTGCTGCCCATCCCCCGTCCCTGCTGGTGAATGAGCTTCCTACTGTGTGGAAACCTTTCCTCCTTCACAGCTCCCTCCCAGAAGTGCAGGTCCCATACCTATTCTTTTGTCCCTGGTTTTCCTTTTTTCTTTTGCCCTACCCAGGTACGTGGGGAGTTTCTTGCCTTTTGGGAAACCTGAGGTCTTCTGCCAGCATTCAGTAGGTGTTCTGTAGGAGTTGTTCCACATGTAGATATAGTTTTGATGTATTTGTGGGGAGGAAGATGATCACCACGTCTTACTCCTCTGCCATCTTGAAGGCGCCCCCCTATAGCAGGTTCTTATTAGTTATCTATTTTTTACACATTAGTGTATATATGTCAATCCCAATCTCCCAATTCATCACACCACCACAGCCACCGCCTGTTTCCCCTCTTGGCGTCTATACGTTTGTTCTCTACATCTGTGTCTCTATTTCTGCCTTTCAAACCAGTTCATCTGTTCCATTTTTCTAGATTCCACATATATGCATTAATATATGATATTTGTTTTTCTCTTTCTGACTTACTTCACTCTGTATGATAGTCTGTAGGTCCATCCACGTGTCCACAAATGACCCAATTTTGTTCCTTTTTATGGCTGAGTAATATGACATTGTACATGTGTACCACACCTTCTTTATCCATTTTGCCTATTAGTTTTGCTGGAACTAGTCCCTCTAATACTCAGAGAGGAAAAAAAGACCTATTCCAGAATAGACCCAAGTGAATCTTTGCAAAAACACTGCTAGATATTCCATCCTTTTAAGGATTGAAGAATAGTTTTTAAAAAAATTTTTTTATTTGTTTGTTTATTTATTTATTTTGGCTGCATTGCTTCTTCGTTGTTCTGTACAGGCTTCTTACTGCTGTAGCTTCTCTTGTTGCAGAGCATGGGCTCTAGGCACGTGGGCTTCAGTAGTTGCAGATGTGGGCTCTGTAGTTGTAGCTCGCGGGCTCTAGAGCGCAGGCTCAGTAGTTGTGGCACACGGGCTTAGTTGCTCTGTGGCATGTGGGAATCTTCCTGGACCACAGATCAAATCCGTGTCCCCTGCATTGGCAGGCAGATTCTTAACCGCTGCGCCACCTGGGAAGTCCCTATATGATGTTTTATAATGAAAGAATTTGTACCTTTAAGCTCATCCCATTCTTTCCTAGATTTAAGCCTGCCTAGAATGATGAGGGGTACTTCTTATTTTATTGAAATTGTAGTGTGATATTGATATAAGATTGTTCTTTCCTCCAAACGCTCATACCTGATAGTTAAAGTTGCTCTTGCTTTCCACACAATTGATTTACTAGGAAAAGGTATCTTTTTCTACATGACTTAAAGTAAATCAGAGTCCACTTGCCCCTAATCTCTGGAATCTAAACTATAGTTTTTCAAATATCTGCTAGTAATGTGCAGTCATTGATCACAAGTATGACCATCTAACACCAACTATGAATATGAACAGAATAATCTGAGATTTCCTTTATTCTCCTTGATTAATTAAAACTACTAGTTTTTCTTTGATATCACTAGTTTTAAAAGTTGGATAATAAAACAAAATATACAAAATATATGATTAAAAATAATTATTCATAGCGTTTAGTGATTAGGTATCTCAAAAAAATCTAAATATTTGCTGTAAGTTGCAAAATACAGTGAAAATTGTATTACTGACAGTATACACTGCTCAGTATTTTTAGAACAATGTGATACCCCAGCTAAGAGGGGATTCCCTGCAATATCATCATCAATTTGTTCCTAAATAATCTAAACCTCCTGGTTTTCTTGCACTTAAAAATTAAGTAATATTATGAAGCATGTATGTGTGTGTATATCTCAGTAGCTTGCAACTACAGTACCCTGTGTGCCACTCCACTATTCCATCCTCATGCTCACCCCTTAGGGGTTTCAGCTATCTTGAATCTTGCTCATGCTTTTTTGTTTTACTGTTTTAACACAAATGAATGTATTTCTAACACAATATATTCCTTAGTTTGCTTATTTTGAGCTTTCTAAAGATGGTATCATTTCTGGGACTTGCTTTTTTTCTACTCAACATTACTTTAAATGACTTCATTTTCTATTGTATTTTGTCAAAGCAGTGGGAAATGCCATCTGAGCTATCACAACATACAGGCCTCATTTAAAAGCCTGAGTTATATTTTGGAGAATATAATCAATTAAACACATCTAGAAATATGTGAAAATATCAGGTACTGTTTACACATAAGCATGTTGTCTTATGAGAATGGTGAAGCACAACTTACACACCTCTGTAAAATAAACAAAAATGCTACATGGAAAGCACAAAATGTTTATCAATTCAGGTATCTTTCAACTACAAAGATTTGCTTATTGAGTATTAATATTTTAACATTTATGAAGAGCAAGTAGTTCAGGAAACTAATTTAAAATGATACTTGTAAAAAATGTTTAGTGGTTAAATAGATAATACAATATTCAGGAAAAGTAAAATTTATATTTTAAGAAACTAATTAAAATTAAATGAAATACTATCATAAATTTAAAACAACAGTAAGAAGTCCTTATGCCACAGGCTGATGTTATTGGTATGACTTTCCCTTAGCAAAATCACCTATGGACCTAAAGATTAACATTATAACAAAAATACATTTAGAGTTGAAAAGCTTATGACAACTTTTCCTCTGACCAAAGACTGGTTTTAACTCTTACCCTATTCTTCACCAACAGATATTTCATGGGAGTAGGTGGTGACTTAGAAAGCACTTTCTTTTCATCCTTTTCTTCCAAGTTCCTTCTTTGCTTTGAAAGCAAATTTAACTTAGTATCTTACAGTGATACAATAAACTGATAGATACTGTAATAACTCTCTGAAAACACTATCTCTTTTTATTTTCTATGGTTGTACTTTCAAATATTTAGGCTCAGTTTGTCAGTTCACATCTAATGGTACTACATTGAATTGCGTATGTTCTTTGTTTTTAGGCTATAAAAAAAGCAGGTTTGATTTAAAATGTATTTAATGAGCCTTACTATATTTTTACAATACACATTGCTTAATTTTTTTTAGAGTTTATGTGAGTAAACAAATTCTCAGTATATCTTGTTGGAAATCCTGGTAGGAGTGAGAGTGTCAGATCAAGGTTAAGTTATAAAGGAAATGGGAGTAGAATGGCTTCAGTAGGTTTAAATGTGATCCAATAAAATGTATCACAGATGAGAGTGTTTGTAAGACTAAAATTGTGTTACACTTAGCCACACAATCACTTCTTTTTGGACCCCTAGTAGGTAGAGTCCTAAGCAGTTTACTGTTTAAAATTTCAGAAAAAATAGTCAGAAATGCCAGAGTTCTTTGGTTACAAAGTTTTAATGTGGTCACCATGGTATGACTATTCTTCAAGTGAAATAATGATTTTCCACAACCCCAAAGTTTTATCAACTATGAATAAAGAAAATTGTACTTATAAAATAATTTAGTAACTTATGGGAGATCACTCTAATTTTCTCTTTTAATACTAAGCTCATCAAGTTATCCATGGATCCCATTTTCTTTTGTTTTAATGTGTTGTCTTAGAGCTCTAGAAACTCGTTTATTACTGTAAATCAGAAGCAAGATATGCTGTCACTATGTCACTTAGTCCCACTAATAATTCTGTATCATCATAGTATTTGAAAGATGAAAGGTCCTTCACTATGCCAATAGAATATAGACAACCAGATTCTGAAAAAATCCTTCTCAAATGAGAGTCAAATGGGGGAAGTGATTGCTTTTGAATTAGCTACACACAAACCATTTAGTATAAGGATGAATAAACCAACAGAACTAACTTTACGGTCACTGGGGAATCAAAGAAATTTAATTTTTCTCTTAAGGAAAATGTTTTAACTACCTAAAATTAACTATCTAAAAATAGTTTTACAAATTAAAGTTGTGTTTGCTCACAGAGTTCAGGGGCAGTATTGGTTTCTGTAATCTTTTTAAAATATTATTATTTCTTTAAATCCTTTTCGTAGAAAACTATAGAAAGCCAGTGCCTATCTAACTGATTTTGGGTTCTTTAGATCTGAGCTTCTCAAACTTTAATGTGCAAATAAGTCAAATGGGGATCTTGTTAAAATGTAGATTATGATTGAGCAGATCTGAGGTAGGGTCTGAGATTCTGCATTTCTGACAAACCCCCAGGTGACTGATGCAAAATCAAAGTCCCATCCCAGACCTACAGAATCAGTAATGTGCATCTGAACCAACCTCAGTTTAAGTACTTAATTTAAGTACTTCTTTCTAAAATTTAAGAAGTACAGTTTTAATATCTAATCACTAGGAGACGGATACTAGTTTAAAGAATGGGGCAAAATCAATCCTCTTCATTTAACATATGCCCCATAAAGTGAAATAAGACTTGAAGAAAATACCCCAGTATGCATATTGCTTTCCTCTCCCTAAAAAAAGTGCATCTTCTCTTTTCTTTTTAAAAAATAAACTATTTTCCTGTGACACTGTCAGCTTGATAATTGCAAATGCTGAAACTTGCTCTCTGAGTAATCTTTGACATTTTTAAGTGAAGTGACTAGGAGAAAAACTTACTTATCACCTCCTATTTGTAGCCTCAAGGCAAAGATGTAGCCTCATCCTAACACGAAATGAGTGTTTGGAATATAGATATTTTATATTTAGCTACATCCGTTTGTTTGGAGTGGTTAGTTCCACTCACTGTTCAGAGACCTGAAAAATTGTTATACTGCTTTCTTTTTTCAAAACATTTATAATCTTTATTTTTTATGATTATAAGGTAATAAAAGTATTGTAGAAAATTTAGAAATCGCTGATAAGCAAAGAAAAACACCCACTTCTAACCACCCAGAGTTAATCACTGCTTACATTTTATCATATAAAACTTTAGGCCCTTTCCTAAGCATATATTTTCACTTTTGACAAAAATGGGATCATATTGCATGTACTGTTTTGGCATCTGCTTTGTCCACTTAAGAGTATAATTTTTACCTGATTTAAATTGTTTGAGTCATTTGTGTGATTATCTGGTATAGTTTAGAATGGCTATTTAGAGTGTGGTTTAAAACTCATTCACAGGGGCTTCCCTGGTGGCGCAGTGGTTGAGAATCTGCCTGCCAATGCAGGGGACACAGGTTCGAGCCCTGGTCTGGGAAGATCCCACATGCCGCGGAGCAGCTGGCCCCGTGAGCCACAGTTACTGAGCCTGCGTGTCTGGAGCCTGTGCTCTGAAACAAGAGAGGCCGCAATAGTGAGAGGCCCGTGCAGTGCGATGAGGAGTGGCCCCCACTTGCCACAACTAGAGAAAGCCCTCGTACAGAAACAAAGACCCAACACAGCCAAAAATAAATAAATAAATAAATTTTTTAAAAAAAGAAGAACTGTAAGTCTTAATAAAAAAAAAAAAAAAACTCATTCACAAATGTAAATTTGTTCTCAAGTATTTAAAGTCTTGAAAGTTGAAACTAAGGGAATTTCATTGTAAACTAATTTGAATATTTCATGACACATTTTGTGATCCTCACAGCATGTATCATTTGCTGAAATGAAGTAAAATTGAGCTAACTGTTCACCTTCTATGGATTCAAGGGGATTAGCATTGGATTAAAGCTTGTGTAGAATCCTGTAATTCACTTTTTAAGCTAAGGATTCTGTTAATATCCTCAAAAAAGCCTCATGGTTTAAGGAGGCCTTACAGGCTATGTGTTGGAACTGCCCAGTTATGGCTTAAATCTCTTCTACAACTCCTGTTCAGTGTTATCCCTTATTTGAACTCAAATGGCTGGAAACACTACATTTTTAAAACATTTTATTATGAACTAATTTTAGAGTTACAAAACAATTTTTTAAATAGTATGAGAGTTCTAATATATCCTTCATCCAGCTTCTATTAATGTTAACATGTTACATGATAATAATGTAATTATTAGGGAATTAATAACCAATTTATAGACCTTATTTCAGTTTTGCCAGCTGTCCTGCTGATGTCCTCTTTCTGGTCCAGAACCTGATCCTCAGTTCCTTGCTGCATTTGTTCTCATGTCTCCTCAGATTCTTCAATCTATAGCAGTTCCACAGTCTTTCTGTGTCTTACATGATTTTAACAGTTTTGAAGACAACCAGCCAGTTTGTTTTGTTTTGGTTTATTTCTGGAATATCCTTCAATTTGTAATTAACATATGCTTATTAATCAATTGAGCTTATGCATTTTTGACAAGAATAACACAGAAGTGATGTTTGCCCTTCCCAGCACATCGTATCAAGAGATACATGATGTTGATATGTCTTATGATGGTGATGTAAACTTTGATCACTTAGTAAAGGTGAGGTCTGCCAGATTTCTCCATGTAAAGTTACTATTTTTCCCTTTGTAATTTATAAGTATCTTGTAGGGAGATATTTTGAGGCTATGCAAATATTCTGTTTCCTATCATACTTTTGCCCGCTAATTTTAGCATTAATTGATAAATCTTGCCTGTAACAATTATTATGTGAAGGTGATTTTCCATTTTTATAATTTCATCTATATTTATTATTGGAATTCTCCTGTAAGAAAAAGTTATCTCTTCTCCTCTGTTTATTTATTTGTATCAGTATGAGATCATAGGTATTTATTTTAATCTATAGGTTATTAGCCATACTATTATTTATTTTATTACTCCAATTATCCTAAATTTGGCCATTGGGAGCTTCTTCAAGTTGATGCCTTTATCCTCAACATGCCATTCTCACCTTTTTGAGCACTTCCTTACTTTCTAGCAACACAAGATATTCCAGCCTCATTTTGTATTTTCCCTGACCCATCCCTAAAATCAACCATTTTTCCAAGGAGTTCTAGTCACTTTTGTCAGAGAATGGGATTTAGAAACCAACATCTGAGTATGCTTATTGTTACAGAGGTGTCTTGACCCTATCATTGGACAGATCTAGGAAATACATATATATGTGCTTATGTAGAAATCTATATTTCTATATCAGTTTCTCTGTATAAATCATTTAAAACCATGAGTTTATACTGATAGTTCCAAGTCCAATCAAATACCACAGAATTCATTCACACCTTTCCCTTTTCTTACTTATTACTTCTTTTTCTGACAGTGAGGAAACTGGTTCTCATTCTCTACAAATTTCTTTACTTATCTGCTCAATCCTGGTATACACATAAAATAGTTTTAGAATTGCTAACCCACACCACTGTGGGAAAAAATATTAACTAGAGTATAATAGTTGTGTATAGTTCTTTATCTTTAACCTTACAGTTTATCATCACAATACAATCTTCTACATTTATTAAGTTAGTTATTTTCATTTCCATTCCCTTCATTTTATATTACATTTTGAGTTATTTTGATTCATTCTGATTCTTTTTGATTTTGATTATTTATGTTTAAGTATGTGAAATTATTACCATGTTTCCAAGAGTCAGAACTATAGAAAAGGTATACCATCCTCCCTCATTCCTTTTTCCCTGTTCTCATTTTCCCATTCTTACCACCCTGTTCCCACCTATCCCCTGTAAGTAACCAATATCATACTTTCTAGTTTAATCTTCCTGTATGTCTTTTTGCACAATGAACAGATATATGCATATCTTCTTATGTCTTCTTCTTCCTTACATATACTCTTTCTCACTTTGCTTTTTTCACTAAATAATGCATCCTAGAAGTCATTCCATATCAGTTCATAGACATCTTCCTCATTCTTTTTATAGCTGCATGATAATCCATAGTGTGGATACACCATAGTTATTTCAACCACTCTCTTATATGGACCTTAGATTGTTTCTTATATTTTGCAATTAAAAATAATATCACAGTGAATAACCTCATGCAAATGTATTTTCATATTGTTGGAAGTATATCTTTATGATAAATTCCTAGAATTAGAATTTCTGGGTCAAAAGTTAAGTGTAATTTTGTTAGAAATAGTCATAAAAGTTTGCACTGCCACCAGCAATGTATAACAGAAGACCCTTTTCCCCACCACCTCAGTAATAGCATATATTACCATGCTTTTTAATTTTTGCCAGTCTGATAGTAGAGAAATACTATCTCAGGTTGTTTTAAATTATATTTATATAACTATAAGTGAGTTTAAATAGTTTTCATTTGTTTAAGAGCCTTTTTTATCTTTTTATTTTTTGTAAACTGTTTTTATCTCTTTCCCATTTTTCTATTGGAGTTTTGTCCCTTGATCCTTCAATTTTTAAAAGTTCTTTATATATTAGGGATATTAGTTTTTTGTGATATATATTGCAAATATTTTTTCCTAGTTTGTCGTTTGTATTTTAACTTTACTTATGAAGTTTTTTAGCACGCACAATTTTAAAATTTGTTTATAGTAAAATCTATCAATTTTTAATTTACTTGCATCTGGATTTTGTCATAGTTAGAAAGCCAGTTTTATTTTTCATTTTATTTTTTTAGATTTTATTTTATTGAAGTATAGTTGATTTACAATGTCATGTTAGTTTCAGGTGTACAGCACAGTGATTCAATTTAAAGAAGTTCAAAATAAAGTTTGTCCAGATGATTCTGATGAGCACCTATCACCCTAGGCCTCTCATGTGCCCTGCTTCTGCCTCTTGGGCCCACCCAGAACCATTCTGTTACCTCTCCCACTTGCTGTTAAGTTAATGAAATATGGTTATCCAATTCTTCACATTGCTGTCCTTTCTCATTTATGCTAACTAAATATTGTTACTTTCCTCAGCCTTTTGTGATAAATTCACTTACAGTAGCCCATAGGCTTTAATTATGTAAAACCTAGAATCAAACAGAATGTTCAAGCTGTCTTTTCTTCTTCACTCTGTGAGCTACACTTCTCTTAATGCATCTTAAGGTCACATTCACTTATTTGGCAGCCATATCACACTGCTGGTGTGTTTAACATCAGCTAACACCCTTAAGCCCTTTTGCTCATGCTGCTGCTTAGACTACCTTTGTAGTCTATTGTTTAGACTCAATCTTATCTCTGCTCAATTTCATCTAGTTCCACTTAGTTAACTCTTCCATTATTTTCAATAACCTTTTCTAATGCCATCAAAATGCTTTCAGATGCTGATTCTAAGACCTGACTTCTATGCTGTAATTCCCAAATTTATATCACCCATGGATTTAATAAATCATCCTTCATATTTTTATATAAACAGTTGACTAAAAATGTGGGGCAAGACTGGGCCAAAGAAAGAGGCCTGCTGTACACCACCAGAAACAAGTCCCTCCTTTAGTTTGGTTTATTTAAAAACACCTTTAGTATTGTGGTTCCAATAGTTATTAATCTCTTTAGTTACCCTTGCAATCAATATATTTTTACTCTCTCTTGTTCACATGGATGTAATTAGTATATTATGCGATGCTTTAATGAAACACTAATATAAAATTTTCTAACACATTTCTTTTATCTGCCATTAATTAGTTTATTTATTTAATAAAAATACTATGGATATAAAGATATAAGCTTCCTGCCTACAAGTTAGGAAGTAGACTTTCAAGCAAATAGCTGAGGCTTAGAGAGAAAAGAGTGGACAGAATACAGACAATGCATTTTTAGACCATGGGGGATGGAGTGATTATGTCCAGCAACCGTGAGGAAGAAAGGAATTGCTCTATTAAGACACGGTTTTAGGGGCTTCCCTGGTGGCGCAGTGGTTGATAGTCCGCCTGCCGATGCAGGGGACATGGGTTCGTGCCCCGATCCAGGAAGATCCCACATGCCGCAGAGCGGCTGGGCCCTTGAGCCATGGCCGCTGATCCTGCGCATCCGGAGCCTGCGCTCTGCAGCGGGAGAGGCCACAACAGTGAGAGGCCTGTGTACCGCAAAAAAAAAAAAAAAAAAAAAAAAGACATGGTTTTAGTAAACTAATACTGTGTCATCATCTTAAATCTTCTTTTTGTTTTTTGGCGCTCAAACTCTATCTTTTCATCAAGTAAATCTTAGAAATGTCCCAGGAATTGATGTAAATATCACTTGTCTAGTTTGTTGATTTCATTTCTTTCCATTTGGAAACGGAGAAACATTTGCACATTTCCAGTGTTTGATTTCCCGTCTGCATAAAGGTCATCAACCGTGTTTATATACAACTTTTCCTAGTAACTTTGCACATGATTCTTTTGAGGGATTAATCTTGCACTCTTGCAGTAGCAAGTTTCTCCCCTATTATTTCTTTTCTTTTTTTTCATATTTTTTTCTCACATCTTCATTAGAGTATAAATGCTTTACAATGTTGTGTTAGTTTCTACTGTACAACAAAGTGAATCAGCTATATGTATACATATATCCCCATATCCCCTCCCTCTTGAGCCTCCCACCCACCCTCCATATCCCATCCTTCTAGGTCATCACAAACCACCGAGCTGATCTCTCTGTGCTATGCAGCAGCTTCCCATTAGTCATCCATTTTACATTTGGTAGTGTATATATGTCAGTGTTACTCTTTCACTTCAACCCAGCTTCCCCTTCCCCCCCGTACCCTCAAGTCCATTCTCTACATCTACGTCTTTATTCCTGCCCTACCACTAGGTTCATCAGTACTGCTTTTTTAAGTTCCATATATATTCATTAGCATACGTTATTTGTTTTTCTCCTTCTGACTTACTTCACTCTGTATGACAGTCTCTAGTTCCATCCACCTCACTACAAATAACTGTTTTGTTCCTCTTTATGGCTGAGTAATATTCCATTGTATACATGTGCCACATCTTCTTTATCCATCATCTCTTGATGGACACTTAGGTGTCTTCCATGTCCTGGCTCTTGTAAATAGTGTTGCAATGAACATTGTGGTACATGTCTCTTTTTGAATTATGGTTTTCTCAGGGTATATGCCCAGTAGTGGCATTGCTAGGTAATATGGTAGCTCTATTTTTAGTTTTTTAAGGAACCTCCATACTGTTCTCCATAGTGGCTGTATCAATTTACATTCCCACCAACAATGCAAGAGAGTTCCCTTTTCTCCACACCCTCTCCAGCATTTATTGTTTGTAGATTTTTTTGACGATGGCCATTCTGACTGGTGTGAGGTGATACCACATTGTGGTTTTGATTTGCATTTCTCTAATGATTAGTGATGTTGACCATCTTTTCATGTATTTATTGGCCATCTGTATGTCTTCTTTGGAGGAATGTTTATTTAGGTCTTCCACCCATTTTTGGATTGGGTTTTTTGTTTTTTTGATATTGAGCTGCATGAGCTGCTTGTATATTTTGGAGATTAATCCTTTGACAGTTGCTTCATTTGCAAATATTTTCTCCCATTCTGAGAGTTGTCTTTTCATCTTGTTTATGATTTCCTTTGCTGTGCAAAAGCTTTTAGTTTCATTAGGTCCCATTTGTTTATTTTTGTTTGTTTTTATTTCCATTTTTCTAGGAGGTGGGTCAAAAAGGATCTTGATGTGATTTATGTCATAGAGTGTTCTGCCTGTGTTTTCCTCTAAGAGTTTTAGTGTCTGATCTTACCTTAAGGTCTTTAATCCATTTTGAGTTTATTTCTGTGTATGGTGTCAGGGTGTATTCTAATTTCATTCTTTTACCTGTAGCTGTCCACTTTTCCCAGCACCACTTATTGAAGAGGCTGTCTTTTCTGCATTGTATATTCTTGCTTCCTATATCAAGGATAAGTTGACCATATGTGTGTGGGTTTACCTCTGGGCTTTCTATCCTGTTCCATTGATCTGTATTTCTGTTTTTGTGCCAGTACCATACTGTCTTGATTACTGTAGCTTTGTAGTATAGTCTGAAGTCAGGTAGCCTGATTCCTCCAGCTCTGTTTTTCTTTCTTAAGATTGCTTTGGCTATTCGGGTTCTGTTGTGTTCCCATACAAATTGTGAAATTTTTTGTTCTAGTTCTGTGAGAAATGCCATTGGTAATTTGATAAGGATTGCATTGAACCTGTAGATTGCTTTGGATAGTATAGTCATTTTCACAATATTGATTCTTCTAATCCACAAACATGGTACATCTCTCCATCTGTTTATGTTATCTTTGATTTCTTTCATCAGTGTTTTATAGTTTTCTGAGTACAGGTCTTTTGCCTCCTTAGGTAGGTTTATTCCCAGGTATTTTATTGTTTTTATTACGATGGTAAATGGGACTGTTTCCTTAATGTCTCTTTCTGATATTTTGTTACTAGTGTATAGGAATGCCAGAGATTTCTGTGCATTAATTTTGTATCCTGCAACCTTACCAAGTTCATTGAATAGTTCTAGTAGTTTTCTGGTGGCATCTTTAGGATTTTCTATGTATAGTGTCATCTCATCAGCAAACAGTGACAGTTTTACTTCTTCTTTTCCAATTTGTATTCATTTTATTTCTTTTTCTTCTCTGATTGCTATGGCTAGGACTACAATACTATGTTGAATTATAGCGGTGAGAGTGGACATCCTTGTCTTGTTCCTGATTTTAGAGGAAATGGTTTCAGTTTTTCACCATTTGAGAATGATGCTTGCTGTGGGTTTGTCATATATGGCCTTTATTACGTTGAGGTAAGTTCCCTCTATGCCCACTTTCTGGAGAGTTTTTATCATAAATGGGTGCTGAATTTTGTCAAAAGCCTTTTCTGCATCTACTGAGATGATCATATGGGTTTTATTCTTTAATTTGTTAATATGGTGTATCACATTGATTGTTTTGTGTATATTGAAGAATCCTTGCATCCCTGGGATAAATCCCACTTGACCATGGTGTATGATCCTTTTAATGTGTTGTTGGATTCTGTTTGCTAGTATTTTGTTGAGGAGTTTTGCATCTACATCGGTGATATTGGTCTATAAGTTTCTTTTTTGTGATATCTTTGTCTGGTTTTGGTATCAGGGTGATGGTGGCCTCGCAGAACTAGTTTGGGAGTGCTCCTCCCTGTGCAACTTTTTGGAAGAGTTTGAGAAGGATAGGTGTTAACTCTTCTCTAAATGTTTTGTTTTGTTTTGTTTTTTGCGGTACGCGGGCCTCTCACTGTTGTGGCCTCTCCCGTTGCAGAGCACAGGCTCCGGATGCACAAGCTCAGTGGCCATGGCTCATGGGCCTAGCCTCTCTGCGGCATGTGGGATCTTCCCGGACCGGGGCATGAACCCGTGTCCCTTGCATCAGCAGGCGGACTCTCAACCACTGTGCCACCAGGGAAGCCCTCTCTAAATGTTTTGATAGAATTCACTTGTGAAGCCATCTGGTCCTGGACTTTGGTTTGTTGGAAGATTTTTAATCACAGTTTCAATTTCATTACCTGTGATTATCTGTTTATATTTTCTAATTCTTCCTGGTTCAATCTTGGAAGGTTGTACTTTTCCAAAAATTTTTCCATTTCTTCCAGGTTGTCCATTTTATTGGCATATAGTTGCTTGCAGTAGTCTCTTATGATCTTTTGTATTTCTGCGGTGTCAGTGGTAATCTCTCCTTTTTCATTTCTAATTTTATTGATTTGAGTCCTCTCCCTTTTTTTCTTGATGAGTCTGCCTAAAGGTTTATCAATTTTGTTTATCTTCTCAGAGAACTTTTCATTTTATTGATCTTTGCTACTGTTTTCTTTGTTTCTGTTTCATTTGTTTCTGCTCTGATCTTTATGATTTCTTTCCTTCTGCTAACTTTGGGTTTTCTTTGTTCTTCTTTTCTAGTTGCTTTAGGTGTAAGTTTAGATTGTTTATTTGAGATTTTTCTAGTTTCTTGAGGTGAGCATGAATTGCTAGGAATTTCCCTCTTAGAACTGCTTTTGTTGTGTCCCCTAGATTTTAGATCATTGTGTTTTCATTGTCATTTGTTTCTAGGTATTTTTTTATTTCCTCTTTGATTTCTTCCGTGATCTCTTGGTTATTTAGCAGTGCACTGTTTAGCCTCCATGTATTTGTGTTTTTTACTGTTTTTTTCCTGTAATTGATTTCTAATCTCATAACATTGTGGTCGGAAAACATGCTTGATACGATTACAATTTTCTTAAATTTTCCAAGGCTTGATTTGTGACCCAAGATGTGATCTATTCTGGAGAATGTTCTATGTGCAGTTGAGAAGAAAGTGTATTCTTCCACTTTCAGGTGGAATGTCCTAAAAATATCAATTAAGTCTATCTGGTCTATTGTGTCATTTAAAGCTTGTGTTTCCTTATTTATTTTCTGTCTGGATGATCTGTCTATTGCTGTAAATAGGGTGTTAAAGTTCCCCACTATTATTGTGTTACTGTCGATTTCCCCTTTTATGCCTGTTAGCATTTGCCTTATGTATTGAGGTTCTTCTATGTTAGGTGCATAAATAGTTATAACTGTTATGCTTTCTTCTTGGATTTATCCCTTGATCATGATGTAGTGTCCTTCCTTATCTCTTGTAACCGTCTTTATTTTAACATCTATTTTATCTGATATGAGTATTGCTACTCCAGCTTTCTTGTGATTTCCATTTGCATTGAATATCTTTTTCCATCCCCTCACTTTCAGTCTGTATGTGTCCCTAGGCCTGAAGCAGGTTTTTTGTAGACAGTCTATATACGGGTCTTGTTTTTGTATCCATTCAGCCAGTCTGTGTCTTTTGGTTGGAGCATTTAATCCATTTACATTCAAGGTGATTATTGACTTGTACATTCCTATTACCATTTTCTTAATTGATTTGCTTTTGTTTTTGTGGGCCTTCTTCTTCTCTTGTGTTTCCCGCTTAGAGAAGTTCCTTTAGCATTTGTTGTAAAGCTGGTTTGGTGGTAGCTTTTGCTTGTCTGTAAAGCTTTTCATTTCTCCATTGAATCTGAATGAGATCCTTGCCCAGTAGAGTAATCTTGTTTGTAGGTTTTTCCCTTTCATCATTTTAAATATGTCATGCCACTCCCTTCTGGCTTGCAGAGTTTCTGCTGAAAGATCAGCTGTTAACCTTATGGGGATTCCCTTGTATGTTTTTTGTTGCTTTTCCCTTGCTGCTTTTAACATTTTTTCTTTGCATTTAAGTTTTAATGGTTTGATTAATATGTGTCTCAGTGTGTTTCTCTTTGTGTTTTTCCTGTATGGGACTCTCTGTGCTTCCTGGACTTCACTGACTATTTCCATTCCCATGTTAGGGAAGTTTTCAACTGTAATCTCTTCAAATATTTTCTCAGACCCTTTCTTTTTCTCTTCTTCTTCTGGGACCCCTATAGTTCGAATGTTGTTGTGTTTAATGTTGTCCCAGAGGTCTCTGAAACTGTCCTCAATTCTTTTCATTCTTTTTTCTTTATTCTGCTCCCTGGGAGTTATTTCCACCATTTTATCTCCCAGCTCACTTATCCACTCTTCTGCCTCAGTTATTCTGCTACTGATTCCTTCTAGAGAATTTTTAATTTCAGTTATTGTGTTGTTCATCACTGTTTGTTTGCTCTTTAGTTCTTCTAGATCCTTGTTAAATGTTTCCTATATTTTCTCAATTCTGTTTCCAAGATTTTGAATCTTCTTTACTATCATTACTCTGAATTCTTTTTCAGGTAGGGTGCCTATTTCATCTTCATTTATTTGGTCTTGTAGATTTTTACCTTGCTCCTTCGTCTATAACATATTTTTTTGTTCTTTCTTTTTTGTTTTTCTGATGGTTGGGGTCATATTCCTGCCTTACTGGTTGTTTGGCCTGAGGTGTCCAGCTTGGAGTTTGCAGGCAGTTGGATAGAGCTGGGTCTTGGTGCTGAGATGAGGACCTCTAGGAGGCTTCACTCTGATTAATATTCCCTAGGATCTGAGGTTCTCTGTTAGTCCAGTGGTTTGGACTCAGAGCTCCCATGACCAGAGCTCAGGCCCAACCTACAGCCTGGGAACCAAGATCCCACAAGCCACGTGGTGAGGGAAAAAAAAAAAAAAAGAAAAAAAGGAGCAGTACAATAACCAAGAATAAAAAGCAAAATAAAATTAGAAAGATAAAAAATATATTAGGAAAAATAAAAATATAATTGAAACAACTACAACAAGGTAAAAGAAAACCACAACAGAAAAAAAAAAGGGAACAGCCAAAAGGAGCAGAATAACAAAGTATAAAGAATAAAATAAACTTAGAAAAATAAAAGATTTATTAGAAAAAATAAAAATATAAATGAATCAACAATAATGAATCAACAACAAGGTAATACAAAACCCCAATCTAAAAGAGGAGAAAACAAAACAAAAAAAAAGCCTTGGCTATGGGAGGCAGAGTTTAGGCAGAGGTGGAACTTAGGGGTGAGGTTTAGGGTGGGTTGCCACCTAGGTGGGGGCATGGTGACGTTTGAGTGTGGGGCGGTGCCAATGCTTAGGACCTGCGCAGAAGGGGAGAGGCAGCACATCCAAAGGGGGGCTTCTGGAGTTTGGAGGTAGAATTCTGGCTGAGGGTGTGTGGGTGTGGTTTAGGCCCAGCACGTTGGAGGGGGTCTCCGAGTGTAGAGGTAGGGCCCTGGGTGGAAGTGTAGGGGCAGGGCTTGGGTTCTGTGCGGCAGGAGGGAGGCTCCAAGGGCAGAGGATTAGGCCTAGGAGCCCAACAGGCTCCTTGGTGCCTAAGTGGACAAGGAAAACACTGGCCACCTTCCCTTCCATTCCTCCACACCCTGCCCCCATCTCCCCCAGAGTCTCCCCCATTGCCACTGGACCCCTAACCGTGGATGGGTCTTGCTGGGTGTAGGAGCTCCTCCCCTCCCCCCAGCCACCCCTCAAGGGTGCTGGTCTCAGAGGTCCAGCCTTTACTTTTGCTCCTCCTTCTCTCCCTCCCACTCCTTCAGGATCCTCTATTATTTCTTGTTTTAAATCGTTCTTCCTTTATTCTCACAAGTGTTTTCTTTATGTTTTAAAATTCCTTTACAAAGGATACATAAGCAAATTAGGATCTGAGGATATCTGCTGTTCCTCCATCATCCTTCACTTATGGCATTGGCTGCAAGCAGTGGCCTACCCCTTTCTTTGATCTTCTGATCTGAACATGTTTCTAAAGGCCTTTTTTGTTGCCCTTAGTATGTTCACAAGCCAAAGATCGTTTTCTTCATTTGTCTTTCTGAATACCAATCTTCCCATCTTTGGTGATGAGTCATTTATTCTATAGTTCCCCTTAGGCCTGACCTGACCTGCACTGAATTTTTAATATACAATCTTCTTTTCTTCCTCAACTGGATCACTTATTATTACATAGCCAGAATTGTAATCTTGATGCTCATACCACTTTTGTTTTTCTTTTTTTTTTCAAATTTGGCTTAAAGTTTAAAGGTACACAGATGACTATGTCTGAACTTTCCCTCCCAGATAGCACATATTCTAGGAATAAACATTTTTCTCCTTATATGTCCAACTCTTCCAATTTTCCAGTCATTTCTCCTTATTGGTCAGAGTCTAAGACACTGTACCCTATTAACTCCTATACTCTCTGTGAGGTGAAACTATCAGCAAAGCAAGGCAAAAGTATGCTAGATGATCTGCTTTATATTTAAAAATACCTTTAAGCAGAATCATTGGAAAACACTGCCTTGCCTCTGGGCAAACATAGATGCTCTGCCTTCATGAATATATCTCTGTTCAAGAGCCACTTTCATATATCTTTAGCTATGATCTAGAAATCTATATTCAGTTCACTGGCATTATCTGCAAAGCCAGTACAGTTTTGAAACAACCACTAAATTAATATCACTTACTGTCAAGTCACCAATTTATGATAGCGATTTTAAGCAGTTATAGGAATAAAAGGGGAAAAAAGCTTTTAAGAATTTTAGAAAATAACTAATTTCTTTTTGAGTTTCATCCTTCAAAGAAAGATAACTTTTGAACCAGTCCCCTCATCCCATGAATCATGTAGCTACAAATGGTCAAACAAGGGTTCAAACATGTGGGTCATCCTGTGAAATAACAAATTCCATAGTATTTTAGTGTAAAAGTCCAGTAAGTATGTTACCGACATCCGTTCTTTTTGGAGCAAACATTACTTTAAACAAAATGATATTTAATACACTTTGATGAATTATATAATCATGAATTATAATGCATTTCCACTCTAGTAGTGGCTAGTCTCTGATGGAATGTTGCAAGTAGAGCATGAGCTTTGGAAATAGGCAGGGCTGAATTGTCTTGCCTCCATCTCCCTGTACTCTATCCCCTAGATAATAATATAAGCAAATAAAAAACCGATGTTGTGAACTTAAATAAGATAATGCATATCAAATATTTATTTCAGTGTATATTTCATAATAATATAGAAATAATGTTTGATACTATTATGTTATTTATTCCTTCCTTCCTTCATTCATTCAGCAGCTGTTCAATGAATGCATACTAGGTGCCAGACACTACACTTGGTGCTGGTGATAGATAGGGTGATAGATAACAAAAATGACATCCTCTGTGTCATCGTGCAGTTAATTCCTAACATAAAAGAAAAATTAAATAAATGAGTATTTAATAAATAGAGGGTATAACAGGAGTGTCTAACTGAAAACCTAGGATAGACTTGCCAGAATATAAGGAATCTATTTAAACAGAGACCTGAATGACAAGCAGGATTTAGCCATGCAAAATGGGAGAGAACACAACCAGGAAAAGATCCATCAAACTCCGAAGTTTATCTTCTTTGTAGAATTCCCTCATCTCTACAACCTTATAATAAATGAAAGAGGATGATGGACATTCTAGATACATTTCCCCAAATCTATTGAATTGCTTTAAATTTCCCTCAAAGATATTCAAGGGTACCTATAAAATGCTTATCAATTGAGTACAACTTAATTCCAAGAACTTAGGAAGGTGGTTTTACAACTTCTGTTTCATTGCAGTATAAATGAGGGAGGAATCACTTAGAAGTGATGTCACCTAATTCAATAGAATATAGTATTGTATCACCATGGGAGGCTCCAGGATTTTTATATAGATACAGCATCAGAATGCCAATCTTGTAGAAGGGACTTATGTTAAAGTGGTGTTTAACTCACTGGTTATGTTAAGTGGTGGTAAACTCACTGTTTTCCATCAGAAAGCAAATTTATTGAAGTGGCTTTGGGAGCATCAATGAAAAATATTGGGGAGGATATGAAGACCTTCCCCTAGATTGTCCATTGGCACAACCACTATATATTACAAGAAATATTGTATAAGACAAGGAATGTAACCTCTCTGGCCCTTAGTAAGCTCATAGGACCATTATGAGGATTTAATATTGTAATATAAATGATTTCAAATACATGAAACCATTTACACATGTATATGATTATAATAATATAGAAGCATCAAGCAGAGAAGCCTTTGGATATGTATGTATGTCATATAGTAGGGACTCTAATATACTGTCGAATTAATGGACAAATGTCAGTGAAAGCAATTTTGTGTTTCAAGCCGGATTGTGGAGGTGACTTAGGTGTTTGTAATAGAGTTATTTTCCTGCTCTCTGGTAAAGAGAACTCAGGGTGTCAAATGGCAAGGACTCCTTAATAATAGTGCCACAAAGATACTTCAGGTGATACCTTCAAATACTTCTAACAGTCCTGCCTGGGTAAATGGACCATCTATCTCTGGGCCAGAGGAAAGCTGCCAGCAACTCTGGAAACACTCTATGGGAATTTTTATTCCAATGTGGCAAGTCAAGTTCCAGGAGGGATTTGAGTTAAAGATAGGATCCGTAATGAATAGAAAGGAGGAGTCCAGGGGCTTCCCTGGTGGCGCAGTGGTTAAGAATCCACCTGCCAATGCAGGGAACATGGGTTCAAGCCCTGGTCCCGGAAGATCCCACATGCCCCGGAGCAACTAAGCTCATGTGCCACAACTACTGATCCTGTGCTCTAGAGCCTGCGAGCCACAACTACTGAGCCTGCACACCTAGAGCTCATGCTCTGCAACAAGAGAAGCCACCGCAATGAGAAGCCCACACACCACAACGAAGAGTAGCCCCCGCTCACCACAACTAGAGTAAGCCCATGCACAGCAACGAAGACCCAACACAGCCAAAAATAAATAAATATTTTAAAAAAGAAAAAAAAGAAAGGAGGAGTCCAAAACTAGTCTAAGGATAAAGATGATGTTTGTTACACAAAATAATAATTGACAATTTTTAAACATTTATGGGAAAAGATAGGTTACAACTTGCTTTTCTTATCCTCAAGATATTAACTTTATAGTAGCATTTATTCACTTTTTAATGTTACTTAAGCTGAACTTTTACATGAGAATTATAGTTTTGTATAAAGGTGGGAAATTATAGCCTGAATATTTGATAAGGTATTCACATTATGAATACAACCTTTGATTTATGTTTAATGAGCCTAATCTCTGGAGAAGTACCTAATAATGAAAAACACCCTAAATCCAGCCAGTGGTTCTCAACTCCATCTGGACATTAAAATTATGTGAAGTGCTTTTAAGAAATACCAATACTCAGGCCCCACTTCAAACCAACCAAATGAGGATCTCAGCTGGTTGGTTCTAGTAGTCAATATTTTTTAAACTATTGATTCCAATAAGCAGCTTAGGTTGAGCACCACTAGTCTGTACTTTATAAACCAAAGTTATAAAATAATGAGAAAAACTGCCCCAGTTGTAATTAATCCCTTCCTCCACCTCTTATTTTTACTGGAATTACGTTCAGCTCTATGAATGGGATGAGACATCATTTCATGCCTTAATGGTGAAAACTAAACAGGGTTGACTTGATGCAGTCATTCTTCAGTTGGCCAAGTCAGTCAAGTGCTAATAACTGTATCACTGAACAAATGCCATTGCTTCCTCTGAGTCAGTTCCTACATTGATAAGCTGAATAATGGACACTTTTAATTATTTTGAGATCCAAGATCATATGCGAAAATGTTGGACTTCAGAACTTGTCATTTCAGCCAAATCTCAATTTTAATAACTATATTCTGCTTACCTCATTTCCTCGTGATATTTCAAGGTTATTCTTTCTTTCTTTCTTTCCTTTTTCTTTCTTTCTTTTCTTTCTTTTCTTTCTTTCTTTCTTTCTTTCTTTCTTTCTTTCTTTCTTTCTTTCTTTCTTTCTTTCTTTCTTTTTCTTCTTTCTTCTTTCTTCCTGTCTTCTTTTTTTAAATTACACCCAAAATTTCCTGTTCTCATTTGTGTATATTGGGAAACTATAATGGTTTCAATTCAGATACAAATAGAAATAACCATTCTAAATGGTCCAATTTTTAATTTAGGACAAAAGACCATAAAAATAAGCAAGAAAAATATCAGACATGGATAAAATTGACAAAACTTTACTTAACCCCATAAAGCAACTTTCTTCCCCAGTGAGTCTTTATTTCATAGAGCAGAGATTCTTTCCTTTTAAAGCCTTTGAGAAAATCAGAATGAAAAGAAAAAAGGGTGCTTTAACTTCCCTAATCATAATATTAATTGGAATTTGTATAGCACTTCACAATGTATAAAGAACTTTCACATATATTGCCTAATTTTATCTTCCCCCTAGACAGTCACAGATGTTTTCATCTGCTTTGAGGGATAAGTAAATTGAAATGAGATTAATATTCCAATGGTGTGAATATATACCTAGGTATGTAAGTACATAAGATTATTATAAATTTTACTGATATAATGAATATGTAGCACACAATCCTTTTACAAATAATATTAAAAAGATACTACTCTTTATTGTAAATTCCATATAGTTCCTTGATTATCACAAAATGCTTTCACTGATTTTTGCCAAAATTTCAAATCCATAGCCAAGTTGCAATCGGCAAATAGATGTATTTCTAATATGAATGTGGGTTAACATTCTCATACGTTAATGAGTAAGATGAAAGTGAAACAACAACGGCATATTGTCTTTTGTTTGCCAATGATATAAGAAAACCTTTATTGAATCAGATAATAGTTTTCAATTTTCTGTGCTCTTCAAATGTAATGACTATGGACAAGACACACTTTAATTTTAATAGTAGTATTAATATTTTCTCCACTACTTTCTTAAGTCTAGGCAATTAATAAAACAAAAAGAAATCAAGTACTAATTTGTAGCATTTGCTAACTTCCATGGTATAAATACTCCCACCATGGCTGATTTCAAATTACCAAAGTAATATCACTGAATGCAGAGTTAGGAAGAAATGTGCAGCTTCACATTATATAGTACTTCCAATGTACAGAGACAATAGATGTAAATAATCTTAAGAGCATATATAATGACAAAATGTAATAAGATAAATAGGAAGGGTGAATTTTGAGTGTTCATTATCTTTGTTTTAAATATAATATAGATTATTATCCTGTTCCGTTAGGGAGATGGATACAGGCTCCACTGTGGAAATCGATCTCTTTTAAAACATCTGTACAAACAGCCCTTTCCTGTGATCACAGAGTCACACCATGAGACAGCATCATCTTCCTCCCTCAAAAGAGTATTCTCTTGAGGTCAGGTCTGAGTCTTTTTAGGGGGTACTTGTCAGGCTGATCCTATACTGGTGCAAACAAAAGCAGAGGGAGAACTCTTGGGTCTTAAGAAGTGACGTCTAGTTCTTTGCAGTTGTGTAAGTTGTAATTGTGGTCTCAGGAGCTCGAAGCTGGCACTTTCTAGTTCTGACTTATGACCATTCTTCAACCTCTATTTGACCCTCAATTCCCTCAACTGTGAAGGGAGATAAAAATATTCACCTCACAGCATATTGAGGTGAAACAAGCTAAAAGTATGACACATCTTTCAAATACTAGGTGTTTAATGTTGATTAAATATGTACTAATTCATGTATTCATTTAACTAATATTTGTTATGAACCATTAGTCATTCCCCTTATCTGTACCAAAGAGTCAGAAGGTTACAGAAATCTGTGAAAATTACCACATTGGAGACCTTTGGATTTATGCCTGTCCCTCAACCAGTTCTTAAGGGTATATAGTCCATGTGTAGACTTGATGGTAAACAAACAAACCAAAAAGGAGCTCCCCTAAAATCACATAGCTGGTGAGCACCTGGTCAAGATTATACTCAGAATGTCAGACTCCAGGGTTCTCTTTTACCTCACCTACTCACTCCCCCGAGTAGCTCTGAGAGGACTAGGCAGTCACTCACAAGGGGTGAGTGTCATGCCTATAGTAAGGGTGTCAGGCCTATGGTAAGAGTTCCTCTTGTGAGTTTTAAGCTTCTTAGTACTCACCACAAGTACAAAAAATATATGAGTTCCTACTCTGGATTTTCCATCTCCAAAGGATTGGGGATGAAAACCAGGTCAGATAACCTCCAAACTCATCATCCTTGCCTGCCCTATAGCAGGCATACTTCAAGTTTCTTTTCAGCAAATAACTTCTCTACCTAACAATATCTAAACACCAAGACCTCAGACATAGACTGACTCATATTCAACCCATAAGCTTAGATATGCACTACACACTCGTATCATTTAAGAAATAGTATTTCTCGAAACACAGGCATACACACAACCATACTCACAAAACAAATAATATGCATTCAAGGCTGTAGCTTACTGACATGTCCATTTAGGGGAAGTCCATAAGAAAAGTTGGTAGGAGACGAGAGGTGAAGAAGAATCAGCAATGTCTCATACATCATCCTCTTCTGCCTAGGAGAAGTGCTAATAACTATTCTATAGTTATTCTGTAGCCAGAAAGAATAGCCATACTGATGATGGAATTCCAACCATGAACCCCAAGTTAGCTCTACCCTGACACACAGTAGTTATACATAAAGGCACACAAGCCCAGGATCTTGGTTGGCTTTCTTGTTGCTGGACAGAAGTTGAACTCTATCTCTGACTCAGGGACTGATTATGTGACACTGGGCAGGCTCTTTGCCATTTTTTCTCACCTGAAAAATGAGACATTTGAGAAAAATGAAAAGGTTGGAACTAGGTAACCTCAGGTCTTTTCCTAGCCCTAGAATGGTATGGTCTATAATTCTTTCATACATTGCACTGTACCCACATTTCACTTCAAAAAGCTTCTCTCCAGTGTAGTAGGGTTTTCTCTATCACAGTTATATAAGCCCAAATTTTAGGCTTCCATGGCAACCATGTAATTGCCTCAGTTGGCATTTCTTATTGAAGATGTTTGTATCTACTACTGAGCTGTATACCTTGAGCTAGTTACTGATGAGGCAAACAGACTTTGGTTTTGAATAAATCTTTTTAGGTTTGAGCTGTTCCTAGTTACTCTGTATAACTAAAGAGGCTGGAAATGTTTTTACATGAGAAAATGGCTAGACCTTTACTAGTAATAGCTATTTATAACTTTGCTTCTTTGAAGTTTAGTTTACTAGAAATAAAATCTCACCTGAGATTTCAGGAAGATGCCTCAAGCTTTTAAATCGTCACAATTTTTTAAACCTCCTCTGAACTTTCAAGTGCAGAGGGCTTGGTTTCAATTCAGTATCTGTATGTAACTTTCTTCCTCAAAGGTCAAGGTACAACTGTAACACCTCTGTGTTTCAAGCATATGCCTGTGAAATATGAGATTCTGATTCCTAGGGAATTTGCCATATAAAGCATAAATTAGAATTTGTCATGAGAAAGGCCATAAATGATTTGACGTGAGTTTTCAAGAGTCCAGATATAACTATATCAAGTCAACGAGCATTTTTTAACCTATTTTGGGCGTGCCCAGTACTGTGCTCCATATTCATTGCCAGGGACTAAAACAAAATAAGAATTGAAAATACTGCTTCCTTTCAAGGAGAGAAATCTGTAGAGAAGTAGGTGCCAGCAGCCTCAGCCAAACCCTACTTGAATTGTCTCCTATCTTGGGACCACCCATGACTTAAAGGAAGCAGAGATGACTGTGGTCTGAGATGGTTTAAATGTGGCCTGCTCAGTAAAGCTTCTCAGCCCCAAGCCTGTTTTCTGAGTTTCCTCTCTCCCCAGTTCTCCCACAGCTGGGTCAACTAATTTCATCTTCTGCAGATCCAGCCTATTTATTTTCAGAGGAATCTGAGGCTATAAATAAGTAGCCTCTGGTCCAATGCCTCCATTCATCCAGGCTTATTATAGCAGCCCTTTTCCAGATATGGGGCATAGGCACTGTGCCCTGGGCTACCCTCACGACGATCTATACTAGAGCCATTTTCTAGTCTTTCCAGACCCCGACACTCCCATCTCAGCCCTAATCCTCCCCCAATCCAGCCCACAGAGCAATTCACCAAAAATCAACTCCCTGAAAGAGCAATTTTCTGAATGACTGATTCACTGAATTTAATAAATTTATCAACATACTCACAATTTGTTTTAGAGAACATTCTTTTTGAAAATATTAAATGAATTTGGATATATTCTTATTGAGAATATATTTGAAAATATATTTTACTTGGATATGATCAAAAATATATTCTTAAATATATTAAATATGAATATTCACCTTATAAAATTATTCTTCAAGAACATACTCATAAGAAAAGTTAATGATCCTATGACCCTCAGCATTTAATAAATTGAATATTATTTAAAGTATAGCTAGAGTAAAACACATTAATTATTCAAGAAAACTGTTTCTCTGTCTGAGCTTTTGATAATTGGTAAATTTGATAAATAGTCATTTCACAAATTGACCTTTTAGTAAGTTGGCTTTCTGCAAAATGATTTTTGCTAAAGGGATCTAGATTCACCAGGGTGCTGCATCCATGCTTCCGTGGACAGTCTCCTATACCTTCCTAAATTTCTGAGTATTTCCTTCACCACCCACCCCTGGCTGAACTCTGCTACATCTGGCACCAGGTGTTGATGGGAAAATGAATGTCACTTCCTGAATAGGTGGGATTTACCCATATGTCTGAAATGGTTTTGCTGGCTATTTTGTCTCACCAGTGGGCTCAACTCCTCTCCTCACTCCCTCCTGCTCAGCCCCACTGTCCAGATACAACAGATCCAAAGCCCTGTCCTCTTTTCTTTCAAACAAGCAGTTTTTTTGTTTTGGGTTTTTTTTTTTGCGGTACGCGGGCCTCTCACTGTTGTGGCCTCTCCTGTTGCGGAGCACAGGCTCCGGACGCGCAGGCTCAGCGGCCATGGCTCACGGGCCCAGCCGCTCTGCGGCATGTGGGATCTTCCTGGACTGGGGCACGAACCCGTGTCCCCTGCATCGGCAGGCGGACTCTCAACCACTGCGCCACCAGGGAAGCCCTCAAAAAAGCAGTTTTTAAATGTTTCCTATTCTCTCATAGTAATGCCAGAGTTATAAGAAACCTTGAAGCCCACAGGGAAATATTAACTCCCTATGTTGAAAAAAAACTTTGACTTTTAGCAGAATAACTTCTGTTGGAAGATGTCTTATTGTTTGGAGATGATAGAAGTAGTTGGGCAGCAAAATAGGTAATTTTAGCATCAGTTGGACTCATTTAGGTTGAGAATATTAACCTCTTACTCTCTTCTAATGACAAATGCATATTTCTAAGAAACTTGTACTAGAAAGTAATCACATCTTTTAAAAATTAGTGCATATCACCAATTCAGTTTTTTTTTTATTTTTACCAATTCAGTTTTGAGTGCTATGACTTAACAACATATGACTTCCATGCTCTTGCATAAGAGGACTTCAAATCATTACCTTTATTTCTCCAATTAGATCTTAGCTGTTAGTTCCACATCAAGTATCTTAAAGTCTGTTTTAATCTTGAAGCTTCTCACTCCCACCACCACCAAAATAATGACTTTATATTAAAAATATTAAAGCAACTAGACATTTCTTGTATGGTAGGGAACACTTAAAAACAATCATTGTACAAAAAACGAAACCCTAAATATTTGGAGACCAACAGAACTGAGTTAATTTAAAAATACAACAATTCAAACAGTAAAACCTTATTTTATTGGCACTCTTGAAAAATACTACCTCAAAAATCTTGATTTCTCAAATCAAAATGATGTAATGATTGTTGATCTGCAACATTTATAATATAGAGTTATCTGACAAGCAAGTATATGATGAGGAACAAGAACACCAAATCTTCAGATTACTTTCTGTCAGTGGCAACATGAGTGGGAGAGACAAGCTCACGTGAATAGCACAAGTCTTTGAGGTCTAGTGAATGCACCTTGAGAGTCTGCAGTGACCCGTCTCCCAAGGGCATCCATGTTGTTTTCAATATATTTTAACGAGGAAAAAAATCTCACTTGCATCCTTCGCGATGTCGCACTTAGCTGCCTTTTTGAGGTTTTGTTTAGAACAGTGATTCTTAAACCTGAGTGCACATTAGAATTACCTAATGATGCCTAGTCCCCACCTAGACTAATTAAATAAAAATTTCTGAGTGTGGATTCCTGGTATTTGTATCTTTTTAAATTTTCCTGAAGAAATGCTGACAACCCTCTAGACTTGGGAACCACTGGTTTAGAGCATAATATCTGCTAGATACAAAAAGTAAAATAGCTGTAGGAATTTTCCTCCTGCTTTTTCTGCCCCTGGGGCTTGGCTATTAGCTTTCATGTTCCTACTTTTAAAATCCTGTATCTGACATTGGCTTAGCTCAGTATATGGTGGGTTTGGGTTTGCCTGGCATTTATTTGGACACACGACCTAATGGCAGGTAGTTAAGCTAACAGGCTTTTTTTTTTTTTTTAACTCTGTATGAATAATCTAACCCTTAAGTGCTTTTACAGAATTGGATATTGGCAGTTTGGATTTAATTTACTTAGGTACAACAATTTTGACCTTGAAATAATTAGTGTTAATTATTAGTTTAAATATTAAATTTGAAACATAGTCATTTCTAAAAAAGGGATGGGAAAGAGAGAAATTAATCTGGGGAGGTTTAAAGGGCTATTTGCAGAATAAAAGAGCTTATTTGAAGAAGCACCTGATGAAGGAATGACCTCTATTTTTCTCAGCCATAATAAGACCCAATGATTCTCATCAGTGTAAATGTTTATCATTAATGAGCAATTGTCTCTACAATTTTAGTTAAATTAGGTACAAAGAGAATCACAAAATGCTTTTAGAAGATTCAGAAAATGGATTTGTCATGATTCCTTGGACACACCTGTTAATAATGAAGTCAGGCATCTAGATAATAAAATCACTATCTTTATGAGTTATCTTTTGAGTTATTCATGCTTTAATATTTCCATGCTGTGAGAGCAGTACTATGCTCATGTGTGATCCCATAACAGTAAACTGAGCACAGCACTGTATGTAGATGGAACTCTGGGATGAGAGGTGGAGAGCACAATAGTTAAGTCAAAGAATGTGTCATAATAATCTCAATTTTTCATGTAAAAGGGAGTTTAAATGGGACCTTAGATGGAATAATATCATTTTATATCTATAAATCATGTAAATAAATAATTTAATGTAATCACATATATGTAGGAATAAATAGTGTAGAAGCAATTCTCTTGCAAAAAGGACAACTTTCCTGCTTACTTAATTTCATTTTGTTTTGTTCCCTATTTGTGTTAAATGACTGTGGCAACAGCAGGGGCTTGGGGAAATGGGCATCAGTTCAAATGGTAGAAAAATCTTTCCACCAAACAATAATTTTGCAATCATTATTTGGGTTTCTCTCGTACAAAATAATGCATGCAGTTAACTCCCTGGAAGTAAACTTTCAGAATAAAAGTTCAGTTTCATAAGGAACTGCACGTCATTGATGCTTACAAGTTTAACCAATAGGAAAACACACTCTTTAACAGAGGTGTTAATGAACAAGGACTAGCTAATGTAAAAACTGTGTGCCAGATTAAAAACATTTATATTCATTTACCATACAATCCTAAACCTTTGATTTTCTAGAATATATAAGAAGCTTGGGGATATTTTGTTGTTTTTTTGTTTGAGTGTTTCAACCAAAAAGATGAACAGAAAACACACACACATACCCCTGCACTTACATCTTATTTTTTTTTTTTTTTTTTTTGCGGTATGCAGGCCTCTCACTGTTGTGGCCTCTCCCATTGCAGAGCACAGGCTCCGGACGCGCAGGCTCAGCGGCCATGGCTCACGGGCCCAGCCGCTCCGTGGCATGTGGGATCTTCCTGGACCGGGGCACGAACCCATGTCCCCTGCATCGGCAGGTGGACTCTCAACCACTGCGCCACCAGGGAAGCCCACATCTTCTATTTTTTAAATGTAAAGGATGCTATGATAGCAGAACAAAAGGAAGAACAACAGAGTTGTAGGTCATCGACCACCTGATTTCAAAACTTCCTATAAAGGCACAGTAATCAATACAGTGTGGTACCAGCATAAGGATAAAAATATAGACAAATGAAACAGAATTGAGAGTCCAGAAAAGAAAATCTTTACATTAATGGACAATTGATTTTTGACAAAGAAACCAAACAATTCAATGGGTAAAAGATAGACTTTTTAACAAATTGTGCTGACAATTGGATATCAATATGTTAAAAAAAAGAATAATTTAGACCCTTACTTTACACCATATACAAAAGTTAACTCAAAATAGGTCAAAGATATAAATGCAAGAACTTTACTTGTGAAGGAAAACACAAGGAAAAAAATCCTTATAACCTTGGATTAGGCAAAGAATTCTTAGATATTGACATCAAAGGCATAATTCATTAAAGAACAAACTGATAAAGTTGAACGTGAAAATAAATAAATAAATAGCTTTAATTTATAAAAGAAAGTAAATAAATAGCTGTGTGCTCCAAAAGACATGATTAAGAAAATTAATAAAACAGCCACAGACTGGGAGAAAATACTTGCAAATTATACTTCTGATAAAGAAATGTTTATCTATGATATATAAAGAACTTGCAAGCAATTATAAGAAGAAAAACAACTCGGTTTTTAAAATGAGCATATTTGAAAAGATACCTAACCAAAGAAGATACAGAATGATTAATAAGCAAAGATCCTTAATATCATAGAGAAATGCAAATTAAAGGCACAATCAGATACAACTACACACTCACTAAAATGGCTGCAGTTTTAAAAATATGGTAATAAATGTTGGCAAGGATGTAAAGAAACTGGAACATTCCACATTACTGGTAGGAATGTAAAATTGTATACCCACTTTGGAAAAAATTTGATGGTTCCAAAAAAAGGTAAACATAAACGTATACAATCCAGCACTCCTAGGATTATACACAAGAGAAATGAAAACATATGCCCAAAGACAGGTACTTGAATGTTTATAGCAGAACTATTTATAATAGCCCCAAACTGCAGGCAATCCAAATGTCCATCAAGTAGAGAATAGATAAAAGGTGTGGTATACCCCTACAAAACAGGGATTCTATTCAGCAATGAAAAGGAATCAACTACCAATACATACTACCACATGAAACCAATTCAAAAACACTATGCAAAGTGAGAGAAGCCAGACCTGAAAGACTATATATTGTATGATTCCATTTGTATGGAATATCCATGAGATTTAAATCTATGTATACAGAAAGCAGATTGGTGGTTGCCAGGGGCTGAAAGCCAGAATAGGGATTACCTGCAAATGGGCATGAGGAAAGATTTTTGGAGTGGAGTGATGGAAATGTTCTAAAACTAAACTGTGGTGATGGTTGCACAACTCAATTTACTAGAAATCGTTGCATGGTACATTTACAATGGGTGAGTTTAGCGGTATGTAAATTATACCTTAATAAAGAATGTTTAAAAAAAAATAATAATTGCAGAGCAAGAAGATGTTCTAGCCCAGAGCACACTGCTTATATTGGCTTACACAGATATGCTTTATAGATTTAAAACCAAAACATCCTTTGCCTAAAATCTTTCTTTTAAGACTTTATTCTTGCTCAAGGGCTATACTATTGAATATTCATTAAGTAATAATACAACATATTCTCTTCCCACTCACTTTAAAATTATGTTCCACGGCTTCCCTAGTGGTGCAGTGGTTGAGAGTGGTTGAGAGTCCGCCTGCCGATGCAGGGGACACGGGTTCGTGCCCCGGTTGGGGAAGGTCCCATATGCCGCGGAGCGGCTGGGCCCGTGAGCCATGGCCGCTGAGCCTGCGCATCCGGAGCCTGTGCTCCGCAACGGGAGAGGCCACAACGGTGAGAGGCCCGCATATCACAAAAAATAAATAAATAAACAAACAAACAAACAAATAAATAAATTATGTTCCACTGCCAATTTACATCTTTTTACTTTCTAAATTCCTGCCACAATTTACCACCCCCATTTACCCTGTGTATTTTATTATTAGCTTCTGTTTTAAAATTCAGGAGTACTGGTGCTCAGGGCTTACAATAATAAACACTTCTTGAAACATACCCTCTTCGACAATACTTTACACATCTGTTTTATTTACTTCTCACCTTACTTCATTTAATTCTCAAAATAGCCCTATGAAATAAGCATTATTGTAATCCCTGTAATATGTTAAAAGGAGACGGAGGCACAGGGAAGTCGCTTAATGTTACCCATATCTAAAGTGGTAGAGCCGAGATATGACTCCCAAGCCCAACCTCTTAACCATTGAGCTGAAAAGTCTCTCTAGAGCATTGACAGAGAGGGAATGTTTTGCAGTTATCTTCCATTTCTATTACAATGGCCTTGTTGCCTTGCATAGTTTTACATAAAGCTCTCTAAAACAGGAATGCTGTAAGTGTATACTGCTGTTTTCCTCCTGGTTCCTTAAGACAAACCATGAAATATGTGGGCACATTATATGAATTTGTTATCCACTCCTCCAAAATAGCATTTGTTTCATATTAGTAGTTGGGGAAAAGTATAAAGATACATACATACAATGTGAATACACACACATTAGTTATTTGACTTCCTGGTAGAACTTTGAATTTAACCCCAATAACTAATCTCTTTATACACATGGCTTCATCCTGACATGTATAATGTATATAAGGAGGAACAACTTGAACAGGAAGAATTGGTTTGTGAAAGAACAAAGCTACTATAGATGCATTTTTAGAAACTTTAGTTGTAGCGGAGGAAATGAGTCTTTTTAAGAAAATCGAAGGCCTGACTCTAAGACTTCTTTGTAAACAATGAGATGGGCATTGTGAAAAATGCCTCTTCCAGCAACTAAAGTTTGAATAATTAAGGAGCAAATGATAAAAATAAGGAAATTGTTATATACTTTTCATAATCAGGGATGTGAACATACACCCAACTTCAGTATAAGTCCTTTTATGACTTTTTAGACTGCCACTATGGATTATGAGTTATGAGAAAATATAATTTGATTCATAACTTTCAGTATTAGGATCTATTCAGCATGTTAAAAATTAACATTCTGGCACATCTAGTCCTCTGGTGAAAATAGTGTTCTAGTTTCAAGTTGACAAAATAACCTAAAGGTATTTTGGACAGGAATTTATACAGATTTAATACCAACAAAGATGCCCTGTGGTAAGCTTTGGCGATGGTATTGAAGAGAGTTCACTGGGGAGAAAAAAACTTTTAAAAAGATGAAAGTCATTTGAAAAAATACAATATTTACACAATATAATATTTTGGCATGGAACTATTGAGGACAAAATGTTCTCAAACCATTTTAAATTTTTTAAGGTAATGTTTCCTACTTAACACAAATAAAATTGCATATTAAATTGTGTACCTCTACCGGGAAAAGAAAAGGAAGAAAGCAATATTAAAAAGTGGCTCTTGGGTGAATATTTGGATTAAAATTTCATATTGAATACTTCCTAAGGAGCATAGGATATTAGAATTTTTAGAAACAAACCTCTGTCAAAAGCTGCTATAGAGCTAGTCCTAAATAGTTCTCTTTGTTCAAACTGTGCCACATCATGTAAGACTTGAGAGGCTAACCAGAGAGAACAAGTCTAATAAGCAACTCTGCAATAGCATTCTGTTAGAAAGGATGGTGGGCTGTTGGAAATGCTGGTAAGTTTGCTTAGCCCATTTCAAGAGTTTCTCTAAGGACCAAAGTCTGCATCTCCAATGATGCTATCAAAAAAGCAAGAGATGGGCCAACAGTCAACTGCTTTCCAATCTTTCCTTGCTTTCTAAGACTTGCCAAGAATGGTTTCTTCTACTAAAACATGACCCCTGAGCTATATACACTAACCCAGATATGACATGTCTGTGTACCTCCCCTTTGCTACTAAAAATATTGGGATATTCATTTTTGGGCATGTTGACCGAGCCTGGTTTGAGTCTGGAACACCCCTTTATTCCTGGATATTGTGACAGACTAGAGCCCTTGCCCTCAACCACTTGCCATTTGGGGGCTCTTGGAGAATGTTAAGACTTGTGTGAGCCACTTTAGATATGTAGTCTAGCTCTCAAAGAGTTCATAATTCTTTTAAAAACTGGTCAGACAACTCTAAGCATGCAAAAGATATTTTCTGTAGCAGTTCTTTTCCCCACTTTTCTATTAGTCATAAAGATTCAAATTGCTTCCTACATTTTCCTTTCGTTCATTTGATACATATTTATTTAGGGCCTATTATGTGCTAGGCACTGAGAATGTAGCAATGAATAGTCATCTATTTCTCTTTGCAGCATATTTTTGTTACCTAAAATCCCACGCATCATACTGGTGCAGAAAGGTTGACATGTAGACTCTTGAAAAAAGAGTCCTGAGGGAAGCAGGAAAGGTTCAGAATTCTGGAACCAAACTGTGTGCCTTCTCTTTAGGCTTTCAGTATACAAGAAGGTGGAAAGCAGGGTAAACTGCATCTCTTGTTCTCATTATGTCTATTCCTAAAAATATACAGTGACCATATTTCCTTCAGCAACCAACAAAAAAATCTGACTACAAATTCTGACTAATATAAACACATATGACAAGAATGGATTTTATAAACTGGAACTGTCAGACAAAACCAGGTTATTTGATTAAGGTATTTGGCAATTAGTGATGAAGTTTCATGGACTTCCTTTAAAATTTCCCAAGGGCTTCTCAACATGGGTGGTTTCCTCAGCCACTGTCCCCATGTTGGACCCTGAGAGAAAAGAGTATATATGTGCATCTTTGCATTGACTCCATTTGTGGTAGCTTGATTCTCCATCTCATATTCCCTACCTGTCCAGGGATCAATGGACTTTTCAGTCTTTATCCTACCTGACATCTCAGTAGCATTTGACACTGTTGTTATCTTTCTTCTACTCTTTCCTTGGATTCCATTGCATTTTACTTTTCTGATTATTCTCCTATCTCTTTTTTTTTTTTTTTTTTTTTTTTTTTGCGGTACGCGGGCCTCTCACTGTTGTGGCCTCTCCCGTTGCGGAGCACAGGCTCTGGATGCGCAGGCTCAGCGGCCATGGCTCACGGGCCCAGCCGCTCTGCGGCATGTGGGATATTCCCAGACCGGGGCACGAACCCGTGTCCCCTGCATCAGCAGGCGGACTCTCAACCACTGTGCCACCAGGGAAGCCCTCTCCTATCTCTTTTGCTTACTCCTTCATGGACCCCTTTATGATCTCCCCTATCTCTGCCCATTCCTTAAATGTTTGTGTTCTTCAGGATCCTCTTCTCATTTCACACACTCTCCTGATTCAGTTTCATCTCAAATATATATACAAATATATACACAAATGTATATTTCAGATAGAATCTCTCCCGAACCCCAAGCCCCAATATCCAACCTCCTGCCGAGTTTCTCCATTTGGACACCCATCAGTCATCTCAATTCCAGCTTTCCAACACTGAACTCTTAATCTTCTCCTGACCTCTCTATCCCATGGCTCCAAACTTGCTTCTCCTCTGTGTTCCCTTTCTCTGGCAATCACACTACCACCCATCCAGTTGCCTACGCCAGATACTTGGTCAACCTCCTTGATTTCTCTTTCTCTGTCACAACTCACATCAAATCAGTCACCAATCCTACATCTTAAAAGTATCTTGCTATTCTCATGACTCACCATAGCCATTGTTTCTCCCCTAATTTAAATCACCATTGTTTCTCTCTCAGTTGCCTCTTTGCTGGTCCTCCTGCCTCTCAGTGTGAATCCTTCCAGTCTATTTTACAGACCACAGTCCAGAATAAATTTGCAAAAATGCAATTTTCATCACATCAACCCCTTGTTTAGAACACTTTGTGGTTCCTTTATCATTCAGGACAGGGTTGAAAGTTTTTAATGTGGCTTAAGTGATTGTTTCCTGTGGTTTCATCTCTCCTCTTAAACTCTTTGCTCCAGGTTTTCTAACTATTAATAATTTTACTTCTTGAATATGTCATTCTTTTTCTTTCCACCAGAACTTTGAACCCTCTAGTTAAGGATTCCCTCTAAGAATCCCTCTCAGAGGATTCTTCAAAAATTACCTAGTACTGTATACTGTTATGTGATCACATGTCTCATGCTTCACCAGTGGGGTGTCTCTAAATAAGCCTGATATTCATACTATGATTTCTTACTACTGACCCTTAAGACAGGTATGTATACAGGTTATGTGGAAATTGAACATTACATCTTTGGGCGCGATATCTTTTTTTTAAAAGAATACAAATCATCAGAAATCCCCTGGTGGTCCAGTGGTTAGGACTCTTCAGTTCCAGTGCAGGTTCAATCCCTGGTCGGGGAACTAAGATCCTGCATGCCACGCGGTGTGGCCAAGGAAAAAAAAGTAAAATAAAAAAATAAAATAATAAAGTATACAAATCATGAATACAAAGTAAGGTATGAAAATGAATATTTATTTAGAACAAGAGAAGAAATCATAACAAATGTATTGGTGCCCTGGAGATTCAGGTGTCTTTTTTCTGAGATCTTGTTAGGCCACTTCCCAGGTACACTTACCTAGAAATGCTTTCTGGTTGTAACCTCGTTTCCCCTCCCCACTCAGGGCACTACAGCTTCCAACCGTAATCAGTTTTCAGAGTAGCCCATACTTGTGAGTGGCTCTGGAACTTTAAATTTATGATAAATCTGTCTCCTCCTTAATAGTTTTTACGTGTCCCAGCCAATGCAAATGCCCATTGGCTTTTTTATTTGTCATTCTGACTAAAGCTTGGAAATCAGAGAATAGGGGCTTGTAGCAAGATATTTCTTAATGTCCTTTTCTGAAGTGTTCAGTAAATTAACTAGGAAATTATTTACTCTGTGTGACATCGCAGCTCTATCTTCATTTTCTTGTATCTTCTAAGTTAGTGGGTCCCAACCCTGGCTATATGTAGGAATCATTTGGAGAGCTCTTTACAAATATAAATTCTTGGTTCCAGTTATAAACATACTGAGTTAGGCTCTCCCACAGTGAGGCCAAAAATCTGTATTCTTAACAGACTCTGCTGGTGATTCTTATGGAGTCAGTTCAGCACCAATCTAAGAATGGCATTTGGAAACAACTGGGCTAAAGAACTGAAGAAGCCAGGTCAAAGGCCCGACTCATTGAAGAACGAATAGTCTCAATCGGTGGATTAAATTTTCTTCAAACACTTTTATAATACAGAGAATCATTGGTTCTAAGAACCTAGATGGTCTATTGCAGATTTCTAGGACTGCAACATTAGGATAGGACTGCCAACTTATTCTGAAACCTTAACTGATGGGGAAGAGAGAAGAAACACTATGCATTGGCCCAAATTTTTAAAAAAAGACTGGAGCATCACCAATTTTCACTCTGTGAAGTTAAAAGCATGCATTTGTGCATATGGTTGTCCTATCATCTACTACACAAATGATTTACATGAATTAAAACCAAAATCCAGGAAAAGTTTAAATTTAAGTATCTGAGTAATTCCATCAATTAAAGATGCACTATCAGGCATGTTACAAACATGTAGATTTTATTAGGACAAAGACTTTAATCTATTCCTAATCTTGTTTTATATGTGTATATTATTCTCTTCTCAGAAATAAAAAGACTAGTCAGATATGGCATTTTCACTTTCACAGGACTCATTTCCTCTGAAGGCACGTGGTTAATTTCTGAAGAGTGTTCATATGGGTGATGTATAACTGTATCATTAGCGTTCTCCTTCTTTGAGATCAAATAATATCACTAAGACTTCTAGTTAATTTTTTCTAAAGAAACTTTGTAATGTTTTTAAAAAGAATTGCTTTAGTATTTGTTGTGTGGGATGGAAAGATTTTGGAGACCTTGACTTCTAACTCAGTCTGAGAAAACAATTTCCACATGTCATGTTCTTTTGCTTTGTATGTAGTGAGAAGAAAGAACGAAGCAGTCTTTTCATACTCCTTTGAGTTTAAGATTTGAAAATTTACTTTCTATTTCCTTCAAAAGAGAAACGAGCTACATTAGGTTTTATCTTAAGAATAATGACTATTGTTTTAATAAAAATAACATATGCTCACTATTTTAAAAATTCAAGCAATACAGAAAAGTACAAAGAAGAGAGAAATTAACCTAAAATTATACCACCCAGGAAGAACCATAGCTCTCTATGTGCATATATATAGAGAGAGGGATGGATGGATGATGGATGGATGGATGGATGGATGGATGGATGGATGGAAAATCCTTTCATACCCCCAGTCCCTGGAATAGTGTCTGGCTTATAGTAGGTACTCAATAAAAATACAGTAAATGAATGAATTGGATCGAATAATTGATTAAAATAAATGATTTTTTTCTGGAACAATACTGCCCAAATTGGAATCTCATTTCTATCACTTAATATGTGTTTGACCTTGAAAAAGATGCTTAACATCTCTGCAACTCAGTTAACTCATCTGTAAAATGGGGATAATAATACTACTCACCTTCATCAATGACATTCTTAAGTGAAATTGGAGTGTGTGTGTGTGTGTGTGTCTGTCTGTGTGTGTGCACGCATGCACATGCATGTACAGTGGTGGAAGATACAATGCCTACTAGTAGATTTGGTGTTGACTGCCATGAAACATGTTAAAGTGCCAGCAGTTTTACCTATCATTGCTTTTGCACCAGCAGTGAACATGCCAACACAGTGAAAATGGCAAATAAAGCTTTCGTATCATTATGAAAATAGTTTTGACTATACAGACTCCCTCATTTTGAGAGCCACTTTTCAAACCACTTCTTGCCAAAATAAAATTTATAGCCAGAATTATCAGGATATTTAGTCATCTTCTTTCTGTACAACTGCTTTTGGAAGTGGGTGACTCCTTTGTTTCTTTTTGTAGCCACTACTGTACATGAGGCTGAGCCCTTTATTTCGTTGTTGCTTGAACCCGTGGCTGTTATTTTTCTTCATGTTATTACTGGATGAGAGAGATTCTGTGATTGGACTACATTCCAACACCTTCATCCATAAGCATAGTTGGGTTTTTGAGTTAATTAAAAATAATCTCATTTTTTTTACTCTTAAGGTTGGGGTTTCTCTTCCATTGAATAGGATTTTGGTCAGCTAAGGTTTAGTCAGGGGAGCAAAAGCACTGTTATGGGATAAGAGACTTATTTAGAACTGTGGTAAATCTAGGGAAGAGAAGAGTCTAGAAGAGAAGTTGGAGGGCCAGATGTGGAGTTACCAATTAGTCAATTTAAGAAGCCACATATGTCTAGTCCCAAAGTAGGAACACGAAGGGGGAATCTGTGTAGAGGTCTATGAAAACTGTTGCCTGCGAATAAACCACAACCTCTGTGGATCCATAGCCAAGCACCTAAGGGTGGATCTGAGCCACTGCTGGTCAACACTGCCAGGAGTCAGTAAGCAAAGCTAGATGTGGGGCAGGAGAGTGAGATGACATGGTGGCACCTGCCACGTATCTCTTCTTCTGTCTCTATACCTGCCTGTGAAAATAGTTCCAGGTGGTTATGACCACTATCTTGTTCCTACCTTCCAAATATTGAGCAAGCCCTGTCTTGGCCAATTCTAACCTGGAAGCATACAAGGAAGGGAGTTCTGGAGAATGGAGTCTGATGGCATGTACTGTCTTTTTTTAAGGTATAAATATTAGATTTATCAAATGGTTTTCTAGACAAGAAGTATAAAAAAAGTTTCCAGAGAATTTCACCACTGTTTTGCAAAAAAAAAATTTTGCAAAAAATTAGGAGAAAATCCCATTAATTTAGATAACTCATGCTATCCACATAGGCTGTATAGTGTTGAATGAATCTTTTTTCAAAAGGATTAAAATTCTTAAAACTATAGCCACATGGAAGTTGTCCTTAATTTGCTATACCTAAGGACTGTTTGGTCCATATTCTTCAGATATTATTGTAATTGCAAAAATTTACAGTAATGTATTATTTTTACCATCAGGAAAAAGTTAGCTATAAATTATTATACACACATATATAATACACACATACACAAACCCCATATATACTCATATATGCAGGGTTCTACATGGTCTTTTAACTATATCTAGTGTTCAATAAATATTTCCTATGATTGAAGATTTAAATTAGAACTATATAAGCATCATGAAACTCTCCTTACAGGTTTCTTTCTAAACAGTGGTTTATAATCTTCTTCACTTTCTTTCTTGCTATTTTATTTTCCCACCACAGACATTTTCATTGTACAGAATGCATGGTGGCTTAGGTTTAATATATTTTGAAAGCATAAAATATGTTCCATCAGCAACAATGTCCTATTGGTAAAAAAGGGGAGGGGTCTTTGAAGGGGCTTGGATCCATAATTTTGGGAGCAAATTTTTAAAGGAAATTTTTATATTTCAATTTCTTTCAGAAGAACATCCCTGCTTAGATATTTTTCAAGGAACAAAGTGCTTTCTTTGAGGCTAACTTTGCCAAAATAGAGTCAAAGAATATTGAAATGGAAGTGCTGTTTTTCAGGGTCTCCTGAATATCAGTCAAATGTTCTTTAAAAAAATACTTTATTGAGGAACATTTTACATATTATATAATTCTCTCATTTCAAGTGTACAATTCAATGATTTCTAGTAAATCTGTTTTAGAACATTTCATCACTCCAATTAGATCCCATGTGCCCATTTATTCTTTTTTTTAAATTATTTTAAAATTTTTATTTATTTGGCTGTGCCAGGTCTTAGTTGTGGCAGGCGGGATCTTTGTTGCCGTGTGTGGGATCTTTTAGTTGTGGCATGCAGGATCGAGTTCCCCAACCAGGGATAGAACCCTGGCCCCATGCATTGGGAGTGTGAAGTCTTAACCACTGGGCCACCAGGGAAGTCCCTGCCCATTTACTCTTAATCCATTACCATCCCCTGTCCCAGGATACCCCTAAACTACTATCTCCATAGATCTGTGTTCTTTTGATTTCATCTTTTTCTTATATTATGCTGTCTAATAACAACGTTTTGTCTTCTGTACTTTTTTTTTTTTTTGCGGTACACGGGCTTCTCATTTTTGTGGCCTCTCTCATTGTGGAGCACAGGCTCCGGACGCGCAGGCTCAGCGGCCATGGCTCACGGGCCCAGCCGCTCCGCGGCATGTGGGATCTTCCCGGACCGGGGCTCGAACCCGTGTCCCCTGCATCGGCAGGCGGACTCTCAATGACTGTGCCACCAGGGAAGCCCTCTTCTGTACTTTTATAAATACCATCAACATGAATTTTAACACCTTTTCTGAAGTATAGTAATCTTACCAAAAACACTGTATTTATCCTTTGAAACTGTCTTACAAATGAAAATATACATTCATTCCTGAGCTAATTCAGGTTCATGAAGTATGAGAAAAAATATTTGTGCAACAATTTTTAGTAGGGTATCCCTAACTGATACAACATCCAATTGAATGGGTGTTTATCATTTAGATGAGAAAAACTATTTCACTTCTTAGGATTCATTTATTCCTGATAAAATTGTATATTCCAAATAGAATCAATGCATGCTTTCTTTCAAGTTACAGTTTATTCTCTGTTTTGTTAGAAAAACAGAAAGAATTGGTTTCTTCTGGAAATAAAGAAGAAATTTATTTATTCTTTATTTCCATTTATTTCACATGGAAATAAATTTGGATACATATCATATCTAAACAGAAATGTCATTGTTCGAGTTACAAGAGATTTCGTTTCTATTAGATCAGAGAATGGAAAACCTATCCAATAATCCCAAGAGCTACAATTTTACACACTTAAATTCAAAATTCCCACAGGGGACTTCCTGGTGGCGCAGTGGTTAAGAATCCACCTGCCAGTGTAGGGGACACGGGTTCAAGCCCTGGTCCGGGAAGATCCCACATGCCCTGGAGCAACTAAGCCCATGAGCCACAACTGCTGAGCCTGTGTGCCACAACTACTGAAGCCCACGTGCCTAGAGCCCGTGCTCCGCAACAAGAGAAGCCACTGCAATGAGAAGCCAGTGCACCGCAATGAAGAGTAACCCCCGCTCACTGCAAAAGCCCACGCAATGAAGACCCAACACAGCCAAAAATAAATAAATTAAAAAAAAAAATTCCCACAGGATTTCTTATAGCCTGTGCTGATTGTGCTCATGGGCTCAGATAAAGCCCAACAGTATGAATTGAAAATATGAGAATACTAATTTCCATAAATAAAAAATAGAGCAATTTAAATGCAATGATATATTCATTTCAGAAGCTTATGTTTTGGTCGTAAGATCAATGTAAAATGAAGATTCATACTGAAACTTGATCATTTTTCATCAGGATGGTTCATCATTTGAAATATGTGTCATTTGAATAAAATATTAGAATATATTAAAGGCATGTGAAAAGATACGAGTTTGTTTCTCATCCTATTCAGCTATAAATTAGCTTTGGAGGGGCTTTCTATTATTCTGTCAACTGATACTGAATTCTCTCTACTTTTCTAAACTGCTAACACTATAAAATAACAAAATCTATTCACCTGTGAAATCATGTAATTTTAGAACTGTAAGGAGCCTTACAGATTTTGCTACTTAATGTGTGGTCCATGGACCAGCAGCCTCAGCATCATCTGAGAAATTTTATTAAGTGCAGAATCTCAGACCAGCACAGACCTACTGAATCAAAATCTGCATTTGCACAGAGCAAAAGTTTTTAATTTTGATGAAGTCTAATTTATTAATTTTCCTATTATGAATCATGCTTTTGGTACCAAGTCTAAGAGAACTCTTTGTCTAGCCTTAGGTCTCAAAGATTTTCACCTATGTTTTTACTAAAATTTTTATAGTTTTACATCTTACATTTAAGTCTGTGATCCATTTTGAGTCAATTTTTGAATAAAGTATGAAACTTAGTTCTAGGTTAATTTTTTTGCCTATGGATGTCAATTGCTCCTGCATCATTTGCTAAAAAGCCTATTGAATTGGTTTTGCACCTTTGTCAAAAAGCAGTTGGGTATATTTGTGTGGGTCTACTACTTCTGGGTTCTCTATTCTATTCCATTGACCTATGTGTATATCCCTCCACCAATAACACAGTCTTGATTCTTGTAGCTATATTGAAGTTAGGTAGATTGATTACTCCCACTATATTCATTTTTTTTTTCAAAATAACTTCACAATTCTGTTCATTTGTCTTTTCATATTCATTTTAGAATAAACATTCTGTATCTGCAGAAAAAATCTTGATGGAATTTTATTGGGAAGTGCATTAAATCTATATATCTATTTGGGGAAAACTGACATTTTTACTATAATGAGTCTTTCAGTCCATGTACGTGTTATGTCTCTCCTTTTAGTTAGAACTTCTTTGATTTCTTTCATGAGTCATGTAGTTTCCAGCATGTAAGTTCTACATAGGTTTTGTTAGACTAACATGTATTTCACTTTTTTGAGCAATTGTAAATAGTACTGTAATTTCCAATTTTCACATCCATACATTCATTTGCTAGTATATAGAAATAGAAATGACTTTGTATGTTTAACTTGCAGGCAACCTTGATTAGCTCATTTATTAGTTCTAGGAGTTTTTGTAGATTCCTTGGGGTTTTCTGCTTAAACCAATGTAATCTAAGTACTGACAGTTTTAGTTCTTCCTTTTCTTGACTTATTGCACTGACTGGAACTTCCAGCACTATGTTGAGCAGAAGTGGTAAAAACTGACATCCTTGCCTTATCCCTGCTCTTAAGAGTAAGAAGTCTCTTACCATTAAGTGTAACGTTAGCTATAGGGTTTTTATAGATGCTCTTTATCAAGGAAAGGAACTTACTCTTGATCTTACTTTTCTTTTATCATGAATGGATGTTGAATTTTGTCGAATAGTTTTTCTGCATCAATTCATATAATCATGTGATTTTTCTTCTTTAGCCTATTAATATGGTGGGTCACATCAACCTATTCTGGAATATTGAAACTAGCCTTGCATTTGGAATAAACCCCACTTAATCATGAAGTTTAATTCTTTTTATTGACTGCTTAATGCCACTTGCTAATATTTGTTAAGAATGTTTGCATTTATATTAATGAGTTATAGCTCTCTGTAGTTTTCTTTTTTGGATTATCTCTGTTTAGTTTTAGTATCAGGGCAAAATTTTAAATCATTATAAAATGACTAGGAGATGAAGACTGTTAAAGTAGCATTAAATTATCAACATCCTCCTAAGTTCCTTATCTCAACTACTAGTACTAGACACTAGCAATAGAATCTCAAAAACATCGTGGTTTCCTGTCTCTTACCTCCCCAAAGTAGCTAATAGTTATGGAGCACTTAACTTTGTGTGAGGCACTCAGCTAATCATTTTACATTCATTTACTCATTTATTCTTCATATTTTGCAAATGAAACAGCTGAGGCTTAGAGAGGTAAGGATTACAAAGACAGTGACTCGACAGAGTTCAAAGACAGGTATATGTGACTCCATAGCCATATTTCACCAGGACCCTCCACAATCTCAAGAGTTTTGCCTATGCAATTCCCCTATAGTCCATCCCACATATGTGTTTCTACTACCAGTACTGAAGTTCAGATTCCCTTTTCTTTTGTACACAATGATTTTTAAAACTACCTAATTGGTCTCCCTACCACCACACTCTTCTTCCCCAATCTGTATTTCACAGGCTACCCAATTATCATGTTAGACCAGAAGAGGCATAGCAGAAAGCATATGGAATCTGAGATGAGTATATATCACAATTCAAAACTTAACTTCCTATGTAACCTAAGCAAGTTAATTAACCTCTTCACACCTCAATTTATTTATCTATAAAATGAAAATAATTTTACCTTCCTTATGGAGTATTATATTAAATTAGATTTCACATGTAAAGTGTCAAGATGAAGCGCCTGTACATAGTAGACCTTCCATATATCTTAATTTCCTTCCTTTAGATAAACAAAAATAGGTGGTTCCTGCTTGCTTATGGGATAAAATCAGAACTTGTTATCCTGGTGGACAGGGCTCTTGGCCCTGGGCCCAAACTCTGTTTCCAGTCTCATTTCCCTCGACTATGTCATTTCCCCCAAATTCCAATTGCATTTGTTCTTACTGTTCCCTCATCCTGGATTACATTTTTCCTACTTTTCTGCCAACTGAAGTTATCTTTTAGGACCCTATTTAGAAACCATTTTCTTTTTTTCAGTTTGGAATATGGCATTTGGCTTTATTCTTGACAACGTTCAGGTGGTTTTACAACCATCTTGTGGAAGCACATTAAAGTTACATAAATATTACCAGGGAGCCTGGTGCTCTTCACTTGCTGTGCCATAAGTGCTTGTGAGATATTTGCAAAGTGCATGATAGTAATGCTCTGAGTTTTCTAATTTTAAATTTCTTTTTCAGCCAAGTGTTTTGTACATGTATTTTCAGTAAGTGCCAAATATGTCAGTATTGCATGTAAATAATTGTGGTGGGGTTTTTTGTTTTGTTTGGTTTGGTTTGGTTGGTTGGTTGGTTTTTTGGCTGCACTGAGTGGCTTGCAGGATCTTAGTTCCCCAACCAGGGATTGAGCCTGGGCCCACAGCAGTGAAAGCACGGAGTCCTAACCACTTGACCACCAGGGAATTCCTTTTTTTTTTTCTTATAATTGTGTTAATTCTTTTACTGTAGCATAGATTCTATTTACAAAATGTTTGTTTATAACGTTTTATGGATTTTTACAGTCAAGTATAGAAATGCTTTTCTTAAAGACCTTCTCTAAATACTCCCTTCACTTCCTAAGGTGAATAAATCCCCCTTCTCCCTTGTTCCCACATGACATCGCAGGTTCCAGCTGGATTAGAAGAGTGAGGTGTTATTCATGTTTTATTCCCTAACACTACGCCTTGAAGTAGCAAAACAGCTAAAAACTTGGATTGGATGACTTAGTTTGGATGTCATGACTTGGATTATTCATGACTTAGTGATAGAATTCTAGCTTCCTGGATAGAAAACCCATGATCCACCATCCCTGGCTAAAGCAGATTTCTTTCAAAGTAACAACATGGTGCAGTGGGAAGAGCATTTAGCTGGGAGTTAAGACACCTGAGTCCTGGTGCCAGTCCTACTACTATTACCTGTGTGACCCTGGGCAGGTAGTTTCACCTCTCTGGTTGTCAGTTCTCCCTTTATAAAATGGTCTCTGGTGAGTCAGTCCTATGATCCTACATGCTGTAATACATCTTTCATAAATAGAATGATTCAGATAATCAACAGAAACTTCACCTGTTAGGAGAGATATTTTGGAGCAACTCTTTTATATTATAATTTCACCCTGATTTCACTTAGAGGCTTATAGTGAAGAAACAAAAAGTTCATTATGCTCAAGGTCAGTTAGTCTGAATCAATTATCACAGCAGATTATTTGTGCTAATGTGTTTACATGGCATGATCTCTCCTTCTGAAGCATTTCTGAGGTTTTGAAAACCGCTTTTCATTTTCAAATAAAAAAGCTCCCAGCCACCTACACTCAGGAATACAGCAATAATGGATTGGCACTATTCCTGACAGCATATGCTAATTCATAGGCTTTTAAATGGAAAGAAAGCAGAGACTACGAAATGAGTAGTTTTATGTTCTCTGAATCTACCATTTTTTATCATGCAATAAACTTTCACATACAATTCAGTCCCTCAATATCCTATTTTATTTTCAAAAAAGAATATGTTCCGGGCTTCCCTGGTGGCGCAGTGGTTGAGAGTCCGCCTGCCAATGCAGGGGACACGGGTTCGTGCCCCGGTCCGGGAAGAGCCCACATGCCGTGGAGCGGCTGGGCCCGTGAGCCATGGCCGCTGAGCCTGCACGTCCGGAGCCTGTGCTCCGCAACGGGAGAGGCCACAACAGTAAGAGGCCACAACAGTGAGAGGCCTGCGTACTGCAAAAAAAAGAATACGTTCCAATATGACCTTCTGATGCACTTGTAAGTCTCATCAGGTATTATATAGGGCTGTTAAAATAAAAATAGATAAATTTTAAACAATAATACAGGTGTCCCCTGCTTTTCGAAAATTCACTTTTATTCCACTTTGCTTTTACGAAAGACCTACATTAGAACCAGTTTTCGCTAACTGAAAGAAATCCAAAGAGGATTTTTGCTTTAAATAAGAAAGGCAAAAAGTGAAAATAACATTCAGTTTTTGATTTGCAACAAGCCTTTATAGAAGCAGTGCACACCCAGAGCTGCGAGAATCGCAGCACTCAGCTCCTTCTCTGGAAAATATACTCAGCATCTCGGCATCAAGCCGCCATAGCTTTGAACCGTGTCTATGAGCATCTGTGCTTTATCTCAATTAATTTTGTGCATCTATTGGCAAGATGTGTCCTAGGGTAATTGCTTCTTCACTTTACGCCATTTTAGCTTATGTAAATTTTCACCCGAACACTCTACTTTCAGACAGCAAGGGAAACCTGTATTTTTAAAAATTGATCTTACGTTTTGTGCTTTAGAAAGTTAAGATAAATAAGGTCCTATTGTATAGCACAGGGAACTTTATTCAATATCCTGATAAACCATAATGGAAAAAAATTTTTTAAAAAATGTGTATATATGTATAACTGAATCACTCTGCTGTACAGCAGAAATTAACACAACATTGTAAATCAACTATACTTCAAAAAAAAAAGTTAAGATATGGAATCTAAAAACACTACAAAGTCAATGCTGCAGATTCATTCATTCCTGCACACATTTATTCACTCAACAAATATTTTTTGAGGGGCTATGATATGCCAGCCACTCTTAAGAGATAGCAGTAGCAGAAAAAATAAAGATCAACAAGGAAATGTTCCCTTCCTTTGAGGAGATTACATTCTATGTGGATTTGACAGAAATGCCACATAGTTCCAGTCTCCACAGGAAAATAGGCAGTTGTAGGGCTTTGTAAAACGTGTATATGCATATGTATTTTTGTGCCTCTTTTCCTAAAACATTGTATTAGTTTCCTAGGGCAGCTGTAACAAGTTGGATATCTTAAACAACAGAAATCTATTGACGCACATTTCTGGAGGCCAGAAATCCGAAATCAAGGTGTCAGCAGGGCCATGTTCCTCTGAGGCTCTAGAGGAGGATTCTATCTTGGTTCATGACAGCATGACTCCAAATGCTGTCTTCTTCTTCACATGTCCATCTTCCCTATGTGAGTCTATGTCCAAATTTCTTTTTTCTTAAAAGAACACCAGTTATTGGGATTAAGGCTCACTCTAATCCAGTATGACTTCATCCTAATTTGAGTACATCTGCAAAGATGTTATTTCCAAATAAGGTCATATTCACAGGTCATGGGTGGATATGAATTTTGGAGGGGATGCTATTCAACCCAGTACAAAAATCAAGATAAATTAAACCAAATATTAACAGTCTTTTGTATTATCTCCTTCTTACAATTAATTTTCTCTTAGGATTTTATTGCTTTTTATTTTTCCCTTTTTGAAATTGTTTTTGAACTTTTAGAATGGTTTGTAAACCTGTGGGCTGAACTGTAGTTTGTGACTCAAGATCTATAGTATTTCTTTTTTTTTTTTTTCCTGAAGTGGAATTCTTTGTTTATTTGAACTCAGTGTTTACATTGACATCTTGTTGGACTCAAATGTTTATAGTAGTTTTTCCAGTAAAATTAGTGAGGAGAATCTGACTCATTACAGACCCTAGCCACTTTGAGAGTGCTATAAATTTGTGCCTGCCGAGGATCAGAGGATCCTTTTCCTTTCTAATAATTAAAAAATTTTATTTTTCTTGTTGTAAGTGCCATTGTCTACACTTTTAAAATGTGAATGGAAAATAAGCTGTACCCCAATGGGGACTCTCATTCTAACCAACCAAACTGTTAAGGCAAAATTTTGAGACAGTACCCTTCATCCAGCTTGTCTCCTCTCTCCTGACCTAAAACTAGCGTAAACCCCATATGCAACACAAACCCCAAATGTAGCACAAGCCCCCAAAGCAGCACAAACCCCAATCTGACTACCTAATTGAACCCTGAGGCTGATTACTATCATAGGCATCATCCTACCCTTGTAGTCTAGATTTCTTTCTAATGATATTTTCCACTTTCTGCCTCTTCTACTACCTAATCAACTTCCATGAGCAAAATCATCAAATAATTTAAAAATAAAACTCAAAATCCTCCCTCCAGGGCTTCCCTGGTGGCACAGTGGTTAAGAATCTGCCTGCCAATGCAGAGGACACGGGTTCGAGCCCTGGTCCGGGAAGATCCCACGTGCCGCGGAGCAACTAAGCCCGCATGCCACAACTACTGAGCCCATGCGCCACAACCACTGAAGCCTGTGTGCCTAGAGCCCGCGCACCGCAATGAAGAGTAGCCCCCACTCGCCGCAACTAAAAGAAAGCCTGCGTGCGGCAACGAGAACCCAATGCAGCCAAAAATTAAAAAAAAAAAAATCCTCCCTCCCATCCACTTACAGAGAAAAGAATTGTTTGGTATGTAGCCTTTCAAACCTTTTCTATGACTATAGTATACAGGTGTGCTTGTGTCTGTGTATTTTTTATTCCTATACATGTGTAATTTTCTGGGTTGATTTCTGGTGTTTTTCTGGGTGTTTTTCTGCAAGAAAACTAGATTATACCATACATATTACTTTGTAATTTGCTTTTGTAACTTAAAATGTATTGAAATTATTTTACCCAGGCACAACTCATAGTTTCACCTCATTCTTTCAAGATAGTTTTCCAGTATATTACTGTATGATAATTCATTCAACTATTTTCTGAATGATGGACATTTAGGGTATTTCTACTTTACAATAGTACTGAAATAGACATTACTATGGGTTGAATATCTGGTGGTGGAATTGACTCACAGAAATAGGATTGCTGGTAAGTATATGTAGTTTTTATTTTATAGTCAAATACAATCAAAGTACACTTGAAAGATGGCATCTTTTTTTTTTCTTTTTCTTAGTTTTTTATTTTTTTTGATGGAGGGCAATCTGAGATGCTAAAAATGATCAAGTGTTTTTACTTACACCTTTTTTTGATTATCAGTGAAATTGCATATCTTTTCATATGTTTATTCTCCATTTACATTTCTTCCTTTAATTGCTTTGCTCACTTCCTATTTCCACTTTCCTACTGGGATGTTTATCTTATTGATTTTGGAGGAAGTCTCCATATTATGGCTATTAAACTTTGTTTTATGTACACTACAAATATTGTCTCCCAGGCTGCCATTTGTGTTTTACCATTGCTTTCAGCATATATTTCTATACAGATATTTTTAATTTTTCTGCAATCAAATCTGTCCATCTTGTACTTTGTCATTTCTGATTTTCATTCCTGATTTGGAAAGGTCTTCTTCACTCAGGATTTTAAAAGAATTATTAAGACTCAAGAAATCATTTTTGCATATAACATGAAAAGTGGTCTAACTTAATTTTGTAATGAATAGCCAATAATATGTAAAAGCTCACGTGAATCCTTATTTTGAAATGCTATCTTCATGATATACTATGTCTGGTTTCTTGACTCTGCTTGATTGATCAAATCTTGCCATTAACACCCTGTCTTAATTACATAGCTTCATATTATATTTGCAAAGTCACCTCATTAGTCTGTTTCCTCATTTCTTGGTTATCCATAAGCATTTACTCTTGCAAGTAAATTTTAGAAGAAACTTTCCAAGTTCTAAAATAAAATTCCATTGGTATTCCATTGGAATTTTTATTAAAATTGTATTAAACCAATAAAGTAAAAGAAATTGCCATATTTACAATATAGAGTTTTCCCATGTGGAAACATTGTTTCTTTTGTCTCCTATTTATTTCCAACTTTATTTTTCAGGCCTCCTTTTCCCTCACTCCACTTAGGTTAGGTGCTTTTATTCCATATTCTCACAATACTCCAGCCTGGGTCTATTGTAGCACAAATCACAGGGAAATGCAATTGTTTATAAGCTTCAGTATTTCTGCATTCTATGGGCTCTTAAGATACGAGAGCCTCTTCATTCCACTGCTATAGATCTACCAGCTAATCAAGTCCTAGTATATAACAGTGGTTCAATTCGTCTGTTCTCCTAGCTTCTAATCTCTCTCCATTTTAGTCCTCCTTCCATATCCTGAAAGAGGTGGAAAATCCTGTTGATTTTACTCAAATTCTGTCAGCTCCCTCCCTAAATCTCTATTACTGCTCCGTTAGTTCAAGCTCCATTTTCCCTCACCCAGAGCAATGTTTCTCTAACTTAAATAATAGACAAGAGAAAAGAGAAAAAATTATATAAACCTCATTGTCAAATCAAATTTTATGATTTTGCTTAAAGACATACAAACAAAATTTGTTGTAAACACCTTACGCTTGTACTTCTTATACAAATCTAAAACCAAAACAACTTATACATTAAATACTTTCATAACCAGTAAAATTAAAATAACTGAATTAGCTTAAAATGACAGTACCATTTTCCTAAAACTAACCTTCCAATTTTGAATTAAGAGTATAAAGTGTGCTCAGATCTATTTCTATATAATCTGTCTCTGTGTTTTTACTTCTATGACTCTCAATCATAGTCTTTTGAATGTTTCACAAAATAATTTTGATAACTCAGCACTCTGTGTGCTATTTCAGAATAATCAGACTTCATACTTAGCTAAGCTCTGGCACTATGCAGCTCTCAGTTGCCGATTTTAATGAGCCGTCATTTGATAACTCAGTAAAGCTTGTTTTTTCATTTGAAGATGAGGTTAGCATGGGGGAGCTATTGAAATCTGCAATATTTGGATGTATAAAATCAGATGCAAAAGAAATCACATTTGCTTTTGCTTTTATATTAACTGCTCATCAGTGATGCAAGTTGGTACATATAAAAATATGGTTATGCTGTTGATCCTACAGTGAAAGTTCTTTTAAAAAAATATGCCAAGGGCTTCCCTGGTGGCGCAGTGGTTGAGAGTCCACCTGCCGATGTAGGGAATACGGGTTCGTGCCCTGGTCCAGGAAGATCCCACATGCCACGGAGAGGCTGGGCCCGTGAGCCATGGACGCTGAGCGTGAGCGTCCGGAGCCTGTGCTCCACAACGGGAGAGGCCACAACAGTGAGAGGTCCGTGTACCGCAAAAAAAAAAAAAAAAAAAAAATGCCAATACTGCTGGATGCTGATAACTTAGTTTTCTCATCTCATCTTTTTTAAACTAGCATACTCCATAGGGCTTTGTTTATATAGCATACCATGCCAAAGAGAAAAACTTAGGAACAATTTTTAAAGTACTGATTAGGGATGTTTTTTCTCCTTGCAATAAAGTATAATGTAAGGAGGTCAGCTTTCAGGTTAACTAGCTCTCAGAATAAAGAAGGCTGTACTTAAAATTCACATTATTAAATTACAGTCAAATTTTCTGATTAAATAATGTCTTGGTAAATTTTGTTTTAAAAAAGAAACAGAAGTTTCTGACTTTTTCTCAGGATGGAAAGTTTTTAGGTTCGTCCTTAAACTCATGATTTATTACTCAGAAAGCAAGGCTTTAAAACTGTTGATCTGTTCTTGATTCTTAAGATCAATTTCAAATGCCACCCCTACATGAAATCTCTCTATCAGAGGTGGTCATTCCTTGAACACCTTTGAGCTTGGTTCCTAGCTCTATTACTATAGTTAGAGATGAAATTTTTACTTTCTTACCTGTCTTTCCCACCCAACCATCTGTGAGGTCTTTGAATGCATCCAGTGCAAGCTTAGAAACTTGCAGATAATATTCAGAAAATGTTGAATGAATGATGAATAAAAAATAAATGAAGGCACTCCTCCTTTACCAAAAGCACTCAAGCAATGCTCTCGTATGGTAATGAAATTAAGTATTTTCCCTCTGTCTCTTTTGCTTCAGTCAACTTCACAGAAGTGAAGTTGGTCAAGTTCTGCCTCAGCAGAAGGGCAAACTGATATTTATGCTGTAAGTTTTCAAAGTTTATGGCCCTTTAGGGTGCAAGGCCCTAAATGTAGGTCCCCAGGTCCCTTTATGGATAAACAGAATTGAAGCCTACTCCATAGAGAATAACTGGGAAAGACTAGTGCAATGTCTCACACATCCTAGACTATATTTTTCTTGGTCCCGAAATTCAGTGGGTGTGGCATGAAGCCACCTGAACGAAGCTCATGATGTATCCTCCCTTAAAATTTCCCTAAGTAGGGCTTCCCTGGTGGCGCAGTGGTTGAGAGTCCACCTGCCGATGCAGGGGACACGGGTTTGTGACCCGGTCCGGGAAGATCCCACATGCCGCGGAGCGGCTGGGCCCGTGAGCTATGGCCGCTGAGCCTGCGCGTCCGGAGCCTGTGCTCCACAACGGGAGAGGCCACAACAGTGAGAGGCCCGCGTACCACAAAAAAAAAAAAAAAAAAAAAAAAAAAAAAAAAAAATTTCCCTAAGTAGATGAGAATACAAACTGTTCTTTAATGTGGGACCCTGGTCCTAGGCTTTGTCTAGCTACTCTTAGGTCCAGATACAAAATGCCCATGGAAAATAGCGTGACCAACCGTCCTGGTTTCCCTGGGACTGAGAGGCTTCCTGGGATGCAGGAATTTCAGTGCTAAAACTGGGACGGTCACAGGCAAACTGGGAAGGGTGATCATCCTAAATTGGCAAAACATTAAGAGCCCTCACGCCCATTCCCCTGGTGGAAGGACACATTTAAGCCAATCCAGTGAGTAATTCCACGCTTTACAGATGGTGGGCACACGTATAAAAAGTGTCTGTTAACCACCCCTCCCCTCACCTTTTCTTTCTGGGCTACAGCATTTCTTTAGTTACAGCAATGGATCTTGAATCTCACCACACAACAGAATCACCTAGAGGGCTTGTTATAACACAGGCTGCTGAACCCCACCCCTAGCGTTTCTAATTCGGTAGGCCTGGGGTAGGACTCAAAAATCGCATTTCTTTTTTTTTTTTTTTTTTGCGGTACGTGGGCCTCTCACTGTTGTGGCCTCTCCCGTTGCGGAGCACAGGCTCCGGACGCGCAGGCTCAGCAGCCATGGCTCACGGGCCTAGCTGCTCCGCGGCATGTGGGATCTTCCCAGACCGGGGCATGAACCCGTGTCCCCTGCATCAGCAGGCGGACTCTCAACCACTGCGCCACCAGGGAAACCCCGCATTTCTTATAAGTTACCAGGTGATGCAGATAATGCTGGTCTGGGGATCTAGCTTTTAGCACCACTGCTCTAAGGTTGGCATATTACTGCCTTCTTCTGAAACTAACATGTAATCAAAAAGAGTCACCTGAAAGTATGAAGGTATGGATCAACAATATAAAGCACAGATTATCATAAGAATTAGTCTTCATTTCTTAAGCAGTTCTCAGTGGTGAGTACAATTTAAAAACAAAATTTTAATACTTCTAAATATAATATAAAAGTTTTGCAGGGATGTGAGGGCATTCTCTATTACTGGGTTTACTTTAGTGACTGTGATTGCTCTGTGGAAAAGTAAGCACACCGTACCACACAGTTCTGGTGACATTTGGTTCCTCTTCTGTGTGCTCAAACCTACAGTCGAAATATTCTTTGTATTTCATTTGAACCACAGTTTCACAGGTGTCACTCTCTCTGGCATACTAAACAGGAAAAAAAAGTGCATTTTGATAACACATTCTGCATTTCTTTCAACTATATGAAAGCTTTTTAATGTAACTGAACATGTTACAAAAATATAAAGCAATTCCAGAGTGTAAATATGAATTCGATTTTATGCCCATATTCTGCCCATTCCCTGCTGGCCACAGTACAGAAATTGTGCCTTAAACTGTGGAAATATGTCTCTTTATCATCAAAGATAGGTTTCTGACTGCCCTCATTTAGATGTAGTATTTGACCTAGGAGAAACTAAGCTACAGAGCTTTGATGACAGAATTTCAGTCCCATATCTGTAAAAGGTTTCTATGGAATTGGGTTTGAAATAGAAAAACGTTACCATTTTGATGAATAAAATGAATTACTAAATGGTCCAATCTCAGACACCAGTTTTCAATAATAACCATTTTGTTTTTGTCCCCAGCGTTCCGGTGGTGCCCTGGCCATTCCCCTGTGTGCATTTCAGGGGACCGTGTCTCTCCAAGCCCCAACCGGGAAAACCCTCTCTCTTTCTACCTATGAGGTGAGCACAGAAGGACAAAAAATAACCCCAGCCTCTAAGAAAATAGAAGTCTATCGATCCAAAAGTGTTGGCCATGAACCAAACTCAGAAGATTCTCCCTCCACATTTGCGGACACCAGCGTGAAAATACACTTGGAGGTTCTTGAAATTTGTGATAATGAAGAGGCCTTGGACACGGTGTCAATTATTAGCAACATCAGCCAGTCCTCCACACAGGTCAGATCTCCTTCCCTACGCTACTCACGGAAAGAAAACAGATTTGTTTCGTGTGATTTAGGGGAAACAGCCTCATATTCTCTCTTTTTACCCACAAGTAATCCTGATGGTGATATCAACATCTCCATTCCAGACACTGTTGAAGCACACAGGCAGAACAGTAAAAGGCAGAGCCAAGAGAGGGATGGCTACCAGGAGGAAATCCAGTTGTTAAATAAAGCTTACAGGAAAAGAGAAGAAGAAAGCAAGGAGAACTAGTGATCATTTGGCCTAATAAAGGCAAGAACGGCTCTGCAACTTCAAACTACTAAACTAACACCGTTGTTCTGAGGCTATTTGATTTCCTTTTTTTTTTTTTTTTTTTTTTGCGGTACGCGGGCCTCTCACTGTTGTGGCCTCTCCCGTTGCGGAGCACAGGCTCCGGACGCACAGGCTCAGCAGCCATGGCTCACGGGCCCAGCCGCTCCGCGGCATGTGGGATCTTCCTGGACCGGGGCACGAACCCATGTCCCCTGCATCCGCAGGCAGACTCTCAACCACTACGCCACCAGGGAAGCCCTGATTTCCTTTTTTATTTGTTGGTTTACATAAGCTTTACAGACTTAATAGCTAATTATTTTTAGTGCAAACAGCTGGAACTAGTGCAAACACTTGAGTGCTTTTGAAGTGTTACTTATAGATCGCACACTGTGGCAATTATAAGATTCTGTTTCTCATCTGATTTCTAAAAACCTTTTCTAAATCAAACCTTGGTCTTGTTTACTAATGTTTTCGCCTATGTTTGTCAACCTCAGAGTAAACAGAAAATTGTATAAGCTCAATGAATATACTGTTCTCATGCATGTGTTTCTACACATAAAGTTGGCCTTTACAGCAAGGGGAAAAATATTTTGGGAATGGAAGAAATGTAGCAAAACTCTGAGTTGTATTTGAAGAGGCTTGCCTAAATATGGCTAGCAAAGCAAGCTTATTATTACAGTTACTGCTTTAGCTTTACACTGATGTCTAGGAAATATACTCCTGTATAAAATGACAAATTAGCCTCCAACTTTGAAACATGCATGTCCCTAATCTGTAAATAGTTGTTCCCTTCATTTCTGTAAAATACAAATTGTTTACTGAATTTTTTTTCTTTCTCTCTTAAATATGAGGGTTTTCCTTTCACCTTTTCAGTATGTTGACTGCTCTTAAAACAGATACGTTTTGTATGTTAGAAGTAGAATTGGAAGTAGCTCTTAAACATATTGGAAAAGTTTGTAGATGTATACTTACCATTTCTAGAATCCTTTTGTTTATTTGAACAGAAACTAGGGAAAAACACTAAGATTAAGTTCTGTGAGGTGCACCCAAGTAGACTAAAAAACTTCTGGGCAGAGCAGAAGGAAAATCCTCTAAGTCCAAACAAAAGTATCTGTTTCTAAAGCAACAGATATGGCAAACCTTCTTCACCACTCTTCACCACGTCAAGAGTGGTGAAGAAAATTTTAGTTCACACATTCTTCTAAGTTTAGGTGCTTTTTCATTTCCTTCCCAAAGATATGTGTATCTCAAGCAAAGAAACAATTCAATATACTTTATTAAGTGATTGTGAGGTATACATATCAAGATTAATTTTAAATATGTTACATTGCAAAAATGCAGATATCACCTTGTCAGAATATTAGTAACGTATATTTCAAAAAAAAAATTAGTAAGTGATTTTTCCTCAAATTGCTTTATTCTGATCTTTCTGTAAACATATATTAAATGTATTACCTAAATGTTTATTTTCCAAAGTTATTGAGTTGACATTTTACGTTTTAAACTTTGTACACTCTCAACTCACATATCTTAGTTATTATTTACAGACTGAGTGAATTATTTTTTAAATGATTTATTCTGCTTTCTATTTCATTATATTGAATCAGAATTCTAAATTTCTTGACATGGGCTTTCAGACTGTTTTATCTTCAGATGATTATTTTGCTACCAAGAAGTTATTTTCAAAATAATTATCTCAGTGGACTTTCCCTATCTTCCACCTAACTTCGCAATATATCATTATCTAAACTTGGGAAGCAAATGTAATGCCATTAGTCATGTTTGTAAAGAAAGCCTCAAAGAATGCATAACATATAAATTCAAATTCAGATGTATTCTCATTACAAATACATTTAACTTAAGATAATACTTTTTATCTCCAAACCTGAGGGTTAATTTAACGACAAATGGCCAGATCAATCTGATGTTATAAATCAACAGCATTAAATGTCTGTTATAAAAGCAAAAGTTGAATTGAATATTCTAATAATGCTTTGTAAAAGATAGGTTTTGATACATTAAATTTAGATGTATAATTTTATAAAAGAGAAAAGTGATTTTGCTGCTTAAAGTATAATTTCTGGCAGCAAGGAAATTAGAAACAGAATCATAATAAAACTGAACAAAATAATAAAGACAAATCCTTTATAACTGCACAGCGCTTTGAGTGGAGAGGAGATGATGAAAAACAAGATTTAAAGAATACAGAATTGGATTGGAAGACAGTAATACCCATTTTCTCTCCTCTGTTCCATTTTCTTTTCACTGGACTTGGGCCTATGCTGGGGGAATTGAAAAACAAACAAACAAACAAACAAAAAACCTAGGATATTGTATCCCCATTTAACTGTCCTTGGTTGTTGAATTAACTGTATAATGGATACACTTAAAAGTTCAGACGTATTCATACAATACCAGGATTATTTACCGTAAAGCCACAGACTTTGGCATCACATTACTAACCTGTAACAGTTCAAACTTCAAGGCAACAGTAGTGGATCTACAAGAAAAATCTACAGGGGGCTATGCCTAAGCATGAAGAGCTCCTACCAATCCCTATTAAGAGAGGGGATGGTTCAGCTACACGAGTATAAAGTCTACTTTCTCTTTAATGTGATTACAATTGTAAAAATGCATTCTGGTATAGGACATACCCTTATAGATATTTTGTGCTATATTTAAATATCTTACCTTTGCATTGTTATATTGTTCTTATTATTAATAAATGCTCTATTTCATATAGTTTATCTCTTTTCTCTATAAATTGATGTATCTGAAAACAAAAACTACTTACCTAATAAAAATATCACCATCTGGTGGTGACTTTTATAAACTGAAAAGACATAATCCCTAAGATTTCCCAGAATATAAACACGTATTACATAATCCCAAAGACTTCCAAGAATTATGACTGACAGAGGCAACCATTTTGAAGACAGCGAATATCACAGTATTACTTAGAATATAATTTTTTAAAAAAAGGCTTGGTTATGCATTACGTGGAAGCTTTTTCTCAACATAGTTCTGTAGTATTGGATTTCAAAAATAGATTTTCTCTTAATTTCTTATACTATTCAGCTACTTTCATTCGTGTACTCATCATAATATTTAATGAATGCCTATTTCATGCTAAAAATAGTTCTAGGTACACAGGATTATAACTGCAAACAAAACCAAAACAAACATATACACTGTGAATGGACTGTGAGCACACAGTCCACACGAGACTCCCCTCACTTCTGACACTACGTGCAAGTTCAGGGTGTTCCCTAAGCCACTATCAATTTTAATAATTCACTAGAAGAACTCACAGAATTCCTTGAAAGTTGTATACTCTCAGTTATGGTATATTACAAGGAAAGGATATGGATCAAAATCAGCCACGAGAAGCACATACAGCAGAATCCAGAAAAAAGGCCTAAGTGTGGAGCTTCTGTTTTCCTCTCCCTGTGGAGTCAGGAACAGCAGCACTTCCCTAGCATCAATGTGTGACAAAACGCATGGAGTATTGCCAACAAGGAACAAGTCTTGATGTCCAGTCTTTATTTTTTTATTTTTATTTTTTTAATTTTATTTATTTATGTATTTATTTATTTTTGGCTGTGTTGGGTCTTCGTTTCTGTGTGAGGGCTTTCTCTAGTTGCGGCAAGCGGGGGCCACTCTTCATCGCGGTACGTGGGCCTCTCATTATCACGGCCTCTCTTGTTGCGGAGCACAGGCTCCAGACGCGCAGGCTCAGCAGTTGTGGCTCACGGGCCCAGTCACTCGGCGGCATGTGGGATCTTCCCAGACCAGGGCCCGAACCCGTGTCCCCCGCACCGGCAGGCAGACTCCCAACCACTGCGCCACCAGGGAAGCCCGATGTCCAGTCTTTAATGGGGCTTCATCATGGTAGGAGTAGGGTAAGCATGGTTGACTGCTCATAAGAGTGATCTCAGTATCCAGCTCCTCAGAAGGTCAAGCTTATATGGAATGAATAACTCAAAGCCTCCACCCTAAAACATACTGTTACTGTCTGGCTGGTCCAAGGCCTCCAAACAAACAAAGTCACTCCTATCAGGCATAACATTCCAAGGGTTTAGAGATTACCTCCTCAGAAGGGCAAAGGCCAGCTCTCTCTTTGGATAGGATTAAGTTCTTCACTACACATATGTAATATATATACATATATATGTATATGTATATGTGTATGTATACATCTCAGGTAATGCTAAGTATTTTGACAGAAAATAGACACCAGAGATAATAAAAATGAAAAGAAGAAAAATTAGACTAAAGGGATAATGACAGAAGGAGTGCTTTTTCAACTATTTTAGTGAGGAAAGGCTTCACTGATTAAAGTAACATTTCATCAGAGACACAAGTCCAAGATCAAAGTGTTGACTGATTTGGTTCCTGGTAAGAGCTCTCTTCTTGGCTTGTAGACAGCCTCTGTCCTCACATGGCCTTTCTTCAGAGGGAAGACAGAGCAAGCTCTGGTGTCTTTTAAAACATTCAAACAATCCACACTATTTCCTTCTCATTTTGTCCCTACCATCTCCAGTATGACTACCCAGTCTTTCTCACTGAACAGTTCACATACTTGTCGTATCAGGCATGCCCAATGGGTACATTTATTGGAACTATTTATTCCTATAATGTTAATATTTGCCAGAACTCCCAAAATGTATAATCTCAGTCTCCTCTCTCTGCATCTTTAACTCATATAACCAACTGCTTTCTAGACATCTCAATTTGTATGTTTACAGGCACCTCAAACTCTACAAGTGTTAATTATACACATTAACTCAACCCTCCCCCAACCCCCCCCAAAATCTTCCTCATCCTATGTTCCTCATATCTCAGGATATGGTACCTTTCCATTAGGTCATCTTTCAAATCTTAAACTTGGGAGCCATCTGACCCTTTCCTCTAATTCTCTACCTCCAGTGAATCATTAAATCTTGACAATTATTTTTCCTAGTAACTCAATTCCAGTCCTTCCCATATTCTATCTTGCTCTGTCATCTCATTTTGTCTCCCCTACACCACAGCCTGTTAACTAGTCTCTCTACATCCACTCTTGCCTCCTCCATTCCTTTCTACTCAAAGCAGTCAAAGTAATCACTCCCCTACTTAAAATGTATTATTGTTCTTTTTGTGGCATGTAAGATCTTTTATGGTCAGGCTCCTTTCTATCCCTTTGGCCTTCACCACCAGTCTCTTAAGTTTCAGTGTGGAATTTTCCCACTCCCCAACATTTTATCATCTTTCTTCACGCACATCATTCCCTCCACCTGTAATAATCTCTTTCCTCCCCATCAGTTTGGCTAAAGTCTACTTATCTCAGTCACTGCTTACCCTCTTATACCTTAGAAAGAACTAACCTGACTCCAAAATTAAATTCTTTTTGCTGTAACATCTCATGGCTGTTGCGAAGGGGTACTTTTTCCTCTACCCTCCCATGTTTAGTTCTTGGAGACTTGCAGACTACACTGACACAAACGGATTAGCAAGCGCTAAAACAGATATAATCACATATCTATGGGAGTTCACAGAAAAATGTGACTCAAGGCAGTGGTTAGAACTTGGGGCTTATATACCATCTTTTAGGGAAGGGAAGGAAGGAGGAGAATGGTATTTATGGGAAAACAAATGACTTTTAGGAAAGATAAATGAGCTCTTATGAGAATAGATGGAAAATATGTTGGTTTTGTTATAATGTCTTTTTAGGTGTGGTGCTGATTTGCAGTCTCCCAATGATAAAAGTCAATCTTCCCTGGTTCCTCTCCCAAGGAAGGGATTTATGGCAATAGAGTTCTTCTGAGTTCTTTTGGGAGGCTCTGTTTTTAGGCAATAAGCAATTTCAGGAACTCAAATGCCTCTGCTCAAAATAATTTTTCTGCCACAGAGATGCATTCTGGAACCCTTCATATGGCATTTTCCTTCCTTAACTCACAACACACATTTCTTTAGCCTTTATCTTTTCCTCAAGACTGTAAGCAAATAAAAGCTGATGCCAATCTTCTCTTGTTCAGTGAGCATTCCCAGCACCTTTAAATCAGTCACATGTGTAAATGAACTAGATATTCCCTGGTAAACCTGCAAGCCCATGTGGAGCAGCCACTTGAGTATACAAGAATAGCCTGTGCTAATCAACAATAGACGGCTTCACATGAACATAGGAATCTTCAGCTGCTGTTTTATTTAAATTGCCTAAGTGCTTTGCACTGAATTTGGGTAGACAGGCTTATCTTATGCCTTTGGATAAAGGTGGTAAATGATGATAACCATTTAAAAGAGGCAGGTACATTTTTATACTTAATTATAGATTTGAAACAGATGCTAGGCTGTTTTCATGACATAACCACTAGTTTAAAAAAAAGGAAAAAATAAGGAATTCATTTCATTTTTTTTAAGGACTTTAGGAGACAAAGCATTCGATCCACAGGTTCTTTTACTGTGCCAACCGACGTTTACAGGGTCTACTGGGAAGCAAACTCCGGATTTTACCGAGACAAATAAAGTAAAACCCAAAACCCGTTTCCTTCACATGCTGGGCGTCGGGAAAGAAAACCTGTGAGCCTCCTGCTGGCTCTGCCTCCAAAGGTACAAAGGTAAACAATTGAGGGCACAGCAAAGATTTCACCTGATCCAACCCGAGAACCTCCAGAGCCGACGGCCCGTGACGTCACCGGAAACGTCTGCTTGTGACGCTCAACGTCCCTCCCTCTTGAACTGGGCGCCGGAAGCAAAACGGAAGTGGACGCGCACCCGCTTCCGCGCCCGGTCGCCATTTCCAGTGGTTGCAGGTTCTCACGAGTTTTGGCCTGCGGGGACAATGAGTTATGACTACCCTCAGAACTGGGCCCGCGATGGCGGGCCCCGCAGCTCCGGCGGGGGTTACGGAGGAAGCTATGGAGGGGCCCACGGAGGGAATCGAGGCTCCGGAGGTGGCGGCGGCGGCGGCGGCGGAGGAGGGGGTGGTCGAGGCGGCCGAGGCCGACATCCCGGGCACCTGAAAGGCCGCGAAATCGGCTTGTGGTACGCGAAGAAACAAGGCCAGAAGAACAAGGAAGCGGAGAGGCAGGAGGTAATCTGAGACTCGGTAGTGGAGGGGGATGAAACCGGACAGGTTTTCTTTTCCATCCTTCGACCCCTTTCTTTCCTTTTCGGTTTTTTAACTGGTGCATGTGCTTTGTGAAGTGCAAGTAAGTGTTGAAGCTTCCAGTAGTGGATATTATAGCGGTGAACGTTAGCCATGCGCATCTGACCTGAAGCAGTTGGGATTTATGCGAGTGTATACTTTGCTTAAAAGACGTGAGAACTGGGGACAAAACAAATGTTAAATTCAGGGTCCATCCGAAATTAACTTTTTGGGGGTGTCGCTGTCATAGTATATCTGGCTACTCTTTCCCCTAGTAAAATTAATGTCACTTTAAGTTCTTTGCCTGATGAGCTCTAAAATTACGGCTTTATATATTAGACACTGGTTTGCGCGGAACAAAAACTATCAAGCACTATTTTTGTAGATCCTTCAGAAGAGTACTCCAACTTCCACTTAGTATTAAAATAGGCACAAACACAGGTTTTTTGTTTTTACGTTGGGCTACGGAGGTTTCTGCTGATTAGCAGCTCCTCTTTGAGAAGGAAACCTAGGATCCTAGAAGTGGAAGAAATTTCAAGAGATGATTTGGCTTAGTCCCTTGTCTTCAGGTTGGTAATTGTCCATTTGATTTGTATCCTGAAGACTTGTAGTAAAGGAAACATTAAAGTTCCCTGAGTGGCCTGTTCTAATAATTATATATGTGATTAAACCGAAGTTTTCTTAATATAAGCTTTATAAAAGCTTTTTACTGACTTTAAAAGCATCTTTCATATTAGATACAGAGTGTAATTGAATCACCATTTAGGCTTCTGTTTTTAAATCATTTCTTTTATCCATGTCATTTTTGTTGACTTGGGGGGGCGTTATCTATTTATCTTCACAACTTAAATTCTTCTTTAAAAATATATATATTTCTTCAATAACTAAAAATTAACTTGTTCATTGAGCAAACTTTTTTTTTTAAAGGGAGGCACATCTAAATCATCTTGAAATTGGAAGAATAATTGAATGATTAGTGCAGAGTAACTTCCTAAGAACTCTTTATCAAATTTTATTTACCCCTTTTTTCACACAAGATTTTATGCATGTTGCTATGGGGGTCTGAAGAAGTATGATATTCAAGGAGCTTACAGTTTAGTTGGGAAAAGTAAGAACTAAACAGACAAAACGTTAAGTAAATCAGGAAAAATTCTTCATTATTATTTCCATCTGAAACCAGTTGTGCAGTGGGTCATTATTAATTAAACCCTTGATTTCCACCACCTCCCCACACCTTCTCCATTTTAGTAAAAGTCACTACCATTTATTCACTTGCCAAGGCCAAAATGAGATTTATTTTTGATTCTTCTCTTTCATTTCAGCAAGTCTCTTTTCTCTTCCTTCTTAATATATCTCAAATCTAACTACTTATCTCCACAGCAGTTACCATAGATCAAGCCACTATTTTGTTGTCTGTCCATGGCTCTTAACTGGTCTCCTATTTCTACTCCCCGTTAAGTCTGTCTTTTGTAGAGCCTTAGATCATCTAATTCTGTAGCTCACAATTTGAAAGCCAAGTGAGTTCTGTCTCAGTCTCATGTTGCAGTGCATCCTAACATGTTTTCCAGGAATCCTGGCTATTTAGCTTCTACATATCAGGGTTCCCTCTATGTACTTATCTTTCTGAGCCTATGTTCCCAAGATGTAATGAAAGCTTTTGTAATGATACTTTTATTTTTGCTTTTTTATTATAGTTCTCATATCATTCTCTAAAATGTATGTCTCCATTTTCTCTACTAAATATGATCATATTTCAGTAATTGGCTCATCCTACCTCTTTCTTTGATCACGTTCAGCCCTTTGTGATCGCTTTCCAGTCAGAATTTCCATAGCTTTTACTTTTTAAGTAATACCTGTGTTTACAAAGTGACTGCATTCTAAGGATGCACACTTATTCTTTCAACAGATATTTTTTAGGATCTAATATATTTGAAACAGTATCATAGGTACTGTGTTTATAAGCTAGATATAGTCCCTATCTTACAGAAATTGTGGTGTGTTAGGCACTATAGGGCAGTTAGAATACAATGTTAAAGAATTATAATAAGGAGGATGTGGGCTTATCCCCTAACTCAAATTAGGAAGAGCCTAGAAGATTTCCCAGAAGAGGTAACCCTTAAGCTGAAACTTGAAAGATAGCAAAGTATGTCTGTGTTTGTGATTTGGGGGCTTGGAAAGGGATTTTTAGGCCGAGGCAGCAACATGTGCCACAACCTAGAGGTCAGGAAGACCACGTGCAAGGAACTGAGAAGGGGGTAGAGCAGTGGCTTTTACACTTTTGACCGTTTCCCACAAAAAGGGATATATTTTAATTTGTGACCCAGTGCACACACATATGTAAGTGAACAAAAAGTTTCATAAAATAATGTTTAATTACCTGTACATTGCCCTGGGGCTTTTGTTCTTCTTGTTTGTACCTTTCTGCCTTTTTTAAAAATTAATACTGGTCATGATCCTTTAATTTTACAGATTGCAGTATGAAAGCTCCTGGACTAGAAAATAAGCAGGGCTTTGAAATTCTTTCCCTTAAGAACTCTGGCAAGTCATTAAAGCGTTTCAAGCAAAACATTAAATGATTGGATTTGTGTTTAAATTCACCCTAGGTAGCAGCATAAAGAATGGATTGAAAAAGAGGCAGTCCTGGGACCGAGAGACCAGTTAAGTAGCTCTTGCAGTAATTAAGGTGAGAAATGACAGCTTGAATTAGGATATTGCTAGTGGAGATGGAGGGAAGCGGACAGCTTAAAGTGATTTTTAGGAGGTAGACTCAAAATGATTTTGAGGGAAGGGGAAGGCAGGTGTGAATGGATGACGCTAATTACTATATAAAGAACTGGCTTGATGGAGGAGGACGATGGACTCAGCTTAAGCACACTGAGTGTGATATTATAGGGCATACAAGTTAGAGGCTGTGTGGACCTGATGCCTAGAGAAATCTAGACTGCAGGTGAGTATTTGACAGTTTATGGGCCTATGGATAGTAGTTGTAATATAGAAGTGAATGAGAAAAGGAGTGGGTGCAGGCCTGAACTCTGTAGACCATTGCTTCTCAAACCTGAATCACCTGGCATCTTGTAGAAATGTAGAACTGGGGTGGCTCCAGAGAGTCACCTTTTCTCACAGGCTCCCGGATGATGTCAGTACTGCTGGTCTGCAGAACACTCGGGCTGTACAATGTAGAACGAGAACATTTAAAGTATGGGCCGAGGAAGAGAAGCTTGAAAGAATCTAGGAAGGAACAGCCAGAGAAGAGAAAAATAAGGAGATGGATGTTGGTTTGGAATCCAGGAGTGTAGATTAGGGAGAAAAGAGTATATGAAAAAGAGAAAGTAATCAATAGTGGCAAACACTGCACTGATACCAAGTGAGGTGAGAGTTCAGAGTGTCTTGGATTTAGCAACAGGGTAATTGGTAACCTTGATGAGAGCCCTTTTTGTAGAGTGGTGGAAGTAAAAACCAGATTGCACTGGAGTGGCTAGAGAAGGAGAGAGGAAGAAATGGGGGTACCTCCAGGCAGTTCTGTGAGAAGGAGGAGGAAAAGTAGGGGTGGGAGAATTCAGGACAGGATTTTTGTTTTTATTGTTTTAAAAGTGAAGAGATTTGACTGTGTTCTAGTTCACGGACTGATGGTAAGGAGCCAATGGAGAGGAAAAGTAAATATATCAGAGAAGACTAAATTATCATGCAGTCGTAGTAGACAGCCCGCAGATCTTAATGGCTTATAACAACAAAGGTTTGTTTTCTGCTCCCATTACTTGACCGTTGGAGTTCGCTAGAGTTCTCATGAGAATGAGGTCCACATAGCCTCCCACCCATCTGGAGCATAACTGTTTTTGGTGGCAGCAGGGAGGGATACAGTAAATCGCCCCTGATTCCTAGAAATTCCCATTCACATGGCCATGGGAAATGCAGTTCTGCCTTATATCTGTAAAGAAGCAAACCAGAATATTGATGTACAGCCTAAAGACTACTAGAGAGAAAGAGATCTAGGAAAGGAGGATAAATCTTAATCGGAGATAGCCCTGAGGAGGTGGAAGGAAGGCTGCAGGGCTTAAGTGGAGAGATTAACTTTAACTAGGAAAATGTATTCCTATTCCATTTTAACAGGAAAGAAAAGAGCGAAGGATGGGTTCTGATACGGGTGGGTTTGGGTTTGGATTGAGTCCTCAAACGATTGAGGACTTTTCCTTTGGGTTTTGTTTTCTTTATGAAATATCGTGTGTAAAATGTCGAGGGTGAACAGGAAAGTGGTGTCGGTGTGTTACAGAGAATGGAGAAAGTTTGAAGCAGTTACAGATAATTAGAAGCTGATGAGAAAAGACAATTCGCTGGATATAATTGAGGGTCTCCTTTGCTAGGAATTTCCAGTTAGAAGCAGAAAGAATATTTGAAGATGTCCAAAAGGGGGGGAAATAATAAAAAAATCAAATGGCTTGATAAAATAAAAGAGTCGTGAACCATAAAATGTGTGTCTGAGATTCTGAGATTCTTCAGGCAGGGGGTGAGGTAAAGTGAAGGATGATGGAACTGGAAGAAGGTTAGGAGGGAGATAACCTACAGAGAATCAGGCTAGATCCAGGTTTGGAATTTCAGCATTCCTAACTTCACTGCCCACAGCCTTTGGAGGCTCATTGGGCAGAGAATCACGTTGAAAATAATTTTTTTGAGTGTATATTATGTTTTTATTAAAAAGTATAAAATTTTCAGGGGCTATTTCATTTTTCAGTCATCCCACCTTTTTCTGGATATCTAAAATTCATTTAACAAGGTGAGGAGGAGAACTTTGTTCTGCTAGTAGAGGTAAAAGCTTCAAAATGTGAAGTTCTCTGGTTGAAGAAATGCGTTAGTGTGATTGAGTTTCATTGGGAAAGCAATCGGTCTTAAATTACTTAATCTTTGCCGTTTTGAAAGTGAATGAAAGAAACTATGGCTATGAACCCTTGAGGTGTTTGGAAAGGGTGTAAAAATTAAGGAACTTGTGCTTAAGGATGACTTTATGTCCTGGGGCTTCCTTTTCAGAGGAGGCTTTAATCAAAGTATTGCTGAGGATTCTTAAATTTCTAAGGGCCAAGAAAAAACATAGTAATCAATAACTATCTTATGTAAGTACACAGAGCAGTAAATGTTAATACGTACTGAAGACCTACAGAATTTAAAGCATAGGGCAAAAATGTTCTAATAATGATCCTCTGTGTTGGGGGTCCCCAAGACCACCCTCAGGTCCTGAAATTTACTGGAAGGAGTCACAAATCTCTGAAAAGCTGGTGTACTCACAGTAGCTGTTCTTAACAGCAAATTATTACAGATTAAAATTGGCAGAGGTAAAGGTGCATAGGATAGAGTCCAGGAGAAACCAGGTGCAAACTTCCACTCCTAGTAGAGAGGGCATATTCTATACCACGGAGAAAAGATACATTCGTCTAATTTATTAACCATTTTAAAAAGATTCTATTTAGTACAATTATTAAAAAGCAAAAAAATTGGGACTTTATTTTTTGAATTTTTGAAATTTATTTTTTATACAGCAGATTCTTATTATTTTATACATATTAGTGTGTATATGTCAATCCCAATCTCCCAATTCATCCCACCACCACCACCACCACCCCTGCCACTTTCCCCCCTTGGTGTCTGTGCGTGTGTTCTCCACATCTGTGTCTCTATTTCTGCCCTGCAAACTGGTTCATCTGTACCGTTTTACTAGGTTCCACATATATGCGTTAATATACGATATTTGGTTTTCTCTTTCTTTTTTTTAACCTCTTTATTGGAGTATAATTGCTTTACACTGCTGTGTTACTTTCTACTTTATAACATAGTGAATCGGCTATACATTTACATATATCCCCATATCTCCTCCCTCTGGTGTCTCCCTCCCACCCTCCCTATCCCATCCCTCTAGGTGGTCACAAAGCACCCAGCTGATCTCTCTGTGCCGTGTGGCTGCTTCCCACTAGCTAGCTATTTTACATTTGGTAGTATATATAAGTCCATGCCACCCTCTCACTTCATCCCAGCTTACCCTTCCCCCTCCTCATGTCTTCAAGTCCATTCTCTACATCTGCGTCTTTATTCCTGTCCTGTCCCTAGGTTCTTCAGAACCATTTTTTTTCTTTAGATTCCGTATATATGTGTTAGCATACGGTATTTGTTTTTCTCTTTCTGACTTACTTCACTCTGTATGACAGACTCTAGGTCCATCCACCTCACTACAAATAACTCAGTTTCGTTTCTTTTTATGGCTGAGTAATATTCCATCGTATATAGGTGCCACATCTTCTTTATCCATTCATCTGTCTGTGGACATTTAGATTGCTTCCATGTCCTGGCTGTTGTAAATAGAGCTGCAATGAACATTGTGGTACATGATTCTTTTTGAGTTATGGTTTTCTCAGGGTATGTGCCCAGTAGTGGGATTGTGCTGGGTCGTACGGTAGTTCTATATTTAGTTTTTTAAGGAACCTCCATACTGTTCTCCATAGTGGCTGTATCAATGTACATTCCCACCAACAGTGCAAGAGGGTTCCCTTTTCTCCACACCCTCTCCAGCATTTATTGTTTCTAGATTTTTTGATGATGGCCATTCTGAGTGGTGTGAGGTGATACCTCATTGTAGTTTTGATTTGCATTTCTCTAATGATTAATGATGTTGAGCATTCTTCCATATGTTTGTTGGCAATCTGTGTATCTTCTTTGGAGAAATGTCTGTTTAGCTCTTCTGCCCATTTTTGGATTGGGTTGTTTGTTTTTTTGATACTGAGCTGCATGAGCTGCTTGTAAATTTTGGAGACTAATCCTTTGGCAGTTGCTTCATTTGCAAATATTTTCTCCCATTCTCAGCATTGTCTTTTCATCTTGTTTATGGTTTCCTTTGCTGTGCAAAAGCTTTGCAGTTTCATTAGGTCCCATTTCTTTATTTTTGTTTTTATTTCCATTTCTCTAGGAGGTGGGTCCAAAAGGATCTTGCTGTGATTTATGTCATAGAGTGTTCTGCCTATGTTTTCCTCTAAGAGTTTGATAGTTTCTGGCCTTACATTTAGGTCTTTAATCCATTTTGAGCTTATTTTTGTGTATGGTGTTAGGGAGTGATCTAATCTCATACTTTTATGTGTACCTGTCCAGTTTTCCCAGCACCACTTATTGAAGAGGCTGTCCTTTCTCCACTGTACATTCCTGCCTCCTTTATCAATGATAAGGTGACCATATGTGTGTGGCTTTATCTCTGGGCTTTCTATCCTGTTCCATTGATCTGTATTTCTGTTTTTGTGCCAGTACCATACTGTCTGGATTACTGTAGCTTTGTAGTAGAGTCTGAAGTCAGGGAGCCTGATTCCTCCAGCTCCGTTTTTCGTTCTCAAGATTGCTTTGGCTATTCGGGGTCTTTTGTGTTTCCATACAAATTGTGAAATTTTTTGTTCTACTTCTGTGAAAAATGCCAGTGGTAGTTTGATAGGGATTGCATTGAATCTGTAGATTGCTTTGGGTAGTAGAGTCATTTTCACAATGTTGATTCTTTCAATCCAAGAACATGGTATATCTCTCCATCTATTTGTATCATCTTTAATTTCTTTCATCAGTGTCTTATACTTTTCTGCATACAGGTCTTTTGTCTCCTTAGGTAGGTTTATTCCTAGATATTTTATTCTTTTTATTGCAGTGGTAAATGAGAGTCTTTTCTTGATTTCACTTTCAGGTTTTTCATCATTAGTGTATCGGAATGCCAGAGATTTCTGTGCATTAATTTTGTATCTTGCTACTTTACCAAATTCATTGAGTAGCTCTAGTAGTTTTCTGGTAGCATCTGTAGGATTCTTTATGTATAGTATCATGTCATCTGCAAACAGTGACAGCTTTACTTCTCTTCCGATTTGGATTCCTTTTATTTCCTTTTCCTCTGATTGCTGTGGCTAAAACTTCCAAAACTATGTTGAATAATAGTGGTGAGAGTAGGCAACCTTGTCTTGTTCCTGATCCTAGTGGAAATGCTTTCAGGTTTTCACCATTGAGGACAATGTTGGCTGTGGGTTTGTCATATATGGCCTTTATTATGTTGAGGAAAGTTCCCTCTGTGCCTACTTTCTGCAGGGTTTGTATCATAAATGGGTGTTGAATTTTGTCGAAAGCTTTCTTTGCATCTATTGAGATGACCATATGGTTTTTCTCCTTCAATTTGTTAATATGGTGTATCACATTGATTGACTGGCGTATATTGAAGAATCCTTGCATTCCTGGAATAAACCCCACTTGATCATGGTGTATGATCCTCCTAATGTGCTGTTGGATTCTGTTTGCTAGTATTTTGTTGAAGATTTTTGCATCTGTGTTCATCAGTGATATTGGCCTGTAGTTTTCTTTCTTTGTGACATCTTTGTTTGGTTTTGGTATCAGGATTATGGTGGCCTCGTAGAATGAGTTTGGGAGTGTTCCTCCGTCTTCTATATTTTGGAAGAATTTGAGAAGGATAGGTGTTAGCTCTTCTCTAAATGTTTGATAGAATTCGCCTGTGAAGCCATCTGGTGCTGGGTTTTTGTTTGTTGGAAGATTTTTAATCACAGTTTCCATTTCAGTGCTTGTGATTGGTCTGTTCATATTTTCTGTTTCTTCCTGATTCAGTCTTGGCAGGTTGTGCATTTCTAAGAATTTGTCCATTTCTTCCACGTTGTCCATTTTATTGGCATAGAGTTGCTTGTAGTAATCTCATGATCTTTTGTATTTCTGCAGTGTCAGTTGTTACTTCTCCTTTTTAATTTCTAATTCTATTGATTTGAGTCTTCTCCCTTTTTTTCTTGATGAGTCTGGCTAAGGGTTTATCAATTTTCTTTATCTTCTCAAAGAAGCAGCTTTTAGTTTTATTGATCTTTGCTATCGTTTCCTTCATTTCTTTTTCATTTATTTCTGATCTGATCTTTATGATTTCTTTCCTTCTACTAACTTTGGGGGTTTTTTGTTCTTCTTTCTCTAATTGCTTTAGATGCAAGGTTAGGTTGTTTATTTGAATGTTTCCTGTTTCGTAAGGTAGGATTGTATTGCTATAAACTTCCCTCTTAGAACTGCTTTTGCTGCATCCCATAGGTTTTGGGTCGTTGTGTCTCCATTGTCATTTGTTTCTAGGTATTTTTTGATTTCCTCTTTGATTTCTTCAGTGATCACTTCGTTATTAAGTAGTGTATTGTTTAGCCTCCATGTGTTTGTATTTTTTACAGCTCTTTTCCTGTAATTGATATCTAGTCTCATAGTGTTGTGGTCGGAAAAGATACCTGATACAATTTCACTTTTCTTAAATTTACCAAGGCTTGATTTGTGACCCAAGATATGATCTATTCTGGAGAATGTTCCATGAGCACTTGAGAAAAATGTGTATTCTGTTGTTTTTGGATGGAATATCTTATAAATATCAATTAAGTCCATCTTGTTTAATGTATCATTTAAAGCTTGTGTTTCCTTATTTATTTTCATTTTGGATGATCTGTCCGTTGGTGAGAGTGGGGTGTTAAAGTCCCCTACTATGAATGTGTTACTGTCGATTTCCCCTTTTATGGTTGTTAGTATTTGCCTTATGTATTGAGGTGCTCCTATGTTTGGTGCATAAATATTTACAATTGTTTTCTCTTCTTCTTAGATCGATTCCTTGATGATTATGTAGTGTCCTTCTTTGTCTCTTGTAATTGTCTTTGTTTTAAAGTCTATTTTGTCTGATACGAGAATTGCTACTCCAGCTTTCTTTTGGTTTCCATTTGCATGGGATATCTTTTTCCATCCCCTCACTTTCAGTCTGTATGTGTCTCTAGGTCTGAAGTGGGTCTCTTGTAGACAGCATATATATGGGTCTTGTTTTTGTATCCATTCAGCCAGTCTGTGTCTTTTGGTGGGAGCATTTAATCCATTTACATTTAAGGTAATTATCGATATGTATGTTCCTATTCCCATTTTCTTAATTGTTTTGGGTTTGTTATTGTACGTCTTTTCCTTCTCTTGTGTTTCTTGCCTAGAGAAGTTCCTTTAGCATTTGTTGTAAAGTTGGTTTGGTGGTGCTGAACTCTCTCAGCTTTTGCTTGTCTGTAAAGGTTTTAATTTCTCCATCGAATCTGAATGAGATCCTTGCTGGGTAGAGTAATCTTGGTTGTAGGTTTTTCTCCTTCATCACTTTAAATATGTCTGCCACTCCCTTCTGGCTTGCAGAGGTTCTGCTGAAAGATCAGCTGTTAACCTTATGGGGATTCCCTTGTGTGTTGTTTTTCCCTTGCTGCTTTTAATATGTTTTGTTTGTATTTAATTTTTGGCAGTTTGATTAATATGTGTCTTGGTGTGTTTCTCCTTTGGTATATACTGTGTGGGACTCTCTGTGCTTCCTGGACTTGATTAACTATTTCATTTCCCATATTAGGGAGGTTTTCAACTATAATCTCTTCAGATATTTTCTCAGTCCCTTTCTTTTTCTCTTCTTCTTCTGGAACCCCTATAATTCGAATGTTGGTGCGTTTAATGTTGTCCCAGATGTCTCTGAGACTGTCCTCAGTTCTTTTCATTCTTTTTTCTTTATTCTGCTCTGCAGTAGTTATTTCCACTATTTTATCTTTCAGGTCACTTATCCGTTCTTCTGCCTCAGTTATTCTGCTATTGATCCCTTCTAGAGTATTTTTAATTTCATTTATTGTGTTGTTCATCGTTGCTTGTTTCATCTTTAGTTCTTCTAGGTCCTTGTTAAATCTTTCTTGCATTTTTCTCTATTGTATTTCCAAGATTTTGGGTCCTCTTTACTATCATTATTCTGAATTCTTTTTCAGGTAGACTGCCTATTTCCTCTTCATTTGTTAGGTCTGGTGGGTGTTTAGCTTGCTCCTTCATCTGCTGTGTGTTTTTCTGTCTTCTCATTTTGCTTATCTTACTGTGCTTGGGGTCTCCTTTTTGCAGGCTGCAGGTTCGTAGTTCCCGTTGTTTTTGGTGTCTGTCCCCAGTGGCTATAGTTGGTTCAGTGAGTTGTGTAGGCTTCCTGTTGGAGGGGACTAGTGCCTGTGTTCTCGTGGATGAGGCTCGATCTTGTCTTTCTGGTGGGCAGGTCCACGTCTGGTGGTGTGTTCTGGGGTGTCTGTGGCCTTATTATCATTTTAGGCAGCCTCTCTGCTAATGGGTGGGGTTGTGTTCCTGTCTTGCTAGTTGTTTGGCATAGGGTGTCCAGCACTGTAGCTTGCTGGTTGTTGAGTGGAGCTGGGTGCTGGTGTTGAGATGGAGATCTTCGCCGTTTGATATTACGTGGAGCTGGGAGGTCCCTTGTGGACCAGTGTCCTGAAGTTGGCTCTCCCACCTCAGAGGCACAGCACTGACTCCTGGCTGCAGCACCAAGAGCCTTTCATCCACATGACTCAGAATAAAAGGGAGAGAAAGTAGAAAGAAAGAAAAAAAGAGGATAAAAGAAAATAAAATAAAGTACGATAAAATAAAGTTATTAAAATAAAAAAGAATTACTAAAAAAAATTTTTTTAAGTAAAAAACAAAAAAACGGACAGATAGAACCCTAGGACAAATGGTGAAAGCAAAGCTATACAGACAATCTCACACACAAGCATACACATCATACACACTCACAAAACGAGGAAAAGGGGAGAAAATAATAAATCTTCCTCTCAAAGTCCACCTCCTCAGTTTGGGATGATTCGTTGTCTATTCAGGTATTCCATAGATGCAGGGTACATCAAGTTGAGTGTGGAGATTTAATCCACTGCTCCTGAGGCTGTTGGGGGAGATTTTCCTTTCTCTTCTTTGTTCGCACAGCTCCCAGGGCTCAGCTTTGGATTTGGCCTCTGCGTGTAGGTCGCCTGAGGGTGTCTGTTCTTCGCTCAGACAGGACGGGTTTAAAGGAGCCGCTGATTCGGGGGCTCTGGCTCACTCAGGCCAGGGGGGAGGGAGGGAGGGGCACGATGCGCGGCGAGCCTGCGGCGGCAGAGGCCAGCGTGACGTTGTACCAGCCTGAGGCACGCCGTGCGTTCTCCTGGAGAAGTTGTCACTGGATCCCGGGACCCTGGCAGTGGCGGGCTGCACAAGCTCCCCGGAAGGGATGTGTGGAGAGTGACCTGTGCTCGCATACAGGCTTCTTGGTGGCGGCAACAGCAGCCTTAGTGTCTCATGCCCGTCTCTGGGGTCCACGCTGTTAGCTGCGGCTCGCATCTGTCTCTGGAGCTCCTTTCAGCAGCGCTCTTAATCCCCTCTCCTCCGTGTATTCTTTTTATGTGTGTTTTACTTCTTTAAAGAGGAAAATGGTTTAACACAAAAGTCATATATGCTCATTCGAAAAGCTAGATTCATCCATTCATTTGATAGACTTCTCTGGCGTATGTACTATGTGCCAGAATTATATCTGGAAGAAATACTGCAAAAGGCATAGAATATGAAAAGCGAATAACCTTTTAAAAAATTAATAGTAGTGAAAGCAACATCCCATTGCACATGTTTTCTGTATCTGGCTTTTTTCATTCAATAACTTGGCCATCTTTCCTGTGTGGACACCTGGGGAAAAAAAATCTATGCACTCTTCTTTTTTACCTACTGTGTTTACTTATAATTTAGCTAATCATAATTTGCAATTATAAAAGGGCAGTCTTTAAAAGTTCTTATTCTTACTGTGTACAGTGTAACTCATATTTTCTCTTCCATGTATTCTATACTAAGAAAACAATCTAACTCATATTTTCTCTGGTGTCTCTTTAAGTAAATCTCATTCTCTGAGGTAACTGCATCGTTTGAAATATTATTTTCACGAGCACTGATCATTTTATTTATTCCCTCTGAGCTCAGCCGTCTTACTTCCCATTTTACTCCTCCTCATAATGTAAGAGATTTAAATGCTCTTAAAATGCTCATTGCAACCAAAATAGTATTTGCAGTTTTTAACTTTTGTTTTTACCAGAACACTTGGGTTTTAGTAAATTTAATTGTGAGTATCTTTTAAAATTTAAGATAAGGAAAAGATTGTAACAATTAGTATTATGTAAGGGTAGGAAGTAAGGGAACCAAAGTTTTAATAAGTGACATAAATATGATTTCTTTGCCAGTAATAGTCAAGCTAATTTTATAGACATATAGTAGAAAAGGGTCTAGAGAGCAAGTGTGGGGTGACTTTAACTTTCTTTTATATATGTTTGTTGAACACGTTACTTTGCCTTTATTTTTTCAGTCGTCAAATAATTTTGCACATGCTTTCTCAAGCTGATGAGGATGCTTTTTCTTTGCACAAAATAGAGAGCTGTGGTACATATGGATGAACGTCGAGAAGAACAAATTGTGCAGCTTCTACATTCTGTGCAAGCTAAGAATGATAAAGATTCAGAAGCACAAATATCCTGGTTTGCTCCTGAAGACCATGGGTAAAACAAAAAGTATTCTTTTAAAAATGAACAAAGAGTGCCACTTCTTTCAGAGCACTGGCCGGAAAAAAAAGATAATAAAAATAACATCTTTAGACTCTTCTATAAGTGAAATTTAGTCTCAAAGTAATCTTTTTTCTTATGTAGATTGAGCAAATTTGGTGAAATATTTAAAAATTTAGGTGGCATATTTATTCTCACAGGAGATCTGAATGGTAGGAATTGTCTATAGGATATTGATGAAGTTATTACTTAGTTCTTCCTACCCATCATCTTTGTATATCTGGAATTTTCTTGTGGAGGAGATCTGTAAGAAGTTAAATTGCTGCTGTTTTAGGAAAATCATAGGAACTGTATCATCAGGGGCAAATTAGGAGTAGTTTCTCTGGGACTGTGCAATGTAGCATCCCATTTATAGCTCAGAAGGGGTGGCAGGAAAATGAAGTTGTGAAATAAAACATGGCTCAGAAAACCTGATAAAGAGAAACACTGTGAGTTTTTGCAATGGAGGAATGACTATTGGGTGGATTTTTATTTTTTTAACTACCACAAGGAATAACCTATCTGGCAGTGTCTTATTTGTAGGGCGGGAAAAAATTGAGTTCATTATAAGAATCTAAGTATTTTCAAATTGCTCTACTAAGAGAAAAGAATAAAGGCTTTTGATTTTGATAACTTTGAAATCATTAAACAACATATATTATTTTGTTTCAGGGCTTGAGTGGCTCTTCATTCAATGTTTATAATTTTTTTATTTTGTCAAAATAGATATGGGACTGAAGCTCCTGCTGAGAACAAACCAAACTCAGTAAAGAAAGTTGAGGATCAGGAAAAAAAACTGATAAATCAAGAAAAGAGGCCATTTAGAATCAGGGACAAATATATTGACCGCGATTCTGAATATCTCTTGCAAGAAAATGAACCAGATGTAACTTTAGACCAACAATTATTGGAAGATTTACAAAAGAAAAAAACTGACCTTCGGTATATTGAAATGCAGGTAATGGAAAGCAAGATGGGGAAAAATTTTTTACTTGTCATCTCTTCTGACACTTGATAAAAGTGTATTTATGGTTAGAGGTAGTTGCCTGATATAAATCAGTGAGATTGCTCAACAAGCCATCCTCTGGGAATTTTTCCCCCTTATAGTGCAGAAAAGTAGTGGGAATCGAATTACACATAAGTAGCCTATCTCATCTACAATAGTTTATGTATATGGTGAAGAGAAGAAATATCTGAGAAATGGTAGTGCAAATGAAAAAAAATCACACTTAAGTTTAACATTTCTAGGCCATTTTAATGAGATGTCATGAGAGACAAGGGTGGTTAGAATTGTAAAGTTTCTTCTTTTAAAACATCTAATCCAACTCTTTCGTTTTACAGATGTTAAAATTCCTCAGAAGTTATATGATGTGCTTACGTTCACCAACACTTTAAAGACAGAGGTGTCTTTAAATTCTGAAATTCTCCTGAGTTTTTCCAGTATTTTATTTTCCTGCTAGGCAAGATATTTTAAGGTCCCTTACTGTTAAAACATAAAATTGAATGCTTTATGGATATTCTAGAAAGAGATGTAATAAAATGTTCACTTTTTTTTTAAGAGAAAATACTGAGGGAATTCTGAGGCTGTGTCCTTAATATGCAAATATGTACTGCCTTTTTTTTTTTTTTTTTTTTTGCGGTACGCGGGCCTCTCACTGTTGTGGCCTTTCCCGTTGCGGAGCACAGGCCCCGGACGCGCAGCCTCCGTGGCCGTGGCTCACGGGCCCAGCCTCTCCGCGGCATGTGGGATCTTCCCGGACCGGGGCACGAACCCGTGTCCCCTACATCCCCTACATCAGCAGGCGGACTCTCAACCATTGCGCTACCAGGGAAGCCCTGTTTTTGAGAAAGGCAGATTATCACATCCTCTGTAGGAAAGAAAGGATCTATTGACTGTCACTGCAGGTTGGATATCCTCATTAGAACAGATCAGCTGAGGTTATCCAGGACCAAATTGTGTAGCTCTTTGATGCCTTTTGAATGAAAATATGATTTGGGGACAGGAGATTTCAAGATGTATTAATTCAGAATATTTTAGTTGTCTTATAGCCTTAGGAACAAGAAGAGTTAGCTACTGTCTCTGTTTGCTTTGTATGGAAGACAGAACTCAAATATTATTGAAGATGAGTAATTGATCTAGTTCAGAGAAAGTTAGAAGAAATGTGCAAAACAAAAACAGCTGGTGGTCTTCCTTTTGGTCAGGCACTGTTGTAAAAGCTTCACATGTACTACATCATTTGAACCTCTCAACAGCCCTGTACAAGAGATTACGCATGTCTGTTACAGAGGAGGAAAAAGAATCTTAGGTTAAGTGACCTATGTATGGTTGTACAGCTCGTAACAAAACCAAGTCTAAAATTTAGGTGTGTTTAAGAGCTCAACTTTTTAATCCTTGGTAATAGGCCATATTTTTCTTTCAGTTATAAATTTTTTTAAACATTATTTTTCCACTTTCTCGATGCCTGTTATTCTGCTGTGTTTTCCAAAGACTAAATAAGACATTCTCTGTCCTCAGACAGCTTATAATCTCATTGCTAAGTTCATTAGTTCTTTTTTATAAAAATTCTTTTTTTTTAAGTCTTGACACCTCACATAAGCTGTGAGGTAATACTTTTTCACTCTTAACATATATATCTATGATATATTCTATTTACCAGGTTTATAATTTGATTACATTTCTTTTGTAAAAAAATTAAAAACTTTTTTTTTTAATTTCAGCATTTCAGGGAAAAGCTGCCTTCATATGGAATGCAAAAGGTAAAATGAATATACACTATTTAATTTGATTTACAAAATGTTTAAATACATTTTTTTAAAGCTCCATATCAAGAAGAAATATAAATTAATGAACCTTTCCCTAAAGGATATTCTTGGAAGTTCATTTTATTCCTTTGAATTGTTGAAGGACTTAAAAAAAAAAAAAAAGACCCAGTTCTGAAACAGTTTTCCTGAAGTTTTCTCATATTTATATGTCCATGAGTTTAAAAATAGAATTTTCACTTGTAAGTTGCTTTGGATAAATAACCCTTGCTCTTAATTTGAGATCAAATATTTTAATTAAAATTGGGGCACTGCTGAAAATACAGTGCTTTAATTAACTTATTATGTTTCCTCATACAATCACCCTATGTAGAATAATATAGTCTCCTATCCTTCTCTGATTTCTCAACCTTCCTTTATTTTTCTTTCCTTTTTATAGCACTTACTACCACCTGACATGTGTATCTTCCCCTCCTAGCAGTGTAAGTTATTGAGGCCAGAGTCTGTTTTGTTCACTATGTACCTCTTGACTCAGAACAGTGCCTAACATTCTATAGACCCCCAGTAAATATTTGTTGAATGAATGAATCACATTCTACTTCTCAGTACTTGCCACCTGTAATTTCAGTGTTCAAACTTGGAACTTGTTCTGATATATATGAGGTGGTAGAATAGATAAGAAATTTTTAAGCGGTGGGTTTTCATGTTAGATTGTTTCATAGATAAAGATACCTCATGACACCCCTTTGAAGTAGTGGGATGGTTTTGTTAGTATGGTGAATATTACTTTAAAAATACTCGTGTTTATCTAAACCTTCTAAGAAAGAAGATCTTTCCCAAGTAGGCAGTTTTCCAGATATCTGAATTTTAGTCATTTGATTTAGGTATTTAAAACTTGTCTTTATTTTAATTATTTGAAAGGGAATCGTCTTAAATTATACTCTTCCTTGTTCTTGAAAACAGTATACAAAACTTGTCCTGCAGACAAAGCCATATTTATGATTTATGATATAAATCCTTAATGTTCCTAGTAATTTTTTAGGTATCAGGGGATTTGCCTTTTACTCAGTAGCCCCACATGTCACCATTCTTTTTAATTTATGTTAATTCTTATGTATGGATTTATAACCTGTCTCTTCTTGTTCTTGTCAGTGTGTTTTTCATTAACAGAGCCATGGCTCTGTTCTTTTTATAATTTGGTGCTTCTTATCTCTTGAAAACTGGTAGATCCAGATATCCAAACTGCCAGCATTGCATATAACAGAATTTTTAAAGTATTAATATGCTTGTTAAAAACAGTTACCTTCAGTTCAGTAGGATTTTGGTAACTATCTTTTCAGACTTAGTCAACATGTGATGTCCTTCACTTATTTTCCCTTTTGAAATAGGAATTGGTAAATATGATCGATAACCATCAGGTAACAGTAGTAAGTGGTGAAACTGGTTGTGGAAAAACCACTCAAGTTACTCAGTTCATTTTGGATAACTACATTGAAAGAGGAAAAGGATCTGCATGCAGGATAGTTTGTACTCAGCCAAGAAGAATTAGTGCCATTTCAGTAAGTAATCCCTCACTTTTTAAAATTCCCCACTTTGTTCTCCATTCTCCTATGTAGTCCTGTTAGAAGTTACTGATTTTGAAGGTTGGGGTGATTTTTTATTAGGTTTAAGATATGTTGCTATAAAAGCAAAATTTGGTTAACAAGTATTTGGCAGTAAAGCCCCCAAAATTGACCTCTCTCTGTTAGTGATAATAGATGTTTAGGAGTTCAAGATAAATTAAAAATCCAGACAATTTTCAGTATAAAACTAAAGGAACAAAAAATTGATAATGTTTATAGAATTGATTAGGAGCCTCAAATAATCTGCATCATTAGATGCTTTACATTTTACTCCTTGATTCATTCAATACTGTTTTCGGCTCTCTCTGATTGTTTTTTTCAGTATATAAGTACACTGAGTGGTGGTAGCTGTATTTCTGACTTTTCAATGCAAGTCAGTAAGAGGGAATTTATCATAAAGAAAATAAGGCATTGTTTCAGGTTTATCATGAAGCAGGTATAAGTACATGTTTATTACAAATAACATTTTTTGTTTGTTTTAGTTAGATGACCTAGTTAAATATATGAGTTATATGTTCTTTAAAAATGTTTGGGGTTTCTTACAACATTCAGTGTGTATAGTACATTTATTTCAGTGTTATGTAATTCTGTGTGTAAATTTAAATTATGAAGATTTATGGTTGTATTTGGTTTTATGATAGTACTATTTATTACATCTCTAAGTCATTCAATACAGAATCTGGTCAGGAACTGCATTACCAATTACAGCATTGTTTTGTAGGAGCTACTATATACGTTTTAAACTATGGTTTCTAAGAGATACTATTTAAAAATAAGTAAAGCAGCAGTCTTTATGAGAGGACGATATTCCTAGAAATGGCATAGGTTCATAGAATGGTGAAAAATAAGCCATTTTTGTCATAACACTGTTATATAGCCTGACTTAAGTTAAAAATCTAATCTTACCATTTTCACTAATATATGACTATATATTGACAGTAAGGAGAAATGCAAATTAGGTTATTTCTTTGCTTATTTTTCTAAGATCTGTTGGTATTTGAATGGGCAGTTTAATCAGTAGTAGAAAGTGAAGTAATGGTCCAAGTCAGTTTATATGGGATAGAATGATTGAAAACTTTTCCTTCTGAAGTATTTCTTAAAAACTAATCATGTCATTTTCTATTTCTAACCTCATAAATCACTGTTCTGTCACTAGATGACTTGGTTACTTTTAGTTATACAAATCAGTGTTGGATTATAAGATTTCATCTGTCTAGAGCTTATCTTTGGCAGTCATAACTTTAAGAACATAACCAAGAACTAGAAATTAAGCCTACCAATCTCTACGAAAAAGAAACAAATGAAAAAAAAGTATCAACGTATGTTTACCCTCAAATTATATACAAGTTTTACAAGTTTAGATTATGATTTCCAACTTTTTTTTAAAAAGGACAAAGGTAGAGAGGATTTATAGAAAGTCACTTTGAAAATAGTTATGAGGGAGAATTTCAGAGGAAATGAGAAGTAAACATAAGAAGCAGGTAGTCTTCAGCTCTTAAGGGACACAGTTTTAGATACCTCAGATTTTAATATGTTTCTATTTTTTTAATTCTGAAAATCTAATGGATAGTGTTTCAGCAACCAGATTTTCATAGGCATTCACGATATTTACTCTAAAGGAAATGTTTTCTTTGTAACTGTACTTTATTTTAATTAAAGGTTGCAGAGAGAGTGGCTGCAGAAAGGGCAGAATCTTGTGGCAATGGTAATAGTACCGGATACCAAATTCGTCTCCAGAGGTAAAGAATGTTCACTTGTTTACAGGTAGATTTTAGTGAAACTTTGGAGTTAGAGATTCAAAAGAAAGATCTTTCCCCTATTTTTATGCTGATTATTGCTATTAGAATTAACATGTCAAGTAACTGCAACATGTGAGGCTTGCAACCCACAAAATCATTTTTTTAACCCAAATTCAGATTTGGATTGCCATTTTAAGGTGTCTTTTACATTATGGAATGATTAGAAAGATAACATTTTTCCTGGGTATATGTTAGTAGACCATCACTCACCCTGAAAAGGAGTTGACCTCCTGTATATTTTGATACCACCATGCAGCCACTGACTGACTGAATTTAGTTTTGTGTCTTTAACCCCCTATCCCGTTCCACTGTATTTCTTTAGTCCTTCTCTGCAGGTCAAGATTCCATTTACCTTTTTAAATGAATTGATTTTCTAATCACTGAACAGAAGTTTAGTTCCCTAAATATTTGGTCTTTTTCTGAATGGTAGCACTTTTGCTTTTAAAAAGAAATCATTAACATTGTATCATAACAGAAATAATGTATAATGAACTTGAAGCTAGTATGTCTCATTACTGTATCGTTGTAAGGGTTCCAGTAACTAAAATTTAAGTATGAAGTTTTTCATTAAAACTGAAAACATTTTTTAAATTGAAGATATTCTTTTAAACTTTTGTGGTACTTAAGTAATTTATTAGTAAAGAAAACCAAGAATTAACTCATGTCTTTCATTCACAGTCGGTTGCCAAGGAAACAGGGTTCTATCTTATATTGTACGACAGGAATTATCCTTCAGTGGCTTCAGTCAGACCCGTGAGTATGTTTCAACTCAGGACATTTAGTTAAATGTTATCAGAAGACGTAATTATTAAATTGGATTTTATTAATTTATGTAAAAGTAAAATGGTTCTGTTTTTGAATTTTGTGCTGACTAACGAACTTTACACTTCTGCTTTAGGCATTTGTCCAGTGTTAGTCATATTGTGCTTGATGAAATCCATGAGAGAAATCTACAGTCAGATGTTTTAATGAGTGTTGTTAAAGATCTTCTCAATTATCGACCCGACCTGAAAATAGTTTTGATGAGTGCAACACTGAATGCTGAGAAATTTTCAGAATATTTTGGTGAGTAAAATTTATGGTTGTTACTTTAGAAAGTTATCACAAAGCCATTGAATTTAGAAACAATTTTTTAAAGAAAACTAATACAGTGCTAGGTACAGAGTAATCAAAATAAATGTTTAGCAGTTCATTTTATTTGAATATTCATCTACCCTCTAGTCTCACAGAGAATTGGCCTGTTTTTTAAAAATGTGGCATCATCTCTGTTCTTATAGTGAAGACATGCAGCCTTTTGGTGCTTCCACCAGATAATTAAGGTGACATCAATGAAGTCAAACCACAGATTTGAATAATTTTATAAACTTTTTTGGTGATTCTTCTGTGTCTTTTATGTAATATCACAATGGTTGCTAGTTATTACTGTTATTAGCAAACTGCCACAGGGCGGCAGTTTGCTAATAGTAATAACTAGCAACCACTGTGGAATACCTTCACTGTGCCAAATAGTGTATTTGGCATGTCTTCATCAGTCTTCATAATACCTTGTGAAGTAGGTGCTATTCTTATTTTTACAGATGAGGAAACAACCTCAGAGTAGTTAAGTAGCTTACCCAAGGTTACGTAATTAACAGAGAGTCAAGATGATTTGAAACTAAATTTGAGGGAATTCCCTGGCAGTCCAGCCGTTAGGACTCAGTGCTTTCACTTCTGGGGCCCGGGTTCAGGCCCTGGTCAGGGAACTAAGATCCCACAAGCTGCACAGAGTGGCCAAAATATAAAAAAAGAAACTAAATTTGACTAGCTGCAGAGTACATTCTTTTAAAATTATGCCTCACTGTCTCTCCTGCTTAAATTGTTGGGGCAAGGAGGAGAAAAGGGAATTAAAATGGAATAGAACTGTATTTAATGTGTTTGTATTCAGCCCAGTTGACCCTCAAAGCCTTGTGAGATTAGTTGATCATATTATACTTTGTCTTTGTCTCTGTCTCAGTCCTTTTTTTTTTTTTGCGGTATGTGGGCCTCTCACTGTTGTGGCCTCTCCCGTTGCGGAGCACAGGCTCCGGACGCGCAGGCTCAACGGCCATGGCTCACGGGCCCAGCCGCTCCACGGCACGCGGGATCCTTCCAGACCGGGGCACGAACCCGTGTCCCCTGCATCGGCAGGCGGGACTCTCAACCACTGCGCCACCAGGGAAGCCCTCTGTCTCAGTCCTTTTTGATGAGAAATCCAGAACTAACTTTGAGTAAACTTATGCAAGTCAGAGGCAAAGTTTGGTGCCACCTCAGATACTTTGATCTGTGTCTACAGTGTTGGCCTTTGTTTACAGTGTATATGGTTTATTTTGTTCGATACAAAAAACCTAAATAGCATTTAAATAACAATACTAAGAGACTTATTTTTTAACTAATGATTCTAAAATAGTAAGCAACAGTTTAGTATTTGGTTAGGTCTTGCTTTAACTACGTTTCTTCTTTCCGTAATTCTGGATACCACGGGTTATGTTTCTTGTGTAAATTTCACTAAAACTTAGGTTCAGATGGCACCATCTTGGCTAATGATGAAGAGAAATAGACTTAATAGGTCTTGAATCCAACTTAAAATACTCTATTTTTTTGGTATTCTGGGTTACTTTGTAGAACCGTGAGATTTGTGTACAGTTTGGTAACAGTAAATTGGTAGTCAGTGAACACTAGACTGCTGGTTTTATTAAATTAGATATGGAAAAATAAGGTAGAGCTGTAAAAGTGTCAGGACCATTTTCTGAAGTTAAAACTAATGGAGTCATTGTCCTATTGACAGTCTGTTGAGTTGGTTTTTTTTGTTTTTGGAACATTCAAGTACAGATTTATGTTTTATCTACTATGATAGGTAACTGTCCAATGATACATATACCTGGTTTTACTTTTCCGGTTGTGGAGTATCTTTTGGAAGATATAATTGAAAAAATAAGGTAAGTAAATATTAGGAACTAAAAGAGATTAAAAGTACTAACATGTCACCATTTTGTCAAACTTTAGTCTCAGAAACTCACCCTTAAAACTGTTTCAAACTCATCTCTAAAACATTGTTTTTCCTTAAATCAGGGATTCCCAAACTTGTTTGCACATTAAAATGACCTGGAGCTTTTTAAAACCCACATTCACACTTCATACCTTAATTATATTACAGAGTCTGGGCTGGTAGCCAAGCATCAGTGTTGTTTAAGGACCCCTGGGCAGTAAAGTTTGGGAACCTCTGTCTTTAGCACTGAACCTCTCTTCTGGTTCTTCTACCTGGTATTCATTCTCTTTTGCTGGCTTCTATTCCCCACCCTTTAAATATGATTTCCCCCTGAAGTTCTTACTTATACTTTTCTCAGCCTTTTATGATTTCACTGTTAAATCTTTTTTCCATGACCGTAGTTCCAAATTTTCAGAACTATTTTCCAGTAGCTTGCAGAACTAGAGCTTCAGAACTGAAGCTGTTCCTGAATTCTAAACTTGTTATCTAACTCTATACTCAACAGCATTGCAGTACCACAGATTTCTTGAACCCCACATTTTTCAAACAAAAATCATGATCTTATATTTGATTCCCGCCATGCTTCCACCAAAAAATTAAAGCAGTCTGTGTTGTTTAGTATGCCTTATTATAATGGTTACTCTTGTTATCCTCCACCCAGTTGTCTAAGCTGTAAGTCAGAAGAGCTGGTGTTTATCAGGCAGTTATGTACCAGGATATGTTAACTGCTTTACATGCTCAGTAACCAAACTACTCTAAGTCATTCTATATGCCATCCCACTCTCCCACCTCAAAAACCCTGAGAGCTTTCTCCTGAACATACCTTCTCATTTTTATTTCTTCTACTTAAGGTCCTTCTTATCTCTCCTGTGTTAATATAATAGTTCCTCTCTTGGCACTGTGGTCTTCACTCTTAAAACTGCTGCCATCTATTTTCCAAAGAAAGCTGGTCATGTGAGCTTTCTTCCCCAGGGCACGCCCCTTGAGATTTCTTTTTGAAAACTGATTGAGGAACCTTTATTGGTGTGTCATGGCCTGTATCAGAGCAACCTCAGCTGGTAGGCCCAAGTTATTGATCCCCTGGTCAATTAGCTGCTAGCAGGCTTCTTGAGTAGCCATACAAAATTATGTTAGTATTCCTTGATGAGAAAGGGCTGGGAGAACACAGCCCCATAGGATCAGGTTCCAGTTCCTTAGCCTGTCACCCCAAGGCTCTTTTACAGTCTGGCCCTGTCCTCTCTTTCTAGCCTCATGCATTCCATGGTCTGCCCATGCTAAATGCACTATTCTCTAGTCTGCCATCTTGTGCCCTTTCTTTCATGACTTTATGCTTTGTTACATGCTATTTCCTCCTTTTAGAGCTACGTTTGCCACCTTCTTCATCTTTTAATCTATAAACTGTTGTGTAAGAACAAATCCCAGCTTCATTGCCCATTAAGCCTTCTCTGATGCCTCTCACAGAGTGAGTTACCTTCTCAACAAGACTCCCAGAGCACTTCTGTCATATCTCTTGTAACACTTATTGCCATGTAATGTATCTTTTTATATTTACCTCTTGCACTAGATTTCAAATTTTCAAGGTCGAGGATTTTGTCCTGTTCATCTTTGTGACTAGTGCATAGCATAGTGCCTGGCCGGTAGTAAACATCTGAAAAATATATGGACAGATGTAGAAACATTTGTGCTGAGATTTTTTTTCAAGACTCCACAGCTTACTTGTTAAAGGAGAAAATGAGGAAGTGATAGTGGGAAGGTGAGAACAAAGATCCTGCTGCATATTTCACATGGAGAAAAGTCAGCTTTTGAGTGGACTTATTTAACATACTTTTTAAACTTTATGGCTTGCACTGTGAACTAAGATCTGAGCATAAAACAAGTGAAAGCCTCGTTACACACCCTCAGAACTTTTACCTAGATAGGGAGACATACAAGCTATTACTCTAAGGTGTGATTGACCTGTTCTGGAGAAGTGAGAGTACATTGGAAATGAGTTTATAAAGCAGGGATAGGCTGGACAAGTCAGGAAAGTAGTGAAATCAGTGTAGCAAAGAGGGAAGTGTGTATGTCAGGGAGGAACATATAAAAGTGAAAGTGTATGTTGGTCTTCCATGCTCTGGTTTTATCATCAATGCTTATAAATTTTTATGCTCTCCCTCCTCAATTCCGCTTTCTGCCATGTGTCCCATTTCCTACCATAGCACATTTATCAGTTGTTTTCTAAGATAATAATAGGCAACAGCTTGACAATAAAAACAAAGTTCCAGGGATCAGTAATCTAAAATTACATAAAGATGGATTGCTTTCTTAAGGTCCCCATAAGGCAGGGAGTACAAGGAATTGTAGCTAAGGGGAGTCTCTTGAAGCAAAAGGGTGGTATCTGTGTACTTGTCATTCTTTAGCCAGCCTAAGAGGGGAGGTGAAGTAGGGTGGTCATTGGATAGAAGTTTTCAGCAGAGGCCCCCAGCTGTTCCTTTCCCAGAAGAAGAGCTGCACTACAGGGAAGTTGGGAAGAAAGTAGGTGAGGTGTTATGGAGGGTTGTGATTGGGATCTTGGGGAGGGGGGTTAAAGGTTACCTCTGTTTTTGGAATTGCTGGGAAGGGAGCCAACTCTGGGTCCATCCTGCTGACTAGACTAATCTCTGTCTCAGGTTGCCCTACCTCACGTTGGTGCCTCTATATGTATCGAAGACTTAGGGGAATCCTGGGTCACAGGTACTGAACAGGGAAGGGGTTTGATTAATACTTTTGGGGTGTCTGCTATGTGTCAGGCACTGTGCTTTATCACTTTTTTTTTAATTCTCATATAATACTGTTAAAAGAGTATTAATCTCTCAAATAAGGAAACTAAAGACCAGAGGTTTATACCTTGCCCAAGGTCACACAGCTAGTCAATGGCAGAGCAAGGACATCAGTCCCATTCTGTCTGACTCACGAAGCCCATGCTCCAAATCCCGCATTCCATCTAGATGCTCTCCTCCAGGTGAACTCTGAGGTGCTTTGGGGTTAAAGTGTAGGTTCATTTTTCTTTGTCCCTCTCTACTCCCATGCCTCTGAGAACCCACTTATGGTAGGTGACATTCTTGGGCAGATATGCCCTCTGTTTTTAGCAGTCACTGCAGCATGGTGGAGTCAAAGCATAGCACTGGACTGACACGTAAGAGATTTGAATGCTGATTCTCGCTCTATTAGCAGCTATGTCTGTGAGACTGAGCAGAACTAAGTAGTTCTCAATACTGTAGATCTCTATACTGTCTGAATCTCCTGGGGCACTAATTAAAATTCCTGGATTAGCAGACCCCAGCCAGACCTACTGAATCCAAATCACAATATAGGATTTAGGAGTCTGTTTTACAAACTCCCCAGGGGATTCTTATGTGCACTCAGGTTTGGAAACCTCCTATATTCAAAATCTGAGTCTTCTAGGCAATCATTAACTTATTTTAGACTTACATTAATGTTAACTTTTGATTTAAAAGCAAATTCAAACTTAAAGATGGAAGTTACTCTAGTTATTTTTAAATTTTTATTGCTGAAGATGATCTAGAGGTTTATATACTTTGATAGAGAAGAATGATTTTTATCTAAAATGTCATTTTATATGTTAATACTTGGCAATAAATTTATGTTTAGCATTCACTAGAAAGGATAGTGAAGATGTTCTTTAAAGTTTCTTTTTAAAATCCTAAATGTAAAAAAGTCAGAGATATTGAATATTAGCTAAAACCAGAGTTTCAAAAAAGTGAAGCTATTTAAGAATGTTTTTATTTTAGATATGTTCCAGAACAAAAAGAACACAGATCCCAGTTTAAGAGGGGTTTCATGCAAGGGCATGTAAATAGACAAGAAAAAGAAGAAAAAGAAGCAATCTATAAAGAACGCTGGCCAGGTTATGTAAGGGAATTGCGAAAAAGGTAAGTCTGTTTTGTTTGAAAGTGAACACGGTGGCTAAATGACTAAAACAGAAAGCAGGATTGTCTTGATTTTGTACACATTTAAGGATAGCGTTGCAAGTCTCATATTCTAGCTGAATACTCTACTGATTTGACTTGTAAACACTATCATAATCCCAGTAATTCTTTCCTATTTATTGATTATGTTTTCCCATTTTCAGATTGAGTTAATTATAAGATTTTATAGCAAGTTAAACTTCAGGAAACTATCAAGTATCTCATGGCTTTCTATTTGACTTTGATAGGTATTCTCCAAGCACTATAGATGTTTTAGGAATGATGGATGATGATAAAGTTGATCTGAATTTGATTTCTGCCCTTATTCGATACATTGTTTTGGAAGAAGAGGTTAGTTTTGTTTTTTAAGTTTCAAAGTTGAAATATAATTTCAATTTTATTTTTGTATCAAGCCCATAAAAAAAGAAAATTTTCTTAAATGCTTTAAAAAAAAATAACCTATGGAAGAAATGGCTTTTGACACCAGAAATAGGAATTTCAGAATACCAAAAGATTTAGGCATTTGACCTGTTTGAAGAAAAGACTAAACAAATGAAATGTCTGGATAATAAATCCTATTTTTAAAAAGTGAACTTATATTCTTTAGTTATAATTAGTAACTAAAGTTATCTTGAGCTAGTATAATTTTAATGAAGGCTTAATTGTGCACAGAATTGTACTTAGTGTATTTTTTTATGTGATCCTTTGTAATGGTTCTTTCCCCTCCATATAGGATGGTGCAATATTGGTCTTTCTACCAGGTTGGGACAATATCAGCACTTTACATGATCTCTTGATGTCACAAGTGATGTTTAAATCAGGTATTATAGAAATGCATTTTATTGTAATTCCAAGAGTGGTACTTGAATCGTATGTAGCCTGGTTATTTTCTTTCATTTGAGCTTGGTGGTCTTAGTCCAGTTTGGGTTTTTTCAAAAGTTGGATCTTACTATTTTCTTTTTTTGTTTTTTTTCTTGGAAGTTCTGCGTCAGAGATGAAGATGGTAGGTATGTAGTGAAGTTCCTTATTTAGTATTATGGTAGACTATTTTTCCTCTCTTCCTAAATTTGCCTAATAAAATTTGAGTTCATAAAGTTAAGATGTTGGTTTTGAAGTTTTTGCTTTTTCACTCACTTCTGCATTTAGTTGGGCAGAAAAGAAGTTTGAATTTATCCCTTAGTCCACTATATCTCAGCTAACTACACAGCAGAGTCACCCATGGCACTTCTTTAAAATGCAGATACCCACATCCCAAAATATTAGAATGTGACCTGAACATCTGAATTTAAAAAAAAAAAGTCCTTAGGTGATTCTGATTGTTTAGCAGCATGTTTTGAGAGGTATAACCTCTTACATCTTAGAGAAATGCATGGGAACATTTTTCTCCTGTGAAATTCAGTTAAAGCTTTTTCAGGAGTCATCATTAACTTTAGCAAAGCAAATTCTATTTAGTATTTTATAGTTCTGAATATACTTCCTAACCTTACTCTTTTGAGGTGCTTTTGATACATTTTATTTTTACAGAACACTAAAAAATATTTCGATCTAATTTTATTGGCTAAAATATTTTTTATTCTTTGTTAAATGCCATCATGGTAATGCCCTCAAGGATTCTCTATAATTAAAATTATTTATAATTATTAATAATTTAAAATTTATTAATAATTTAAAATTATTTATAATTAGAATTATTTATTCTCTAGCCAGAAAAATATTTTTGTCTGATCACCATGATTCCTCCCTAATGAAATACTGCTTTCTCTTTTCCTTGTCATTGATAATCTTTCTCTACAGAAAAAGTATAGCCGTGATTGAACTATACAACCGAATTATTTTTTTAAACAATTGAATACTTTTTTGACTGAACCTTCCAATTTTGGCCTTTCCTTCCCCCGTCATAAACACTATTGTATGATCTACTTTTAGTTTTAAAAAATACGGGTGTGTATATATTTTCCTAGAAAAATGCAGGGAAGGTCATTTTGGGGGGAGTGGGGAAAGGGTGTGACATTATACATTATTATAATTGACTTGATTAACTTTCTAATTGAATTATTCTCAAGGATGGAGGTATTAATTTATACTTCTACCACCAGCTTAATTTCTTTTAAAGGAAATCTTTCAAAAATTTAACATACCTAATCTTTAACATCATCTGATAATCGTCTATAATCAGATTTTCCCATTTTTCCCCCTGAAGTGTCTTTCACAGCTAGCTTGCTCAGACTATAGAAAAAGTCAAACTGATAGATCGTTTACTCTAGTTCTAGAACATCACTCCCATCCTCCCCTTACTTTACCCATAGCGGAAAAGACTAGGTCTGCAACATTTGGGAACTGTCTGAATCTTTATGGTATCATTTCATTTGATCCTCTCTTACCTCTATTCCCTTGCAAACTGGAAGTTATATCTGAAGGCTTGATTCAATTCGAGTCAAGTATTTAGAGTTGATGTATTTCATATCATGTCACAGAGACAAGTAATTAAGAGCATTTTTTAGCAATACCAATTGTTTGACAGCATTTTACTGCTTTTTAAGTTCAGAGGGGTCATAGAGAGTCTATGGGGGAGCACCATATCTCCTTTGAATAACAACAGTTCTTTATCTGGGGGAAATACAGCTATCTAGGGGTCATTTGGACACTCTTGCTGGAGATGTAAGTCAGGTTGCACTTTGCTAACTATATCTAACTGAAATTTACCCTTGCTTCCTTAACATTCCCTCTCTTTCCCATTACCGTATTACATCAAACTTTCTGTCTGTTGGCTAATAATCATGAATGGGCTTGAGCAACTTCATTTTGAAAGTTAAAACTTCTTATATTCCTAACAATTACTTTTTTTTAATGTGGGTCACTTTTGGAATGTATTACATTTAACCAGTGCTATTTCATTATTTTTAAGTAGGACATGGAAATTTAGTAAGTAATTTGCTTTAAAAATTTAAATATTCTTTGTATGATTAAAGTAGGATTACCCAAAGTCTACAAACATATTCATCCATATTAAGCAAAACCTTTGGTCTTCAGTTAGTGGTGGGAATGGAGTTAATGATTTTTTTTAGTATAATTTGAAAAGAGAGCTTCCAACTGTTTTAAGCATTCTTTAGGAATTTAGAATTAACAAAAAAATAATAACAAGAACATAAAAAGAATAAAGTTGGTCTGATTATCAGGTGGCTTAGCATCTGAATTCATTGTTCCATATATATATATATATTTTAATAAATTTATTTATTTATTGTCTACATTCGATCTTCGTGTTGCGCATGGGCTTTCTCTAGTTGCGGAGAGCAGGGGCTACTCTTTGTTGCGGTATGTGGGCTTCTCATTGAGGTGGCTTCTCTTGTTGCAGAGCACGGGCTTTAGGTGCGCGGACTTCAGTAGTTGTGGCTCGCAGGCTCAGTAGTTGTGGTGCACGGGCTTAGTTGCTCCACGGCATGTGGGATCTTCCCAGACCAGAGCTCAAACCCCATGTCCCCTGCATTGGCAGGCGGATTCTTAACCACTGCGCCACCAGGGAAGTCCCTGTTCCATATTTTTTTGATGGAGCTTTTCTGCAAGTATTTGTCTTAAAGTTTAATTTTCTTTTTAATTTTCAGACAGGTTTCTTATTATACCTTTACATTCACTGATGCCTACAGTTAACCAGACACAGGTATGTTGTTAAATTTATCTTTCAAACTGTGGCAGGCTTTAAGGACTGCTTATTGTAGGTTTTATTTTCTTTTATTATTTAAGGCACATTTTCAAATAGTAATCCATATAAAAAAATACTTCTTTGAGAACCTCTGCAAATGAGTCTTCAGGGAATGATTGCACAAAAAGTTGAATAAGAGAGGGTAATACACAAATCAAATTAGTTTTGTCAGCATTAGGGAAATGTTTAAAGATTGGTTTTACCAAGAACTTGTTTGGGTTTCCTGAATAAAAGAAAAAGGTATGTGAATACCAATAAAAATAACTCAACCTAGAAATTAATACAGCTTGATATTTGAAATTTTGATTAACAGAATTAGTACATTTGCGGGCATGAGATTTCAATAATGTATTATTATGGTTTTGGATGTTTTGGGTCTGTCAGTTGTAGGGATTTCTCTAGTTAGAATGAACACTGCTTTCTCAAAGGCAAGGTGATTTTCTAGTGTTTGAAGTTCCCGGTAGAACGAGATGGATCCATTTTTCCACTCTTTGTAAGAAAATATCATGACATTTTTTATTGAGAGCTTTTTAATATCCTTTTTGCTGGTACCTTAGTCCTGAGTAAGGCTCAGCCAGCTGGATTAGATACAGAGTGCATACCTGAGGGAAGAGAAGAGGAAAGAAAGAGAACTTTTGATTCCAAAGATTGGACAAAATTGTATCCAGTGTGGAGGTACTGCCATCTCTGACACCTTCACCATAAATTATTTATTCCTTTGCTAGAGAATATGTGACTAGACTGGCAAACAACACTTTCTTTATTGATTATCACTTTTATAAACGAGGGGATAAGTTTATGCATTTTTTTGCTTTTCGGCCAAGGTGGTACTTGCCATCATGACATTGTAGGATTTGCTATGTGAAGGGGATTTTTTTTTTTAATCCAGTCCAGTCAAAAATAGTACACGGTAGCACAGCCAGCTGACATTCATTCTGATGATTGGGCATCTGCCTGGTTGGTTGGTGATCTTACCTTTATACTTTTGGGTAACTCATAATTCTTATCTTTAAACTTCTGTCCCTCTTCCTTAAAAGTTTGCTTATACAATAAGACGTTTATACTCTCCAGCATTTGTTAAAAAACAAAATTATCATATTTAAATATCATTAGTAATTTATATACTACTTAAATATCTATAAATTCAAATTATTTCTATATTTATCACATTTCATTTGAAATCTTGTTTGTGGTAAGGTTCTGACATCTGTGGGAGATTCAGTTTGGTTTACCAAAAGAATTCTGTGGTATTGAAGATGATGTATACCGTATAAATATATCTATAAATATTAGGTGCATATGTCAGTGAACACAGAATTGCTAAAAATGAATAGTACCTGAATAATTCCTCTAGTTGCAAGAATGATGTATCAGAAATTAGTTTACTTTTGGGATTTTGATGTATTTATTCTTACAGGTATTTAAAAGAACCCCTCCTGGTGTTCGGAAAATAGTAATTGCTACCAACATTGCAGAGACTAGGTAAAAATTGTTTTAATTACCAACTACTGATGATTACATTAGTTTTGAGCCCCATAAATTATTAACATACTTTAATCTTTTTCTTCTACAAAATTCTTTGTAATTTCTTAAAAGTAAAGCTATTTTAATTTAGTTATGGTAGTGAACATAGGTTTTGTGGGGTTTTTTTCAACGTATACTAATGTTCTAGCCTCTTTAGAAATAGCCTATTAAGTGGTTGTTTTAACGCTTTCCTAAAGAAGCATGGGAACTGAGGTCAGTTTTTCTGGTTGGGAGTAGAATTGTTTGGTAGTTTGGTAATTAGTTATATACAACATTTAAAATATATTGTATTCCCTTGGAGGTGCTATTATACCAGTATGGTCGCTGCAACAGATTGTTCTGTGGAAACTGATATTAAATCATGGAACTGGAGGGCTCACAAAGCTAGGTACAAAAGTCCTCAGGCAAGCTGTGAAGTTTGTCTGTAGGCAAGTAAGAATTTAGCACATGATCTGTAAGATTGGCCCTATGTGCTGCCACTGAAGCTGCTGATGCTGCCTGTGATTTGGTGCTTGATTCCCCCTTATGTTGGTAACTGGGAAGAGTGGTGAAAATCCTGAACTGCTAAAAATCAAACTGATTTAATAAAAAATGCTTTAGAATCCCTGTTTGTAGGCCTGTTATCAGTTAATGTATTTTTCATGTGTTTTTAACATTTTTTATATATTTATTTTCCAAACAGCATTACCATAGATGATGTGGTTTATGTAATAGACGGAGGAAAAATAAAGGAGACACACTTTGACACACAGAACAACATCAGTACAATGTCTGCTGAGTGGGTTAGTAAAGCTAATGCTAAACAAAGGAAAGGTCGAGCTGGAAGGTAAGATGGGACCTTTGAATGAAGCCTTAAAAACCAAAAAAAATTTTGTGTAGCAAAATGTGTTGGTGGCATTTAAAAATATTTATTTAGAACAGTTAGTTACCTTTCATATTTTTTAAAACTAACTGCAGCATGTTTTTAAATGGGAAAGTTGTTTTAATCATAGCTGCTTTGGAAAAACTATCTACCAAGTTTTCTATTTTATGATATTTCTACCTCTAATTCCTCAGTCTGGTTAATTAAAATTAATATTCTTTATTCTTTATATTATTAGCTATATTACTTATAATTGTGTTTCTTTTTAAAAAGCATATATTACTAATGATGATAGCTATTAATAATATTTGAATGTCAGATCATCTCATAGATACTTTATATACATTAACTTGCTTAATCCTTACCACAATGCTATGAAGTGTAGGTTATTATCTCTATTTTAAGGGTAAAGAAATTAAGGTACAAAGAAATTAAGTCATCTGTCCAAAGTCACAGTTTTGTAAGTAGCAGAGCTAGGATTTGAAGCCAGGCAGTCTGGCTCCACAGTCTGGACTCCTCATCAGTATACTTCACAGCTGTGCTGGTTTTTCAGTCTCAGTTACCAATGAAAACACAGGGAAAATACCTTTTCCCCACTGATGTGGTGATAGCAGAAGAAAGAGAAATATCTCTGTTTTAATGGTAGGAGAAAAGATTTGCCTTTAACACAAATAATTGCACTTATTATTTGCTGTAATGCATACTTCACAGTATTTTTACACCCTTACTCATATGAGTAGTAGAATCATGTCTGGAGTTTTAGAAGAGAGTTTTTATTTTGCCTCTTACACGTAGAATAAAAAGATTCCTATTAATCTTCAAATACTGCCTTAAGTAAGGAAAGGAGAGTTGAAAGAAAATTTTACAGACCATTTTATCAGTCCTTTAAGTTGGTACTATATCTTTAAAGCTCTGACTCACTTGCTATGATCTTTGCTGATTATCCCAGTATAACTTGACTTCCAGGTAATTTATTAGATTATGCAGTTGGTGCTGTTGAGCATAGTCATGGCTTAATTCACGAAGTGTACCTTCTAATCAGTTAACCAGGGCATACCTTGATTGGGGACCTAGCAGGATTGGAGTTTTCCCGTGCAGACCTGTCATTACTGGATACTGATTCAAAAAGTATTCACTGTGGTGAATGGGTTTTGGCACACTTTTATAAATGAATAGTAAACACACTAGGTACACTGGGCCTTAGATTTGATCCATGAAAACAATTATGGAAATAGAGTAAATGAAGTATTACATTTTATCTGATTCTTCATCCCCACTATCCTGGTGAAGGTTAACTGTGGAATTACAGTGGGTTTTTTTCCTAATTGAAGTATAGTTGGTTTACAGTGGTGTGTTATTTTCTGGTGTACAGCAAACTGATTCAGTTATACGTATATATGTATATATACACACACAGTGTTTAATTCAAATGGAAAATAGTCCCTTGTGGGCTCTCTAGATATAAATTCCTTTAGCAAAGCTAATTAGATTGATAATTATGTTGAAGGCCAGAGCAAACTATATTAAATACCTGGTCCTCAGTGGAGACCCTCTTACTTTTAGTTTCTGCAGACATGTAATATACTAGATAATGGGTCTTTGTAGACTCATGACAGAAATAGCTGAGATTTTTAGAATTAATTTATTCCTATAGGAAAAGGGTCTCCCCCTCCTTTAATAGCAAGCACCTACAGAAATACTTTATTCTGCTTGAAGATAAATGAATTCATTAACCTCTTCATATCTGTCCTTAACATTGTACAAAGAATAGTATCATTCAGGTCACTAGATGCAAACAATAACCATTTCCAACATCCCTCTGAAAACTCAATAAATAGCACATACCTAAAAGCTTTTAAAATAATATAGACAGGTTAACATAATACTGGGATTTGTTACATAAAATGCTCACAAGGCCAAAGAGATTAACCTACGTATACTGCTGTTATTGTGAATAGAAGTCTGGAATCTGTAAGATAGAAACAGGGAACCAAATTATTGGTTGGGGGAGGCAATCCTGTATCTTTTAGAACTAGGACTTAGGGTTAATGGATTTAAGCTTATTCAAAACAGGTGGGGAGAAGGAATATGTGATTAATAAAAATGAAATAATAAGTAAATTAGTTATGGTGTGGCTTGAAAGAAATATTGACTACTTCCCCTGCCTTGTCTTTTCTCTGGAGTTCTAAAAAGTCACTGATAATACACCCCCCGCCCCTTTTTTTTTAAGAGTTCAACCTGGTCATTGCTATCATCTGTATAATGGTCTTAGAGCAAGCCTTCTAGATGACTATCAACTGCCAGAAATTTTGAGAACGCCTTTGGAAGAACTTTGTTTACAAATAAAGGTAAATTAGCTGGGAGAGTTAAGAAAGTAAATAGGGTTCTATTTTTCAGCATCTTTTATAGAGGAAAGTAGTATACTAATCTGCCAGAAAGAATTTTTACCATGCATTTGTTTTCCTCTCTGTGTTAGTACGGTTGATCCTTGAACAGCGTGGGGATTAGGGTTGCCGAAAATCCACTTGCTGCCTTTTCTGCCTCAAAAACAAAGGAATTGATAAATGACTCACCCAGGGGTGGTTAGTTGAAACAGTTTGGGTAGAATCAGGACTCAAACCCTAGTTCTTTTGATTCTACATATTGTGACCTCTAATTGAACACAAACCTTTCCCCATGCTTAGTTAATTTAAAAATCTGTAAAATAAAAATGCAAGTACTATATTTATTGAAAAAAAATCTGTGTGTAAGTGGACCCATGCAGTTCAAAAAAGGTCAACTGTAAATTATATTTTTTAAAGCTTTGATCAGATATTGACTAAACAGTTTTTAATTACATACTGCTCTGGAGCCAGACTACCTGGGTTTGAATCCCAAATCATCCTGTGGCAAGCTGGTTCTGTTATATTGGGCAAGTTATTTAAATTAACTTCATATAAAATTCTTAGAACAGTGTCTGGCACATAGTAAGTGTTCAGTAATTGTTAGCTACTGTTATTATGTCTTAAGATCCCTCATTATAGACTACTTACCATTTTTTCAGCATCTTAATGTATTTTGACAAAATTAGCCGCCTTATTTTGTAGGTAATTGGTAGTCACCTCGTTTGTTGAGATTTTAACCAGCTACTTTTCTCATTAATAGAGTTGGTGGGTGTTAGAAAGTAGTATGTTGGCCTTTAAACATGTTTTTATAGAATCACAAATATAATTTTTACTTATTCTGGTAAAATAACTAACTTGAAAATCGTGTATAGGTTTGATGCTTTATTTTGAGTCAGTGACACAGGCAGGATTAAACTGTTATGTCAATATATGATATATGTTTAATTATATTTGTCTCTCCCCAGATTTTAAGGCTGGGTGGAATTGCTTACTTTCTGAGTAGGCTAATGGATCCACCATCGAGTGAAGCAGTGTTACTTTCCATAAAACACCTGATGGAACTGGTAAGTTTGATTTTTTTTAAAATTCTAACTTAGAGTGTTTAAGTAAGTAAGCCAGCTAATTATAAAATTTACTTTCATTATGGCAAGGTAGGCCAATGAATGTGCAGTGCCAGATTGATTCACTCTTTGGCTATTCAGCTTGGAGTATGAAATATAAATTAGAAAGTTATAAAATGATACCTTTGTGAGTTTTCTTATACTGGGCTCTTTCCACACAAGTTTTTTCATTATAGGCCTGATTTTAAATTACATAAAATTTTGAAATCTTTCAATTACTGGTCCTCTTCATTTGTATTCTAGAAATGAATTTGGTTGCTTTATTCTACTCTTTCTGATTTCCGTAATGTTTTTAGAGCTTTTGTCAAATCCAGGTAACTTAATAACAGTATGAACATTTTATAAAGGCAACTCTTCTATTTTTGAAGGAATACTAGCAGGTGGCTTTTCTCCAAAATATTCTATCCCCCTACCTATCATTTTATTCTTACAGCTTTTTTCCTTAGTTTCTTTTATGAAGTCAGTGTTTTGAGGTGTTTTCAGTGTCTTCGTCAAGTGACCACTTAGTTGGTAGCCATCCCTGCATGAGACCATGTTGAGAAGCGGCACAGGACTGGAGAGAATTAGTGAGTGAGTTAATACCCAAAGTGGAGAGAAAGAATAGAGCTGTGCTGTCCAGCACAGTAGCCACTAGCCACAGGTGATTGTTTAAATTTAAATTTTGAATTAAATTACAAATTCAATATCTTGGTTACACTTACACATTTTAGATGTTCAGTAGGCACATATGGCTAGTGGCTACCACATAATCAGTGCAGAAATAGACATTTCTGTCAATGCTGCAAGTTCTGTTGATTAGTACTGGGTTAGAGGATGCTGAAGATGTATTTTACGTATTTCAGTTTTATTTGTGCCCATCCATGTAGATAAATTTGAGAATTTGGTCTGTGTAAAAATAAGCTCTTAATGTGAGTATTAAGTTGTTTAAATGAAAAGCACTGTAACTTATCTGACCATCTTTGTTGGAATTTGGATTAGATTTAGTGGGGCTACTGGTATTTTAGGAAGCAGTGCAGTTTTACTCCTGACCTCTCTTCCCCTCCAGACTTTTATCGAATAGAACAGCAGTAGAGAGCTATGGGGAGATGAGAGAATCAACGTATTATTTGTGGTAGAGACAGACAACCAGAGGACGGCTGGAGTCTGAAGCCAGGGTGGGATGACTTCCTCTCTCCCAACTGAATTTAAGAACCAGTCTTTACTTAGCCATTTGTAGGCAACGAAATTGTGAAAAGGCTTGGAAAATCCTTGCCAACAGTAGGGTCTGAAGCCTACATTTTGAAAAAAAACTTATTGTGCAATACAGCATGCCCATCCAGGGTAAAAGAGCAAAACAAAAATGTCCAGCTTAATGGTTTATCACAAAGTGAGCACTCTTATTTTTATTCATGTCAAGAAGTCAAGAACATTTCCAGTATCCTAAAAACCAACTTCCTACCCTCGCCCAATTACTCTACTCAGGCTCAAAAATAACCTCTATCATGACTTTAATGGTAATCTCTTGCTTGTTTTTCTTTATGGTTTTACCATACCAGTATACATCTCTATAAAGAGCTCAGTTTAACTTGGTCTTTTGTGAACTTTACATGAACTCACACGGGATGTGGGTGTTTTGTTTTTTTTTTTTTTTTTTGCAGGGGGAACAGGGTTCTGGATTCTTTCACTGAAACATTGTGAGATTCATGTGCATTATTGCTTTCAGCTATAGTTCATTCATTTTCATTTCTTTACCATATTTTATTATATGACTACTGAAAGGCATTTTTGTTATTTCCAATTTGAGGCAGTTACATATAGTGCTGGTATGACTGTTCTTCAATATTTATTGTTTCTTGGTGCACGTGTTTAAGTATTTCTCATGGCTGTACACTTGAGTGAATTCACTGAGCCATAACGTATGTGTATGATTAACTTTGGTAGGTAATGCCCAACCATTTCCCAAAGTTGTCAAACTACTTACACTCCTACCAGTGTCAGTGGTAGGTGAGCATTCTCAGCTCTGTAGCATCACCAACCTGTAGTCTTTTATTCTAAGCATGTTGATAGGTATGTAGTAGTTTTGTGGCTTTAGTTTGCATTACCATGACTACTGTTGAATTGTAGGCAGCTTTTTATGCTTATTGCCCATTTGTTTAGTCTCATTTATAAATTATTGATGCCTGTTTTTCTGTTACGTTGTAGGAGGTCATTATATACTTTTTGTGTACTCTTGATCTGAGCCTTTTGTCAGCTGTGTATTGCACATGTCTGTATTTTTACCTTTTCACTTTTTAACAGTGGTTTGCTAAACTGAAATTCCTAATTTTAATGTGGTCAGATTTATCAGTCTTTTTCTTTAATGTTACTGCTTTTTGTCCTTTAGTTTTTCTCTACCCTGGAGTCATGAGGGTATATTGTTTTAACTTTGTTTTCTTTTTCACACTTACCTGTATAATCCATCTGCAGTGGATTTGTGTGTATAGGTGAGGTAGGAATCAAAGTTTTTTAGATATGTAGAGCAGTTGACTGAAACCATTTATAGAAAAGTTCATCCTTTTCCTCTTTGTTTTGCAGCCATAGTCATAGATCAGGTGTCTATGGATTTATTTGTCTGTTTGTAGGCTCTCCTTTATTCTATTGGTGTATATTTCTATCTTGAGCTGGTGTCACACTGCCTTAATTACAGTATTGAGTCTTACCAAACAAGAACATGATCTGTCCCATTGATTTAGTTATTTAATCTCTTGGTGTTTCAGCGTTTTCTGTGTATTATAGAACTTTTTAAAAGATTTATATCTGGTTTGTGGTATTTTTGGATTATATTCAAACTTCAAAATTTTTCATTTTCTTGTGAGTCTGATATACAGAAATCAAATTGGTTTTGAATGTTGACCTTGTATTCATCAACGCTGTGAAACCCACTTACTCTGATAACTATAAGTAGATTTTTGAGTACACAGTCACATCTATAAATAATTGCAATTTTATTTATTCCTTTCCAGCTGTCGTCCAGGATCCTTAGTACAATGTTGAGCAGAAGTGTTATGATAGTGTGCATTCTTACATTCTTATTCTCAAAGGAAAAGCTGTCAAAAATTCGTTGAGCATGTTTTTTGAAGATTTTTGGTAGAAACTATCAAATTAAGGAAGATTCTATTCTTAGTTTACTAAGAGATTTTTATCATGCATGGATAATGGATTTTATCAAATACCTTTTCTGCCTCTAATGAGATTATACAATTATGCTGTTTTTTATGTTAAATTTGTAATATATTGAATTACATTGATTTTTCAATTGTTAAACCAACTTTCATTCCAGAAACAAACCTATCTTGCTGGGATTCAGTATGCCATTATTTTATTTTGAGTTTCTCATGTGTAAGATTATTTAGTTTCCCTTTCTCCAGATGTCCCTTGTCAAGTTGGTACCAAGATTATGCTAGGCTCAGAAAACAAGTGGAGAGTTTTTTTTTTTTTTTTCCTATTCTCTGAAAGAGTTTTTATAAGATTGAGGTTATTTTCTCCATAAATGTTTAGTAGAGACCTTTGTCTGATGAGACATTTGAGTTATTTTTGTTGTTTTTTAATTTAAATTTTTATACAGTTTTTAAAGGTTACACTCCATTTACAGTTATTACAAAATATTGGCTATATTCCCCATGTTGTACAATACATCCTCGTAGTCTGTTCTACACCCAATAGTTTGTACCTCCCACTCTCCCACCCCTATAACAAACTAGTGGTTGGTTGCCAGTGAGGGGAGTGCAATTGAGTTATATTTTTTATTATTTTTGTTGTTGTTCAAATCTTGTTATTTTGAATGTATACTAGACATTGTATTTACAGAGGTCTTTGTAGATAAAAACTTGGAGCTTGGGGTGATGGTAATTTCTTCCAGAGAGGATTTATGTTGCTTCTTCTGGGAAAAGATGCCCCAATGTTGGGTTCACTTCCTTGGACTTCTGTCCCTCCCCTAATCCTGGATGTGTGATTTTTGTAATTTTTGTAATTCTTTTGTAACTCCTCAGTCTTCAAGCAGCTTTTCCATCTGTGCTCAGTAGGATGGTTGGATCAAATTACCTAGGTAATCAGAGCAGAAGTCACCCTGTTGTGGGGGTTCTAGATAAATATTTTATCTCTTGCTCTCCTGTCTCATGTCTCCTAAAGTACTAGAATCTAGGGGCTATGCATTTATATTCCAAATATGTAATAGTGTCTCATTTTTTGTTTTATTTCTCCTACAACTCTTATACTTTACTGGGTGATTTTCTTTGAAGACTTACTGGTGTGTTATTTCTCTCATTTCTCTTCCATCATTTATAGTAAAGCCAAGTTGTTTCTGTTTAAATAAGTTTCTAACCTTTGCTGACCTCAAAACTTATGTTGCAAACTTATGTTTTGATGAAGAGAACTAAAGCTGAACAATATGAGAGCATTTGGACTTAAGAGTGGCCTATTATTTTTTCTTAAGCAAACTAAAATGTGGTGCTTACAATGTGTTTTTAACATAAACTCTTACTTTACAGAACGCTTTGGATAAACAAGAAGAATTGACACCTCTTGGAGTCCACTTAGCACGATTACCAGTTGAGCCACACATTGGAAAAATGATTCTTTTTGGAGCTCTGTTCTGTTGCCTTGACCCGGTGCTCACCATTGCTGCTAGTCTTAGCTTCAAAGATCCCTTTGTGATTCCATTGGTAAGAAAGATACAAGTAAAAGGCCAGGTATTTTTAGATACACAGGGTAGTTGTTTGCTTAGATAGATTTTTCATTGGCTTTTTATTAGAATGCCATTCTCTGTTATATACCATCAGAGCAATTTAAGTTGCCTTCATCTGTTTTAAGGGAAAAGAAAAGGTCGCAGATGCAAGAAGAAAGGAATTGGCAAAGGATACTAAAAGTGATCACCTGACAGTTGTGAATGCATTTGAGGTAAAAGGAATATATTTAAATTTTTAAAATCTGTATTATAGTTGTCAGGAATAAACTGCTAAGTGAGAATGCCTAAAATTAGGTGAACATTTGGGAGAAAAATTGTACATCATTTTTCAATTTTGTGATAGCTCATTACATTTACCCTTTTGGAAAAAAGTCTGTATTTGTGTTTTGATAACAATAGAACAAGTGAACAATTTATTTTAAAGTTTTATTTGCTATTATTCTTTTGTATCTTTGTCTTACTGACATTTATGACAGAAGGTCCCTTTTTGTTCATTAATAAACTATACCTGTATTCAGATTTAACATTTTTGATAGAGCATGATAGTCATGTACACTATTCAGGATAAAGAGGCTTTATCTCTTATAGACAGGCTTATCCGAGGATAAATATTTATCATCCATCTTTACAACATTTAAATGTAATTTGGTGTATAGAGACAGCATCTTTTTACTGTAGTTCTAGTCTCAGTTTTGTACTACGTATTATGGGAAAGTTTATATTTTTTTTCTTTTGAGCTCATTCAGTATTTTTTCCCATCTTCCCTCCTTCTCTAGCTTAAAGCAAAGTAAAACAATATATTTTTGAAGTTGAAAATATATAATAGCATTGAAATTTGTTCAGCAAAGTGCTCATTTTGATTAATACAATCATGTACAGAATGGTGCTATTTTATGTAAAATGCACAGTATGTTACTATATAACTTGCTCTTTTTTGTGTAAAGAAAGGTCTGCAAATTCAGTTTTGGTTATCTCTTAACGACTAGGATCATGGGGAGTTTATGTTTTTTTAGTTTGTTAATTTGGAAATTCTTTGAATTTTTTAAAAGAAAATGAAATATCAGTAGAAAGTAAAATTATTACCAAAATAAAGACAAACTGGTAAGCAGTCTTTGCTTTGGGAAACAATATCAATACTTTTCTTCATAGGGCTGGGAAGAAGCTAGACAACGTGGTTTCAGATGTGAAAAAGACTATTGCTGGGAATATTTTCTGTCTTCAAACACACTGCAGGTAATGGTGAATGTTTTGAAGTGATTCTCATATGTTAGGTTAGGGACTTATATGTATTTTGTGTAGTCAAATCTATAGCAAAAAGTTAAGTTTTTGCTTAACTTTTGTGTGAGTTTGTCTTATGAAGTTGAATCATTATACAGAATCATAAAAGGAATCTTTATTAAATCAACTGCAACAAAACAAAAAGGGTGTATAGCATAATAAACAAAAAACTGATGTCTAAGGAAAAAAATGAGTCCAGAGTTCAGCAGGAAAACACAGAGAGGTTCGATTACTGTTCCTGCACCCACACTTTAGTTGCCATTTTGATAATTCATCCTGAAAATTTTCACTAATACTCCTAAAATCTGTTTTAAAATCTCAGATAGAGCAAGTATCTTTTCTTTAACTTTTGGGTAGGTATTTTTATCTTCAACTGACTTAGTGTAGTGAGAAAACACTGGACAGGAGGCATTTGTGAAATAGAAGAAAGTGAACAATTAATAGGGCAGATGCACATCAGACTTCAGACTCTGCACTGAACTGGAGAAGTGATCTCAAGCCAGTAGGAGTAGAAATATCCTCACCTTCCCCCATTACATGTACACTCCATCTTTGTGGCATAGATTTAACAAATCTACGGGAGTAAAAGAACCCAGAATCTAGCATATTTAATCAAAAGTGCCCAAACATTAACAGAATGAAAAGAAGGGTAATGACTGAAAGATACTACAGCCAATGGAAAAAAAGGTAATAGGTGTCTCTACATAGAAAATTTAAGAGTAATTGAATATGTATTTAGAGATATATTGTAAGAACATTTCCCTTAAGTGGAAAAAATGAAGTGAAGTACAGTATGAAAAGATGGTTGACTCCAACCAAGTGTTTTTTGAAAATATTATATCCAGTCAAGATACTAATTCAAGTATAAAGAAAAATGACAGGCATTCAAGAAAGCACTTGAGATACTGTGCTCATGAGTTGATCTTGAAATATTTACTGACAATGAAATGCTGCCTATTAAGAAGTGAATCAGAAAGAATTCAGGAATGGAGAGTACATGCTAAGTCAGCTGGTGGTAGATACTGAAATTAAATATGGAAAAATGCAAAACAGTATTGGGAATTATGGATACAGAATAAAAGTTATTATCCTGAACAATATAAAATAATGGTGATAGAAGCCAGGAGATGACCTAGAGAATCAGTTATAAGAGAATGTAGGTGGGGAAACTAAAGTCACATAATTCATAAAAGGAATATGTACTTAAACGTGACAATTTTATTTCTCATAATCTCTTACTTTAAGCTCACAAGGATCCTTTATTAAATATCTCTTACGATTATAAAAATGTAAGATCCATCTAGTTCAGTTTCATTTCTTTTTAACTTCCTTAAATTGAACTAAAATTAATTTGAATGCTTTTATAAAAACAGCTTCTGTATTTACGTTATCCCATGGTTAGGGATAGCATTTTTGTCTAATTCTTCTGTCCATATAAGTGCATAGTGTCTGCAATATTATTTACTTAGTTAATGATATTTCTGACAGTATTGAGATTAGGGTAGTCTTCTTTTGTACTTTGCTATACTGCTTGAATGCTTTTTATAATGAGTCATGTATCATTTTTACCCAAAGAGTGATTTTTCTTATAAATAAACACAAGAAACAGGCCTTAAGCTTTTGTGCCAGGATGTAACAGTAGTTAATTTTCAGTGGTACATATATGGACGTTGGTTATTTTCTCTATGCTTTCCTGTTTTGTTTTTTTTTTTTAAAATATGGGGTAGAGAGCAATTTTGAAAATTATGAGCCTTTTTGTAAACTGAAGTAATCCTTAAACATCAGTTGTTATTCCCTACAGCAGGCAAGCCTTAAGATTGGACAATAAATATTTTTGGCTTACAATCCATACAGTTTCTGTTGCAACTGCTCACCTCTGCCACTATAATGCAAAAGCAACCAAAGATAGTGTGTAGATGAATAGGTGTTGTTTTGTTCCAATAAAACTTTATTGACAAAAACAGGTTTTTATAAATTTTGTAGTTTACCAACCCCTGCTCCAAAACATCACATTTTTGCAAAAGTGTTTCATAAAGCAGGGAAAGCTCAAAGCTAAATTTATTTATGAGTACATGCTTTATAACCCCTGTCAATTTGTGTGAAAGGTATTCTAGTTCTGTTTGTTACCATTGCTCCCTAGATGCTGCATAACATGAAAGGGCAGTTTGCTGAGCATCTTCTTGGAGCTGGATTTGTAAGCAGTAGAAATCCTAAAGATCCAAAATCTAATATAAATTCAGGTAAAGCAGAAAATACAGCGTAAATAACTTGCTGTTGTTGTCAGTTGTATCCGTATTTTACTTTTTTTTCTCTACCTTCCCACCCCCAATAGATAATGAGAAGATAATTAAAGCTGTCATCTGTGCTGGTTTATATCCCAAAGTTGCTAAAATCCGACTAAATTTGGGTAAAAAAAGAAAAATGTAAGCATTGAAGATTATTATGAATTATTTGTAGTTCTCTCAAACTTTCGAAATCCTCTACTGCAACAGGGCTTACATTGTACATTTGTTCTTACTCATAATAGGGCCATATCCTTGTTACTGTTGGTCATTGAAGAGAAGGCAGACTGTTTACCGTGGGCATCACTTTCCCTCATAGCACATCCCTGGAGTCTGCTCCTTCATCACCCATTTTTCCCAAAGAATGTTAGTGAAATATAATCAATGTAAATTTGAGAACAGTAAGCCAGCTATACCTTGTTTAGAGTAAATTTTGTTTCAGGATTTTTTTTCCTCTCTTTTAAAACAAGTAATTCTACTTGAGCTCTTTGAATAAAAATGTGATTTTACTATTTTGAGAAATAAAGTATAACTTTAAATGTATGTACAAATAGAGTCAGCCTTAGTAGTAATTGGAGACAACAAATAAGGCATATTTTTGCCCAGTAAAAGAATTCATTCCAGTGAGGAAAAAGAGAAACTGAAAGTCACAAATGGCTAGTGGTATGTGAATTGGTGCCACCCTTTTGGAAGACAGTTTAGATTAGAGTTATGTATCAGCAGTCATTAAAATAGTCACTGGCCCCGTGGATTCATAAGTGAATATTTTAATTTAATATGTTCTAAGGAAGTAATTCCAAATGTTTTTTGACAGGTATATTGTAAACAACATAGATGTCTAGTAGCAGTGGGGAAATTATGGTTTTATAAGACCATATTATATGGCATTTCTGTTAGGCGTATAAAACATCACTGTATATTGACATAAAATATTTGAACTGATGTTAGATGAAAAAGTTGGATGTTCTGTAAGCATGAAAAAATATAGACCTCAGAGATAGCCTAGAGTGCAGCAGTGCAGTGGTTCTCAACCTGGGTGATTTTGCCTCCCTGGGGACATTCGACAATGTCTGCAGACATCTGTGGTTGTTATAAGTGGAGGAGTCTGTACTACTAGCATCTAGTACGTAGAGGTCAGGGATGCTACTAGGCATTTCATAATGCACAACAGAAAATTCAATATGTCAAGAATGCTGATGTTGAGAAACCCTATTCTCACATGGAAGATTATGGGTAACATGAATTTTAATCACTGAAGTTGGATTATCCACATTTTAAGTGATCTGAGTACTTTTTTGACATCAGTACTTCTCCATATCTATCCCTAAACTTACAGGTAGCTTAACAGAGAGACTCCTCGAAATACAAACATTTTATATATCCCTCTGCCATCCTGGGAAGGCTTTATGAAAGAAAGGTAGTTCTCTTTGGGTTTATGCTTTGTTTTGGTCTAGTGCAGGGGTCAGCCCATTTTGGCATACTGGCTAAGAGTTTAAGTTTTTGTTGGAACACAGCTGTGCCTGTTTGTTCACATGTTGTTTGTGCCTGCTTTCCAGCTGCACTAGCAGAGTTGAGTAGTTGTGACAAAAGGTCCACAAAGCATAAAATATTTTCTCTCTGGTCCTGTATAGAAAAAGTTTGCCAAACCCTGCTGTTCTGGTGATGTAGGGTTGCAGGATGGCATTGGTTAAATTGACTGTGCGGTGAGGAAAAACAGTTGCTGATTTTATTCTGAATAATGGCTCATGACTGTGATTCAGATCTTGGTAGACATATGGATTCTTAGAACCATGAAAAAGATGCTCTTAAAAACAAAGAGGAAGGATTAATGGATTATCAGCTTTATTCTGTAATTACCACTGACTGTATAAACTATCAGACATCTCCCTGTTGAATAATATTAATTAAAGACTCCTACAAATTGAGGTGAAATTTTTGTGACCATCGAAGGAAGGACCCGTAAAAATGGAGAGATTGAACTAGAACTGTGTACATTTATTCCAAGTATTCCTGTTTTGAAGGGGGGGCAGTTCAGTGAATGTGAGACCATTTAAAACATATTTTAGAATAGGTTTTGTGGGGTTTTTTTGTGGGTTTTTTTGCGGTACGCGGCCCTCTTACTGTTGTGGCCTCTCCCGTTGCGGAGCACAGGCTCCGGACGCGCAGGCTCCAGATGCGCAGGCTCAGCGGCCATGGCTCACGGGCCCAGCCGCTCCGCGGCATGTGGGATCTTCCCGGACTGGGGCACGAACCCGTGTCCCCTGCATCAGCAGGTGGACTCTCAACCACTGCGCCACCAGGGAAGCCCTAGAATAGGTTTTTAAAAACCAGTTTTAACTAACTCCCTTTTAAACAAATTTCTTTTTTCATTTTTTTTTGTGGTACGTGGGCCTCTCACTGTTGTGGCCTCTTCCATTGCGGAGCACAGGCTCCGGACATGCAGGCTCCAGATGCGCAGGCTCAGCGGCCATGGCTCACGGGCCCAGCCGCTCCGCGACATGTGGGATCTTCCTGGACCGGGGCAAGAACCCGCGTCCCCTGCATTGGCAGGCGGACTCTCAACCACTACGCCACCAGGGAAGCCCCAAAATACTTCATTTTTAATTTTAGATCATTTCACAGAGTTATTCTGTAAATTGACAGCTGTTTATCAGTATCATGATTTACAGTAAAATGTAGACTATTCTCTTGGTCTGATTCACTTAGAATATTATCAGGTATTTCATTTTTTGTACTTTACTGGTATAGTATATATACTAACATAACTAGGGAATATTTTGTCATCTTTCTAATATGTTGAGTAATTATACCTATAAGAAAAGGATTTTGGGGGCTTCCCTGGTGGCGCAGTGGTTGAGAGTCCGCCTGCCGATGCAGGGGACACGGGTTCGTGCCCCGGTCTGGGAAGATCCCACATGCCGCGGAGCGGCTGGGCCCGTGAGCCATGGCCACTGAGCCTGTGCTCCGGAGCCTGTGCTCCGCAAGGGGAGAGGCCACAACAGTGAGAGGCCCGCCTACCGCAAAAAAAAAAAAAAAAAAAAAAAAAAGAAAAGGATTTTGTATGATTTAGAGTATTCTTATTTAGCCAATTATTTTTCCATGTCTTATTAAAATAAAAATTTGGAAATTTATATTGCAAAAATAAATTGAACTCATCTGTGGAGTTTGTTTTGATTCTGGGATTAGTTTGGAATCCTCTAGAGTTTTGTTTTGTTTTGTTTTTAAACTACATTTTAACTTTTTTAAAGGGTGAAAGTTTACACAAAAACTGATGGACTAGTTGCTATTCATCCCAAATCCGTTAATGTGGAGCAAACAGAGTTTCACTACAACTGGCTTATCTATCACCTGAAGATGAGAACAAGTAGTGTAAGTGAATACATAAAATAACCATGGGTCTGAATAACAGTCTTGTAGTTTTAAAATTGTATAGTTTTCATAATTATAAACAAAATTTATTTTCTTTAAAAAAATTTTTTTATGACATGACTTAATACCTTCTTTAAGCAAATAACCTAAACTTTTAATGTGCAGATCTGTCATGATGTATCTTTGTATTTTAATTAATTGGGATGGTTATTTGATTTGCATAATTTTCTTTCAGAGCCTGCTTTCAAGACATACTGGCATTTTATGGTATATAAGAGTTTACACTTCTCAGAGAATTTTGTTGGCCTGTCAGTATACAAGTATTGGTCAGAATATTAAGTGGGAATTCTGTTGATACATAAATAAAAAGAACTTTAGCTACATTAGTGTTTTGGTTTTATCACTTAGGAAATATTTTGTTTACAGAACAGTGCTATTGATTGAATTGAAACAAAAATATAAAACTCCTTTGTTCTCTGAAGTAAGAATAGCTTGTTTAAATGGTATTTCTTCAAATTTAGTCTCTGTAATTACACTAAAAGGATAATACCTGTTTTAGAAGGAAAGCACTAATAGATTGATACTAGTGATATTATTGAATTAATGTGGCGATAATCCTTTCAGACTCCTTAATGTATTAATTTGCCTTAATTCTCATTATAGATATACTTGTATGACTGCACAGAAGTTTCTCCATACTGTCTCTTGTTCTTTGGAGGTGATATTTCCATTCAGAAGGATAATGATCAGGAAACTATTGCTGTAGATGAATGGATTATCTTTCAGTCTCCAGCAAGAATTGCCCATCTTGTTAAGGTGACTGACTTTACATGATTTGTCTTTGATTCTGCATACAAGTTAGTATGTGGTCTTGTGGTTTTGTTCTTCCAGGTGTTATACATGTTACGTTAAATATTTCTTGCTTTATTTCAACAGAGGAAATTGTGTTGAGAAATTGATTCATAGTTTTTCTGAATTGTTTTCTGAGATAGTTACAGACCAACCATTCTAAATGGCTCAGTGTGATGAAAGTTTGTATTTTTTTACTTAAGTTGGCTACTCATAACCACACTTTAGTTAGTTGCTCATTAGATATTTCAGTCTTTTTGTATAATAGCTTATTAAATTTCTTGTACCAGCTGAAGTCACTTTTACTTATTACATTGTTTGATAGTACATCTGCCTTTGTTGAACATGTATAATTTTTCCAACTTCAGGAATTAAGAAAGGAACTAGATACCCTTCTGCAAGAGAAGATTGAAAGTCCCCATCCTGTAGACTGGAAGGACACTAAATCCAGAGACTGTGCAGTACTCTCAGCTATTATAGACTTGCTCAAAACACAGGAAAAAGCAACTCCCAGGAACTTGCCACCACGATTTCAGGATGGATATTACAGCTGACGGCTTTTCTGTGGTGCCCTGAAAAGCCAGTTTGATAGCCATTTTCCATCATGGTTTAACTTTTGACTAGATGTCAAACCCCAGGACATGAATAATTTTCATGTGTAAGGTAGAAACCTGCAGTAGGTAGTAAATACAGACTTAATGTGCATGAGTTAACAATGTCATCTGTAGCTATTATAAATATACCATAAAAAACAGTTACTCTGTAGTGGTCATGTCCACATTTTGAGAGTATTCCTCTTATATATTTTGAATGTTGTACCACTTGAGAAATTCCTTTGTTCTGTTATGAAATATTAATCTCTCTGCCCACAATGACTGAGTATAGAATCAGTAAAAATAGAATGGTTAGCCAAAAAGCAGTATCAAATAAGAATTTGAACACATCCACATTTCTTCTAATGAAACTTCTATCAGAAGTAAATTAATTTTTTGTAATAAAGCCCAGTATTTAATAAAATGTACAGTGTGTAAATCTCAGCTAGCTTTTTGGGTTGCTTTCTGCATCTCCACCTATCCCTTGGTTTATCTGATGGTTTTTTATCTTAGAATATATTTGTACCACTTTTACATCACCCTGTGCAGTGTAATGTAGCAGTTGAGAGCATGGGTCTAGAGCCTATCTAAGTTCAAATTTTAGCTCCATCACTTACCATATATCTTAGGCAAATTACTTGGCTTCTCTCGGTTTCCTTTTCCTTATCTGTAAAATACAGGTAACAATTATGAGGATTAAATATGTTATCGTATATAAAGTGCATAGACTAGTGTCTGGCATGTATTGTGTACTAAGTTATAGTTATTATTTGAAACATTTTTTAAATAACAATCCATTATGTTAGACTTTTCTTCCCCATGCTCTGAGTGCTGTTTTACCCTCTCAGCCAGTGGAAGCTATTGTGACATGTACTGTATGTTTTCAGCCCTGTCAGATTTTGACAAATACTGTTGGTTGCTATCCAACAGCCATTTTGTCCCTCCCTTCCTGCTTGCTTGTTCATGTGTCCCCTCCTCTGTGCAGCCTTGTTCCCAGGGATGTTGGACCCTCTTCCCCAAGGATTAATTGGATTGTTCTAAGCCAGTCATGCATGGTCTTTTTCTCCTTATAAGTAACTGATGAGGCATGAATATATGAACCTGTCCTGGCTAATGGCAGCTGAGAAGAGATCTGCAAGGGGGCATCTGAGAAGATTTTCCTCACTTTTAGACTTAAAGAAGGAAATTCTGTGTTCCTCCTTTGGACATTGTTTTGTCTGACTCTGGCACTTGGAACTGCTGCAACCCTCTTAGGATCACAAGGTTAGCTCAGCGGGCAGGTGGAAATCACCAGAGTCCTTGATAATGCTAGTGAGCTGTTGAATTATCCGGACTCTGCAACTGCCCTGCACATGGACTTATTCTGACGTAATAAACCCTTCTTTGTTCTAGCCACTTTTAGTAGGGTCTTTTGTATAACTTGGCAGAAGGTATTAACTGAAACACATACTATCCATTGTTTAATGTTTGCTGAGGCTTCTATCACTTACTTTGTGATCTAACAGTTTGACCCTATGTCTGAGAAAAGTTGTAGTACTGGAAATACTGCAAAAAGAGGCATAGGAAGAACATCCTGCTGCACCCTAAAAACTACAGATTTTATTGTGCCTTCCAAAGAAGCCAAAGGAAAGGAGTATCGTATGATGACTGAGATTGATTGATAATTCTATGATGATCTTAACAGCACTGGTTCAGGTACTGCTTCCATTTCTGGGAATGTATGTCAACCTATCATTGCCTTCTAGGGTTCTGAATGTATTTGTGTGTTCTAAGTCAATTCTCTTGGCTAGTATCCCAAAAGTGATCTGCCTCTCACTGAATTCTTGTACTGGGTCATTTTGTGGCATATTAGTTTTGCCCGTAAACTGAAGGTGATCATTAGGTCCTATTCTATAAGAACGTTTGTTTTTATGTTTGTGCCTTTTTTTTTTTTTTTTGGCTTGCTTTTACTATCCAGTTTAAATTCAGTCAGTTGGCCAAAACGGTCTTGGCAGAAAGCATTTAAAAAATCTGTAAAGGGCTTCCCTGGTGGCGCAGTGGTTGAGAGTCCGCCTGCCGATGCAGGGGATACGGGTTCGTGCCCCGGTCCGGGAGGATCCCACATGCCGCGGAGCGGCTGGGCCCGTGAGCCATGGCCACTGAGCCTGCGCGTCCGGAGCCTGTGCTCTGCAATGGGAGAGACCACGGCAGTGAGAGGCCCACGTACCACAAAAAAAAAAAAAATCTGTAAAAACAGATTACTAGTTAATTGGCTGCATGTTCATAGACAAATACTTAATCTCCATAAATGGGGAAAATGTTCCTGCAGAACTGTTTAATAGATGAGCTATTCAGAGAGATCAAAGGAGTTATCACCACCTCCAATTTATGTCTTCTCTATAGCCAGTCAAGATGGAAATTTTGCCTGAAGGTGCTATTTATGTTTTTCTTTTGTTTACAGAATAAGGTGTTATTTAGTGAAAAATGTATTCCAGGGCTCAAAACTATCTGCTATTTGGTAGTTTTAAAGAATAAGATACTAAATTACGAAGAAAACTATTTGCCTCACCATTCTGAGTGATACCAAGGATAACTCTTAAAAAAAAATGACACTGAAACAGAAACTTACAGAAAAACAAAACGAAATAAACCACTGGATAATCTTTACGAAGTGTCTTCGAAAAGTGAGTCCATGCGACACATTTCCTAATTCATTAACTTGGGCAAAAGCTCTAGATACATTTATACCAATATTGCAGGTGATTTTCACTTCTTCATTTTTAAAACAAGGTCCACCCTACAAGTTAGAAATCATAAGAGCTAAAGCAAGAATTTATTTTAGTACTCCATTACCCAAAGTAAATGGTAATTTTCCTTCCCCTCTTTTAGCTCTGAGTTTGTGTATATTTTTAAGTAACTGTGATCATGTAGTATAATCTCATATTTATAATATGCTAATTGTTTTTACATGGCATTTTTATTCTGATTTTAAAAGTACATAGTCATTATAGAGTATCTGGAAGTGCAACATATAAAAAAATGTTACTGCTGTTACAAACTCTTTTTTAATAAGCTTTAAGATATTATTTTATATATAATAGTTACCCAAGTATAATTCTGTGAATTTTGTCAAATGTATAAAGTCATGTAATTGCTATCACCACAATCTTGATATAGAACATTCCTGTCACCTAAGGATCTCCCTTTTTCCCCTTACAGTCAATCCCCTGCTCCCACTGGCAACCATTTGGTCACTAGTTTTGCCTTTTCTAGAATTTCAAATAAATGGCACCATATGTAGTCTTTTGTGTCCAGCTTCTTTCACTTAATGCTTTTGAGATATTTATGTTGCTGTGTATATCAGAAGTTAGTTCGTTTTTTATTATTTAGTATTGCATTGTATGGTTGTACCTGTTGATGGACTTCTTAGTTATTTTGTTTTTTTGCTATTATAAATAAAGCTGCTATGAATATGTGTGTACAGGTCTATGTGTAGATAGATGTTTTCATTTCTCTTGGGTAAATACCTATGATTAGGATTGTTGTGTCATATAAGAAATTGCCAACCTGACTTACAGAGTGGGTATACCATGTTTTACACACCCACCCTCCATATAGTGTGGTTCCAGGTGTTACAAATTCTCACCACTACTTGGGTATTTTTAGTTATTTGTTGTTTTAATTTTTGCCTTTAATGGATGTGGAGTCTCATAGTTTGCTGTGGTTTTGTTTTTTATTTCTATTGAATATAATAATCAGTGATGAGCATATTTCATGTGCTTGCTTGCCATTTTCCTTGGTTGTCTTATATACTTATATGTGTGTTTTGATTTTCCACCTCATATGTTAAGTAATTGGGGCTTTAGGGATATATCTGATTAAAAAGAGAAAGGATTATTCTTTATGAATTTTAGAGCTGCAGAAAATTTTAAGTTCATTGACCTTTAAAATGGCAAAATGTGCCACTCTTCAATAGGCTAGTACAGTGGCAAGAGTTAAGCCACTGTTACCAAGTGCCAGAAGAGAAAAACACCAGTTTTAGGGGTCCATGATGTCAGGAGGTTGCACATCCACCATGAGATGATGAATAGGGCATAATACAAAACATTTCTGGTGTGGGTAAAGGCATGGGAGCGAAGGAAGACGGCTGATGTGGAAGTACTGCAGAGCCAACCTTCAAGACTGCTCAGAGTTTTGGTAGTTTGTGGTTTTCAGTGAATTGGTCCATTTTATCTAAGTTGTTAAATTTATGTCGAGTTGCTTGAATATCCTCTTAACCCTTTTATATCTCTGGAATCTAACAATAGGTGCTCTTTCGTTCTTGACATTGACAGTCTCTTTTTTGGTCAGTCTTGCTAAAAGTTATATCAATTGTGTTCGTCTTTTCAAAGAACTAGCTATTTGTTTCATTGATTTTCTCTGTATTTAAGTGTTGTAGTGCCATAAATTCCTTTCTAAGAACTGCTTTAGCTGCCAACTACATGTTTTGATGTATTCTCATGGCATTCAGTCAGTGTGTTTTTTATTTCTTTATATATTTACCTCTTTGATCCACAAATTCTTTGAGCGTGCTGTTTAATTTCCAAGTGTTTGAAGATTTTCCTGTGGTGTTTCTGTTGTTAATTTCTAGTTTGATTCTTTTATGCTGGTTGGAAAACATACTTTGTATGATTTGTTCCTTTAAATTTGTCAGTTTATGATCCAGAATGTGATCTGTCTTGGTGAATATTACATATCTACATAGAAAGAAAGTATAATCTTCTGTGGTTGGGTGGAGTGTTCGCTAAATAAATGTTAGGTCCCATTCCTTGATGGCGTTCTGTTCTATACCTTTAAGCACTATATTATGGATTTGTCTGTGTTTTCCCTTCAGTTCTGTTTTTGCTTCATGTATTTTGAAGCTCTATTATTTGGTACATACACATTTAGGGTTGTTATTGTCTTCCTCACAGATTGACCCTTTTATTATGATGTAGTATTCTTTGTTCCTGGTAATCTTCTTTGCTCTGAAGTCCACTTTATCTGTTCTAGTATAGCCCCTCCAGCTTTCTTTTGATTGGCATTTGCTTGATACTATTTTTCCATTCACTTACTCTACACTTACCTATATAATTACATTTTAAATGTGTTTCCAAACATATAGTTAGGTCACTTTAAAAAACTACTCTGGGGTTTCCCTGGTGGTTCAGTGGTTAAGAATCCGCCTGCCAATGCAGGGGACACAGGTTCGAGCCCTGGTCCGGGAAGATCCCACATGCTGCGGAGCAGCTAAGCCCGTGCATCACAGCTACTGAGCCTGCGCTCTAGAGCCTGTGAACCACAACTACTGAGCCCGCATGCCACAACTACTGAAGCCCGCATGCTTGTTTATCAGTATAGCTCTTTAAGTTTGGGGGGGGCGGTTTGCTTGCTCTTTGGATTACAGTATACATGTATAGCTTATCATAGTGAACAAGTAGCAGCATTTTGCCACTTCAAGTAAAATATATGTAAGACACCACCATTGAAGCCTGTGTGCCTAGAGCCCGTGCTCCACAACAAGAGAAGGCACTGCAGTGAGAAGCCCACTCACCACAACTAGAGAAAGCCCCGGTGCAGCAATGAAGACCCAACACAGTCAAAAATAAATAAATACAATAAATTTATTTTTTTTAAAAAGACACCATTTAGTTTTCCCGAATAATTCCTTTACATACGTTGAGAACCAACCATATCAGACAATGTAATATAGCTTTCAGCCAACTAACATTTTAAAGCCTTAAGGATAGTCTATTATATTTACCCAAATGTTTACCTGTTCAGTTCCTTCTTCGTTCCTGATGTTTCAAGCTTACTTCTGCCACTTCCTTTGTTAGAGGAACTTCTTAATTACTGGACTATATTTTTTTAGAGCAGTTTTAGGTTTACAGGAAAACTGAGCAGAAGGTACAGGATTCCCATATCACCTTTACTCCCTCCTAGTTTCCCCTATTGTTAACATCTTGGTACGCTTGTTCAGGGGATGAGCCAATATTAATACATTATTAACTAAAATCCATAGTTTTAGTTAGCTTAACATTAGCTTCTTTGTGTTGTATGTTTTGATCAATGTATTGATACGATGACAGGTATGCACCATAACTTAACCATGCAGAATACTTCCACTGCCCTGAAAAAAGTTCCCCGTGCTCCACCTGTTCCTCCTTTCCTCTCCTTGAACCCCTGGCAACCACTGATCTTTTTACTGTCTCCATAGTTTTGCCTTTTCCATAATGTTATATAGTTGGAGTCATACAGTGTATAGCCTTTTTACATTGGCAACTTTTTCTTAGTAATACGCATTTAAGATCCCTTCATGTTTTTTCATGGATAGCTCATTTCGCTTATTGCTGGTTAATATTCGATTGTCTGGATGTATCACAGTTTATCCATTCATCTATTGAAGATTATCTTGGTTGCTTCCAACTTTGGCCATGATGAATAAACCTGATATAAAAACTTGTGTGTAGACTTTTGTGTGGACATAGTTTTAAACTCATTTAGGTAAATATCAAGGAGTGTGATTGCTGCATCATATGGTAAGTGTTTAGTTTTCTAAGAAACTGCCAAACTCTTCCCAGTGGTTTTTGCATTCCCACCAGCAGTCAGTGCAAATTCCTCTTGCTCTGTGTCCTCACCAGTATTTGGTGGTGTCAGGGTTTTGGATTTTATAGTCATTCTAATAGGTGTGTAGTGGTATCTCATTTTAATTTTTCAGTTCCCTAATGATGTTTTATCTTGAGCATCTTCTCATATGCTTACTTTCCATCTGTGTATCTTTGGTGAGTTTTCTAGATTTTTGCCCATTTTTTAATTGGGTGTTTTGTTTTCTAATTACTGAGTTTTAAGAGTTCTTTGTGTATGTTGGATGCCAATACTTTATCAGGTATATTTTGCAAGATTTCCTCCAACTCTGTGGATTGTCTTTTCATTCTCCTGTCTTTTAATGAAATTCAGCTTCTCAGTTTTTTCTTTCACTGATCATGTCTTTGGTGTTATATTTTAAAAGTCTTCTCCAAACCCAAGATTACCTAGATTTTCTCCTGTATTCTAGGAGTTTTATAGTTTTGCATCTTAAATTTAGGTCAGAGTTTCCATATAAATGGATATTTCTTAATTTTTTGTTATTGATTTCCAGCTTAATCATGTTGTAATCAGAGACCTCACTGTGTATAACTTCAATCCTTTAAAATTTGTTGAAACCTGTTTTACGACCCAGGAAGTAGTCAAAAGTAGATATTCTGCGTGTGCTTGAAAAGCATGTATATGCTGACATTGCAGCGTGTCCTGTAGAAGCCTGTTATGTTGTTCTGTCCAAAGCTTCTACACCCTCATTGATTTTTTTATTTTTCCTATCAAATGAGAGAGGTGTGTTAAAGTCTCATTCTGTGACTTTTGATTTAATTCTTATATTTCTGCTCATTTTTGTCTTATTATTATTGAGGCCATATTGTTGGAAGAATATATATTTAGAATTGTTATATCTTCCTGGTTAAATGAAACTTCCGTCATTATGTAGGCTCTATCCCTAGTCATACCCTTTATCTTACAGACTTGTTTTATCTAATATTGACATAGCTACAGGTAGTGAATGTTGTGATATTCTGCCCAGATCCTCCGTCAGGACGGATGGTATTCCCTTAGCTGCTGGAAGTGCTACCAGATGACAGCCTTCACTCACCAGCCCTCTGCAGGAATTGTCCTCGCCTCACCCAAGGCCACAGCCTGCATCCTATGACTGGTCAGAGCAAGGTTAGAAAGACCTAGTCTCCTTGCCAAAGCTCCCTCTCTTTCCCCTCTCTCTCCTCTGAGACTCCAGTTAAATCCTGCACTTTCCATCTCTCTCTTCTTCATGCTTCCTTGTAGGTTTCTTCTAGCCTCTCTTTCAGTTCACCAGAATCTTTTAACTATCAAATCTGATGTTAGATCCAGTTCCCTAATTTCTAGTTGTTTTTTCTCTGTCACTTCTTGTGGTTGTTAGTTCTATATTGCTTTTTGAAGTTTGGCTTTATCTTCATAAACGTAGCAATTGTATTTTACTAACGATTTTACTATCTAGAGTCCCTGTGAATGTATCAGTTTTTTTGTTTTGTTTTTGTTTTTCCCGTATCCAGATGCTGTCTCTCAGAGGATTTTTTTGTTTTGTTTTTTTGCTGATCCTTTCATTTGAGAATTTGTTTTTTGGAAATAATTGAGAACTGAGATGATGATAGCTTTCTCCAGAGCAAGGTTTTATTTCCTCCTGTCAGGACCTTGGTATGCTAGAAGCCTGAAGAGTGAAGCTCGAGGTGCTTGAGGTTTACTTCCTCACTCCAGAGTAAGCCCTTTGGAGATCGAACCCACAATGGAGATTATGGTAGGCACTAAACTGTGACCTGTGTTATTTAGTACTGCAAGTCTACCAAACAAACAACTGCCTCTCTGCTGCTTTCCAGAGTCCAAGGAAAATGCAGCAGTAATTTGGGTTGGAGGAGGGACCAAAGAGGAGGATGCATCCTGCTACTTCCAAAGATGATATTCCTCATCTCTCCCCTCTTTCGTCACTACCTTGAGCGAAAATCCAACAGAGATGCCTTTGATTTATGTATGCTATCACATAGCTGTATTTTAGCTGCACAGAATGCTGGAAAACTAGCATTTTTTAAGGTTTTATAGAGGGCGTTGTAGACAGAATTCTAAGATGATCCCCATGATCTCTGCTTCCTTGGTGTTGCAGCTACTGTTAGGTTACACTGCATGGGAAAGGAATTTTACAGATCTAATTAAGGTCCCAAATCAGTTGATTTTGAGTTCATAAGGGAAATTATTCTATGGGTGTAATATATGAGTTCTTTAAAAGCAGAGTTTTCTCCAGCTGGTAGCATAAGATGTAATGAGAGAGATTCCAAGTGTGAGAAGGACTGAACACGCCACTGCTGCCTTGAAGATGGAAGGAGCCACGTGGCAAGGAATTCCAGTTCCTGGAAGCTGTGAGCACCTTCCAATCTCCCCACCCTCCAGCAGCCAGCAAGGAAACAGGGGCCTCAGTCCTACAATCACAAGGAATGGAACTCTGCGAATAACAGGTATGAGCTGGAAAGCAGTTAAGCCAACACTTTGATTTCAGCCTTTTGAGACTCTAAGCAGAGAACCCAGCCAAGCCATCCTAGACTTCTGACTACAGAACTGTGAGACCATACAGGAATGTTTTAAGCCACTAAGTTTGTGGAAATTTTATTCGGGAAAAGAAAATAACACGGAGTCATTCTTTGTCTTCCACCAAGATTCACAAGGTGGTGAAACGTCCCAAGCACAAAGGTTTAGATACTGAGTGGCCAAAATGAATGATAAGGTATATACTCCAAGGGTCAGCAGTTAGGAAGCCATGAACTATTTGAGATAAGCTGTTCAGTCACGCAGTTTTGTGGAAACTGTAAGAAGAAACAGGATGGCCCAGTTCTTTAAAATGCCCCAGCCTTCTAGGGCAGCTAAGGCCCATATGTACCCAAAAAAGAAAGATCAGACACCTTCAATGTTAGCTGCAGATACCTTTTGAGTAGAACTCTGATTTGGCCCAAAATTCAGCAAACTGTGTACTTAGATGAACACATCCTACAGTAAATTAAATCACATCAGCACGAAAGAACAAGTATATACAAAATCTTTATAAACTCACATATTTTGCCAAAAGTGTACAAGCAGTCTCAATTCATTGGGACAAAAATGAATATTTTTGTTCTCCACAGGTCACTGAATGAAGTCACTGTACAATTCAGAGAAGCTACTAAGTTTGAAAAACAATACTGTGTCATGTTCACGGTTGAACTGAAACACTGTGAATGAGTTAATACCTGCCATAAAACAACACTTTATCTAATAACAGTATTAACCTGCTTGCTAAATAGGCTCTGATTTATAAGATGCACATATTTCCAAAACTGTTCACCATCTCTACTGATAAATTAATTCACAGGATTCATATAGTTGCTTTTTAGTGTCAACAGGGTGTTAGCAAAAACAATACGAAATGGTCTCTTTGCAAGCAACACATTTACCTTCCTTCCTAAATGAAAACATTCCATTAGATTAGATTTTAATTTGTTAGCTTCTCCTCCAGAAATTCTGTGACATCAAAGAGGAGATAGATTTCTTGTTTTACCAAACCCAAGACCTTGCTTGCTGGGTCCACTGTTATTCTCCATTGACAGACTGGCCCAGAACTCAAGGAGCTCGGGGCCTGGCATGTCTTTATACCCAGAAATGTGTGCACTGATAAAGGAGAGCAATCCACAGGCGAGGCAGCTGCAGGTGCCCCCTGCAGGCTCACTGCTGCAGTGACAGGACACAGAGCATGTGGGCTGAGCACACTCACCTCCCGCACTGGGCTTCTACAAAGTTACTCACAATTGAGTAACTGGTTGGCAGTCAGTAGCTGGGGACATGTCACACATGGATCTGAGTCCTTGAATGATGTACCCTTTGGCAGGTTTTACCCCTCCATGAAAGAGAATGGAGTAGAGAAGGAACGTAGCTGCCAGTAAAAAAATCACTCCTCCCCTCACTCTTCTAAACCCTCCAATTCCCTCTTTATGAAACATACTATTACAATGACTTTTCTCTCTCCTTGCACTAGTGGAAGAAATAAAGTTCTACTGACACCCGCAGTTAAGAGAGACTTCAAATCCAGCAAGCAAGGCCTTTAGTGCAAATAAAATGAGTTCTCATTAAGGTCAAAATGTTATGTTGCAACTAGGTATACCATGTTGCCTTCTTGATACCTTTTAAGGTCCAATTTTATCTTCCTTAAGATTGTTAAAATGTGTTTCAGCCAATTTCCTTTTGGAAATGGGAGTAGGAACAGTCAGAAAGAAACCTTACATTATTGAAGGCAAAGCAGCCTCACGTCAGTTTATCATCTCATATAGGTCTATTTTTAAAAAGTACGACCCCTGTCCTATATTCAGGATTCCCTCACATATATGAACCATCTAAATTCTATGTTGTTAGAGTAGCTTACGTTTTATTAGAATATACTTACCAAAGACTGAAGTTGGGTGAGATGGATTTTTTTTAAAAATCTTTAAAGTAAGGCTCCTTACTTCCCTTCTAATGAGGAAAGAGGTGGAAAAAATTCAAGTGTCAATTTCCCTTTCCTGGGAAGAGGTTTAGAAAAACTGAGCTCACCTTCAGAACTCTACCAGTTCCTTTTGAAATCAAGAAAGCATTAGCATCAGATCTAAAATATAAGAGGCAGGAGCAATATTTACAAAACTGGGTATTCCTTAAAGACATAAAACCTTGCTCATACTGGAAGAACCATACGAAGGAGAATTGTTTAAAGAGGGATAGCATACATTCTTGGTTAAGTGAGGATAGAGGAAACCAGGATACAGCATCTTACATATATATATATATTTTATGCCAGAACATGATACAACTAGGAGTGGCTGAGGCTGCCTGATCCCTGACGTGGACTGCTCAGCTATTGTTTACCTAAAGAGGTTTGCAAAAGGATTGCTATGCCCAAACTGAGCTTCGTGGACTAACTATCCAGTCCAGTAGCTGTTCTCCTGAGAGAACAGAACCACCTGGCAAGCTTAAAGGCAAGTGTTTCCTTTCTTTTAATTAAATAGGCTGTGTTAAAATTAACATCAAAACCAGCCTTGAACCAACCAGCCCACCATGATGTAGTGCAAATCTCCCAGTGACAAAATACCATCAGAGAGGCTACACGTTGGTCTCCAGTCCCAGCAAACGTCCCATTCTCTCCACATTCTTATCAATTGTAGCTTGACATGTTATCTTCTTGGCACATTCCATAGGAAACCAGCCCCTTTCTCCATCTCGCAGTCTTTCCCCTTCATACCAGCCTGCAAAGAAGAGCAGAGTTCTCATGGGGCACCAAGTATTTGGATGACTCTTGACTGTTCAGCTCTGAGGGAGGATGATATGGGCAAATTTCAGAGGCAGTATCCTGCCCCAGGTTGGGTACCACGGATGATGCAAGGTGAGAGAGAGAGAGGTGGAACGGGGAAAGGTGTCGAGGGAATCAGTGGCATATCATGATGGGAGGCAGAACATGATCAGAAGCCCTGAAGTGAGGTGTCTAGGAGAGTATTGAGCTTGGGCTGAGTTGCAGAAAGGGATGATGTTTTGGGTAGGAAGAACATGACTTTTATTTTTATTGAAGTATAGTTGACTTACAGTGTTCCGTTAGTTTCAGGTGTACAGCAAAGCGTTTCAGTTATACATATATATATATATATATATATATATGTATATATCTTTTTTAGATTCTTTTCCCTTACAGGTTTTTACAAAATATTGAGTATAATTCCCTATGCTATATAGTAGGTGTTTGCTGGTTTTCTATTTTATATATAGTAGTGTGTATATGTTAATCCCAAACTCCTAATTTATCCCTCCTGCCCCCAACCCTTCCCCTGTGGTAACCATAAGTTTGTTTTCTATGTCTTTAGGTCTGTTTCTGTTTTGTATACAAGTTCATTTGTATCTTTTTTAGATTCCACATGTAAGTGAAATCATATATTTCTCTTTCTCTTTCTGGCTTATACTTCACTTAGTATGATAATCTTGAGCTACAGCCATGTTGCTGTAAATGGCATTATTTCATTCATTTTTATGGTTGAGTAGTATTCCATTGTATATATGTACCACATCTTCTTTATCCATTCACCTGTCACTGGATGTTTAGGTTGCTTCCATGTCTTGGCTATTGTAAATAGTGCTGCAGTGAACATTGGGGTGCATATATCTTTTTGAATTATGGTTTTCTCCGGATATATGCCTAGGAGTGGGGTTGCTGGATCGTATTGTAGCTCTATTTTTAGTTTTATAAGGAACCTCCATACTATTCTCCATAGTGGCTGCACCAATTTATATTCCCACCAACAGTGTAGGAGGGTTGCCTTTTCTCCACACATTCTCCAGCATTTATTTGTAGACTTTTTAATGATGCCCATTCTGATCGGAGTGAGGTGACCTCATTGTAGTTTTGATTTGCATTTCTCTAATAATTAGTGATGTTGAGTATCTTTTCATGTACTTTTTGGCCATCTGTATGTCTTCTTTGGAGAAATGTCTATTTAGATCTTCTGCCCATTTTTTGATTGGGTTGTTTGTATTTTTGATACTGAGCTGTAAGAGCTGTTTGTATATTTCAGAGATTAATCCCTTGTCAGTTGCATCATTTGCAAATATCTTCTCCCATTCCATAGGTTGTCTTTTCATTTTGTTTATGGTTTCCTTTGCTATGCAAAAACTTTTAGCTTTAATTAGGTCCCATTTCTTTATTTTTGTTCTTCCATTATTCTAGGAAAGAGATCCAAAAAGATATTGCTACTATTTATGTCAGAGTGTTCTGCCTATGTTTTCCTCTAGTAGTTTCTATCATATCTGGTCTTACATTTAGGTCTTTAATCCATTGTGACTTTCTTTTTGTGTGTGGTGTTAGAGAATGTTCTTATTTCATTATTTTGCATGTAGCTGTCCAGTTTTCCCGGCACCACTTATTGAAGAGACTGTCTTTTCCCCATTATGTATTCTTGCTTCCTTTGTTGTAGATTAAGTGGTCATAGGTGCATGGGTTTATTTCTGTGCTTTCTAACCTGTTACATTGATCTGTGTACTGTTTTTGTGCCAGTACCATACTGCCTTGATTACTGTAGCTTTGTAGTATAGTCTGAAGTCAGGAAGCCTGATTTCTCCAGCTCTGTTTTTCTTTGGCTATGCATGGTCTTTTGTGTTTCCACACAAATTGTAAAATTTTTTGTTCTAGTTCTGTGAAAAATGCCATTGGTAATATGATAGAGATTGTGTTGAATCTATAGATTGCCTTGGGTCGTAGAGTCATTTTAACAACATTGATTCTTCCAATCCAAGAACACGGTATATCTTTCCATCTGTTGGTGTCATATTCAATTTCTTTTATCAGCATCTTATAGTTTTCAGAGTATAGGTATTTTGTCTCCTTAGACAGGTTTATTCCTAGGCATTTTATTCTTATTGATGCAATGGTAAATGGGATTCTTTCCTTAATTTCTCTTTCTGATCTTTTGCTGTTAGTGTATAGAAATGCAACAGATTTCTGTGTATTAATTTGTATCCTGTGACTTTACTGAATTCACTGATGAGCTTCTAGTAGTTTTCTGGTAGCATCTTTAGGATTTTCTATTTATAGTGTCATTTACAGTGTCATGTCATCTGCAAACAGTGACAGTTTTACTTCTTCTTTTCCAATTTGGATTCCTTTTATTTATTTTTCATCTGATTGCTGTGGCTAGGACTTCCAGAACTATGTTGAATAAAAGTGGTGAGAGTGGACATCCTTGTCTTTTTCCTGATTTTGGAAGAAATACTTTCAGCTTTTCACCATTGAGTATGATGTTAGCTGAGGGTTTGTATCAGGATGATCATGGCCTCATAGAGCGAGTTTGGAAGTGTTCTGTCCTCTGCAGTTTTTTGGAATAGTTTCAGAAGGATATGTGTTAACTCTTCACTAGATGTTTGGTAGAATTTGCCTGTGATGCCATCTGGTCCTGGACTTTTGTTTATTCGGAGTTTCTAAAACAGATTCAATTTCAGTGCTTGTAATTGGTCTGTGCATGTTTTCTACTTCTTCCTCGTTCAGTCTTGGGAGATTGCACCTTTCCAAGAATTTGTCCATTTCTTCTAGGTTATCCAATTTATTTGCATATAGTTGCTTGTAGTAGTCTCTTTATGGGCCTTTGTATTTCCATGGTGTCAGCTATAACTTCTTTTTAATTTCTAATTTTATTGATTTGGGCCCTTTCTTTTTTTCTTGATGAGTCTTGCTAAAGGTTTATCAATTCTGTTTATCTTTTCAAAGAACCAGCTTTTAGTTTCATTGACCTTTTCTACTGTTTTCTTAGTCTCCATTTCTGCTCTGATCTTTATGATTTCTTTCCTTCTACTAATTTTGGGTTTTGTTTGTTCTTTCTCTAGTTGCTTTAGGTGTGAGGTTAGGTAGGTTATTTGAGACTTTTCTTGTTTCCTGAGGTAAGCTTGTATCACTATAAACTTTCCTCTTACAACTGCTTTTGCTGCATCCCATAGGGTTGGATCGTCATGTTTTCATTTTCATTTGTCTTTAGGTATTTTTTGATTTTCTCTGATTTCTTCAGAGATCCATTGGTTGTTTAGTAGCATATTGTTTAGCCTCCACATGTTGGTGTTTTTTCTTGTAGTTGATTTCTAATCTCATAGTGTTGTGGTCAGAAAAGATGCTGATATGATTTCAATTTTTTAAAATTTACCAAAGCTTGCTTTGTGGCCCAGCATGTGATCTACCCTGGAGAATGTTCCATGTGCACTTGAAAAGAATGTGTATTCTGCTGCTTTCAGATGGAATGCTCTATAAATATCAATTAACTCGATGTGGTCTAGAGTGTCATATAAGGCCTGTGTTTCCTTATTGATTTTCTGTCTGAATGATCAGTCCATTGATGTGAGGTGTTAAAGTCCCCCACTATTACAGTGTTACTGTCAATTTCTCCCTTTACAGCTGTTAGCATTTGCCTTATATATTGAGATGATCCTATGCTGTGTGCTTATCTATTTACAATTGTTCTTTCTTCTTCTTGGATTGATCCCTTGATCATTATGTGGTGTCCTTTTTTGTAACAGTCTTTAAAGTCCATTTTGTCTGACGTGAGTATTGCTACTCCAGCTTTGTTTTGATTTGGAAATCCTTTTGCATGGAATTCCCTTTTCCATCCCCTCACTTTCATTCTGTACATGCCTCTAGATCTGAAGTGGGTCTCTTGTAGACAGCCTGTATATGGGTCTTGTTTTTGTATCCATTCAGCCAGCCTATGTCTTTTGGTTGGAGCGTTTAATCCATTTATGTTTAAGGTAACAATATGTATGTTCTTACTGCTATTTTGTTAATTGTTTTGGATTTGTTTTTGTAGGTCTTTTTCCTTCTTTTCTCTTTTGTTCTCTTGTGATTTGATGACTATCTTCAGTGTTGTGTTTGGATTCCTTTTTCTTTTTTGTGTGTATATCTATTATACATTTTTGGTTTGTGGTTACCATGAGGTTTTGATATAGCAGTCCATATATATATGATTGTTTTAAGTTGCTGATCTCTTAATTTCAAATGCATTCCAAATATCCTGCATTTGTACTCTCCTCCTCTCATGATTACTGATTTAGATATCATAATTTTGTGTGGATGATTTCCTACCTTTACTGTATGTTTGCCTTTACTGGTAAGCTTTTCCATTTTGTAATTTTCTTGTTTTTTGTTGTAGCCTTTTCTTTGCTGCCTAGAGCAGTTCCTTTAGCATTTGTTGTAAAGCTGGTTTGGTGGTGCTCAATTCTCTTAGCTTTTGCCTGTCTGTAAAGCTTTTGACTTCTCCATCAAATCTAAATGAGAACCTTGCTGGGTAGAGTATTCTTGGTTGTAGGTTTTTCCCTTCTCCCTTCTGGTTTGCAGAGTTTCTGCTGAAAAATCAGCTGATAACCTTATGGGGATTCTCTTATATCTTTCATTTTTGTCAATTTGATTACTGTGTGTCTCGGTGTCTTCTTCCTTGGGTTTATCCTATATGGGACTCTGTGCTTCCTGGACTTGAGTGGCTGTTTCCTTTCTCGTGTTAGGAAATTCTTCAGCTATTATCTCTTAAAATATCTTCTCAGGACCTTTCTCTCTTCTTCTGGGACCCCTATAATGCAAATGTTGGTGCATTTGATGTTGTCCCAGGTCTCTTGAACTGTCTTCATTTCTTTTCATTCTTTTTTCTTTATTCTGTTCTGTGGCAGTGATTTCTACCACTCTGTCTTCCAGCTCACTTATCAATTCTTCTGCCTCATTTATTCTGCTATTGAATCCTTCTAGGTGCGCTTTTCATTTCAGTTACTGTATTCTGCAACTCTGTTTGGTTGTTCTTATCTTTTCTAACCTTTGTTAAAAACTTCTTGTAACTTCTAGCTCTGTGCATCCATTCTTTTCCCACATTCTTGGATCATCTTTACAATCATCACTTGGAATTCTTTCTTAGGTAGATTGCCTATCTCCACGTCAGTTAAGTTGTTTTTCTGGGCTTTTATCTTGTTCCTTCATTCTGGAATATATTCCTCTGCCATCTCACTTTGTTTAAATTTCTGTTTGTATTTTTATGTATGAGGAAAGTTAGTTATGTTTCTCAACACTGGAGAAATGGCCCTCTATAGGGGATGTCCTGTGTGTTTCAGCAGTACACTCCCCTCTCATCACCCAAGGGCCAGGGACCAACTGGTCTAAGGGTAGGTTCTGATCTGCATTTGTGTACTCGGTTCTGCAGGCTGCTGGATCGTAGCTTTCTTGCTTCTGGTGTCTGCCCCTGGTGAAGGGGGCTGGGTCTTGGCCCTCTGGAGGCAGGGCCATGTCATGGGGTGTGTCTAGAGGTCCCTGTGGGTTCAGGAAGTCTTTAGGCGGCCTGTCTGCTGATGGGTGGGGCTGTGTTCCTGCCCCGTTGGTCGTTTGGCCTGAGGTGTCCCACTACTGGAACCGACAGGCTGTTGGGTAGAGCCAGGTCTTGGTACTAATGAGCCAATATGTCATCCAGCAGGATTGTTCATGTGGTTGAATGTAGCCCAGTATGTCTGCCACCAGTGTCTATGTCCCCATGGTGAGCCAAAGCCAATCCCCACTTCCAAGGAGCCCCTCCAAGACCCACAGGTAGTGACTTCATAGGAGCCTGGGCCAGACCTGCTTTTGCCCTGGGTCCTGGTGCACCGAGACCTTGTGTGAGCCCTCCAAGAGTAAAGTCTGTTTCCTCCATTCCTGTGGACCTCCTGCACTCAAGCCCCACTGGCTTTCAAAGCCAAATGCTCTTGGGGCTCCTCCTCCTATATGCCAGACCCCCAGGCTGGGGAGCCTGACATGGGGCTCAGAACTCTCACTTCTGTGGGAAAACTCCTGTGATATAATTGTTCTCCAGTTTGTGGGTCACCCACTTGGGGGGCGGTATGGGATTTGATTATATCACAAGTGCACCCCTCCTACTGTCTCATTAGGTTTCTTCTTCATGCCTTTGGATACAAAAAATCTTTTTTGGTAGGTTCCAGTTTTTTTTTTCTTTTAATCAATGGTTGTTCAGCAATTAGCTGTGATTTTGGTATGCTCGTGAGAGGAGGTGAGCTTAGAGTCCTACTCTGCCATCTTGTATCCCAACTGATTTTATTTTCTAAGTGAGGAAGGAAGAACCTCTGGAAATGAGAACTAGGTCACTGGGGGACTGGGAAGGAAGGAAAACATTTCATGTTCCTTTTGAATAACAACCATGTGACCAGATTCTATTAAAAAAACATTTAGAAGCAATAAAGTGTAGATAAAGGAGAGGCAGGTGCATATGAGGAAACCAAAGGGATAGGGAATATGAGCAGTGATGACAAAATGAGACCCTGAACACTGGACCACCAGCACCCCCATCAGAACACTCCCACTCACCATCGCTGACACACTGATAAATGAGGACCACGTCTGCCACCTGCAGGGAGAGTTCATCTGGTTGCTTGGCAGTAAATGATCTGATGATTTCCACTTGAGTCAGTGCTAAGGGCAAAAGGGGACATAATGAACTTCCGATAGCAGTGGGAAAACAAAACAGGTACAAATCAATAATCTGCATTCACTTAGTCTTTGTGTGCAATCAAAGCACAGGTAGAAACAAGGTAGACTCCTAAAAAGCAGAAAATCTTTCCCAGGAATTCTCTTACTTGGCTAAGAGCTTTAGGATTTTAGAAGCTCAGAATCGAGAGAGGCCTTTTACAATACATGAATCCCCTCAAAAATAGCCTTAATAAGAGGTCATTAGATACATCACACAATAGAGCAGAAAACAGTCATGTGCAACAGGGAAACTGAGTCAAGATAGATTAGGTATGTGCCAAGGCCATGAGGATAAAATGTACAATCTATCCAGTTCTCCTGGCTCTCATCCAGGGTGTTCCCCCAGCCCACCCAACAGCACATAAAAGCTGCCAGAGAAGTTTAGAAATAAAAGGATCTCCAAGCAAAAGTTACTTAGAAAACATTTTAGTTTCCCCCAAATTCTCAATCATAACAAATCAATTTTTACTTCAGTGACTTGCTACTGGCTGGCCTGAGTTTTTACTGTTTTTTTAATATGAAACTTGACTCCAGAGAACTTTCAGACCAGTCACTTTAGCTCTGACTCTAAGCTTAAAACTATGATTTTTGAGTGCTCCAGAATCTCCACTTTTGCTGCCCTAATTAATTCTTTGAATTTGACCTTCCAGCTGGAATCATCCAGAGCAGCAATAACAAGATGCTTAGCACATAACACTAATCTTTACTGTACCAGTACCTAGTTCCCTAGAAAAATAAAATATATTTTTTAATATTACTTTAATTTTTAAAAAAAAGTCAAAAGGAAGGGTCCAGTAATTTACCTTAAGGTTAAAAATTCATTTCAGCTTAGATTCACACAGTCAGTATGGAGAACGTTTAAACATGCTACTATTGCCCATAACAGGAATTTAAGAGCTTTATAGTATAAGCAGGGCTTTCAATGTAAATTTAACTTAATCCTCACTATCATAACCCCATGTTGTATATAATAATGCACCTAACTTGCAGATGATTTAAGAGGCTCAGAAAGGCTATGCAGTGATCTGCCATGTTTACACAGCAAAGAACTGCACTTTGAATTCAGTCCCCTTGACTTCCAAAGCAGGGAGCATCCAGAGCTGAAGTGGGGCGGCAGGAAGGAAATCTTGGAGAAAATTTACAAAGCAGGTACTGTGGAGGTTAACCACTAATCACCCAGCGACCAGCAGGGGGCAGAGCCCTCCACGTTCCAGAGCAGACGGCCCTCCAGGTACTTACAGGTTCGGTCCGGAGGCTGCTTCCCGCTGCTGTGTCCCAGGGCAGTTATCCAGCGGGCTCGCTCGCTCCTAAACACAGAGGGCAGATCCGGTTGAGAGATTCAGCGGTGCTTAGACACAGAATGAAGTATGTTCTAGAATGCAAAGGCATTCCCCGAAAACAGGGCAGACATTCTCTAGAGAGGTAAGTGGCTGGCCTTCAAAGCTAGGGTAAGAGTTAGTTATTTAAAAATGAAAAACAATAAAATAAAAATAAAAATGATCATCTGGGAAATCTCAAATAGGCCTCAAACGAGTCATTGTCAAAAGATTCTGAATGAATTTAGCTTGTTATTAAGTGGAATTTCTCATATAACAGTTTAACATTTAACAAATATCTGATTACACTAATACGTTATAATCACAAAAAGATATTTCATACGCTCACAATCTGATGTTTAACATTTCAAAAAAGTAAATTTCATTTAAAAATATCCTAGTAAATCAGTCTCTCACCACTCCCTCCCCTCTTCTCTTTCCCCCACACTCAACCCATTTCCAAATAAATGAGAAACCTGACATTTAAAGTTGTTCTGTTCCTCGTACAACAGATGTTGCCAAATATGAGCCTTAGTGAAATAGAAATTCTTTGTTCTCAAATGCTTAAAATAATTTAGTGATTTTTAAGGTAAAAAACAACCAAAAGCTTTTAAACAATATTAAGGTACAATTACATGAAACAGAATAATTATTTAACTAAAGGATCAAAAGTTTCAGATGAGCAAGCATTACTCCATAATATAGTAACCAGGTTTTTGATTTAGAAAGTCAAGTATTAGTACTGTGATTAAATAAACCACACACTTGAAAATCTTTTAAGAAGCATTTACATGGCAGATACAGCACTTGACATGCATTATTTCCTGTAAGCTTCCCAAAAGCCTGTTTGTTTAAGGGATGAGAAGACTGCACAGAAGTTCAGAGGTAAGGGACCCAAACGAAGGTCAGTTTCTACTATGCCACTCTACCTTCTTAAGAAGGGATGCCTTATAGAAATAAAAAGTAAAAATTTTAAAAAAGAAATGGGACCTAATCAAACTTACAAGCTTTTGCACAGCAAAGGAAACCAGGAAAAAAAAAAAAAGACAACCTATGGAATGGGAGAAAATATTTGCAAATGATGCAACTGACAAGGGCTTAATTTCCAAAATATACAAACAGCTCATGCAACTCAATATCAAAAAAGAAACAACCCAATGGGCAGAAGATCTAAATAGACATTTCTCCAAAGAAGACATACAGATGGCCAACAGGCACAAAGATGCTCAACATTGCTAATTATTAGAGAAATGCACATCAAAACTACAATGAGGTATCACCTCACACCGGTCAGAATGGCCATCATTAAAAAGTCTACAGATAACAAATGCTGGAGAGGGTGTGGAGAAAAGGGAACCCTCCTACACTGTTGGTGGGAATATAAATTGGTGCAGCCACTATGGAGAACAGTATGGAGCTTTCTCAGAAAACTAAAAATAGAATTAACATATGATCCAGCAGTCCCAGTCCTGAGCATATACCTGGACAAAACTCAAATTCAAAAAGATACATGCACCCCAATGTTCACTGCAGCACTATTTACAATAGCCAAGACATGAAAGCAACCTAAATGTCCATTGACAGATGAATAGATAAAGAAGATATGGTACATATATACAATGGAATATTACTCAGCCATAAAAAAGAATGAAATAATGCTATTTGCAGCAACATGGATGGACCTAGAGATTATCATACGAAGTGAAGTAAGAAACAGAAAGACAAATACCATATGATATCACTTATATGTGGAATCTAAACATGGCACAAATGAACCTATCTCTAAAACAAACAGACTCACAGATATAGAGATCAGACTTGTAGTTGCTGGGGGGAGGGGGGAAAGGGAGAGATGGATTTGGAATTTGGGGTTGGTAGATGCAAACTATTATATTTGGAATGGACAAACAACAGGTCCTACTGTATAGCACAGGGAACTATATCCAATCTCCTGGGATAAACCATAATGGAAAAGAATATTAATAAAAGAATGTAAACGTGTAAAACGGAGTCACTGTTATACAACAGAGATTGGCACTACATTGTAAATCAACTATACTTAAATTTTTTAAAAAGTAAAAAAAAAGTGGGCGGATGCCTTTATGCCTGGTACTTTAAATAGAAAAACTTGGAGAAAAAAATTTTTTTTTTCTCCCACAACGGCCTGCACCTAAAAGATGCTTCTCACCATCACTCTTATCTTCACTCCCCGACGTGTATCCATCCTTCCATCCAGACAGAGCAGACTTCTTACAGTCTGGAACTCGACATGCTGTTCCACACCTTTCCTATTTGTTTTTCTCACTCTCAAGTATGACCTTCCCCCTGTTTTTACCGAGCTGTGCCCATTCATCATCACTATTTGATTGCTTTATTCAAGAACACACACATAAAACACTGCACTAATCTTCAGTGTATACAGATCTGTGTTTACTGAGGTACAACCGCATACACATGCCCACAGATCAAGACACCGACGTGCCAGGAGGTTCCTTTTTTGTCCCTTTCCAATCAATAACCTCCTGCAAAGGTAACTGCTGTTCTGATTTCCATCACATAGACAAGTTTTGCCAATCTTGAACTTTATGAAAATGGAATCCTGTAATATTGTCCACTTTGGTATCTGGCTTCTTTTGTTCAACACATCTACTCAATATTGGAAACAAAAGCCTCACCTCCTCCAGGTGGCCGCCTCTGATGTGTGAACCCACACTTCCGTCCCCATCCCATTCTTGGGAATCCTGTTCCCACGCCCCCCTCTGCACAGCTGTCACACTGCCCGGCAGCTGTAGGCCTCCTGAAGCCAGGCACCTTATCTCCATAACTGCCTGCACATAACAGGAGCTCTGTAAACCCTGACCTCACGTAAATCACTACTACTCACTGACCCCCGATCTTTTATGGACTAGTCTGTTTCTCTGACTGGGCCATAAACTCCCCAAGGACAGTAACTGGATCTTGTTCTAAATAGCATAGGGGGTCACATATTTGCCAGGTACTGTGCTTTTCTGTATTTGGCAAGTACCATCTAGTCTAATCTTTACAACCGTTTTGCAAGTATTACCGTTATTATTCCGAATTTTTTTCAGAGGACGAAGCTGAAGTCTGAACTGTTAAGTGCCTGCTCACAGTAAAACTGCTAAGTGGTAGCGTCAGAATATAAGCCAGGCAGCCGGGGATCAAAGACGTGGTGCTCCCTAGCAGGTGCTCACAAACTAATGAGGGACGGCAGGAAGGGTGGGAACTGCAGTCTGCTGAAAGACAGACAGACTGAAAAGAAGAAAATGAGGCTGGGCCCTGGTCGAGCTGGTGAGTCAAGTAGTAATGTGCACAGTTTATGTAAAAATGGATGACACTGTCTTGCTTTTAAAAACTGTCTCTCTAATACAGGACAAAAGGCTTCAGGGTGGTTTTATAAGGAACAAGTAAACCACAACCTCCTTTCAGATAATCCCAAGCAAACACTTAAATCTTTGATACCTCTTTGTTGGGTAAGATTTTTAAAATTCAGGCTCAACTAGAATTTCCAAAGTACAAAGGCAATTGAAAGCTAAACAATATCTTAAGGATGGAAGAGCTGTTTGCCAAGAGAAACCTAAAACGATCCATTTGCGTCTCCACATGCCACACCCAGACGTGTCAGACTCATCTTTGGCTTACCATGACATCTTCACATGGCCCTCACTGCTGTCTGCAGTCCTTCAGGTCAGACCTCCCAGCCGTGGACCATCTCTGGCATTTGAGTGGCCGGTTGTGGCGGCAGCCTCACCCTGCAACCAGTTTCTAGAAGTCCAGGTGCAATCTTCCACTCCTGTAGCATGCTGCCTGAATGCTAATGGCATCCCTTCGACATGGAAGCCCCTCACAGGGGCTCCAGAGGACAGAGCAAGACAGTCCTTATTGCCTCGCTGGAAGGAGCCGCTTCTTGAAATGGCTTCAATTGAATCAGTCCCACCCCCTCTGAGATGCCATCAAAACCGCATGACATTACCCAGGGCTTCCGAGAGCCATGCCAAGGAGCTCCCTCCCATCACGAGGCAGAAAGCGCTGCATCTCTAAAGCAGGGAGGAGACTCACTCCACTTAAAATGGAACTCTAAGAACAAGAAAACCCCGGGCCTAGACATACCCATTATTAAATTTAGATATCAAGTCCAAGGCTCACACACAGCTATTTTCTCCAGGGACGAGGTAAGACAATCAACACGAATTCACAATCCATGCCACACCCAGCTTACTGAGATTTCCCTTTGCCCCAAGTGCCAGAATCAGCAATGCCGCTAATGGGGACCCAGGGCAGATCAACTTCTAAGGCGCTCCTGACCCCTCCTTCCTTCAAACAACATTCACCAAGTCCCTGCCTTTGCAGGAGCCCTGTGCCAGGCTGGGGCTGCCAAGTGAGTAAAATGGAGCCTCTTGCTCTTCACAGCCTTCCTTCAATGAGGGAGCAGACAGAGCAAAAGACAAACGCACACAGAATCCAACACATTGTGCGACGTGCTGGGATGGCGCCCTCTAAATAAAACCCATCTGAGAGCTGAGAAGAGACCCTTTCAACATAAATATCTGGAAGCGCAGTCCCTTCTCTATGCACGGCATGAAATGATCCACCTACAGCTCCCCACTCAGGAGTCAGCTGTCACAGTATCTTGTCCTGTCCCTCATATGATTAATTAAGCACCGTAGGTTTAAACTTAATTACACAAAGGTTGAAGATACAGCCAAGCTGAACTTCGCATTGAATACCAGGCATCTGCTAGAAAACACAGATCCACACTAAGTAGAAAGAAGGGTTTGAAACAGAGGTTAGGACTGTGAATGAGATGGAATGGAACAAACGCCCACAGAGGGCTTCACCACTGGAGGGGGAGTCTCCCTGGATTTTCAATAGAAGTGAAGAGACCCCAGCTGCTGTTTAACCTTCCTTTTATCCCTTTGAAAATGGCATTTGACCAGATGTATACCTTTTGTGCTCCATTTCACAGCCTACAAATTTACCTATGGTTCCTTGTGAAACTCCTGTACCCATGGCCTTTGGGAAAAAAGACTTCCTAAGGAGTAGGATCATGGAGATGGCCGTTTTTGTTCATTCTCTCACACATTCAATTCAACGAGATGAGTTCAATAAGCTGATCCATTAAAGAAAACCCACAGGGCAAAAATCGTCCTCATGAATGCTGTGCAACAAAGCCTTATAAAGCTGGACACCAGTTCAACTTACTAATTTAAAAAATCTAACCAAAGCAAAGTAGTTCCCCTAGCCCACTAAGAGTTCTAGAAATTTAGATTCCATGACATGTTATATAGTTAAATCAACTGTCTCCTGTTTATCATATCAAACAGCTCATGAAATCTAGTCTGGCCCAGAATCCTGAAGTTAACCTTAAGTGGGTCAACTACCTGTTTCCTTGGAAAAAAGACCCACACCATCACCTGCTCTCCTGTTTTACTGGAGGTCAGTGATGAGAAATCACCAAAGATTTAAGTATCTTGACGGGCACTGTACCAATGTAAAAGATTATTGGACATAGATTCAACGAAGAAAAAAATACTACAATCTGTAATAAATACATTTTTTCCCATACAAATTGTGATCTCTATATGTGGATTTTTTTTAAAGGATGAAGAGTATGTCAGACGACTATTTACAATTTTATCCCATCCTATTTACTTCCTGTTAATTAAATCATTAACAGAAGCAGGAAGAGAGCAAAAGACTGCCTGCAAACAATGCCCCTTTATCAGGAGGGCCCAGGAATGGGTTGTCAGAATGGCTGACAGGACTATTAGGCGTCTGGTTCAATTTGTGAGACAGAAACTTTGAGAAGGGCCTTTGCTTACAGCTGAAGGTGATTATATCTCATAGCTAAATAGAACGGATGAATAAAGTTTTCGTTCATTACTGAACGTGTCCTTGTGTCTCATCTCTGCACAGGCTGGACCCAAATGCCATCCAAATTCCATTATGGACGCAGGAAGCCAAGGACGCCACTTGCCACAGCGTTGCTCTGTGCCAGCTGCAGCTGTCTGGGCTTCATTTTAATGAAGGCAGACAAAGGGGGCTCTCGGCCTTGAACATTCCTCTTGCAAGGCCCAGAGGGAAAAGTGACATTAGTAAAACATTCCTCCCTTGTCCTTTTATCAAGGGTAAGCTTCTGTATTTTCCACCAACCACTGTCTCATTAATAATGCAATGACTTAAGATCTTTAACAAGCAAACAGATATAACACGGTATGGCTTAGAGGTACATGCTAAAAACAAAGTTTAACCACATCCTTGACAGAAAATGTTGAAAAACAAGTGGAATTTTGATAAAACTTGCTCTAGCAGCACAAAACAAACAAACAAACAAAAACCCCAGTGAATAGAGACTGGTAGAGAGGAGCAGTATTTCTCTACATGCTGCTACTAGTCTACCTTGCCTTGGATATAGAAAAGCAAATTTTATTAATTGTAGGGCAATTCCAAAAAATATTTATTGGGAACCTGCTACATACAAAGTGAGAAAGGGACAAAACTGAAGCTGAGTGTGGGGATTAGTAATAAAACCGTGAAGAATTGATTGGAGAGAAGAATGGTTAGGAGGCTTTGAGGGTGGTTCAAAAGATAAAGGATGTATGGGTTGCCCTGGGAAGGAGGTAGTGGGATGGAACCATGTGGGAAGATGCAACAGTGTTTCATACAGGAAGAACTAGTCCAGGATGGATCTGTTCAGATCTAGAAGCATCAGAAATGACACCAAGTCTCCAGACTGGGTAACTTGAAATGGTGTCAAGGGTACCATTCACAGAAATGTGTGTGTCAGGGAAAGGAGAGCGTACTGGTGATGACTGGTTCCAGACAGGCTGCATTTCTGAAGGGGAAGTGAAGAGGAAAGGTTACGTGTGGGAGAAAAACTAAGAGCACACAGATAACAGCTTGAGAACATCGCAAAAAGGGGGTTAACGTCAGAGCTGGGCAGCTAACAAAATTAAATAATATTAGAGGTAAAGAAAGCGGAAGACTGACCTGCTGGGTGTGGTACCTAGGAAGCCACTGCTCATCTTCTGATGGAGCGCCCTCAACTGGGTGGCAGAGGAAGACGCCATACTGAAGACGGTCAAGGAGTAACTCAATATAGGGCGTCAGCTGCTCAAGCCAAAAACCCAAAGCATCATCGATTCCCCTCTTTCACTCACAGCCACCCCAACTCATCCTGTTCTTCAGTTGGTCCTGTTGTCTCCACCTCCACAATGTTAGGTTTCCATCTCCTCGCACAGACCACAGTCCATCTCAACATCAAGACTCCCTTGGACTGGGACTTCCCTGGTGGTGCAGTGGCTGAGAATCTGCCTGCCAATGCAGGGGACACGGGTTCAAGCCCTGGTCTGGGAGGATCCCACATGCCGCAGAGCAACTCGGCCCATGAGCCACAACTACCAAGCCTGCGCGTCTGGAGCCCGTGCTCCGCAACAAGAGAGGCCGCAACAGTGAGAGGCCCGCGCACCACGATGAGGAGTGGCCCCCGCTTACCACAACTAGAGAAAGCCCTCGCACAGAAACGAAGACCCAACACAGCCAAACAAAAACAAACAAACAAACAAATAAATAAATAAATGTATAAAATAAAATGCTCTGGGCTCCACCAGACTCTCAACCACCCACTCTCTCCCTGGCTTATTCTGATCTAGCCAATTTCACTACGTTCAAGCCAAGTTTGATGGCCTCAAACTTGTTTCCCTGAGTTTGGCACTTGCTGTGCCCTCTGCCTGGACCGTTCTGGCCCTGCATTTTCCCATGGATGGATTCCTTCCAGGCACTCAGGGCTCAGTCCCAAATGTCACCTGCAGAAGTCTTCCTCTGCCATCTAATTTAGAGGACAGATCCCCATCCCAGCACTTCACACTCCGGAATACATTCCTGGCTTTACTGTTTCCACTGCACTTATTTATTTTTAAAAGTGGATGAAGAAATGCTTTCCCACCATCCCAGTTCACTGTAGGCCATCTGCCCAGGCAGCCTGGCAAAAGTTCAGTGCCACCAAAGTCACCTCCTTGAGGGCAGGAGGCACACAGGCATAGGTTCTTCAGTGGAACAGAAGCCCCCAGAGGGCAGGGATCTGGTCTCTGCACTGTTCACTGCTACATCCCAGCACTTAGAATAGCACCTGAAAGGATGCAGGTGCACAATAAAAATTCACTGAGTAAATAGGGAGAAATGAAAGCTGCTCTCTTGAGAGGTGCAGCTGTAAAGGGAAGGAGAGACTTAGGGGTGGGTCGGGGGCCAGGAGCTGTACAGCAGAGGGTGGGCAAGACAGAAAACAGCAGGAGAAAAATGAATAAGAGGGGCACACACAGCAAGCACTTGGAATTCTCGGGGACAAGATCACTGAGGGGCCTCCTTGTAGAGGAAAGACTTGGCACTTGGCATGAGCCCTGAGAAGTAAAATATTTGGTAATTCAAGGAGTTCTGAGAAGGGCATTCCAGGAAGTAGAAAAAACATAGGCAAAGGAACAAAAAAGGAAGTTTTAAATGGAAGATAATTTGAGGGATGCAACATCTAGTCAGCATTTTATTATAAAATATTTCAAAGCACATGATGCCTTAAATTTACCACAAACTTTTTCATTTTAAGTCTATGAACTTAAAAAGTCACATTTTAGTAGTTTTTCACATTTAATAGCAACTAGCTTCCTGGAGTTTCCCTTCCAGAGCCAAGTTGAGCAGCAAGATGGGGGTGGAATAGTCTCCAAGATGGCAGCTTCTCAGTAAGAAGCTTAAAATTTGTTATTAGAAAGAATTTCAGATTCAGGAAGGTCAAGGTCCAGTCCCATTTTGGCAGTAACTCACCTCCTGTGTGACTTTAGGCAAATCGCTTCACCTTTTTGAGTCTCATCTTACATCTGGGAGAAAACTGAGGGAGTTGGACTACAGACCTATAATTAGGGTCACAACGTATTTTATCGTCTAAAGACACTTTGGAAAGTCAAAGAGGGTGCTATTCTTAATTTTGCCAGAACAACAGACATAACACTGATCCCAAAGAAACCAAGATATACAGTCATCTTACTTATATGCTTCAGCTCTGAAGCACCATCCTTTCTCTAGGAACACCCAAGGCTCCCTTCATGCTCTCTAGCTGGCCCTGTGCCTGGCACATCCCAGATGCTCACTAAGCGTTTGCCCCATTTCCTTTTGGTGAGCGTTTCTGCATTCTTTATGTCATCAAAGCTATTGATCTGTTCTTCCACAACTTCACTGCCTTATAATAGTTGAACCGTCCTTGGGCCAAACAGCTGCACCCTTCCTTCAGCTGATTTCACATTCCCTATAGCCCCAGGTGCCTCTACTACCAACAGTTTCTCAAAGAAGGTAAATATTTAGGTACAAACCCTATTCTTTTTCAAACCAAAGAATAACTAGCCAAAGAATGTAATCGACTGGTCTGAAATTCTGCAATTACTCAAGGCCTGGGTGGTGGTGAAAACCTTCTCAACTCGATTGCTAATGGACCATTTTAACCATGTATAACATCAAAGAGAGAAAAGTTAAAAAACATACTCACCTATACATTTGGCAAATCTTAGAAGCAAAGAAAACATTCTACATAGGCCAAAACTCTGATTGCTCAAAATCAGGTAACCCAGAGCTGGCCTGCACATTTCCAAATACAGCATGTAACAACTCGCTAGACTTTTAAAAGTCGATTGGGTGTTTTTTGGTTTTGTTGTGTTTTCTTTTAAGGAAAGTGCATCCTGGCTGTCATATATTCTCTTTCAGCACCAATGATACTTTATGCCTTGTAGGTTTAAAAGTATTTCTCCAGTTATTTACTTTAACTGTAATTGAGTTGGGGGGGGAGGGAGTGAGGGAGTCACTCCTTCCGTACCCAAGGAGACAGCCGCCCCTCGCCCCTTCTGGAATGTTCTCTTGCTATTAATTAAAGAACTACAAATATGAGTCATACCCACGGGTTTACGGGTGACATAACTAGATATTCTGAGAACATTTCTCATTGAGGAAATGAACATCCATTCAGGCCATGGCAAGATCAAAAGGCAAGAGGGTGGAACAAAGGCTACAGAGCATCCCAGGAAAGGATCTAGCCTTGGTGTAAAAACTGGACATGCTGGTTTACGGCCTACTCTCTTGGGATAATCTCAGAAACCAGCAGTAGAGATTACATAAATTACGAACGAGACAGTCAGGAAAAGCTCTGCTGATAAAGAGCAAACAATCCTTATAAACACAGAGAAAAGGAAAATGTAAAGCGAAACCAACAACACTTTCTCCCTTACTAAAAAAGACAAAATAGAATCTCCATTTCTGAGAATTCTTTATAACAAGCAGTAATCTCCAAAGTGTTTAAGACTTTTTCATCCTCAAAGTCCTTTAAGATCCAAAGGTCAGACATATTAAATTCTCTCTTTTAAGAGAGGCTTCCCCAAACAGAAGAGGTCTAGGTCTGTCTTCACAGGCCAAGGGATTTAATCATTTTTAGAGTCAAAGAAATGCCTTCCTCAGCCCTGGTCTTGGGTGTGTCCCCTGCTGGTCACCTGCACAGACCAGCAAGCACTGCGCCCACCGGAGGTGCCCTCCCCAGAGGGGAAAACACAGAGGAGCATCCTTGGAATGCAGCAGGGCTTTCCAGCAGTTTTCTGGAAGAATTCTGGGACCTTAGGAAGAGGTATTTCTTTGTTTTATAAACAAACACAGAGGATGACGCTCCTTTTCTTTTTTTTTTTTTTTTTTTTTTTTTTGCATTACGTGGGCTTCTCACTGCTGTGGCCTCTCCCGTTGCGGAGCACAGGCTCTGGACGCGCAGGCCCAGTAGCCATGGCTCACGGGCCTAGCCGCTCCGCGGCATGTGGGATCCTCCCAGACCGGGGCACGAACCCGCGTCCCCTGCATCGGCAGGCGGACTCTCAACCACTGCGCCACCAGGGAAGCCCGACGCTCCTTTTCTTATTCATTCCCTCTGTTAGCTCTTGAGCGCCTTTGGAATACTCTCTTTCAGCTGTTTTTAAATCTCAAATAGCTTTCTATCACCCTGCCCCTCTTGGTTTTCTTCACCCTTGGAAAAGTTACTTCTAGTGCCAAAAACATGAAATGAGCATTTATCGTTTTTATGTGGATGACTTTTTTTTTTTTTCTTTTCTTATATCTCTCTAACAATCCAGGGATCCTGTTAAAATACTCTTAAAAAGTGGAGATTATCTCTTTGGGTTGGCTTTCGCTAAGATTCTGTTACAGTCTTAGGGTTGTTATTCAAGACCTGCCAATCCATTTTAATCACACCACATAGGAGCCAAGTGGGAGACGGTGTAGGAATCCCAGGGGACCAAGAATTAGGGAACTTCTCCTTTCCCTCCACTGTTCCACCCTCTGACCCAACATAATACCTGCCTATGATGATTGTTCTAAGAGGAGGTTTCCAGTTTCCAAACAAATTGGTCAACAATCTCTAAATGGACAAAATCGCGATGTAACCTAACAGGACCCTACAGGGCCTTCCCAAGACAGACAGCACCCCGACCCTGCCAAAACCCTCTGTTTTTGCTCCCCTCTGAAGAACCTAGGTAACAGTACCTGATGCACATTTCCTGAGTTGTTTACAGATGCTAAAACCACCACCAAATGGAAGAACTTAACTACTTGATGATCATGAGCCCCCAGACCGACTGGCACCTAAGGATTCATAATGTCAACCACCCTGTTACCTCAACACCAACCAATCAGAGAACTGTGCAAGAGCTGATCACATACCCTGCGACCCCCTCCCTCACGTGGCCTTTCCTTCGGGGATTTCAGGGTTTTTAGAGTGCGAGTCACCCATCCTCCTGTATTGGTGCCTTTACAATAAACACTGCACTTTCCTTCACCACAACCCGGTGTGCCAGTAGATTGGCTTTACTGTGCACGGGCAAGCAGACCCAAGTCTGGTTCAGTAGCAGCACGGGTGGACTTGACAATGAAGCCCCCTTCCCTTCATCCTGTGTGAGGATGGACTGCCTACTAACTGCTGGTGAAACTGCAGGCACAAACAGAATGGCTTCTGCCTCTGCATAAACTCTGGATGGGAAAGGGATCATCAACACGTTGATCGAAACTGCCCACCTTGGCTAGGCACGATGATAACCACTTGCATTGAGTTGTCTCACAACAGGAGGTCCTGATAAGGACACTGGTGCTGCTGTGGAAAACTAACCAGGAGAATTCGGGAGGGGCCGAAAGGAGGGAGGAGATGCCAGCCCATAATGTGCGCCAACCTCCCAGAAACAGTCATGCTAGAATCCATCTTGGCTGAGACATGCGCGAACCACCAGGGAGGACCCTGGGTCAGATCAAATATGGGCACAAGCAAGATGATTGGTCAGAGACAACCCAGAAACTAACCCCATTACCATAAAACCTGAGACCGAGAGCCACATGGCAGAGCAGTCCTCCTTCCCTTACCCCGCTCCTCCTTCCCTCACCCCGCTGCTCTCCGCCCAGGCACCCCTTCCCAATAAAGTGTTCTGCTTTTTCAGTACGTATGTCTCCTCAGACAATTCATTTCCAAGTGTTAACAAGAGTCCATTTCCTCGGGCCCTGAAAAGGGTTCCCCTCCCTGCAACAAACATATTTCCCCAAACTGAGTATCTCTTTTGACAGAAATCACTGGTCTTTCTGCTGCCTGGTCGAAGGTAGGTGATACAAAATGACTTCAATTTCAGTAGCTAAGAAAACTCAGGCCTAGGATCAAACTACCAGTTAGGTCATATTCCTAGGGCTCCTGGGTCATAATTTTATCAATGATTAAAATAAAATGATTTTTAAAACACTCTGTAAATATAAAAGCACACCACCTAAAGCACAACACATCCATCAGGAGTCATGGGGATGAAAAGAACAATATCCATCTCTCAGGACACTGAGAAGATCACAGTGAGAAGACAAGCATCTGTATAAAGCACCCAGACCTATGCTTGGTGCATAACAGGTAATCAATAAAAAAAAATAAATAGTAGGTAGAGTTTACTGTTTTGAGGGAGTCTGTGGACCAAGGGTAATTAGGTAGGGAAGACCGACAGCAGATATTCTGAAACCCTCTCCTCGCACATACTTACTGAGTCTCAGCGCCCAGCAGCATCTCCACTTTCTCGTTCACGTGGTTACTAAGGACGGTCAGCGTAAAGAGGTGACTGGCAGAGTTCTGTCTTGAATAAAGCACTGTGGAACTGTTCTTCCCTGGAGAAGAATTAAGCTCTTCACTGTCACAGGACTCCACCAGTAGCTGATCTCTTAAGGAATAATCATTGACATTGTAACTTTCTTCACTGTAAGGAAGAGGGAAAAAGAACACATCAGTAATTCAGTGGATGAGACTCTGACATTATCGGTTTTCAAATCACATTTTGGGGGAAGGTGGCAGGGGAGGGAAGGAGGACAGGGAGAGAATGATTTATTTTATATTATTTTATTTTATTATTATTACTTTTTGCGGTACGCAGCCCTCTCACTGTTGTGGCCTCTCCTGTTGCAGAGCACAGGCTCCAGACACGCAGGCTCAGCTGCCATGGCTCACGGGCCCAGCCGCTCCGTGGCATGTGGGATCTTCCCGGACCGGGGCACGAACCCGTGTCCCCTGCATCGGCAGGCGGACTCTCAACCACTGCGCCACCAGGGAAGCCAGTGAATGATTTATTTTAAAATAGGAATTGGACTCTGAATTAATCTACTGATGACGAGTCAATATAACCCTCCAAAATTAAACCTGTTAATTACTATTTTTCTGTAGTATACTAAATTGTATCTTACATATAAAAGCAATATTAAAAACAATTATTAGCACCTACTGTATAGCACAGGGGACTCTACTCAATTTTCTGTAATGGCCTATATGAGAAAAGAATCTAAAAAAAGAGTGGATATATGTACATGTATAACTGATGCCCTTTGCTGTACTAACACAACATTGTAAATCAAATATACTCCAATAAAAATTTTAAAAAAACAATTATTAAACCCTCTACGTGTTATTTTACATTTTCCTGGCATTTCCTTGCAACAAGTGAGACACGCATGCATCATGGTAAGGCTTCAACAGCTATACTTCCCCAGCCTTACCCCCATCCGCAGGATAGAAGTCATCCCAAACCTACTCACACTCCGGGTAGCGAAGCTGCCCTCGCAGCCTCCAAACCACCAGGCACAGGAGGGAAGAACAGCCCCAGAGGTCTGCTTGCTTCTGGCAAGACGCCCAGCCCATCCTTCTCTCTAACATGCATGGCCTCACCACCTGTTCAGAAATCACCAGGACTGATCCTGCCACGCCCTCTATCCCTGCTTATGCCCAAGACCGCCTGGTATACTTCATTCCCCTGAATGTACTCTCACCTGCACAGTGCTGTGAACATGCCTCATCGGTCCTCACCTTCCTAAGCCCCTCGGCTGAAGCATTCCACTGCATCCTCTGGAAATGCACCTCATTTAGGGAATCCAGCAAAATCTTCTAAATCCTCAGCCTCTTCTCTGAACTCTCCCTTTACCTTCTTGCCTTAACAGAAACTTGGCTCTTCTAGAGAGCACAGCCTCCTCGGAAGGCTCTCTGCCTGCTTGAGTCTCATTACTCCTAGACAATGATCGCTTCCTCCTCCCAGAAGGTCCCCAGCTTTGATGCTCATGCCATCAGTCTCTATCTCATCATCACAGTCATCTCCAGGCCCCTGGACCATGCCTCATCCTCACTCATGCGTTTAGTTGCTGGCTTACTGTCACTCTCCAACACTACTTTCTTGAAGTTCCATGTGGCAATCCTTCCATTACCCCGGCCTCTCAGTTCCTTGACTTCCCCTTCAACAATCAACCTTGTCACTACCACCACCTGCAACCTCTCTGCAATCCCAACGTCAAACACCTCTGTCTAACCAGCCCCGCCAATCTCTTTGACTCACCTCTTGTAATCCTCAACCTCAACAATTTTAACCCACCATATTCCTACAACCCACTCACTCAACCACCTTTCCCTCCACCCTTAAACCCTTCATGTCCTCTCATTCATGCTTATTCACTTATCCAACTTGAATTTCTTGATACCTACTTACAATCACTCCTTGCAGACACACTCATTTCCTTGGCAAATCCCAACTCTGGTTAGATACACCTCCCCTCTATTCTCTATCTGTACTCTCAGCTGAACATGGCAGAGCTCAATAATAACTGCTGAGTAAATGGATGACCATGCAATACATTTTAATGTATTCTAGGAACCATATTGGATAATTACCTTACCTAATAATAAATGCAAATGTATGAACTCAGGAGAGCTAAGAGATAAAAAAAATCCTTGTGCCCAACTATACTAGGAATTTCAGAATAGGCCATTTTGTCCAAGATTTCTTAGGAAGTTTTTCATTCAGTGGTGGGCATCTGCCTTCAACCACTCCCTGTAACTCTCCTTTAAAAACTTTATAATCATTTTTAAAATTTAGTTTGATAGATTCTTCCCCCTCCAAAACTGGCAAACACAGTTATATCATCTATAAAAGCAAACTACTGCCTTTTGATCAAGTTTGTTTGTTGCTAGGGGAATCATCTGTATTAACTGAAAGTTCACATGGCAAGATCACCTCCAAAGCTCCCCTGAGACTGCTGACGGACCAGCACAACCATACTCAGAATATATAAAATATTTCTCATATCAAAATGAGGCTTATCAAAGGTCACATAATTTTTATAAAAGGAGGAAGCAGGGTAATACACTTTACAAACAAACAACGTTATACTTTTAAAAGACCGTGTTTACGAGAAACAAAGCAGTCGATTTTTGTCAAAGCTGGTGTCAGGCTGCACCCCGCAGGTCTACAAGCCTTGTAGCTGCCCAGCCTCGAGACCGAAGAAAGAGCACGGAAACAGCGACAGAGGCATCAGTGGTTTACTGGAGAGGGGATCTCACACATCCGAAACATCTGCGCCCTGTGCTGCAGACGGCAGGCGGGACAGGGCAGCAGTCTTCATTGCTCGGGGCGGCGGAGAAGGAGGCTACCATTTATAGGGGGAAGTGACGCCAGGTGGGCTTATCAGTTACCAGGGAGACCAGCAGCTGGGGCACATCACTCATAGCCCCTCAGGTTAGTGACCATCACGAGGGTAGAGGTTTCTCTTTAATAAACTAGCAGATGGAATCCTTCTGGCCTGATGATTAGAACCATCACTAGCTGGGGCAGGGGGCAAGCACGTTCCTGTGAGTTAGGTGTAGGTAGGTGGCACTGCTCCAGCAGGGGATGTACAGAGAACAAGAGAACAGCCATCTTGAGTGGCCTGACCATACAGCAAGTAAAGCTTATAATATTGTCTAGATAGCTCAGACACAGATGTAGTAAAACCCAGGACTCAGGATCAAACCAAAAAGTAAAAAATAAAGACAAAAGCAAAACCTCAACAACAACATCAAAAACAAGAGAAAAAAACAAGATAAACAAAGACTTGCTTGTTACTGTCCTCTCTCTGCACCTCTGAGTTACTCTTTTGGTCCAACTCACAAGTTGAAAAAGATGACCTTTTAGTTAAAGACGCCCATTTCCAGTTAAAAATAATTCTGCTTCAGACAGAGAAATCCAAGCTCCTTAATGCTGCACACATGGGGTATGTAGGCAGTGCCCTAAATAATGACATTGCAAAGGTATTCTTTGTATTCCCAAAGAAATAAAAGGCTAAGAAATCTATATGCTATAAAGCCATCATTCAAGATGACTCAAGTTCCAAAAAGTCGTCAGCATAAAGTGGTTTTACTTACTAGGTAGTCCCCAGAAGAACTCAAGACGAAGAGTTCACAGGCAACTAATGTGAACAAATATGAAAAAACTAGTTAAGTCTTATTCTCCCTCTTAATTTTCAGAGTTCATATTTCTCCCAGTGTTTGCCTAAATACAACCGTGTTTGCCTAAATACAAACAATACCAGCTATTGTTGTTTCATCGATGTGTTGAATCTTTGTCTTCGGGGGGGTTATTAGAGACAGAAGAAGTAGACAAGTTAATAGAATGGTTTTTTAATTGTTCTCTTAAGCCATGACAACTACAATGCCATTACGACCTAGGGTGACCGTTTGATCCAGTTTATACCTGTGGTCTCTCAGATGTCCAGTTGGGATGATAAAGAGCAGCCACTTTGGGCTTCCCTGGTGGTGTGGTGGTTGGGAGTCCGCCTGCGGATGCAGGGGACGTGCGTTCGTGCCCCGGTCCGGGAGGATCCCACATGCCGCGGAACGGCTGGGCCCGTGAGCCATGGCCGCTGCGCCTGCGCGTCCGGAGCCTGTGCTCCGCAACGGGAGAGGCCACGACAGTGAGAGGCCCGCGTACCGCAAAAAAAAAAAATTATTTATAGCTATGTGAGTTCACCTCAAGGTATCTGTGTCTACACACCTGCACATCTGGGTCACTGAATGTGCCTGGACACAGAACTTTCCCACTGTTTTGCCTTCTGTATCCAAAATAAGATGCAGGAAACAAGTTTGCTTTTTTTTTTAACTGATTCAATAGCAGTCACCCAATATCATTATTTCATCTAGACCTGCAAACATCTTCATTATGTGATACATAATGTCCACAACTTCTTCACTACTCCTTTAATGAATTTAATATAAAAAACTTGATTTAACAGTAGTCAAGTAAGTTGATGATTCATCCTTGTCAGCTATTATTCAAACCCAATGGAATAAAAACTGAAAAGGAGCTCACTCTAGCTAGCGTGTTTGTGCTCTCCCACACACACACTCACTTAATCTCATAAAGGTTCAAAGTAATATTTTCCCCTCTCTAAATCTGCTAAATACTGAGTGAAATTCATTCTCCTCATGTCAGCCAGCACCTACTGTCTCTCTCATGCTAATACAGAAGGATAACTGTTAAAATATGGGCTTAAGCAGAAAGAAGAGGAACGAATCCACAGTCAGATGCAGCCATTTACAACCCCACTTCCTCCTCTGCCGACCCACTTACTGTGTCCAGTAAGTACAAAGCAAGCTCAGCTGGGCTGGGAAAGATGCTCCTTTCCTAGGGAAGTTGATGCTAATCAGACTTCCCCATGTTTGTTTCTTCCATTTAACACACATATGGTTTACACAGTCTCTGAAACAATTTGGATCATGCAATTAGGAAGTTAAACTGCTTAGAAAAAGGTAAATGGAAAAACCACCTTTCCTTGCACAGAGAAGTTTATATGTAGACTTCCTCTGATTGTCTTAGACGGGCTCCAAGTTTACCAGCTGCTCATGAAACAAGCGGCAGCTTTGTGCAAGCAGAGGCTCCTATCAGGCGCAGCAATCAAATCTATACAAGCCTGTTGCTCTGTGGTATAAACAATGATGGGTCTCCCTGTTGAAACCCACTTAAAAGTCCTAGTAACCTTTGTTGAGATTCCTTTCTTTTCTTAACAAGATAAAGAACTATCAATAGAGAACAGGATATGGTGGTAAATAAGTACCTCAATTATTCTTCCCTTGGAAGGCGTTCTTTTGTTAAGCAGCTCCATAGTGTTTGGTTCTACTACATGCTACCTAACAGCAAGGGCTGAAAACTGATACACCTTTTTGTGAATAGTGGATTTCTTTTTTTTTTAGTTAATTAATTTATTTGTTTATTTTTGGCTGCTCTGGGTCTTCATTGCCGTGCGCAGACTTAGTCTCTAGTTGCAGCGAGCGGGAGCTACTCTTTATTGTGGTGCGCAGGCTTCTCACTGTGGTGGCTTCTCTTATTGCAGAGCACAGGCTCTAGGCGCACGGGCTCAGTAGTTGCGGCACGTGGGCTCAGTAGTTGTGGCTTGCGGGCTCAGTAGTTGTGGCTTGCGGGCTGTAGAGTCCAGGCTCAGTAGTTGTGGCGCATGGGCTTAGTTGATCCGCGGCATGTGGGATCTTCCCAGACCGGGGCTGGAACCCTGGCAGGAAGATTCTTAACTGTGCCACCAGGGCAGTCCCAACAGTGGATTTCTTAAAGTGATTATTATGGAGCACTTTGAACTTTCTCTCCCACAGATTTCTATAAAGGTGGGAATTTTTCATACTGGGCATATATTTATTACTTTTAAATCAGGACAGTATTTACAACTGCATACAACATACATACACTTTTAGAATACCAAAGCTGCGTATGTACATACTCAGTAGTGAGTGCGGGGTGACAGACACCCAGCTCCACTCAGGACTTACTCTGGGAAGGTGGGGGAGGAAGAAGGGATGATGATGAAGAGGCTTTAGCTATACCTGCAGTGTTATATCAGGGCTTTTGTTTAAAAAGAAGAGATCTGACAGCGATATAGCAAAAAATTTGTATCTGTTAAACATGGATGATAAGCATGTTAGTGTTCGATAATTTTCTGTATGTTTGAAATATTTTGCAATTCAAGGAAAAAAATTTTTAATAATAAATGCATAGACATGAAGACTATCATCATTCCACATGTCTGTGGATGACTGAGGGTATAGGTGAAGGGACTCTTGGGCAATGGAATTTTTTTGGCCCTATAAACAACTGATTATTTGCATATAACATCACTGACTGAAAATATAAGGTAAGAGTGAATTCACTAAAGTGGCTGGGTTAAAAAGAAAAAGGCTTTTCTGAGACTTCCCTGGTGGTCCAGTGGCTAAGACTCTATGCTCCCAATGCAGGGGGCCTGGGTTCGATCCCTGGTCGGGGAACTAGATCCTAGATCCCGTATGCCACAACAACAACAACAAAAAGATCCTGCAGGCCGCAACGAAGATCCCGCAGACCACAACGAAGATGCCGCAGGCCACAACTAAGACCCAGCGCAGCTAGCTAAATAAATAAACGAATAAATAAATGTATTTTCCATATATGAATGAATAACACTCAGAAAATATAATGGAAGAAGTGATCTTATTTATAATAGACACGAAACCCACAAAATATTAAACTTAACACGTTTCTCCTCTATGAAGACAGCTTTCAAATACTTTAGAAGAAGGCCTGAATGGATAGAAAAGTTTGATATTAAAGAGGTATCAATTCTTCCTAAATGAATATATAATTTTGCCACCATCTCATTGAAAAAAATCTCAGGATTTTGGGGGCAGCAAGGACGGGGAATAGTCAAGCTGATTTTAAAACACACAGAAAAATAAACACGTAAGAACAGTCAGCTTGTGAAAGAAAAGGAAACTGAACGAGCCATATGATATAGTAAAGACATATTTTAAAGCTACAGTAATTCAAAGACTGAGACTGATAGGTATTAGCTGACAGACGGACTAGTGAAACAGAACAGTGGCTTCACAAATAGACCCCAAATACATCTGAGATATAAGTGGCATTTCAAATCTGTGGAATATTGATGGTTTAGTCAACAAATAATATTGGGACATCTGGAGAAACATCTGAAAAATTTTTAAAAGCTGCCTCCCAATCTCACTCCATAAACCAGGGTACTTCCTTGGGTCCAAGCTCTGGGTACCTAACAGTCATGAAGAAGAGGTAGTGATGGAACAGGTCTTCCTGTGGGGCCTTGTGACCAGGGGGTTGCTTTTACACATGCAAATACCATCGGAAGGGTTCCCACCTTACCCCTTATGAGCAAACATCTTACGTTAATAAGGATGACCAGGAATGAGAAATAGGCTAGATGACCAAGACGGAACCAGGAATATGAAAGCAAAGATGGAGACGGGGAAAAGGAGAAGAAGGGTTGGAGTATAAAGACCAGCTTTCCTACCCTCCTGCTCAAGTCAGCCTTATCTGTGAGTTGTCTCACTTTCCACCTTGCGTTGTTCTGGAACTTTCAGAGCCAAAATCTGACAGATTGGAAGGAGAACTTCCAATTCTTCCTTTTGTAAAAGAGTTAAATTTAAAAGAAAAGATGCGGGCTTCCCTGGTGGCGCAGTGGTTGGGGGTCCGCCTGCCGGTGCGGGGGACGCGGGTTCGTGCCCCGGTCCGGAGGGATCCCGCGTGCCGCGGAGCGGCTGGGCCCGTGAGCCATGGCCGCTGGGCCTGCGCGTCCGGAGCCTGTGCTCCGCGGCGGGAGAGGCCACGGCAGTGAGAGGTCCGCGTACCGCAAAAAAAAAAAAAAAAAAAAAAAAAAAAAAAAAAAAAAAAAAAAAAAAAAAAAGAAAAGATGCTAGTAAGGATTATCCAAAACAAAACACAATGATTTTCTGGCTCTATCGTCAAAAGTAACATTTATTTTTCACCTAGGCGGTAGCTCCTTTTCCATAGGCTTTGTTTAAAACATTCACACAGTTTCCCTGTGCTGAAAAAAATCTTTACTTGAATCTGCTCGTCAAAAGACAAACGTCGGGCTTCCCTGGTGGCGAAGTGGTTGAGAGTCCGCCTGCCGATGCAGGGGACACGGGTTTGTGCCCTGGTCCGGGAAGATCCCACATGCCGCGGAGCGGCTGGACCCGTGAGCCATGGCTGCTGGGACTGCGCGTCCGGAGCCTGTGCTCCGCAATGGGAGAGGCCACAACAGTTAGAGGCCCGCGTAACACACAAAAAAAGACAAACGTCTCCTGAGCTAGCAGCTGCCTGCGTTTTCTGCCCACATGCCAGCAAAACTGCTCCCCAAAGCCATGGCGGCCCAACACCCTACCAAGTCCAGTGACCGGATGTCACCACTGTTCACCTACAGAACTTGATGAGGCTGAGCACCTGTGACATCCTGAAACTCTATCTTCCTCTCCTAATGCCTTCTGCAACAGTTCTAAGTCATCCTTTTATATGGCCATTCTCTAAGATCCTCTCCTAGACCCTCCTGCTTTTCTCTCAGGGATTTATAACGACTCTGCCATTTTCCCCATGTGCAGATTCACAGAAGTCCGTGGGGTTTTATAAAATCAAAGAGATTCTTCCCATTTCCCTTCAAGACACGGTACAAGAATTCTTCCTCTGCAGATTTCAACTTGTTTCTCTTCCCCTTCTGAAAACATGACTGCTAAATCCCCACACTTGATCTTGGGCTTAACTGGAATAAGAATACCCTAGTTAAACATTTCTAGGATGGAGGAGATTGGATTATGCTGAAATTTACTTTGAGTTAAGAGGTTAAAACACTTTTTTCACATGACTGAAGTTGATTTCAATTTTAAATCTTGGTTTTAGAATTAAACAAATTTTTAGTAGAAGAATGTACAATTTTAAAGTGATAAAGTACAGTATAACAGGTAAGAGTACAGACTTGATTGAGAATGTCTGGTAAGAATCCCAATTCCATCACTCACTCACTTTGTGATCTTGAGCAAGTTACTGATCCTCTCTGTGTTTTCTCATATGTAAACTGGGGATAACAATACCCAACTCTTAGGATTGCAGGGAGAATTAAATGAGATAATACATTTATTATCTTTTTGCATGTAGAGCTTTTACAATCATGCCTGGCTTACCATCAGTAAATGTTATTAGCTATTATTTCAAATCTTCCTGCAGAACATCATGCCTTTAAATTGCCTGGCATTTTGTTAAAAGCCTAAGAATTATAGGTGCTTTGCAAATGAGTGAGCGGACTAAGCATAATTAGAGCTAAATACCTGTGTCAAGAAATTCATAATTCATGATATTTACCCAAAACCTGATTTCAAACAGACTTATTTGCTCAGCTCCTCAAAATAATTCTGAAGACTAACAAACATGCCACACGCATGTTATGAACATTAACCTACAAGTCTTTGTGAACAGTTTTCATTTCTCTTAGGATGGAACATTGCATGGGATTGCTGGGTCATATGGTAAACTGCTTAACTTTTTAAGAAACTGCCAGACCACTTTCCAAAGTGGCTGTATCATTTTAAATACATTCTCACCAGCAGCATATTAGGGCTCCAGTTTCTCTACATCCTCACCAACCCTATCTTTTTGTGGGCCTCTCACTGTTGCAGCCTCTCCTGTTGAGGAGCACAGGCTCCGGACGCGCAGGCTCAGCGGCCATGGCTCACAGACCCAGTCACTCCGCGGCATTTGGGATCTTCCCGGACCGGGGCACGAACCCGTGTCCCCTGCATCGGCAGGCAGACTCTCAACCACCGAGCCACCAGGGAAGCCCCCTTACTGCCTTTTCTTTATCCAAGATACTCAAAGTTAATTTTCCAAGGAAGGAGTTTATTCTGCAGAGACAGAGGGACAATGTCAGGTGGCCTCAGCTTTCTATAATGGGAAAGCCATCAAAATGGAAAAACTCAAAATGGGGCCAAATCAGGCCATGACCCTTTCCAGGGAGTCTGCACCGCTTCAAGCTACTGGGCATTCAAACTACTTAGGAGAATGCAAGTTCTAACTTAAATCCCTGCACTCCTGATAATCATCAGGTAGAATTTTATTACAGAAAATCCTTCTTTTAAAACCCGAGGATTTGTAATGTGTCACAGAGTTCAAGTTATGTCAATACATGCAATATTTATGGAACTAGGAATCAGGAAGTGGAAAGCTCCTTTCTTAAATATCTGCGGGAAGGAAATGTTATGAAAAGGAAATGCTCTTCCCCACACTCCGACACTAGATTAGCTAAAGGTGGAGAAAAGCTCACAAAAGCAGTTTGGTACCACTTCTAACTTTCTCCCACGACCAGTAAAACTATAAAAATATTCACTTAAAAAAATCTTGCTTTGAAAAAGTTGTTCATCAAAGCAAACAGAAAAGGTGCAAGTTTCTAGGCTATTTTTCCCAATAACATTATAGGATAGGGGAAAGGTGAAAATATTCTAGAAAAATGAAATTGAGAAGTAATGAACATAAATTGTTAAGAGAGAAGGTTTTAGAGTCAAAGACTCAGATTAGAATCCTGGCTTTGATGAGAGACCTTGAAAAGAGACTTTATCTCTCTCTGCCTCAGTGTCCTCATCTGTAAAATGGAAATAATACTAGGTTGCTGTGATAACTCAATGGTATATTGCATATACACTCTGAGCACAATGAATGGCACACTGTAACGTGCAATAATATAGGCGCTTATCATCATTATTACTATTACTACTCATCTAACTATAGGGATACCCCAAAACATCATGGCTAGATCATTTGTGGGTACAGAATCCAGGAGAAGAATGAAAGAAACAAATCAGGACACAATTACGTTGACTGGTATGGATAACAAGACTAGACTAGATTTCTGCATTCTTTTGGTACTGTGCCTAACACCCAGACCAGGCCAATCTATCTGCAGCTCTAAGGGCACAGCAGGGCTGACTGGAGAAAAAACGCACTACCAACGAGATACTCACATGAACCACAGCGGGAGGACTAATACCAGCCAAGGGGAAGTGGGTTCTAAATCTCCAGTCACTTCTGGCTTTTTCTGAACCCACCCCCCAACCCCATTTATCTCAAAGGCAATGTATTAGTTCTTTTAAAGAGTTCTTGGGACTTCTCTGGCGGTCCAGTGGTTAGGACTCCATGCTTCCACTGCAGGGGGCACAGGTTCGATCCCTGGTTGGGGAACTAAGACTCCACAAGCCACACAGAGTGGCCAAAATAAAAACTCCTCCTGTATTCCAAACTACCCATGTTAATTGGTGTTCTGTGGAAAAGAGAGTTTCCTAGTTGTGGCTGGAACTACCTACTATCAAATGACTGCTTCCTCCCCCTGCTTCACGGCTAATCTGAAACAACCCTGGCTGTCCGATTCCCCTGTCGTATGCTGCTTTCCCAGCCTCCTTTATAAGGACAAGTTTTGTGAACCAAGACTGACACGTGAAATACAAGAAGTCTTCTGGGCTTCCCTGGTGGCACAGTGGTTGAGAGTCCACCTGTCAATGCAGGGGACATGGGTTCAAGCCCTGGTCCAGGAAGATCCCACATGTCACGGAGCAACTAAGCCCATGCACCACAACTACTGAGCCCGTGTGCCACAACTACTGAAGCCTGTGGGCCTAGAGCCCACAAGCCACAACTACTAAGCCCATGCGCCACAACTACTGAGCCCGTGTGCCACAACTACTGAAGCCCGTGTGCCACAACTACTAAGCCCGTGAGCCACAACTACTGAAGCCTGCAAGCCACAGGTACTGAGCCCACGTGCCACAACTACTGAGCCCGTGAGCCACAACTACTGAAGCCCACAGGTCACAACTACTGAGCCCGCAAGCCACAACTACTGAGCCTGCGCTCTAGAGCCTGAGTGCCACAACTACTGAAGGCTGCACACCTAAAGCCCATGCTCCACAACAAGAAAAACAACTGCAAGGAGAAGCCGCGCACCGTCATGAAGAGTAGCCCCTGTTTGTCGCAACTAGAGAAAAGCCCATGCACAGCAAGGAAGACCCAACTCAGCCAAATATAAATAAATAATTTTTTTAAAAAAAAAGAAGTCTTCTGAAGACTGTCTGAGAAAGGTTTTCCTCTGCTGATAAAAAGGAAAACCACTTGAGAAAACCAGTCCCTTTGGCCAGGCTCTATTCTTCACCCTTGTCTCCCTCCTATGTCTTTGAATGAAATGATGATGCCTGGACCTGCAGGAGCCACCTGCAACCATGAAGCTGCGTGCACAGGGGCAAAAAGTGAACAGAGCACAGTGCAGCTGAAGAATGGGAAGGGGCTGGGTTATTGGTGACCACTGGACCCGGACTGTCCACCCTCGGTCTTCATGTTTGGTGAGAGAGGTAAATGTCTTAATCACTTGAGCCACTGCTATTTGGGAATTCTGTTACTTGTAGCCAAAAGCCTTCCTAAATGATCCAATAGTGAATCTCCCAAAGGGGAATGGAGTATGTAGGGTTTTCCAAACTCACTTGACTTCTTATGTATGTGTGTGTGTGATAATTCAACATTTTTATCTCTTAAACCCTTTTGTATGGGTAGCTCAAAACATTAGTTGACACAATAGTACCAAATAAAAGCAAGCCAAAAAAAAAAATAACTTCCTCTATAGAGCACAGTTTTGCAAATACAACCCTAAGTGTTTTTCAGATTGAGGTTACCTGTCATTTATGGATAAGTTTATAGATAAAACTCCAGAAGATGTGAGAAGCCACATGATAAAGTTCCAGACTTGCTTTTACCAAAATTAATTGAAAATGAATCTATAATGGAGCAGAATACAAAAATCACATGTCTTTTAAAAATAAAAGAGAATTCAAAGAAATTTTCACTTGGGTGTGGAATGGGGGGAGCCTGCCCACTGAGTAATGCAGGCATTCAAATTGTTTATATTTAACCATCTAGATGGATTGGTTCACATTTGACAAATATTTATTAAATGGTCATTACAGGCCAGGCGCAGTCTCTGCAGTGAGGATGCAAAGGTCAACGCGACAGACATGAACACATAGTAACACAAATATTATGACAGAGAAAGTGCAGGGTTCTGTGGGAACACAGAGCAGCGGAAATCAACCCACTCTAGAGGAATGGATAAGAGCTCCCAGTGGATGTGTGGCAATTAATCTAAGACCTAAAGAATGAAAAGGACTTTGCCTAGAAAAGGTTTGGGGTGGAACAGGGTTATGAGGTAGAGAGGGTATTCCAGGCAGAGAAAGAAGCACGTGCCAGGTCCCGGGGGCTAGAATGCCTCAGTGAGTGCAAGGTGGGACCATGGAAGGGCTGTTTGCACAGGACAAACTGAGTCTTTTAAAAAGCATACTCCGGCTATGGAATGTAAATGGATGGAGGGATGGTGGCATGAATCCAGCTAGGTGTGTCTTCTGAGCGAGTTCAAGGTGCTGGTACAAGGGCGTGGCAATGTGTGAGGAAAGAAGCTGTTTCATCGTGAGTCGAAGACTGAGGATTCGACGGACGGGGAGCACGGTGAGGAAAAGGACGAAGCGGGCTTTCAGATTTACTGTGAACAACTGGGTGGAAGGAGGTGCCCTTTACTAAGCAGGGAACAGACCTGGAGAAGGAATAGGTTGGAAGGAGATTGGGACATGAAGGTAACCTGAGAAAACTCCAAATACAGCTGTTCACATCACATGACCATGATGACATTCAGAAATCTATGAAAAATGGCATCAATGTTAAAAAAAATGTGTGTTCTAGAGCTAGCTAAGACATTACAGCACATTTCTTCACTCATTAAGTGAGGCGGTGGTGATGTGCCGAGGAGTATAGGAGGTTGAACGGTGTCCTCCAGAAAATATGTTGAAGCCTTAACCCCTGATGCCATCCCATGGGACCTTATTTGGAAATACGGTCTTTGCGGATGGAATCTGTTAAGATGAGACCATTCTGAATTAGAGTGGGCCCTAAATCTAATAACTGGTGTCTTTATAAGGAGAGGGCAATTTTAAGACACACAGAGACACAGGAGGCAAGGCCAGATGAAGACAGAGGCAGAGACTGGAGTTACGCTGCCACAAGCACCACCTGCGGAGGCACATGGCCATGCCACTTTCTTGATTTCAGAATTCTGCCTGCAGAACTATGAGAGAATAAATGCCTATTGTTTTAAGCCACCTAGTTTATGGTACTTTGCTACAGCAGCTGTAGAAACTATTACAGGGAGGAAGACTGTTTTTAGCTTCAGAAGAAATTGAAAAGGAAGACCTAAGCCAGATACAAGGCACTGAATGAGACAAGAACACAGTTAACTACCTTGCAAAATAAGCGTTTGGAGAGTTTGAACCTATTTAGGTCTTGAATTCAGTTTTCACGTTTCAAAACCGGGGACAACGGTACTTAATCCAGAAGGTTGTACATCAGGGTGTAGTCTGTGCACTGTAATGGATAACTAATTATAAGTTATCGCTGGGCAAAACTTGGATTTTATAACAAGTTATTATTCATTCATCTATGAATACAACATGGCAATCTATTCCTTTTTAATTACAATGTTACTGCTACTGCTGTGTCAGGTCTGACAGATTTGCACACCTTCCACCCTCTGAAGGCAAAGCTGGTTGACAGTTTGCCATCATTTTAGTATAGTGGTTCTCAACTGGGGGACATATGACAATGTCTGGAGACATTTTTGGTTGTCGCAACTGGGAGGGAGGCACCACTAGCAAACAGTAGGTAGAGGGCAGGGATGCTGCTAAGACATCCTACACAGCATAGGGCGCCCCTACAACAACGAACTGTAGGGCTTCAATAGTGCCGAGTTGAGAACTCTGCTCTGGAAGTACCCACACAACCTGCAGTCAAAGCTTCAAGTACCAAGAATTCACTTTCTCATCCAAAGTAGTCAAACCAATCACGCATCCTTCTGAAATCTGACAGAACAGACTATCAATACGGTGACTCACAAGCAGTCCAGAGCTAATGGAAACTTTAAACTTCTTTTTGATAGTCTAAAAAAGAGTGAAGGGCTTCCCTGGTGGCGCAGTGGTTGAGAGTCTGCCTGCCGATGCAGGGGACATGGGTTCGTGCCCCGGTCCAGGAAGATCCCACATACCGCGGAGCGGCTGGGCCCGTGAGCCATGGCCACTGAGCCTGCGTGTCCGGAGCCTGTGCTCCGCAACGGGGGAGGCCACAATAGTAAGAGGCCACAACAGTGAGAGGCCCACGCAACGCAAAAAAAATAAAAAATATAAATAATAATAAAATAAAATAAAAAAGAGTGAAAATTCCTGTCCTAGAAGACAAGGGCATGGTCACTAGCCGCTCTGCAAGCACTAGCAGTGACACACACACACTGCAGAGCTGAGGTAGCCACTCATCCCATTCGCCAGCATAAACCATCTCAGCATAAACCATCTGCCAGACTGGAGGAAGAGTAACTGTCCTCTCAAGCGGTCCCTCCCAGTAGCCAGGGAGCCTCCCTGAAGCTGAAAACCACTGGAGTCCCAGCAGCTAAGCTCCTTGACTGAATCCTAGAATTATACTTAGGCAGTGGGCGGTTGGATCAGTCCTACAGAGCTGGCATAGGTAGTTATCTTTCATCTGTACCTCGTAGCCAAGCCTAAGCGATTGCCTTGTTCAAAGCTGCTGTATCCCCTTCATGGCTGTCTCTGGCATGCAAAGCATTTGTAGCTGCCTCCTTGAAGCTATAAGAGAAATACGGCTGTGCATACTGTACATTTTTAACCGAGTCTGTTTATCAAGACTCTGTGGTCTGCTTGTCACCCTTACCAAATATTCAGGTCATAAACAACCTGAACCTCCAATGCTATTCTCGGAGCCAAGAGCAGCTTAGAAATATGATGAGCTAATTGGTAAAGGCAAGAAAACCCCAGTTTTGGTAAAGGCAGTTAGGTACTCAGGGGTGCCCTCTCCACTGAAGCTGTATTTCTTTCTTTTATTAACACAGAAGTGCAAGTATATCTAAGGAAACAAATATGGGATAGCTCACAGTGCAACATTAAATATAATGGCAAAATCTCCTATGGAGGGCAAAGTACACTGCTAAGTAGAATAGCATATATCTTAATTCTAACTTTCAAAAGTCTGTATTTACTGGGTTCTAGGCAAGTTCAAGAATAAAAGTTGCGGGACTTCCCTGGTGGTCCAGTGGCTAAGACTCTGCGCTCCCAGTGCAGGGGGCCTGGGTTTGATCCCTGGTCAGGGAACTAGATCCCACATGCCACAACTAAGAGTTCCATGCCATAACTAAAGATCCCACATACCATAACTAAAGATCCCGCATGCCGCAATGAAGATCCCGTGTGCGGTAACTAACACCCAGTGCGACCAAATAAACAAATAAATAAATAAATATTTTTAAAAAAAACGCTGTTCCTTAAAAAAAAAAAAAAGGATAAAAGTTGTGACATACTGGTTTAAATACCCTTAATGTTTTCATCACCATAAGTAAAACTACATTTACATTTAAAATTGGCTTGGTACTGTCAATGTATATTTTATCATTAAAAATCAAAAATTTAGTGAAAGCTTTTGGTCCATTGAGACAGAACAAATATTTCAACAGCTGGAAGATGTTAAAAGTCAAGAGTTCTGGCATTTGAAGAGCCATATATAATTACCCTCCTTAAAAACAAAACATCGCAAAGAAAGCCAAAGAAACATGCTATCTCATAGGAAACTAACAAAACACAAAAATACAAAAATTATAATTCCTCTCCAATCTGTATTTATAAACTTTACTTAGCTACTAGAACTATTTAAACTGTCCCAGGTAAGAGAAATAATCTCTTCCTGAAGTTATGGGAACACTATTTTCCTAAGTATGAAAAATAATCATCAGCGTCTTTACGTATTCATCATTGTCACATTATGGCTCTTCAGGGCAGACCATACAAAGTTTTCATGTCGCCTCAACAGCCGAGCAGCTGAAATAATTCATATACAGTCTGATTACAAGGAGCAGAAAGAAAAGCTCAACCTCTGTTTCAATTTAGTTTGAACTTTCAAGCTAAAACGTCAGCAACTCAGAAGTAGAATTCGAATAAACATTTCATGATAAATTTGGGCATTAATTTTATATATTCCCAGAAGCCTGTTTCCATGATTCTCTTTACTTTGTCTAAACTGTACCCCGTGAACTAACTACTACTATTCCTATCATATGCCAGCAATTCAGCCTACCTTCATCGCCTTCATATGTGGAAATAACAAACCACAGATTTATATTTTCATTCTAAGTTCATATTCTAGGAAAGACGGACTATTTATGGAGAAACAGCAGGAAAATATTTCATAATCCAACACATACTGAGTACATTTAATAAAGAATGCTCCCTAGAGAAAGGCAGAGCTAAGGGCTAAGGGGAGTATGTGTATGTGTATGTGCATGTGTATGTGTGTTTTGAGTGTGAACAGTTAGAACAAATGCTGTAAAGAAAAGGCTTGTGCAGTATTCCTTCTGGAGCAGGACCTGACTCCACAACCAGAAGTCTAAAGTAAGAGGAATAAACACTCTGCCAACCAAGGGACTGACTTTCTTCCCTGAAGCAGGGAGTATTGGAGTATTGCTAAAATCCTCCCAGTCATGGGGAAACTTTTTTCTAAAAAAAAAAAAGTCTAATCTTTCTAAAGATTTTCTAACAATCTTTAAGAGCAGTGGATTTTAAATTAAGTTACAAGAAGTGCTAGAGTCACACCCCAGCTTGTTCTCAACTGGAGCAACTTTGGTCTGTTTTATACAAAGGTCTTATGGCAGAAGAACTGTGAAAAATGCTGATCAAAAATATTAAGAGAAGGGCTTCCCTGGTGGCGCAGTGGTTGAGAGTCCGCCTGCCGATGCAGGGGACACGGGTTCGTGCCCCGGTCCGGGAAGATCCCACATGCTGCGGAGCGGCTGGGCCCGTGAGCCATGGCCGCTAAGCCTGCACGTCTGGAGCCTGTGCTCCGCAACGGGAGAGGCCACAACAGTGAGAGGCCCGCGTACCGCAAAAAAAAAAAAAAAAAAAATTAAGAGGGTTGCCTCCCCAGGGATGTCAAGAGAATCCAATAACATAAACCTGTCAAATGTTTAGAACAGAGGTTTGTACTCTATAAAAGCCCAGCAGCAGTTGGCTAGGATAATGATGCTGGTAACAATTCAAGTCTTCGCTGTAGAGGTAATTTTTAAAAAATGAAGCACAGAGGCTATGAGTCCATGTGTAGAAACTATACACTTAACATCTCAAGCTTTTAAAGGACGATCACCTCCAACAGGTGTTTGAATTACAGAGCTTCAAAACTGGATGTACAGCGAGCAGAGCCACAAGAAGGCTTACCTCTTCTTCTTGGTGATAATGAGCACGTCGTTAAAGAGGAAGAAGTAGACTTGCTGTTTGGATGTCCTTTTTGAGAAAAGCACAGTGTCTTCCACATAGGCTGTCAACTCACCTCTTTTGACCAACCAGCGGGAAGAGGAGACTAGAGGAAAAGGCTACAAAAAGAGAAACACTCAATACCCAAAGCCAAAGTAAAGTCCTTTTAGGATTACTGAAAGTAAAGTATAAAACTTACATTCAAACAAATGATACATCACTATTTTAAATAACAGTGTATATAACAGGTACGTAATAGTGAAATACAGTTAGAGAAGGATAGCACATTCTCCAAGAGAAAATCAGAAAGAACAATTTATTTTCCAATATAAAAAACTATTAGGGCTTCCCTGGTGGTGCAGTGGTTGAGAGTCCTCCTGCCGATGCAGGGGACATGGGTTCATGCCCCGGCCCGGGAAGATCCCACATGCTGCGGAGCGGCTGGGCCCGTGAGCCATGGCCGCTGAGCCTGCGCGTCCGGAGCCTGTGCTCCGCTACGGGAGAGGCCACAGCAGTGAGAGGCCCGCATACCGCAAAAAACAAAACAAAACAAAAAAATAAAAAAACTATTAATATTAACTTGCCTATATAAAAACTAAAACTCAATCAGAAAATGTTATTGGGTCAACCAAAAATTATTACCCTTCCATTAACTCTTAACTGAAAAAGAAGATTGATAAGGAGTCACTTAAAACTGAAAAGCCTCAAAAGGAAAAGGAGTCACTTAAAACTGAAAGCCTCGAAAGGAAACCTATTGGTATCAACTGAAGTTATTTTAAATATCACAAACCAGAATTCAAACATACAAAAAAAACATTGATAGCTGCGGTTAAAAAGAGACAAATTAAAAAGTCTGCATTCAATTCATGAACTAAAGACTTTATTCAAAAGGAAAGAAAAAAACCCTGCAAACGTATGTTTTGTCTATTGATTATCTACTTAGCTGTATTCTGGAGAAAACCTTTGCTTAAGTTTATGGTAGTTTCCCTCATGGAAGTTCATCCCTGAAAGCATCATGCCATTTTCTGGTTGTGAAAATGAACTTCTTCCAGAATAATCCATCTTAATCTCACAGAAAAGGCTATATTCAAGGAACGGCATACTGTCTTTTCTTTATTCAGTTTACAGTTTCCAAATGGAAAACTCTCAAAACCTCAGAATGATCCTTACCCTTGAGAGCTCTTTTTGTTAAGTTACCAGAAATGCTTACTGCCAAAAATCTGATTGAAAAAACGACATCCATAAAAATAAGCAAAAGTTCTTGGACACACAAAAGATAACTCTAACTCTAGTAAGTGTGGTGCAACCAAATGTCATCCATTTCAGGGAATAATGATTAAAAATAGCCAAAGGAAATTGAGGATATTAGGGAGGAAATAAGAACGCTAAGAAAGGATTTCATATTTTTTTAATTTATAAAGGACATTTATAAGAAGGTTGCTCATCAGTTATATACTATTTTCCTGAAGATTTAACATGGAAGATGAAACAGTGTGGCTGATCTCAAAATTTCAAAACTGGCTGTTTAAAGGAGTTCATGTAGTTTTCAGCCTCCAAATCTCAAATCAGACTATGGCTGAGACTTAAAAGGTGACAGAGAGGTTGCTTAGATAACTCAGGAGGACCCCACCAGCACACACAAGAGGTCACCACAAATAATCAGAGTCAGGTTAGGTCCTGCCACAGGGCTGCAACTACTGGGAATGCACTGCTATCTTGTTATTGCGTGTATAGGATAAACCAATGACAGTATCATGTAATGCCACCCTATGACTGTTCTTAGGTTAGAGGACGGGGAAAAAAGTTTTTTTAACTCTTGGTCTTTTTTTTCTTTTTTTTAAGTTTTTTTTTAAATTTTTGGCTGTGTTGAGTCTTCGTTGCTGTGCACGGGCTTTCTCTAGTTGCTGTGAGTGGGAGCTACTCTTCATTGCGGTGCGTGGACCTCTCACTGCGGTGGCCTCTCTTGTTGCAGAGCAGGGGCTCTAGGTGCACAGGCTTCAGTTAACTCTTGTTCTTAAAACAGATTGAGTTTTATGAACACATACTCCACTGGGCAAAAATAAATTTCCAACGTATATCTAAAATTGACAGTGGCTTGCAATACGTCTATGCTTCTTTAAAAAACAAAAATCTGATGCTACAAATGTTTTTTGTTTCAGTTTATTGTTGAAAGATTAAACTCATTCGGATGGCTTTCTTTTAAGAAGAAGCTATAAAAATGACCAAAATATTTAGAAGAATCACAGTAGCCCAAATTGCTCCTAAGTGAATTCCTACAGTTTAGAAGCTTCGTCTAAGACTAGAATCCAGGTGTGAATCAAAAATAAGAAAAGAGGGCTTCCCTGGTGGCGCAGTGGTTGAGAGTCCGCCTGCCGATGCAGGGGACACGGGTTCATGTCCCGGTCTGGGAAGATCCCACATGCCGCAGAGCGGCTGGGCCCGTGAGCCATGGCCGCTGAGCCTGCGCGTCCGGAGCCTATGTTCCGCGACGGGAGAGGCCGCAACGGTGAGAGGCCCGCGTACCGCAAAAAAAAAATAATAATAAGAAGAAGAAATTCATGAACAAAAACACATCCTTAAAATTATTGATATAATTCCCATGGAGAAAAGATTTTTATTCTTTTTGGTGTTACTTAGCATCCTAGAAAACCAGCCTCAGCATAAAATTTAACTCATTTTATGGGCCAGTGAGACAAGGAAGAACAAGTTTTTTCTAGATTGAGACAAAAATGCATCATTTAGCTATTTTAAAGTATACATATAATTCAGCTGCTTTTAGTGCATTCACAGTGTTGTGCAATGATCATCACTATCTAATTCCAGAACACTTCCATTACCCTAAAAAGAAAGTCCATATGCACTGAGCAGTCACTCTCCACTCTGCCCTCCCATTAATTAAGCTAATCCTTGCAGTAACTCCATGAGGGAAAGTACCATTATCAGTCCTACTTTACGGTTCAGAAAACTAAGAAATGAAAGTTAAGTAATGCCCAAAGTCCTACAGCTAGTAAGTAGTGGAGCTACAACTGGAACTCAGGCAGGCTGGCTCCAGAGTCCACGCTCTTAATTAATAGCGGCTTCCTGTGCCAATCCAGTGGACTCTCCTCACCCCTCCCATTACCACGTGCAGCACATGATACTCATCCAGAAACTTACTAATTTAAAAATGAAAAACACATGTAAGTAAACATACATACATACATTCATACATACATAAATATCTAATACACACACACACACAGACATATATATAAGCTTTTATCCCCTTCAAATGAGAAAAAGACTAGCATTATTTTGCTGCCATGGTTAAGAATGTGGACGCTGCAGTCAGTCGCAGATCTGAATCCAGGCTTCAGTACTTCTTGGTGTATGACTCTGAGCAAATAATTTACTATTTCTAGCTTCGAATTCCTCAACGATAAAACTGGAATAATAATTAGATACTTCATGGGGTTCCTGTGAGAATTCAATGAGACTATGTGAAAATGGCACATAGTAAATACTCAGTAAATATTTTCATGGCAGTAATGGCTATGGTAGGACCATAAACCAAATAGAACCAACACAGAACCCGCTACCTTTCCCTCAGGGTCGTTCCTCCTCTTGGATTCCCTACCTAGGTGGATGGTGTGACTCTCCATCCAGTTGACCAGACTAGACACCTGCGGTACCACAGCTACAGCCCTCTTCCAGGCATCCCACTTATCTCTCCGCCTCTGCTTCCAGTCTCCAAACTGGTTTTCTGCCTCCGGTTTTATTATGTTCCCAAGTTACCCTCCACATAGCTGCTGTAATACATTTTTAAAATAATAAACTGAATCTGGTGTATGTGTATAGAGTGCGAAGGGGGGGTTGTTAAAAAAAAAAAAACTCCTATGAAAACCTATTAAGTGAACAACCTTCTTCCCACCCCGTTCCTCATCTACTCAGTTCCCAACCACTGATTACAGCCTCTACAAGGTAGTAACTGTTATTGTTCTTCTATAACTTTCCAGAGATTTCTTACACATAAGCAACTTTTATACTCTTTTTCCTCCTGCTCTGCACCTTACTTTTTTCACTTAATAATATAAGACAGAAAGCTTACCATATCAATTCCTAAAATTCTTCATTTATTTTTAAGTTGAGTGGTCTTACATAATTTAGGTATACTATAATTTATTTAATCAGTCCCCTATTGATAGATGTTTAGGTTGTTTCTAATCTTTTGCAATTAAAACAATGCCATATCAGTAACTTTGTGTGTATGTCTGTATGTGTGTGTGTGTGTGTGTGTGTGTGTGTGTAATTTTATACATTCCTGAGTATATCAATAGGATAAATTCTTAGAAGTAAAATTGCTGGGTCATAGTAACTTGCATTTGTAATTTTGATAGTTATTGACATATTGCCCACCTTTGGGGTTATAGCAATCTTTCCCACGAGCAACAGATAAACATGGCTTTCCCAACAACTCACTGATAAAATGTTTTATCAAACTTTTGAATTATTTATAAATCCAAGTGGTAGAATACATTATTTTAATTTCAATTAGCAATTTTCTTCTGAATGAAGTAAAGCATCTTTTCAGATGTTTAAGAGTCATTTGTATTTCCTCTTCTGACAACAGTTTTCTAGTTTGCAATTTTCTAATGGATTTTTTCCTTATCTTCTTCTTATCACTTTGAGGTTATAGGTTGGGAATATTAACCCTTTATCTATATGTGAGTTCTAAATTTTTTTTCCCAGTTTCCTATGTCCCTTTTCACTTTTTAAATGCCCTTTGATTGTCACTCTATGGAGAAATTTTTTAAAGTTTCACATTGATCAACTTTCCTTTTAATGACTTCTGGATTTGGAATAAGTTTAAAAGGCTTTTACTATGATGCTAAAGTCATCTTTACTAAACGCGCATCTGACTGTGTCACTTCCACGCTTTGAACTTTGCAGTGGCTCCCAGATGATCCCGCTCTGCTCTTTCCTTTGGCACACGAGGCCCTTCCCATGAGTTCTAGCGCCGCCCTGTTCCCCTCCACCCCACTGAATGTGTGCAATTCCTGGGCTACAGCAGCTGAAACCAAGTCCTGTGCATTTGCTCCTGCTCTTCACTCTTGGAAGACCCTTCTCTCTCTCCTTTCAAGATCAGCTCAAGCGTACCTCCAGTATGAAGCCTTGCCTGGCTGCTACAAGCTCCCCACCCCTTTGTTCCTCATTCTTAGGGCCGGCCACGCCCTCTCCATTGCTGGTGTTCTCAAAACTCTTCTATCTCCCATAACAGCTGTAGACTTGGCCCACTCCTTTGTATTTCTGTAGCCTTCTACAGATGGTAAGCTCCCTGAGGGCAGGGATCATCATGCTTTTGTTTTCCCACTTCAGTCCACAAAGGTGCTCATGAAATTTGTTGAAAGAATGCACCTGCTTGGACAAACCACTTAACTTCTTTGAACATCTGTCTTCTCGTCTTTGAAATGAACTGAATAAAAATGTCCATTGTTATCCATAAAGTGTTATAGAAATGAGTTCCTAAGGTTGTACTACTATTTCTAAGTGGTCGGAATTAAGTCCTTCATTATAAATCTAAACTTAGAATATTTTCCTGTAAGTTTGCAATTTTAATCATTGAACCAAGAGAAAACAAAAAACCAAAAACTCATGCACTCAGCTGATGTTAATCACTTATTTTTAAGAACCCTTGGGGTAAGCATTTTTTCAGTTACAAATTAATTGTGGTTCTGGAGAAACAGAGCTTAAAGTTATCTTAAACCAACTGATTATCAGTGAAGAAAGAAAAAGAAAAATGGTTAGGGAAGGGACTTATCAACTTTTAAAATGGAAATGGTTAGAGATTTATCATCTTTAAAAAGGAGGGGATTAAAAAAATCCTTTGATGTATAGATATATTTTCTAAAATACTTAGAAACAAATGAAAGTGAAGGACAGGATTCTTTTTGAAGGATGGGAAATAATGGGTTTTGAAATTGCCGTAAATTTCTATATGAGGGTATAATAACTAAAGTGCGTGTGTGCGTGCATGCGCACGCTGTTTTTAGCAAGTACCCATCATTTTCTAAGAAGAATCATGGATCACCTTTCTGCATTTAAATCTTTATAGTCAGGGTGTCACAGTGGAAGAGTTTACACTGATCTGCAAGTCAGGACGTCTGGACCCTAGTCCTGATTTTGCCACCACGAGCCGAATGACCCTGTTAACAATTATTTATTCTTTGGGTTGTATTTTCCTCATTTATAAAATAAAAGGGTGTAGCTGTACTATATCAGTGGCCCTCACACTATATGACACAGCAGAGAGTTATCTGCATAATGCCACGATCGCTCTAATCCCACTGCACAAATTAGGAACACTTTCACTATGAAAAAATATGACCGCTTTAAGTTGCTTAATTAAATTCAAGTGGCATAAAACGAAACAGAATCACAACCATGAGCACTCACATCCATTAAGAACTGAACTGTGGTGCTTCCCTGGTGGCACAGTGGTTGAGAGTCTGCCTGCTGATGCAGGGGACGCGGGTTCGTACCCAGGTCTGGGAAGATCCCATATGCTGCTGAGCGGCTGGGCCCATGAGCCATGGCCGCTGAGTCTGCGCATCCGGAGCCTGTGCTCCGCAACGGGAGAGGCCACAACAGTGAGAGGCCCGCGTACCGCAAAAAAAAAAAATAGAACTGAACTGTGAGCCAACAAAGGAGTTGACCATGGCCTAGCCTCACCATTAATTGTTATTTCCTTCTTTGTTCATCCTGTCATCTGCCCCTGAGCAGTATGAGACAAGCAGTAACAGGCAGCATATATGCAAAAAAGAATTATGGAAGAAAAACAAATTTGAAAAGAACAATTCACTAATAATCCTTTTTTGCAAACTGAGAAAGGAGTGTCCTTATTTGATTTAGGAGAACACCCTGGTCCAGCTCGTGGGATACCACTGTTTTGCAGGATACTTTGAGAATACTAAAGAAATCTCCTTTCTATTCTAAAATTTTTTTTTTTTTTTTTTTTTTTTTGCGGTACGCGGGCCTCCCACTGTTGTGGCCTCTCTCCTGTTGCGGAGCACAGGCTCCGGACGTGCAGGCTCAGCGGCCATGGCTCACGGGCCCAGCCGCTCCACGGCATGTGGGATCTTCCCGGACCGGGGCACGAACCCGTGTCCCCTGCATCGGCAGGCGGACTCTCAACCACTGCGCCACCAGGGAAGCCCCTAAAATTCTATTATTTTTAACCACCCTTTTTTCAAGTTTGGTGTCTTCCTAGGGAAAAAAGAAAGTGCCACTTAGATAATACCTAACTCTGTGGCCTAGAGAAAGGTCACTTTATCTGGTATTAGCAAGAGCTGAATTGTCCAAAGCAAAGCATCTGCTATTTCCCCTGCCAGCCTCTCTGTAATCAATTTATGGCCCTGCTGTGAAAAGCAAATTCCTCTCCACTTTGTTGCCCTCAACTATCTCTTTATTCACATATGATTTAAGCAACAGCAGTAACAAATCTATCTATGAAGAAGTATGAGAGAATACCTTAATTTTAAACTCCAGCTGGGAGTTAATTGTGTACATCATTTCAGTCCTTTCCATCTTCCGAGCTCCTTCATTGCAGAGTCGAACCAACTGGAAACAGAGAATAATAAGGAGGGTTAAGAGGTGAACGAGAGAAACCTCACTTTCAAATGCAGATCTCACAGGAAATAATTAGCACAGTGGAAGCTCCAGAGACTCATTCCAGACAGTTAAAGAACTCACAGTTTCACACAGTCAAGACTTTGTACCCAGTGGGAAGTGGTGTCATCAGGATGTGAAGACAGAGGAAAAAAACGTCCTGAGAATTTTCAGGGACACACATCCTCTGTGCATTATCACATTCCTCACATGGTCCAGTCGGCTCCATTCTGCTCCTTTCCTCTGCCCCTCCCGCCTCGCCTTCACCCACCGGAACGTCACCAACCTCCGAGCAAGCTGCACCTCTCTCCCCACTTCATATCAGAGCAGCTGAGGGCAGACCACTGACTTCAGCAAATTCTTAGCAGAATGCTACATGCAAAGCATGTGACCAGTAACCTGGATGCTGGAAGAGGAAAGCCTTCCATTGGAACCTAATGGTCAATGATTCTTCAAGGATGGTCAAGCTAAGGGAAATTCAGTTTAATTAGAACTACTGATTTATCTACAAACAGAATGAACTCATAGTCCTTTGATGAGTAGCTGTGATGTCATGATTTATAATAAACAAAATATATATTTTGTCTTTGTCCATGGTTTCTGGCACACAGCTCCTAAAACCCTTGTAATTTCCTATGTAAGAGCCACAGGGGCATCTCTGGCTATAATTTAGTTTTGTTACCAGTTCCTGAAATAGCTCCAGGGCATAAAAGTGAAATGGGTGTCTTCTGTTATTCATAACAAGCCCCCCCCTTTCAACCACATCTGAGTTTGTGTTAATGAGGTGACTTTTGGTAAGCCCCTAAGGATGGGGCTGGTTGCCAGGGGAACCAACCAAGTGATTAAAGAGAAGGCTGGAACTTTCAGCCCTGCAGACTTACAGGGAGGGGAAAGGGGCTGGAGATAACGTGATCACTACTGGACAATGATTGAATAATTCACGCGGACATAATGAAGCCTCCATAAAAATTCCTGAACTTCGGAGTTGGAGAGCTTCCGGGTTGGTGAAAAACACTTCTGCGTGCTGGGAGGGTGGCATCCTTCTGGGCCTCACCTTATCTCTTCATCTGGCTGTTCATTCTTATCCCTTAATAGCCTTTGTAATAAACCACTACTCTAGTAAGTAAACTGTTTTTCTGAGTCCTGTGAGCCCCTCTAGCAAATTAATCAAACCTGAGGAGGGGGTCATGGGAACTTGATTTATAGCCAGTGGGTCAGAAGCACAGGTAACAACCTGGACTTGTGATTAGTGACTGAAATGAAGTCGGGGGTGTAGTCTTGCAGGCTTGAGCCCTTATCCTGTGGGATCTGATGCTGTATCTCCAGGTGGAGTGAGAACTGAACTGAATACAGTAAGACACCCAGCTGGTACAGCAGAACTGCTTGGTGTGGGGAAAAACCCCACACATTTGGTGACCACAAGGGTCAGAAATGAAGTGCTCTGGGCTTCCCTGGTGGCGCAGTGGTTGAGGGTCCGCCTGCCGATGCAGGGGACACGGGTTCGTGCCCCGGTCCGGGAAGATCCCACATGCCGCGGAGCAGCTGGGCACGTGAGCCATGGCCGCTGAGCCTGCGCGTCCGGAGCCTGTGCTCCGCAACGGGAGAGGCCACAACAGTGAGAGGCCCGCGTACAGCAAAAAAAAAAAAAAAAAAAAAAAAAGAAATGAAGTGCTCTGTGGTCTGTGGGTAGAGTACTGAGCACAGAGGAGACACACAGGAGTTTCTCCTTTACACTGTACCTAATACATAATTATTAGTTCACTGGCCTAAACCAAAACAAACTTTGTATTTCCAATTTCTTATTAACTGAAAAATCTATAAAACTTGTCCATAACAAGAATCATTGGCCATAAAGACATGTGATTGTTAAAAGCGAAGCTAGAAATTCTGATTAGATTTACTTTAATATTACTGCTTCATTAAGTTACTTATGCTTACTGTAAAAAAAAAAAATGATAATACATAAGTAAACAAAACAGGCCATAAAAGGCTCTGACCTAATCCTACTCCATGGAGGTAACTGGAAACAAGATAGGTTATACACTTTCTCTTTTTTTTTCCTATGCTTGTATGAACATATAAACACACACATATAATGTGTAGAAATTCTAATTTTTGTAAAGGGATTATTCAATGCTTCTCTGTGACTTAATTTTTTCACTTGCCAATATTTCGCCCTATCAATATAACATTCACTGAAAAAAAAAGTTTATTTTGTACCTGGTATGTGCCAGATGCTAGGGTTACAACATTTAAGAGATACACAGTCCCCATCCTCATAAAAGAAGGGCAAACACAATAATTACAGACTGAAATCTTAAAGGGGAAAAAACAAACAAACAAAAAAAACAGGGGGTCTGGGAGGAGGTGGGTGAGGAGGGAGCCAGGGACCTCTCCTGAGAGGTCATTTAGGCTGACAGCTGAAGGAGAAAAGGGAGTTAGCACCCAAATCAATGGAGAGCGCTGGTCCAGGCAGAGTGAACCCCAGGAGCAAAGGGCTGACACTGGGAAAGTGCCGTGTGCCTGAGTAAGTAAAAGGTCTGGACACAGGAAAATGGCACAAGAGGAAACTAGAGGACCAGCCCAGGGTCAAAGCATGCAAGTTCTTCAGGCGTGTGGATTGTATTCTAAGTGCAAAGAGAAGCCACCAGCAGGCTTTCAGCAGAGGAGTGATAGGATGCAACATATGCTACAACCATATGTGCTTTCCACAGTGTACTTATTCAATCCCCCACTGATGGACACTTGGATGTTTCCAGTCACCTAACAGATATTCTAGGCTTCAAGGGTACACCTATCTTCAGTTCCAGCATATCTTTAGGTCTGAATGGTCTTGAGGAGTTCACTGATGCAGGGACTGATGGCTGCACCTGATCAAAGCTAGGCGCAGAAAATATCCTGGCTGGGCTGGGGCAATTGCAATTAAAATATCCTAAAAGGGGGACTTCCCTGGTGGTCCAGTGGTTAGGACTTCACCTTCCAATGCAGGGGGTGCGGGTTCGATCCCGGGTCAGGGAGCTAAGATCCCACATGCCTCGTGGCAAAAAACCAAGACATAAAACAGAAGCAATATTATAACAAATTCAATAAAGACTTTAAAAATGGTCCACATCCAGGGCTTCCCTGGTGGCGCAGTGGTTGAGAATCTGCCTGCCAATGTAGGGGACACGGGTTCGAGCCCTGGTCTGGGAGGATCCCACATGCCGCAGAGCAGCTAGGCCCGTGAGCCACAACTACTGAGCCTGCGCATCTGGAGCCCATGCTCCACAACAAGAGAGGCCACGATAGTGAGAGGCCCGCGCACCGTGATCAAGAGTGGCCCCCGCTTGCCACAACTAGAGAAAGCCCTCACACAGAAACGAAGACTCAACACAGCCAAAGTAAAGAAATAAATTAATAAACTCCTACCCCCAACATCTTCTTTAAAAAAAAAAAAATGGTCCACATCCAAAAAATCTTAAAAAAAAAAAAAAAGTGACTTTAAAATAATATATATATCCTAAAAGGTTTAAGACAGAACAAAATCCAATCAAGCAGCCACTGCTCAGGGCATTTTTATGATTTCTCTTGAAGAATATATGTTTATAGTTCCCAAATCTGTGCTCCCAGACTTGGTCTGTTCCCTAAGCTCTACATCCAACTACCTGGATGGTATCTCTTTTCGGGTCCCCCAGAGCCATCTCAAACTCAGGATGGAACGACCAAACCTCAACACTACCTTCATCACTCCCTCCTCCGGCCCCGTGTTCTCTCTGTGATCAATCCCGGCATCATCCGCTTCCCCAAGCCAAAAAGCTGGGTCCTCACCGCTCAGATGCCGCCCGCTCCTTTGTCCTCCACATCCAAACAGTCCACAAAGTCTCCTTCATGTTGCCGTCCTGCTGTCCACTCACCCACCAGCCCTGTCCCCGCACTCAGGCCCAAACCCCCTCTCCTTTGGATTACTGGCCTCCTAATTCTCTGCCATCACTTCTGCCCTACCCTGATGTGTCATCCAGAAAAACATTTTCAATCTTTCTAAGTTCAAATCTGATCATGCAACTCCTCAGCTTGAAATCCTTAAAAGGCTCCTCGAAGCTTTCAGAGATTGTGAAATTTCCATATTTGTTAGTTCAGTGCCCAGCCCAGTACCTAAGATGCAAGGAACGCTCAGCAAATGTTAATGTGTAAACTGCCTTCAGAGATTATTTATAAGCCACTTTAAAAAGGGGGGGACAATTCCTTTTTAGTTATCCCACGTTAAAATGAAAGGGAAAATGGAAAATAAAGTTATAATCTTTATTTCCTAAACTTCCAAACATAGACTTCACCAGCCGCCACCTCCAAAGGTGTATTAAAAACAAAAAAGTTCCCCCCAAATATATCAAGCAATGGCATCATCAGTGGACTCTGTTTAATGACTATCTTGAAGGGACAAGCGCTAATTTGGATATAGTGTTTTTATTAAAATCAGCCTCTGCATATTAAAGCCATGCCTTCCTTCAGCATCTGTCACAGCTTTATTAAATTTGGCTGAATTTTTTGTTTTAGGCCAAATTTATGTGGGAAAAAAAGAACTCGATCTCTCTAATGTAGGAATATAAATTAAAACAAAAATAAAATATTTTCAATCTATCAAATTCACAAAGATGAAAAGAATATTGGATGCTGGGGAGTGCACAGTAAGACAGACACTTAGAAATACTTCTGGTTGTCATGGATACAGGGACAGCTTTTCTTGAAGGCACTTGGGGGTCTTTGAATCATACCTACCTTTTTTTTTCCCCCAATAAGCCCATTTCTGGAAACTTTTCAACAGAAATCATCAGAGGAGCACAATCATTTAGGTAAGGCCATAGTCCATGCAGCACTATTTAGAAGAGTAAATGAAATGGGTACCACATGAATCCATGTGTAAGTGTACATTTACATCCACTGGAAGGGCACACTGTAAAATGGCAATAGTCACTATCTTTGACAAGATTACTGATACATTTTATTTTCTCTTATTTCAATTTTTCAAATGTTCTGTAATGGACATTTAAGTACATTATTTTTAAAATGTTATCTTTGTAAACCTTAAATGCATTCTTTCAGAGCAGTACTTGGAGTGAAGGAAAAAAACCTTATTAATTCCTCCCTTCTGCACTCCTCTCCCTTTACCATCAGTAACCACAGTTGAAAGTCTGATGTGTATGATTCTGGGTACTATTTCAATAAATTGATGACATACATATGTATATAAACACATTTTATTACCTAGATGTCATTACACTATTTGTTCTGTTCTACAACTTAATGTTCTTCACTTAACGACATAGCTTAGAGATCTTTTCATGTTAATAGATAGATATCTACCTCTTTTAAAGAGCTGAAGCAATAAGTTACAGGAAAAGATTCAAGAGAACTTGGCTCTTCTGCCACTAAGAGAAAAGCTTATAACTTAATATTATCTCCAAATAGAAGGAGAATTTTTATGAGGTGCACGTTAAAGCAGTTATTCTCTTTCCACGGGAGAGTAAATAAAAGACAGCAGCAGGGACGATTTCATTGGCATAAGAAACCATGTCCTGAGCACCACTCCTTAGACACCAGACAAGACTCTGCACCAGCTGAACTATCAGATTCCCTGGAAATTTCCCTCCCCCCGGCTCCGCCCCAGCATCTGAGCCGAAAATCTGGAAGTAAATACACATTTCACTTGATAGAAACATCTTTCTTGTTTTTGAGTTGTTTGACTAAGTCAGTAAGTCTTTCCAAAGCCCCATTTCAGTAAGTTGTCACCGTCATTTCAGCCACATACAGGAGCAATTTCACTGAAGTATTATTCACACTATGCAAATAAATTTCATTAGCATTTTAATTACCAAAAAAGATATTACTCATTTTTTCCAAGAATGAATAACCATCTAGAGAGACTTGCCCAAGGGCCTTAGGTGGAGTCCGGTTCTAAAAACTTGGGCCTCATCATACAAAATTTCACTGTCTAAAATAAATACTGGGAACTCCCAATTTCTTTCATAAGGGAAGCAATTCTTATTGAAATTCTACATTTTGATTTTGAACCATAAATGCTCTATGTACACAGTCTTTTTGTTAAAAATACTGACATTGTTTTCCCAGAATCTAGAAAACCCCATCAGTAACCTGCACAAATGAAAAAGAAGATGAATCTCTGAGCTGGCTGTATTGATAACCTCGGTTCCCTACAACACTAGGAGATTGCGGGAATAATCCTGATATTCATGACTCCTGCTCGAGAGAGAGAAACGCTGCCTTAGAAAAAACAATTCACTGGAACAGCACTTCTTCACAGAGGGTCCTTCATACAGTTAAGTATCAAGGTAAGGCAATTACACTACATTTTTGCCAGCCTTTCCTAAAAGAACCAGTGTCAAATCAAGTGAACCAGAGACACCTGAAGGGATGTAGCAGTCTACTGTAACTGGGGTGTAAAAGTCTCAAAAAAATAAAGGATCATTGCTGGTTCAATTCAATTACTATTACCTTCCTCCTTCCTCTTCTGTGTGAATTCTTTTCCAACTTCTCAGTAACAACCAAACAAAATCTGACACAATCTCTTTCATGGCCAAGGATAAAACTTCTCTAAGTACAATAGCTTCTCCTGAAGACCCTCCCTCCCTCCCCCATAGGATTTGGGGTCCTGGAGGAGAGACCCATGGGCAGTAGGACCTTAGGTAATTTCATACCTGTCAGGCCAAGTTTCTTCACTTACTGTTTCCCAAAGTGGCATATGCAGACCACTGATGGTGCAAGAGATGCATTCAAGTGGTTGACAGACTGCTATGGTTTGAATGTTCATATCCCCCCAAAATATGTGTTGGATTCTTACCCTCCGAAGATGCTATTAGGTATTAGCAAGTGGGGACTTTGGGAGATGCTTAGAAGTCATGAGGATACAGCCCTCACAAATGGGATGACAGTAAGTCCCCTACATACGAACCTTCAAGTTTCGAGCTTTCAAAGATGCAAACATGCATCTGGTCCCACAAAGGAACCAGAACCTGTGCCAAAAACGTCAGGTGTGAGTGACATTGCAGCTTGCCCTCTATACTATTGCTGACGATCCTTCAGCTCTGCCATGTCCCACCTCCTCTCCCTCCCCCAGTCAGTAACTCTTCCTGCTGTTCCCTCGATGCCAGCCCCTGGATGCCAGCTGTTGTACTGTACTACTGTACTTTTCAAGGTACTGGACTGTGAGATTTAAAATGTTTTATTTTTTGTGTTCATTTGTTTTTTATGTATTATTTGTGTGAAAAGTATAATAAACCTATTACAGTACCGTAGTGTGTTAGTTGGGTACCTAGGTTAACTTTGAACAAATTGGACTTCCAAGCGTGCTCTCCAAATTGAATTTGTTCGTATGTAGGGGACTTACAGTAGTGCTTTCTCCAACAGGCCCCAGAGAACTCCCTTGCTCCCTTCTGCCGTGTGAGGCTATAAGGAGAAGTGCAACCTGGCTAGCAGAGGGCCCCAACCCAACCACGCTGGCACCTTGATCTTGGACTTCCAGCCTCTAGAACTGTGGGAAATACATTTCTATTGTGTATAAGCCACGCAGTCCACGGTATGCTGTTCTAGCAGCCGAAACAGACTAAGACACAGATAAACTTCTTTTTAATATAAAAAAGTGGGCAGAAGACCTAAATAGACATTTCTCCAAAGAAGACATACAGATGGCCAATAGGCACATGAAAAGGTGCTCAACATTTCTAATTATTAGAGAAATGCAGATCAAAACTACTATGAGGTACCACCTCACACCAGGCAGAATGGCCATCATTAAAAAGTTTACAAGTAACAAATGCTGGAGAGGATGTGGAGAAAAGGGAACCCTCCTACACTGTCGGTGGGAATGTAATTGGTACAGCCGCTATGGAGAACAATACGGAGGTTCCTCAAAAAACTAAAAATATTTTGAGTTGCTATATGATTCAGCAATCCCACTCCCAGGCATATATCTGAACAAAACTCTAATTCAAAAAGATACGTGTGGGCTTCCCTGGTGGCGCAGTTGTTGAGAATCTGCCTGCTAATGCAGGGGACACGGGTTTGAGCCCTGGTCTGGGAGGATCCCACATGCTGCGGAGCAACTAGGCCCATGCCAGAACTACTGAGCCTGCGTGTCTGGAGCCTGTGCTCCGCAACAAGAGAGGCCACGACAGTGAGGCCCGTGCACCGCGATGAAGAGTGGCCCCCGCTTGCCACAACTAGAGAAAGCCCTCGCACAGAAACGAAGACCCAACACAGCAAAAATAAATAAATTAATTAATAAACTCCTACTCCCAACATCTTCCAAAAAAAACCACAGCTTAAAAAAAAACAAAAACAAAAAAAACCCAGATACGTGCACCCCTATGTTCACAGCAGCACTATTCACAAAAGCCAAGACATGGAAACAACCTAAAAGTCCATCAACAGAAGAATGGATAAAGAAGATGTGGTACATATATATAATGGAGTATTACTCAGCCATGAAAAGAAATGAAATTGGGTCATTTGTAGAGATGTGGATGGACCTAGAGTCTGTCATACAGAGTGAAGTAAGTCAGAAAGAGGAAAACAAACATCGTATATTAATGCATGTATGTGGAATCTAGAATTTGGTACAGATGAACCTATTTGCAGGGCAGGAATAGAAACACAGATGTAGAGAAAGGACATGTGGACACAGAGGAGGAAAAGGAGGGTGGGATGAATTGGGAGATTAGGTCTGACATAAATACACTACCATGTGTAAAATAGGTAGCTAGTAGGAACCTGCTGTATAGCACAGGGAGCTCAGCTCAGTGGTCTGTGATGACCTAGATGGGTGGGATTGGGCGGTCTAAGAGGGAGGGGATATGTGTTTACACATAGCTGATTCACTTCACTGTACAGCAGAAACTAACACAATATTGTAAAGCAATTATACTCCAATAAAAACAATATATATATATATATATATATATAAAGAAACAACCAGCTCATAAAACCCATGATTTTGTAGTTATTATTGGCAAGGAAAAGTAAAATAGAGTCAATTTAAAGTTGATTAAAACAAAAAGTGCTTCACAATAAAGTGGTACAAAGATGTACCAAACTCAGAAGTAATGTGCAGCTTCGAGATATTTAGGACGCTTCTGATGCGATCATGAGCTTTGCTCCCCTGGGCCGTATCCTCACTGATTCCCATAACTTCGATTGCTTTCTCGCAGCTAAATATTCCTATTAGCATTTAAACAAACCCACATTTCTCTAATCTTTAAACAAAAAAAGACCCTCCCTCACTTCCCTTTCAACTACAGCTCTCTTTTTGTCTTTTTACCCTCAGCCTGATTGTTGAAACAGCTACACTAGCTGCCTGCATGTTCCCACCTCCCACTCAGCCCTCAACACACTCCAATCTGGCCTCCACACCCACCTCTGCAAGGACACAACCCACCTGATGATAAATAAACCCAGTGAACGCATCAATCATTATCCCACTTTGTCTTTCAGGAGCACCCAACGGGGCTGGCCTTCCCTCCACCATATTACATGCAATTTGCCAGACCATTTATTAAGTTTTCCTCCTTCTTTGGTGTATATATATATATATATATTTTTTATTTTTTTATTTTTATTTTTTTTTTTTTTGCGGTACGCGGGCCTCTCACTGCTGTGGCCTCTCCCGTTGCAGAGCACAGGCTCCGGACGTGCAGGCTCAGTGGCCATAGCTCACGGGCCCAGCCACTCCGCGGCATGTGGGATCTTCCCAGACCGGGGCACGAACCCGCGTCCCCTGCATCAGCAGGCGGACTCTCAACCACTGCGCCACCAGGGAAGCCCTGTAATTCTTATTTAATGTCTGCCTTCCCCTTTACACAGCACGTTCCACGAGGGCAGTAACCACCGATGTCTTATTCATCCCCATATTTTCAGGGGCTGGCACCATCCCTGGCACTGTAGTGGATACTCAATAAATACTTATCGAATGCAGACACCAAAAGAAAATGAGATATCTAAAGGCCCTTAAGACAAGACTGTCTGAAACAGTAAAAATACCAGTTTCATTTGAGTACAGCAAACATTGCTTTGTTTTTTGGCTACCCAAAGAATGGTGTGCAAATGGCTATGAGAATCTACCAGTTTTCAGCATCAAACTCAGATATGTTCTCTTCAGAGGGATCTGAATGGGTGATTCCATTACTGTGTAATGAGACTCTCAGCACTTACCTTGCTTACTTCCTTTAAGGCCCTTTTGCAGACTTCATACTTTGAAGAGTCCTTAGGTGTCTTTTGACAGATAGTCTGCAATCAAGTAAAAGAAGAACAAAATCAACTGATTTATTGTACTAAGTAAAACAAAACCAACGTCCAGTCATAGAGTCTTACTTGTAGCAAACTTAACAATGCTGAACACAATACTACAGATGAGTCTGAGGATGACATTAAAATCCGATTACAAAACTAGGAAATAGTCTTTAACAGCACAGGACCCATGTTAATCCAGAGGATAGTTAAATAAGAGGATAGACTTCAGAGGTGGGTGAACCTGGTTTCAAATTCCAGATCTGCTCCTGACTAGCTACTTGACCTTGGGCAAGTCACCTACCCTGCCTCCATAAGCCTCCATTTCCTCATCTGGAAAATTGGGATAATGCAATTACATCACAAGGTTGTTACAAAAGTTAAATGATAATGCACGTAAAGTTTTTTATGAATACCTGGCATACAGTAGGCTCTCAATGAATGACAAAATTAATGATCACCATCATCATTATTATTAGAGCTTATTATATGTGCAAATGAAATAATGTGAATAAAACCATCAAAAAAATGGCTGCTGGATTGTCCCTTGATATGTTTACACTGCTATTTCTGCGATGGTAAAATCGAGTTCAAAGAAGGTCAACTGAAGGTATACTGAATTATATAAAACTTTTGAAACTATACCCATTCAAAGCCAACAGAACCATTTCAACTGTTAAAAATGTTCACCTCAATTAACAAGCTTAACTAAATCTCCAAATGAAGTAACATTGAAGAGACCATGTTTTAGGTACATTTAAATTCTGCCCAGGTGGCCAGGTTCTCACACACAGGAAACAGATTAGGGCAACAGGCATCCAGCAGAGGTGGAAGATTTTAGGAACTAGCAAACCACTGGTACCTTAAATGCAGACGAGCACCAAGTCTATAAATCCAAAAGTCAGGTGTCAGGATTGTTATGTGTGATATATGAGAAGCATAGAGTGTACCATCGATGGATTTATATTAATGGTTCTCAAAATTTTTTGACTATGACCCACTGCAAGAAATACTTTTACACTGCAACCAGTAGACATGCACACAAAAATGAAACAAGTTTTTTATGAAATAATATTTAACCACACTATGAACGATGTATATATCATATACCACATGTTCTATTCTATATTCATTTTTTAAAAACACTGCTCATGATTCAAAAATCAATTTCATGACCCACTAATGGGTACAAAAGCAGTTTGAAAAATACTAGTCTTTGTCTCTGGGAGCAGGCATCCTGAGTCCATAGTTCCTTTGCACACTTCAATTTTAGGTAAAATTTTGCACACTGTGAATTTTCTAGGGAGAATGACTACAGCTTTACTCACAATCTCAAAACGGTCTCTGACCCCAAAGTTTAGAGCCTACTGGGCAATCATGGCATAAACCTCCAACATGGTACCTACAACATGTACATTAGATTTTGTGAGTCCCAATCTATCTAAGCAATTTCTTCAGAATCACAAAGGGAGAGAATATAAAAAAAGGCTGAGATCACAGAATATACAGAATCTAAGGAAACTCAGCTAAAACGTGTTTTCAGAAGAAGAAAAAGAAAGAATCCTGAAAATTCATAACATTACTAGAAATGTTACATTTAGAAAACAACCATTTCTTGTTAAAAAATAGTAAAGTTTGAAAATTAATATTTTCCTATATGTGTCAAAGTTTCATTATTTCTATAAATGTCTTATTAGGCACAGGAAATAAACCTTTTTAGAGCCAAAATTTAGTTTTGATAACCTGGCTTCATTCTATTCTTAGACATGATAAATATTGATTTTTTTAAAAATCAGAGCTAGATTCACAAAACTGCAAGTTTCCCAGTATTTACAAGGAGAGAATCTCGTTCCTAAATCACAGGGAACGGACAAGGAAGGGTGTAAGGGGAGTAGACTGAGGCGGCCTTGGAGAGCAGCAGGTGCTGTGAATTCTGAAATGACAGCTGAGCCTTCCCCTCACCGTGCAGCAGAGCCAGCAAAGTGACCATGATCACACACTTTCACTCGTTTCTAAACTTCAGTGCTTCTTCAGAATAGCTCTTAGAATTTATAATGGAATCGGGAAAATGGAATTTATTTTGTAATCTTACTCGACTGTAATTTTTTGCTTTATTTTTACCCTGTATTTTCACTTGTAAAAAGCAAGTGTGTCAAAACTGACATTATATTAATATTATCCATTGTAAAGTAGAACTATGCCAAAATATTTTAATTTGATCAAAAAGATACTCTTTGAGCTACCATATGATCCAGCAATCCCACTCCTGGGCATATATCCAGAAAAGACAAAAACTCTTAATTCAAAAAGATACATGCATCCCAATATTCATAGCAACACTATTTACAATAGCCAAGACATGGAAGCAACCCAAATGCCCATCAACAGACGACTGGTTTAAGAAGATGTGATACATAAAATGGAATATTACTCAGCCATAAAAAAGGATTAAATAATGCCATTTGCAGCAACATGAATGGACCTAGAGATTATCATACTAAGTGAAGTAAGTCTGACAGAGAAAGATAAATATTACATGATATCACATATGTGGAATCTAAAAAATAATACAAATGAATCTATATACAAAACAAAGGACTCACAGACACAGAAAACAAACTTATAGTTACCAAAGGGGAAAGGAAGGCAGGGGAGGGATAAATTTGGAGTTGGGATTAACAGATACATACTACTATATATTAAATAGATAAGCAACAAGGAGTTGCTTATAACACAGTATATATCTTACAATAACCTATAATGGAAAATAATCTGAAAAAATATATATGTATAAAACTGAATCACTTTGCTGTACACCTGAAACTAACACAATATTGTAAATCAACTATACTTCAATTAAAAAAAAAAAAAAAAGACTCTTTGCCCCTCTAGCTGGATGGGAGTCATGTCGGGCCACCCCGTTCTCTCACGGATGCCCCTGCAGTTGCAGCCCAGCCAGTGTGCAGCCCTCCTGAGCTACCGTCTGGCTGTCCTCCCAGCTGTGCTTCCCACCTGGCAGTCTCAACTCTTCTCCCAGCCACATCTTACCACTATTCAAAATCACATACTTGTTTTCTTCATGAATGTTTCCTAAGATAAGACGGACGCCTGAACTTTCCTCACTCATTCTGAGCAATGCAAAATAGGGGAGGTTTATGCCCTGTGATGCTGTAGAGGACCTCTTTCCTGTGCGAAATGGAAGCACCTCATCATCTTGGAATGTGACAGGGAAGGGATCTTAGTGGTCAACCAGAGGAAACTGAGGCCCAAAGAGATTAAGTGACTTGCCCAAGGTCACAGGCCTAGTGGCTCAGCCGGAAAAGGAATCTGGGACTCTTGACTCCAAGAAGTCAATATTCTTCCCATTTCAAAAAATGTTAAGAAAATGAGGGATAACCTAACTTCTTCAGAGTGACCCCACAAGCCTAAATTGAAGATAATTTCCAAAGATATTAGACACAGGTGGGACTTTACGACCGAACAGCACCTTCTCACTTAATTGGGGGATTTTATAGAAGGGATATAATTTAAGCGGGGTAAGAATAATTTTCTTAATCGGACTTGCAGCAGCACAGCTATCCACAGAGGAAAGAGACACCGGATCACATCTTACATCCATGAGCAGGGGAAGGCGGGTCACCCTCTGCATCGGGAGGATGAGAAAAGAGATCATGGGTAAGTTCCTACAGTCTTCGTGGGACTCGATTCGGGACAAGACGTCCTTAAAAGATGGGTTGGTGGCTCTGAGGAAAAACAAAGAAAGACAAAACTTCAAAATACTTCCCCGGCCAGTTAAGAAGTAAAAATGTATAATAAAATATTGTGATAAATTCACACATTATCAATGATTTTTAAATATAGAAACAACATAAACACCTAATTACATAGAGAGACATGGATGGCTTCTCTGCCTTGTACAGTCAAGACTGAATGTAAGATATAAATGTAAGGTAACAATATGAACAAAAAGATGAAAATGTATGGGCTGGAAATTTTTAAAAGTAGAAAGTAAACTAATGAAGCAGCAATGGTATCATAATGGTGAATGTATAGATTATACATTAGTATACACACTAGAACTCGTATCTGATAGTCTATAAACATTCCATTTAAAAGATAACACATGTTTTAAGCCACTACTCTAGCCCGAGATAATAATCTAAGAAAAAAATGTCAGACTGGATTTACTTACTGGGAGGCTTCTGGACTTTTTCAAAGCTTCTAAGACAGAAAACCTTCTGATCATGCCAGCCAGAATATTCCTCCTCTCCCAGTGACGTTACAACAGTGTTAATACTGCCAGAACATTTTTACAGAATTTAGCAAGATACATCGACATAAAGGAGCTCATGTGGAACCACCCTATAACTTTCAAGGAAGGCCAAGAGGGGATTCCAGGAAGAATGGAGCCTCAGAAAGGTCCCCAACTTGCCAAATAAAAGATCTAGTATTCAGTAAAGACAGAAGTCAAACCGAGGTCTTCTGACTTTCAGTGGGTCCCTGACACTGCATCTCGCACTCTGTCACCTCACTTCACCCCAAAGGGAGCTCTGAGGAGTTCCAGGGTGACTTGTGAGGAAGTGGGGAGGCGATGGCCCTGGATTCTGTAATCCCATGTTGAGGGGCCGGGGGTTGGGGGGGAGGCCAAGAAGCAGGGTAGTGGCAATTGTAACCTTTTTTAAAAAAATACACTTTGAAACTTGGATGGCTGGGTTCAAGGCTGCTAGAAATAAATCAGGAAATACCCAGAAGAACAAAGTAAAAGAAAGAACACAGAAAGGTTTTCATCTCATTTTCTTAAATTGAGGAGTTTTAGGTTTCCTGCTAGCTTTGAAAAGATTTTTAGGAAGTTAAAAAAAAAAAAAAAAAAAAAAGCAAATTCTAAACCAGTTGCATATTTAAATTACTTAGGCCCCAGGCACCCCGGACCTCCAAAGATTCTGATGAAACGGTCTAGGATGCACCCTGGGCATTGTTTGTTGGTTTTCAGATTCCAAAGGGCAACTGAAGTTGAAAGTCACAGCCTTAAACGAAAATTTACATCAACTGCAACAAAGTTTCTGAAAACACAGCTACTAATTTCCATGTGAAAGCTCCAATGATGATATCATTGAGCTAATTTAAATAAAACCTTTAGTTTTAAAGAATTACATAAAGTACAGCAGTACCTGTTTCGCATTTTTTTAAATCCTGCAAAACAAAGTGAAATTTAGCTCTAATTCCAGACTTTGTTTTCGCACATGTAACTCGGATTTTCCAACAGTTACAGAGTAACCTTTACATCAGCAGTTCCCATGGGGGATGGAGGGGAATTTAGGGAAAGTGAGGGTTGTGATTCTCCATCCCCCACCCCTGCAAGGGATGTCAGGCAATGTTTGGAGATATTTTTGTTTATCACCACTGGGGTGTAGTGGTGCTATCAGCATCTTGTGGGCAGGGGCCAGGGATGCTGCTAAACATGCTACAATGTATAGGGCAGTTTCCACAACAAAGACTAATCCAGGACAAAAGGTCAGTAGTGCCTACAAACCCTGCTTTGTACTAATAGCCTCCTTTGAGGTTGGCAGCTGTGGGGTTTCCACCCTGCCTGGACGAGATTTTAATGAGAAGGTGGAGGGGGAAGGGGCATAATCAGCCTTTCTCACCAACTTGGGGGCTGTTTCTCCAAGCAGCCATGAGGTGATCATCACCATAGGGTCTCACACATTGCATAGAAACTGACCTGGGTTCCATGCTGCCGTCATAAATGCCACAACGCACAGGAGGGGAGGAGAATGATAACAGCCAGTCAGCCCTCAAACTGAGTTTACAGCAATGTACAATTGTACTGTCATATAGACAGCCCCTTGTGATAAACAAGCCCCCGACCCCGGCAAGACAGCAATATAGACATTACTGAACCATTGCTGACTCTTTTAAGGATAGAGATAGCATATACATAACAAAATGCTCAGTAACCTAAATAGACAAAGGGAAAAAGTATGGGGGGAAATTTAAAGCTTAATTCTTTTTTTTTTTTTTTGCGGTACGCGGGCCTCTCACTGTTGTGGCCTCTCCCGTTGCGGAGCACAGGCTCCGGACGCGCAGGCTCAGCGGCCATGGCTCACGGGCCCAGCCGCTCCGCCGCATGTGGGATCCTCCCGGACCGGGGCACGAACCCGTGTCCCCTGCATCGGCAGGCGGACTCTCAACTACTGCGCCACCAGGGAAGCCCTAAAGTTTAATTCTTTTTTGTTTCATAGTTAAAGCCTTTAAGAACTTTTTTAAAAAACTGCCTTCCTTCAGACCTTCCCCTGCTTTCCTTAATCCCTAACTACCCAGAGGGGGAAAAACAGCAATTCCTATAAACAACTGAATAGAGTTGTCATTTGAACGGAGGAAGATTAGGATACTTGAGAAAGCTTTGGCTCCAAGGCACTACTAGTTCAACCTACTCAAAAACTCTATCTTGGCCTCAGGCTACTTAATGGCCAAATAACAGCTTAGAGAACAATCTTCATTCTAAATGAGTGATCATCAACCCTCCCACCCCCCAACCCCGTGTCTTGCAGCAATTTAATTAAAAAAAGAAACAAGGAAAACAGCAACAAACTATAATTTCATAATTGCTTTAGAGACAAAATTCTCCACAAACTGGATTTTTCTAATCAAATGCCCTCACCCTAAAAGCAATCCTCTTAAAAATTTCTCTCTGGGGCTTCCCTGGTGGCGCAGTGGTTGGGAGTCTGCCTGCTAGTGCAGGGGACACGGGTTCGAGCCCTGGTCTGGGAGGATCCCACATGCCGCGGAGCAACTGGGCCCGTGAGCCTTGGCCGCTGAGCCTGCGCGTCCGGAGCCTGTGCTCCGCAACGGGAGAGGCCGCGACAGTGAGAGGCCCGCGCACTGCGATGAATAGTGGCCCCCACTTGCCACAACTAGAGAAAGCCCTCGCACAGAAACAAAGACCCAACACAGCAAAAATGGATGAATAAGTTAATAAAAAACTCCTACCCCCAACATCAAAAAAAAAATTTATTAAAAAAAAATTCTATCTGGAAAATAGATCATCAGGAGGCATTTCTAAATATAATTTAAGAGATCCATTAATTTCGATCTATGTGACCTAATTAAAACTGTAACATTCAACATTGCTTACAGCAATTTTTGTAGTGTCCGCTGTTGGTAGACTTCATTTGTGCAGTATTTCACATATGGGTCAAATGTGGATGCTGTGTGTTTTTCCACAATGTCACTTATGTCATCTATGAAGATATTATTCTGATGTCTTGCTTCCAACTCTGTAAAGAATCTGAAAAAAACAAAGAAAATCATTTACACTTTCTTCTGTGTGTTTTAATAGACAACAGATCATCCTCATGTAATACTATTATATGTACAGGATTTGAAAATATCAACAGTACACGGTACCAAAAAATACAAGAAAAAAACTATAAAATAGTCTAAATTTAAATCTATCATATAAAGACCTTATTACTTCATATGGTTGGCTTAAAACATTAATAATCCAGGGCATTTCTGTGCTTTCAGGTATATTTTAGAATGTATAGATTTCACTATTTTTCAAGAATTCCGTAGATACTAGGAGGGGGACAGGGTTCATGCTTACATATTTTACTGTATTGAAAAGCATATGAGCAAAACACCTAAGTTAGTGCCTAAAAAATAGGTGTGAAACAAACCTAGTTCTGTGTCCTTTCTCTCAAAATAAAAATAATCATATCATTTAAATCTAATACATGACATTTAAATGACTTTGTATATGATTGAAGATTGCGATTTAGAGTTGCCAGTGTGTGTGTGTGTTGTGTGTACTTGCACACACATGTATTGTGTCTAGTCCAGTTAAAATTAAATTTCAGATAAACAATGAATAATTTTTTAATACAACCATGTGCAAATATTGCATAAGACATCTTGGATGTCTTGTATTTTTTTCTGGCAACCTTAGATTGCATCCAATTTTAACAGAACATCAACTCAGATATTTGAAACAGAGTGTTCTTGCTCAAAATGTGGTCCAGTGACCATCAACATTGGTATCATCTAACAGCTCATCAAAAATGACAGCTCATCAGAAATGCAGAATCTCACCACCTACCTCCCCCAATCTGAACCTGCATTTTATCAAGATCGCCCGATGATGTGAATGCACACTAAAAATTGGGAACTTCCCTAGAGCACACTTATTGAGCAAGTTCAGAGCGGCAGGAAAATCTTGATAGAAATAACTATCACACGGGACTAGAGCATTTTCTTTAAAAGTGTGATGAAGCTGAAACCAACAATAATGTCTAATGTTGACCTCTGGAATAGTAGTACAAGGGAAGGTTAGTTTTCCATAAGCCCTTTCGCATTTAGCACATCATTGCTCCTAACCAGTTTTCTGGGTGGACTCCATAATATAAAATTCAAGGCACACAGTGAATGAGACACCAGAAATTTATATGAGATGATTAATAGTAAACACAGGCTAACATTTTCTCACATTTATATCTCACTTCTTTTCAAATAAAATCCTGGCACTCAAATAAAAGAATTAAGAGGTCTTATTTTTATAAATTTACATGTACATTAAACTCATTTTAATGTAAATTGTATTAGCTTGTCATCATTATCTATTCTATTTTTAAAAGTCTCCATAGGAGCTTAAAAGATAAAGAAATGCATTTTGTCTTCTTAGAAGAATAAATTTATTTATATTCTGGGTAAACACCTACATTTTTATTGCCTTTAAAAGGGACTTAGGGAAAATAATCAATATGGTTCCCATCTACATGGCCTCATCATCCAAGCCCCTTGTTTAAAACAGCAAGAGGGGCTTCCCTGGTGGCACAGTGGTTGAGAGTCCGCCTGCTGATGCAGGGGACACGGGTTCGTGCCCCGGTCCAGGAAGATCCCATATGCCGTGGAGTGGCTGGGCCCGTGAGCCATGACCGCTGAGCCTGCGCGTCCGGAGCCTGTGCTCCGCAACAGGAGGGGCCACAACAGTGAGAGGCCCGCGTAACACAAAACAAACAAACAAACAAAAAAAAAAAACAGCAAGAGGAGCAACTGAAAGCGCACTTTGCTGGACTATTTGGCTTTCCTTCCAATGGGATCAGGGTTCATACACACAGTTCCTAGACAGCAGGTCAGAAAAACACATCTACGTTTCAAAACTCAGTCAGTGACTTGATGTCACTTTGTCACTCTGAGTTTAAGATTCAAATAAAATGTCAAACCCTCTCCAAAAAGTTTCAGAATTTCAAAAACATCCAACTTCAAACCCTATACAAACAAAAACCGTGTTTCTTAAAGAATATTTTCTATCTAGACTGGTCCTTGACTTCAAGAAATTTGTGATATATTAAGAAGGTAAGAATGATAAACATAAATGATATAGGAAGAAAAAATGCTTGTATATAACTAACTACATGTTGGAACATATATGTTTAAGGGTGCTGGTGGCAGTAACTTTTTTTTAATTATATGAACTATATATCTTTCATTCTGGTAAAATATACATTTTAACCATTTTCAATGGCTTTAATTACATTCACAATATTGTGTAACCATCATCACTATTTCCAAAATACTTTCCTCACCCCAATCAGAAATGCTGTACCCATTAAGCAATAATCCCCCATTTCCCCCGTCCCCAGCCCCTGATAACCTCTAATCTACTTTCTATCTCTATGAATCTGCCTAATCTAGATATTTCTGGAATCATACAATATTTGTACTTTTTGTCTGGCTTATTTCACTTAGCATAATGTTTCCTAGGTTCATTCATGTTAAGGGATATACCAGAACTTTTTCCTCTTTATGACTGAATAATATTCCATTGTAGGTACATACCATAATTTGTTTATCTGTTCATCTGTTGATGAACACTTGGGTTGTCTCCACCTTTTGGATATTGTGAATAATGCTCCTGTTAACATACCCATACAAGTATCTGTTTGAGTCGCTGTTTTCAAATCTTTGGGATATATATCCACAGGTGGATTTTCAAGCTCTCTGACTCTGCCACTAATAGTATCTATTAAGAAATGATAGTATAAAACCAAGAACCAATACAGAATAAGCTGAGTTACATGCCAAGGAAAGATTATTTCCTTAAATGAAGGTGGAGTAAGAAATGATCCTTTACCTCCTGACACTCAGAGTTGAGTGGCCCATGGGAGGCATGGAACTAATTAATTGCGATATAGGACTTATTAGCAGAAACGTACAGTGAAACGCGCAGGGCAGGGTGACTGGCGGCGTGAGGTGAGGAAAGGTGTGAGGAGTCATCAGGGATGAGGACGGTGATACGGGGAGAAGGCGGGCAGAGCACCGCAGGCGGGGACACAACGTTGGCACAGGCGTGAATCTCGTTGGGAAACCCGTGGGGTTCAGAGGCGAGGTGTCGACCACAGGAGGAAGAGGGGCAGAGAACGAGGGCTGCAAAGCAAGCGGGTCAGAGCTAGACTAGAAAGGTTTCCCTGTCTACTGAGGAACCTGGGCTGAATCTATGCTATGGATAAGGAGAACCTGCTCGATGGAGATGTTGAAGCCATCCAATCAGACAGAGACCACTGAGACGGAAGTGGGGAGAGACAGACCATAAGAAGGCCAGTGAGATGCTAATCTGGGCAAGTGAAAGTAAAGCCTTGGCAGTGGGAAGTCAAAAAGGGAGGACACATTAGGGTAATAATTTGGTGGGAAAGTTAATAGAATAGAGAAACTCACTAGATGGAAAAGTCAAGGAAGACATTGTGGTTTCTAGTCAAAGTTTCTAGCTGGGCATCAAGGTGGGTCATGAAACCATTCAGGTAGACAGGGACTTAGGAGGAAGGTGGAGAAACAAGAAGAAAAGAGTTTAACTTTCCCTGAAAATCTACATGTGTGAGAATTCAGAGCCACAGGAATTCTAGGTAGTATGTAATCAGGACAAGTTCATTTTTAGCTGGTTTTCATATAAATGCAAAATATTTGTAATTTCTTCTAGCTCTAAGTGTGGTTTAAGAAAAGTGTGTTCAAAGAAAATTGAAAAAATAAGGAACCATTCATAAGGTCATTATCATGTAAATCTAGGAAATAAATATCTTAGCGGCAAAGATCTCTTCCAATTTCTTGTCTTCAGCTAACTGTTACAGTCTGAGGAATGCAACTACATGACCAAAAACAACAGTAACTTGGCTTCTCCCAATGAAAAGGAAAATTCATTTATCACTATAGAAGGTTTGCCAAAGTACCAGATTAAAAACAAAATACTAATGAAATATCTATGCTACTTATTTTAATATAATATAAACGAAGCCACCCATCTTTTATTTAGACATTGGCATAATTAAAACATAATTCAAAGCTTTCTATGTTAAATTATATTGGTTATTTTTGGCAAATTTGCATATTTTACTAAGTGAGCTGAGCTACCAACAGGCCAAGAAAGTATTACTAAAGAATGAGGTATTGTTTCAATAACCAAGAAAGCTAGAGATCCAAATGAAATCTGAAGCAAAAAGAAAAGCATTCTGGGTCCCTAGATGAAACTTGAATGAGTCTGTGAAGCAATTTGGCTTACTTGAAGGATAACTTTTTAATGGAAATCTACTTCAGCCCAATGAATTTTTTTTTCTGGCACAATACCTTCATTATTTCCTCTTTGTAGCATTACCAAAATGATCATGTTTTACAACCAATCATGTTACACAACCTTTCTTTTTTTTTTTCCCACCAAAATTCTAATGTCATCGCTAACATCTAGATTTTGAGAAACCTCTGATGAACCAGGAAAGGCTTCTTGGAGCACTGCCTCTTAACCAGAAACCCAGGTTAGCCCTGTTTGACTGTTGACTCACCATCACCAGCATCAGGTGGCTCTGAATTCTCACAGATGCATATTTTCAGCTGTCTATTTGACACGTCCAAAGGAAAATTAAACTGCTTGCTTCTTGCTTCTTCTCCCTCCACCTTATCACATCCATACTTCACATGAGCACCGCAAATGACTGCAGCCTGCCCGGGTGAGCTCCTTGGCTGTGCAGAGAAAGGTCAGACCACCAAGAAACACAAGGGCAGCCTCCCAGGAGGTGGGGACTTCAAGATGAGAACTACATGGCCATGTTTGTGGAACTTGCTCAAGGCCTGTAACATCTCCTCTAATATTTCCTAGAGCTGGATAGGGACTGGATATTCTTTAGGCTTTTTGTGGTTGCTTTATCAAGTGATGGTCTTAAATGTGGCACTTCATTTTCAGGGAAAAAAAACAAAGTCAACACTGATGTAGCCGCTTCTGATACACTCAGCACATATACTTTTGTGAGCATCACTTTCTCCCTTCTGTAGTAGGCCGAAAAGACCTACAAATGGAGGCTAAATGTCCCCATACCATTACTAACAGTCTTCTTAACATTCAACTGGTAAGGTCATTGCCATGTCAGGGATGAGCATTCCTGAGAGCTCTTGAAGACGGTACAGTAAATCCGCCCAACTACAGAAGAGATTAAAACTTATTTAATGCAGACAACAAATCTGGTTTCATCAGTCAGCCAACAAAATTTCTTCCCATGTACCTAGCACAGGATGACATGCTTCGGTGGATGTCAAGCAGCAAACAATGGATAATCATGACCTCCAGTCACTGTGCCAAGCCCAAGGCTTCTCATGTACTGCCTCATCTAATTTAATCCTCAAGCCGACTTTATGAGATGGCCAATAAACCCATAAGAAAACCAAGGCTAAGAGTACTTAAGTCAAAACTTGAAACAACTGAGCCTCAGTTGGAACCCAGAGCCAGAGGCTTTCTGAGTCCAGAGCCTCTGTTTGAACTACTACACCTACTGTAGCCTCTGCTCGCAGGTGCCCACTGCTCTGTTACTACTGGCCAGCCCTCAACCTAGACATCCAGAAAGAAGGCTAACAGCTGGAACTGAAGAAGAAATATATTACTTTCCCAAAAGACCAACTGTTTAACTATCTCAGCAAATAATTTACACACATCAACATAGTAAAGACTTTCACAGTAGATTTATCCTATGGCAAGATGTGCAAGACAGCAGATGAGTTGATAGCGTCCCTAGGTGCAGCCTCCAGGAGGGTGGCGGCCAGCAATGTGTTCTGATCGCCATCCACACAGCATGAGCAAATACTGTTTTATGGGTGCCAGGTGAAACCCTCTGGGAGTCATCATCTTAGCCCTCCCTGTTCCCTGCTGCCCTCCCCTTTGCCCCACTCATTTCTTCAAGTCTCAGATTAAAGTTCGCCTCTTCCAGGAAGCCTTCCCTGACCCTTCTGGGCTGGGTTAGGCATCTTTATTTTATGTCTTAATAAACCTCTGTGCTTTTCCTTTGGTGTACCTACTATGATCATAATTAATTATATTATGATTCTGTTTACCTTCGTCTCTCTTAGCAAGGGCTAGAGGACAGAGGTCATGTCTGTTTCGTTCAATACTCTATGCTCGGGACCTAGCCATAGCACCTGGAATACAAAAGACAGCCAAATATTTGATGGGTGAATACATCGAATTTGTGTTCTAAACAAATTAAAGAAAATTATGAAGATGGAACCCGTTCAAGGAATTTTGTTCTGTTGCTATTTTACCAAGAACGGAACCCCTGCAAAGGCTCTACCTTGCTCTCACTGGTAAATCAAATCAGTATATATTTACTGATCACAAACGGAGTTCCCAGAGCTACTCAAGGCACAGTGAAGGTCACCAATGAAGACAACGAACTCTCAGCACAAGCTTTTACAATCCTGTCCAGTAGGGTCACTAAAATGAGACCCAGTTCAGCCCACGCTTCTTCAATGCCAGCTGCACTTACTGAAAGTGCAGACCGGCCCCGCCCTCACCTGATTTAGGGAGGATTCCAGGCCAGTAAGAAGCTCAGCACTGAGCGCTCTAGCCGGAGAAGCACAGAAAGCAGGGCTCTGGTTATAATCAGCGCTGTCCTGTGCCTTTCTCGGAATGGCATCCTTTCAAGGTACTTTTCCTTCATTAATATCCATCTGCCTAAAGCAAACTCAGATCATTCCTGGATACCTTCCTCACTTGAATGAGCTGTCAATCTAAGTGGCTGCAGTATCCCACCAGAAAGGGTCATATTCACTTATGCTGGAGACATGTAACATACCAGGCAGGTTTCACATGTCTAAATGGCTATTATATAATAAAATATCTTCACTAAACAAAGAAATATTCCAGATAAGTGGCAGCAAACTCTGTGCTGCTGGAAAAACTTTCCTAACAGAGCAACAACAGAACATTCTGTCCTCAACCAAAATGGAATTCTATTCTGCTGTGGATAAGTGAGATTTGGGGCTTCTTTGCTTGGGTTTGTTGGATGTTTGTTTGTTTTGGGGGGTTTTGTTTTGCTTTGTTTTGTTTGTGTTGGTGGTCACGTTGACACGAAAGCATCAATTTCTTTTAATACATTAGGTCAGGACGAGCAAACGCAAGGCAACAGTAACTCCACTAAGCCACGGCAGGCATCACTGATGATGGCGCTTCGCCCACACGCAGACGCTGTACTCCAGGCAGCCACCATCAATCAATCAAAATCAGTGATGAACAAGATGAAGCTCATCTATGAATCCTTTACCAGACTCACACTGATAGGAAATCTGTTACTTCAACAGAAATACAGGGCTGTTGCTTCTCAATGAGAATACCCTACATCCTGATCTGGTAAAGGTCTCACAGGGTTTCCTCCCCAGCAGACTGTACATCTTCTCCCATTCCATTTTAGTGTTCTCTGAAATTTTCTCTCTGGGTTGATAATAAAAGGATAAGGGTTGAATTAAAAATGGGAATGTGAGAAGAAATGTTCTCAACAAAAATGTTCTGGTAGCCCTCATTCCCATCCTGAGAGCTACTGTTTGATCCTTAAAATCTCTAGGATGGTTTTTGTTAAAAGATTCTTATCATCCTATCAAAACCTTTAAAATCGGGCTTCCCTGGTGGCGCAGTGGTTGAGAATCTGCCTGCCAATGCAGGGGACACGGGTTCGAGCCCTGGTCCAGGAGGATCCCACATGCCGCGGAGCAACTGGGCCCGTGAGCCACAACTACTGAGCCTGCGCGTCTGGAGCCCGTGCTCCACAACAAGAGAGGCCGCGACAGTGAGAGGCCCACGCACCGCGATGAAGAGTGGCCCCCGCTCGCCACAACTAGAGAAAGCCCTCGCATAGAAAACGAAGACCCAACACAGCCAAAAATAAATAAAATTAAAAAAATAATAAATAAGAAGACCCCAAGATCACTATTAAAAAAAAAAAAAAAAAAAACCTTTAAAATCAACCTGGACATATGACAGAAAGGACTGGGGTGAAGAGATAAACGAAGGGTTTTCTTACCCTTAATACCACACAACACAGAGCCTGCTAGGTTTAAATACAGCTCCCCACAGACACTTTCAGTTCAGGGCACCCAGCAAATCCCAAAGAAGAAAGGTGGAGCTGGGGGCCGGGGAAGGGAGAGGCATGGAGGGAATACAGAACCAAGTGCCCTGGAGACTCTGTTGCATAGGTTAAGGCTCCCATTTGCTTAGTCCTTCCTCTCAGTGATCCCATACGTGCTAGAGGGAAGAGAAACAGGAGCATACAAATATAGAAAAACAGTATGTTTATAAAGTTCTGGAAATTTTAATATCATTAGACCAAGTTTTTGCTTAAAAATGAGAATTTAAAGTACTTATCATATGAATCTACTTCAAAGAAGCTGGAGGAAAAGGGTCTTGTTCCCATGGTAACCTTCTGCATACCTGATTCTTTTGTTTCAGCACTACGCATGCACTCATCCACATTTCAATTTCTCCCAGAAATGAAGATAACACTCTAATGAATGAATGGCAGGAAGCATGTGCCAGCACTCTTATCAAAATGTCCTGAGAAGAGAAGAAAGCTTGTGTATGCATGGGCCTGGGATGCTCTGAGTTATTACGGACAGTTTTGCAGTTTTTAATTATGTTTTTTTTAAATTTGAGCACAACTATACATTTCCATCTAAAAGAAAATCACACCCCCACCCCCGATTTTATATATGACTGTGAAGACCGAGACCGAGTATGCCTGGTTCATCACTGGATTTCCAGGACCTAATAAAGAATGAGGACTCTATAAACGTGTTGACTGAATCAACACCAGGTACCTATTATTCCTCCTTGCCCCACTGTTAGAGTACTGTCTTCCAAGGAGAGGAACAATGATAATATAAAACATGGATCTGCCAGGCATGAGTTAATAACTTCAGGCATCAGTTACATTATCAGGGTCCTCACAAGGTGGGTGAGCTGGGGTGAGGCCGTGCCAAATGGCCCTGCTGCTTGGCAAGTATGGCAGGTGGGTGTTTATGCTCCTGACACAGCATCCAAGACACAGGGCTGCAACCTCAAGAATAGTTTTGCTAATCCACTGCCTGGCCAAAATTCTTTGAAAACTCCAAACCTAGAAAAGATTTATGGCTTTCTGAGGAAGTGTTTCCTTTTATTAGATGACAGTTACATAACCAATTCTGTGACCCTTTCCTCTCTGCTGCCTGGAAGGGTGTTGCTGTGTTTAACCCTCACTCATAGTAGCTCTAGCAGGAGAGCTGGCTGGCAACGCTGACTCCCTTCGTCCTTGCCTTGTCTCCTATTTCCCACTCAAACAGATGCACTGTGCACGTGTCATTTACTGCAAGCAGACTTGAGCCTTTGGTGGATGCAGTTGGAGGATAAATGATCAATTACAAACAAACAAACAAACAAACCCAGAAAACGTGGATTCTTGGTTGCTGCTTAGAAACAGCACTGAGAATGAATTTATAGAACGTTGGAACAAAGTCAACTAAAACAATGACATCTTTTCACGCTGAAGCCCCCTTTCCTATTATGAATTGGTCATTCTGGAATCAAATCAGCACAGAGAAGAACATGTTTTTGCTTTCAGGCACTATTTCCAGATCCTTTTTAGGTGGCACCCTTGGTATTTCAAGTCAGAATGCAATCCACAAGGAAGAGTAACATTTAAAATAAGCCCCAAATCTTTGCATCTTGGTTTTTCTTTATTAAGTATGCCCCCAGAAGTTGTCTTCCTAAAAGGAGGAAATGCTTTTCTACGGCTCCCATCAGCTTCATCAAGAAGAAAAAGGAGGGCTTCCCTGGTGGCGCAGTGGTTGAGAGTCCGCCTGCCGATGCAGGGAACACAGGGTCGTGCCCCGGTCCAGGAGGATCCCACATGCCGCGGAGGGGCTGGGCCCGTGAGCCATGGCCGCTGAGCCTGCGCATCTGGAGCCTGTGCTCCGCAACGGGAGAGGCCACATCAGTGAGAGGCCCGCGTACCGCAAAAAAAAAAAAAAAAGAAGAAGAAAAAGGAACCAGGACACAGAATTTTTGAAAAACTCTAGAGGCTGGTTTCCTAAGCCATAATCTCCTAAGAAAAAGGATGTTTGTCTGCACGGGGGAAAAAGAATTCCACGTCTTCACTGACATGTTTCAAACCTGCTCCAGTTTATCAGCAGCTGGCTCCAGTCTACCCCTCTTCACACAACCCTCTCCTTCACCTTTCATCAAGGATTTTAAAAATACTTTCTTTTTAGATGGTTATTAGCACAGGTTGGCAAAGTAGCCAAAGAATAGGATCTATGGGGTAAACAAGTTCTTATCCTGGTCTTAAGTGGATTTGGGATAATAATAAATTTGTTTCTTCATTTATGAAAATGAAAGGAACTGAGCAGAGAAGACGGGGTCAGCGATCAGTGCTGCCACATGCACTAATCAGCTCAAGAAAGAGCACTGGCAACACGGGGAAGCCGGGAAGAGGGGAACAGATCCTACAGGCCAGTGGTAAGGGAGCATGAAGGCATGAAAAGGGAGAACTGCAATTATTAAACCTCCAAATCACCTCCTCAATATCAAAGACCAGGCTTTCCACTTTCTTTCTCTCAACTTTTATGCTTTCCTCCAACATCAGCTATATGTGACCTCTTATCTCATGAGTAAACTCTATTAGATAACAATACCTGTAAGTAAACACACTTCCAGCTAAAGTCCATTTTGCACTGTACCTACTACAGCAAGGCTATCGTGTACCATTACATCACACTGCTGGAAGATGTATACAGGATATTGGTTAAGAGTGCAGGCTCTGGAGCCAGATGGCTTGGGTTCAAATCCCGACCCCCTCTTCTGCTAGCCATGTACCCTTAGGCCACTTAACGTTTCCATGCCCTGTTTCCTCATTTATAAAGTGGGAACAATAATGGTATGACTTCATGTGGTTCTCATGATGACTAAATGAATTTAAAAATGTTAAGTAGTTAGACCATGGTCTGGCACCTGGTACATGCTCATCAACATTAATTATTACTTAAGGTACAAAAAAATGCCTTTCCCTCCTGTGTGAATTTATACAATCCACATGTCTTTTAAGTAAAGCCAGTTGGATTCCTTTTTTCTTCTTTTTTAAATTTAATTTTACTTATTTTTTTTATACAGCAGGTTCTTAAGGTCAGTTGGCTTTCTTGCTTTTTCAGTCCACTCTGTTCACGGACAGCAAGTCTAGCTCCTATGTCTCCATCAGTTAAGTCTGGGTGGGCAGGTGTAATATCATCCCGCCATACACCGAATCGTTCAAAGTCACAGGTATGCACTTCCTCATCAACTTCTTAAGAACTGTAATAGGTACTTATCAATGACAAAATTAGAGGACGATTAGCTCAGTCCTTTATAGGGTCTATGTGTTGGTACCTCCTTGGTGAGTGGGAAAGCAAGAGACCAAAGCAAACTGACAATATGCTGTCGAGAAGTGGTGGAACGTATATAAACACTGTTCTTAGCCTTGGCCTCCTACTCATCGTGAGGAAGAAGTCATGTCAATTAAGAGGCTTTAAGCCAGGCAAGGCCCAGACACACTTGGCAAAAACACAAAGGGCACCATGTTTATTTTTAGAGTCTCCTTTGGTAGGCTAAGTAATGGCCTCCAAAAATGTCCAGGTCCTGTGAATATGTTACCTTCTGTGGTCAAAGGGACCCTGCAGATGTGATGAAGGATCTTGAGATTGGGAAGGCATCCTGGATGATCCAGGTGGGTTCAATGTAATCACAGGTGTCAGAGGCAGGAAGGCCAGAATCAGAGAGAAGATTTAAGGACAGAAGCAGAAGTCAGAGAGGAAAGAAGGCATGATGCGGTTGGCCTTGGAGATGCAAGAAATGGTCAAAAGCCAAGGGATGCAGGTGACGTCTGGAAGCTAGAAAAGGCTCAGTAACAAATCTTCCCCTAGAGCCTGCAGGAGGAACCAGCCCTGACGACACCTTGACGTTAGCCCAGTGAAACTGACTTCAGACTGCTGACCTTCAGAATTACAAGAGAAAAAATTTGTATTATTTTAAATCACTTAGTCTGGAGTAGTTTGTGACAGCAACAATAGGAAACTAATACATCCCCTTAATCTGTTTTAAACCTCTCCCTCTTCTAACCTCCTGCTCCCTCTCCAGTATCCAACATCCACTGTCTGTGTGCAGGTGTCCTGATTCTTATGGGCCCAACTTTAGAGCTTCATCAAGTCTAGAAGGCTGGAGGTTCCAGACCCAGCTCTCTCCCTTAACTCATTTATTCAGTGACTATTTACAGAACACCTACTATGTACCAGGCTCTATTCTAGGCACAGAGAACACACAGCCCGAGGCAATTACAACAAAAATCCCTGCCTTCGTAGCACTTATAATCTAGTTCCTAGGGAGGTGAACCCCTCCTTGTTCAGCTCCCTTGGGGCCCTGCTGGAAGCTAGCACAAATAGCTATTAACACCACTGACGAAAAACAGAACAAAACACTTTCCCTTTTAAGTCCTCCAAAAGACACTCTAAAAAGGCAAGAGATTTTCACATTAGGTGACCAGCAGGAAGGAGAAGAGGTGGGTGGGGGCAGGAGTGGTACATACGAAGGAAGATGCGGGGGGGAGGGAGACCAAGAGGGAGGGGATATGGGGACAAATGTATACATATAGCTGATTTGCTTTGTTACACAGCAGAAACTAACACACCACTGTAAAGCAATTATAATCCAATAAAGATGTTAAAAAAAGAAAGAAAGAAAGAAAGAAAGAAAGATAGGAACTAGGTTATGCCCAGGGAATGTGGTGATGGACTTGTTCATGCTAGACTTTCAAAGGGGTCCATGACACAAAGAAGTTTAAGAACCACTGGCTTTGAATCAAAATAGTTTAAATAAAGCTGAATTTCTAATTATTTGAGAATTTAATTATATCTTATTAAATTAAAAAAAGTCTTCTAACCATAAGTTTGTTTTCTATGCCTGTGAGTCTGTTTCTGTTTTATAAATAAGTTGATTTGTGTTATTTTTTAAGATTGTTTAGAAAACAAACTTACAGTTACCAAAGGGGAAAGGAGAGGGGGAGGGATAAAGTATGAGTATGGGATTAACAGATACATACCACTATATAGAAAATAAACAACAAGGGTTTACTGTACAGCACAGGAAACTATATTCAATATCTTGCCATAACCTATAATGGAAAAGAATCTGAAGGTGTACATCTGGAAAAAAAAAGAAGTCCAATTATAGAGTTCAATGTCCATCTCATCTATTTTACATCCTACCACAGTCATTTCTCCTTCCCTTCATTATCATGAAGGTCACTTCCTTACGAAGAGGTCTGATTCATTCCAACCCTGTGCAATATGACTTTTGCCCACTTCATCCCATAGACATTACTTCCTCAAAAATCTCAAAGTTTGAAATCCATTATTAGTTACAGCTTGCTTTTTTTAAAAAATTAATTTATTAATTTATTTATTTTTGGCTGCGTTGGGTCTTCGCTGCTATGCTAGGGCTTCTCATTGCAGTGGCTGCTCTTGTTGCGGAGCACGGGCTCTAGGTTTGCGGGCTTCAGTAGCTGTGGCTCGTGGGCTCTAGAGCGCAGGCACAGTAGTTGTGGCACACGGGCTTAGCTGCTCCGTGGCATGTGGGATCTTCCCAGACTGGGGCTCGAACCCGTGTCTCCTGCATTAGCAGGCAGATTCTCAACCACTGCGCCACCAGGAAAGCCCACAGCTTGCTTTTTAACTTAAATAGATAACTGTAAATGTTTTAGAAGAAAACAATTTTTACTGAAACTATAATAAATAATTCAAAAATTTGCATTTCAGTTTAATACACATTTTAATGATAATCTTAATATAGTAAAATTGTATATACTTTGAATATAATGACATTTTACTTTATAATTGTTTAGATTAGCACTATCAGATAGAAATATGAATCACATATGTGAGCCACATAAGTAATTTAAAATTTTCTAGTAGTAACATTAAAAAAGTTAAAAACAAAAACAAAAACCAGGTGAAGTTAAGTCTAATAATTTATTTACCAATACAGTAAAAACATTATCTTTTCAAAATATGATCAATATAAAAATTATTAATGAGATATTTTACATTTTTTTCATAGTAAATCTTGGAGTCAGTGTATATTTTACACTTATAGCCCATCTCAATTTGGACAAACCACATTTCAAGTGCTCAATAGCCACATAAGGCTAGTGGCTGCCACATAAGACAGCACATCATTAGATCACTGAAATCAAAAGAAAAATAAAATATGTGAAAATCTTTGTTATAACAACTTAATTTATGTTTTTGCTGAAATGAAGGCAAGGAAATAAAATGTTGTGAAATAAAAACTGAGAAATTACTGGAGGATGAATTATAAATGTAGCCAGGACCTAGACTGGGAGAAACTCGGACTGCCATGTTCAGGTAGTTTCAATTCCTTCCTTAAGTAACAGGGAACCCCAGAAGTTTCTTCCATTTTAGGAAAGTAACCTAGAGGTAGCAGGGTGAAGAACAGGATGTAGGGCTGAAGGTTGAACTGAAGTGCAAAGAAGAAGGCAAAGGAGGCCAACCACAAGTCTACACACGTGATCCACTTAAGAGAAGAGGAGTCTGGTAGTTCCTCAAAATATTAAACACAGAGTTACCATATGACCCAGCAATCCCACTCCTAGGTGTATACCCAAGAGAGATGAAAAAGTACGTTCACACAAAAACCTGTATACAAATGTTCGTAGCAGCATAAAATATAACAGCAGAAAGGAGAAATAGCCCAATGTCCATCAACTAATGAATGGATACATAACATGTGGTATATCCATACAATGCAATATTACTCAGCAATAAAAAGAAAGACTTGTGCGTGTTACAACATGGATGAACCTTAAAAATTTTATGCTAGGTGAAAAAAGCTAGTCATAAAGATCGCATATTAGGGCTTCCCTGGTGGCGCAGTGGTTGAGAGTCCGCCTGCCGATGCAGGGGATGCGGGTTCATGCCCCGGTCTGGGAAGATCCCACATGCCGCGGAGCGGCTGGGCCCGTGAGCCATGGCCGCTGAGCCTGCGCTCCGCAACGGGAGAGGCCACAAGCAGTGAGAGGCCCATGTACCACAAAAAAAAAAAAAAAAAAAAAGATCGCATATTATATGATTCCATTAATATGCCATGTCCAGAATAGCTAAAGCCATAGAAACAGAAAGTGGATGGTGGTTGCCTAGAGCTGGAGAAGTTTGGGGGAAAATGGGGAGTGAGCACTAATGGGTGCAGTGTCTCTTTTTGAGGTGATGAAAACGTAAAGTTGATTGTGGTGATGTCTGTTCAATCTACGAATATACTAAAACCCACCAAATTATACAACTGAAATGGGTCATTTGTATGGCATGTGAATCATTCTCTCAATAAAGCTCTTTTAATAAAAAGGGCAGCAGCTGGAAAATGGACAGAGGGGAACAAGTTGATAGCCGTGCATTCTGCTCATGTACAGAGCTCTCCTCTCTTTTCCTACGTTCCCAGGGAGCAGAGTCTGTGTGTGCTTCATCTCTTTTCAAGTGACTCTTATGAAAAGTCCCAAGGTTTAAATAAACAAGAGCTCTTCTGGTTCAGGCCAGGTCAGGAGGCCCAGAGTCCAGTTGTTTGGACCAACACCCAACTTGGCTGACCCTAAAGTGCCTTCAGGGAATTCCAGGCCCCCAGGAACGCAATCTGAAACCACTCAGTGGATCCAAACGGCTGAGAGATGTGGGAATGTGAAGCATCTTTGTAGGGTCAGTGGGGCAGCGGTGGGGAGGAATCCAGGCAGAACCTCCCAGTCACACCAGGGAATGGCAGACAGTGTGTCCACACCAAAGCAGCCCTGCCCCACTGCTCATGCCTTCAATCCAAGTGACAACTGTCAGCCTTCTCTGCCCCCTCACCATACAGACTCCCTTGTAAGGGTGAGTAATGGGTTCATTTATAGAAAGCTAAGAACGGTTTTCTTTTTTACATCCTCCCATAAGGCTTTCAAAGAGCATCAATGACACAACTGAGTCCAGAAGAGTCAAAATGACCCAAAACTCTTACCTTGTATTTGACCACAATCAAGATGTTGGCAGGCTTTAACTTTCTTTAATAATGGTGAATTTAGGATTGCAAAATACATTATCTATTCCCTTAAAGAAATTTCTATAGCATGTGTACTTTTTATTTTTTTATTATTTTTTGCAGTATGAGGGCCTCTCACTGTTGTGGCCTCTCCCGTTGCGGAGCACAGGCTCCAGATGCGCAGGCTCAGCAGCCATGGCTCACGGGCCCAGCCGCTCCGCGGCATGTGGGATCTTCCCGGACCGGGGCACGAACCCATGTCCCCGGCGTTGGCAGGCGGACTCTCAACCACTGCGCCACCAGGGAAGCCCGCATGTGTACTTCTTAAGTCTACACTGCCTGCTGGCAGTCAGTAACCTATAAACCATGAGCAGTCACATTTCACCAATGTTTGTGTTCTGTTTTATACCCGTACCCCTTCCTTCTCTTATTTCTCTACCAAAACCCTGGTCCCCAAACACACATCTTTTGCAATGGTGTTTTGCCCTCCGTGGTATTCTCCATTTTTTTTTTCATTGTTTCAATCCACTTTTAAAGAACTTTTACCAAAACCCCTTCTGAGAACTCTGGTCCCCTCACCCACTGCCTCTGAACCATCAGTGAGACCCGCTGTCCAAACCCAATCTCTAACTGTTGGCTTCTAACCACACAGTTGCCTCTAAGAAAAGCCCATGATGCACTCCTCCTCTTGGTTCCTTCCTAACCAGCTCTCTGAGCCACTTTATAAAGCCAGCCTACTGCCTGCACCCACCTACATCCTGCAGAAGGACGATGTCATTGCAGAACCTTCTTTTATTGCTTGTTAAGAATGCTGACACAGGCTTCCCTGGTGGTGCAGTGGTTGAGAGTCCGCCTGCCGATGCGGGGGACACGGGTTCGTGCCCCGGTCCGGAAAGATCCCATATGCTGCAGAGCGGCTGGGCCCATGAGCCATGGCCGCTGAGCCTGCGCGTCTGGAGCCTGTGCTCCGCAAAGGGAGAGGCTCGCGTACCGCAAAAAAAAAAAAAAAAAAAAAAATGAATGCTGACACTAGATCACCACAACTGTCATTCACCAGGATACACAGTGGCTGGACTGCAGAGAGGTGACCACTTACAGTTTGCCGGGAGTTTGTCATTCTCTAGTTTCCCCTCTTTTTTTTTTTAATTGACATCTTCACAGTTGTGGAAACGACTATCAAAAGCTAATCTAGACTTTCACCAAGATACATATATATACACTTGCTTTTGGTCACTTCACCAAGAGTAGCTCCCAACCGTCCTCACTTACTTTCTGCCCCAGAAGCAAGGCAGGCTACCAGCTAGCTGCAGGAACTTGAGAAAGACGAAAGAAACTGCCTACTTGTGGTTTACTCAAGGGAGAGCTGCACTGTGATCACTTCATAAGGTGATGGTCTCTAGTTTAAAAGGAATGTGAGCGGCTTCACCTGTAGGAGGGAAGGGACATGCTAGTGGAGAGCTCGACTGCAGGATCCACGTCCTGCTGAGGCATGTGACTGCTCAAGTCATCAGCAGCTTCTCTAGTTCTCTCTAGAAATTGAAAATGCCTGGGCACCTGTGTTAACAAGGCCGGCGTAAGTTTCACCTACAGAACTGTTATCTGTTATGACACCTGACAGCTTAACTAGACGTTGTATAGTGCTTTACGGTTTCCAAGTGGTTTTATGCACCTTTCTATTAAACAGTAGTACCTTTTCCAAGGGCTGTCCTTCGCTTTTAGCTATGTAAAATAAATCCCCGTTGGCTCCTTTCTGAAACAAAACATACAGCATAAATACTTTCCTTTGGTGGGGTGGGCAAACTGAAAAATCCTAATTCAGCGATAGCAAATTACTCCACGAGAAGGCGTTTCTGAAACAAAAGATCATTTGTAGGTTTTATTATTCTTATGAATCAGTGATACACTAAATAAATCGGAGGCAGTCAGCTTTATAAAAAAGTATGCAGAATGTATCTCTAGGAATTTTAAAAGAATTCAAGACCTTTGAAAAATACAATTTTATTAAGGTTTGCTTTTCTTTTATAAATCTTCAGGTGTCCGTATATTAATTCCTTATACTTTTTTGTTTTTTAAGTTTGGCTTGAAGATAAACAAGAGAAAAAGAAGGGGGAAGGATTTCATTTCCTTGGAAAGTTGATGAACAGAGGGCATTCGAGGTAAGAAGGGTCACCACCATGACTGCTCTCTTTCTCCAACAGTCTAAATGGCCTATGATAAGCAGCTTTCACATTCTCAGCTCCATGTGCAGGCCGCAGGCCAAGTCAGACTTGAACTGTTTGATTGAAGTGCAGCTGCAGGTGTGGGGACAGAGGTCAAAAATCTAACCATGACCTTTTATAGAGGCCTTTAAAACAAGATGAAAGGGATGCCATCACTGTTTCTTAGACTTTCAAAACCTGGACTTCACCCTCTACTCTATGGCACAGGGTGGTAAATTCAATTTTTTAAAAAATAAACTCTTGAAGCATTACAAGTAGGAGACCCTTCACTGGTAAAATGCCAATCTGCATGCCCAGGGCACTTCTACTACATCTAGGACCTCCAGAGACTCAGCATAACAATAGTCTCCATCATCAGCTTTCTTTGCTGTGCTTATACAAGGTATGTTTCTCTCATGAGCTATTTCCTAACTTTAAGCATTTCTCAGTTTTCAGTAGTTGCCTTACCTCCTTGCCAGACTAATACCTAGAAGCCAACTCAAGTTTCTTAATTTTTTTAACCAGGAAAAAAAAAAAGTGTGTATATGTATACAAGTTTCCCTGTTGTTTTTTTTTTAAAAAGGGGGCACTGTTTTTACTCCCATGTTAATACTGTAAAAAAGGCAAATTGACCCGATCCTTTAGTTGCTCTAATGTCAAAAATTTGACAAAGGAGTATTATTTAACTGAGTACCCATCTAATTTTAACAGAGGGAAAAAATAAAAAGAAATAAGCATGTGTTATTGAAAATTATACAACTGTATTTTCTTAATGCCTCAAATTACATAATATTTTAGACAAAGGTATATTTGAAAGTCCCTATGCTTAATTTCCCTAAATTCTGGTGAAAGCATTCACCCTAATATTCAATACATTAATATATATTCCCCTTTCCTCCCCCTCCAATACTGCTAAGTTGATAGAGAGGGGCTCTGAGGGACTTCAAGAGTGTGACCTTGTGCACAGGCATGAGACCCACTGATTTTATCAGGCTAATTCAGAACAAATGATCAAACCAACAAAGTGCCCCCCAGAGGTCTCAGATGGGGGGCTGATGGGATGAAACTGCCCTACATATGTATGTTTTTAAAAATCTCATGTCACAACTACTGAAGCCCACGCACCTAGAGCCCGTGCTCCACAGCAAGAGAAGCCACCGCAATGAGAAGCCCACTCACCGCACCAAAGAGTAGCCCCCGCTCGCCGCAACTAGAGAAAGCCCACGTGCAGCAACGAAGACCCAACGCAGCCCAAGATAAATAAATAAAATAAAATTTAAAAAAAATCTGAATTATCTCCCAACACTTAAAAATCAAGAGACTGCACCCACACACCCAGATTTCCCACTTTTCTTGAAATATCAGATCTCAACACTGAGCTCACATCCCCACAACAGCCACAGTGGCTGCGACTTCACTCGCACCCCCGTGTACAGGGACCCCCATCACTCAGGACCATCTCACACCCATCCTGCTTTACTCAGCTCCGTGACCTGGCTGCCAACACAGGTATTTGAATTTGTCCCCCTCTACAGAGGGCTCCAGAGTCAGATTTAGCTCTGAGTTCTGGCTCATCCCTTAGTATCTGAGTACTGATTACTTGGGTGCAATTTACTCAACCTCTGTGCTTCTCATCCACTAAAAAAGATTTATCTCCTGCATAGATCATGGCAAGGATTAAATAACACAAAGTACAGAAAGGACTTAGCACAGTACCTGGCACATGGGGCTGAATAAATGGTGACAGACATTGCCATTATTATCATCAAATGACAAAGCATCCAAGGGATACCTGAGAAGATGCTAATTTCCATCCAAGTCAAAAGGTTTCTGAAATCACTTTTCCACCCCCTTAAATGTATGCATTATTTAGAAGCAACCTAAGTTATTAAGGACTCATTAAACTTTTGCTTCCATGTATCAGAATCTTGCAAGCCCAGACTCCACATATGTGGAAAAAACAAAAACCTACGTAACCTCTGGTTTTCATTTAATTCCTAAGAAGAGCAACATATTGTTCATCAGAAATACTTTTATGCACGAATCAATCCCTACCCCTGAGACATATTAATACAAAAACAAAGAATATAAGCTTTTATCAGCCTGCAAAATGTTATTTAAACTGTGAGGACGAATTAATTGCTGCAATTAGTATCCAATTTTAACAAATGTAGAGCGGTAACATGTTTGTCTTTCATTATAAAGGCTTTGGAGTTTGCAAATTGCAATAACTGATATCTCTGTAAGAACTGTACTTAATTGGAAACTTTCACAGTTCAATTACAGAAGGAATAAAGGAAGAAAAATTATACCCAGCCATCACTTCATAATGTTAATGCAATCTCTGTGAGTCGAAATCAGTAGAAAAGTTTTTTCAATTTATATTTGTAATCTGAGCCAGAAGAAACTAGATGGGAAATTAAGTCCAATTATTTATAGCATTCTGGCAAAAGTCCATAATGAATTTTTAGACAGGCTGGGGGAAGAAGGGAAAAGAATCCATGGAAACCTTACTAATAAATTCTCTTGCAATGGCATATTTAGATATTAATAGCACCTGGCTGAACATACCATATTCTGATGATAAGTAAAATGTGTTATAAAGCCTTAAGTTTTTCTCAAATGTTGATGTTGGCTACTGCATTTTGAAAATTGGTATAAACAAGGGCAAAATTATGATCCTTATAAGCATTCTACTTCAAAGTCAACAACAGTAAAGCACAGCCCATCCCTTACACAACAATGTGAAGTTATAAAAGCAGGCACCTTACTTATGCAATAGATATTTTTATAAAGCTAATATTTTTTGCAAATCAAATCACTACAAATAACCAGGAAAACCCTTGGATGGCTCATTTTGTAAAAAGAAATGGGTGTGGAAATGCTCCCCCTTAGAATGTATCTGTGCTCTGTGTGAATCTTAAGCCAACCTGTTTTTAAATACAACCTGTACTTCCTGCATTCAGAAAACAAGTGAAAGCCAGGAAGAAACATCCGTGTCCGCTGCCACAGTGAACCTTCAACAGCAGCATTATTGCCACGTAGAGTACAGCTCCCTCCCCTTCTTTTCTCCATTGGGAAGTGATGCCAATTACTCTGATAATCCTCCGTTAGGCACAAAAGCCACAGCGAGACATGGGGGTTCTGAAGGTACATCCTTGATTACTCGGTGAAGTGCAACTTCATCTACTGCTTCCTGTGCAGAACTTTGCATCTCACAGACATAGTACAAAATACGGATCCTCAAAAGGATTCCACAAGAGGTTCATGTCATTCTTAAGATGTTGATTATTTTCCTTTATAAAGATAGAAAGGGGAAAAAAACAAAACCAAGATGCACACCATTCTCCTGGGTTTCCTTCTGCCCGCACTGGCTGTTCCATCTCAGTCTCCTTTGCCAGCTTCTCCCCCATCTCCCCAATCTCTTAGAGCTGGAAGGTCCCAGGGCTTGGTGCTTGGCGCTCTCTCCTCCATCTCCATTCTTTCTCCAGTAACCTCATCCAGCACCATCCCTTGAAATTCCATCTATATGCCAACCACTCCCACATATGTCTTCACCCTTCAAACTGCCCCAATCCAAACTTACATATCGAACTGCCTATTCAACAGTGCCTCTGACGGCTCACAGCCATCTCCAAAGGTACAGGGCATGTGGGACAAAGAACCACTTCAGAACTCAACACTCTGTTAAAGGCAAAACTATGGAGACAGTCAAAAGATCAGTGGTTGCTAGAGGCCTGGGGAGAGGGAAGGATGAACAGACAGGCCACAGAGGATTTTTAGGGCAGCAAAAACCATTCTGCATGTTACTGTAATGGTAGATACAAGTCATTACACATTTGACAAAACCCACAGACTGTACAACACCCAAAGTGAACCCTAACATAAGCTAGGGCTTTGGGTGATAATGATGTCAATGGAGGTTCATAAGTTGTAACAAATGGGCCACTCTGGTGGGGATGTTAATAATGAGGGAGGCTATCCTTGTGGGAAGTTGGGGGGTAGATGAGGAATCTCTGCACTTTCTATTCAATCTTGCTCTAACCCAAAACTGTTCTAAAAAGTAAAGTATATTTTAAAAAAATACAGCTCAACAGTGAATGAACAAAGGGAAGAAGGACACCTAAAAACTTATCACTCCATTTCTGTTCCTCTGTATCACGATGTACTTATAGCATCTCAGCTAGAAAGGTAATGCTTTTCCTAAAAGGTCTCCAGGAGAAAGGAGGGTCCTAGGCATCCTTTAGTAGTGACGACATAAGTCACCAGTATTACTTGCTGACATCAAAGGGAGTCCATAGGCACCCTGACTCTTCTCATGAGGTTAAAATTTAAGACAAACTTCATGAGAACTTTCTTAACAAGACCCTGATCTCTTAGATCCCCTGACCAGTGTGTTTCCTACAAGTCTTTCCTGGCTCCTGGAGAAAAAGCTGACCAGTGGGGAAGACATGGCCTCTCTACTCAAGTACCAGAACCAGACTCTGGACCACCCTTTCACAGAGCAGGAGACAAAATGAGTAAGAGTCACGCAGCTTCGTGCCACATCTGAACACTCAACCTGTCCCTCCCTCTCCTTTTCTTCTTCTCCAAGCAGCTGTCCAAAACTAAGAGAGTCAGTTTTCAACTTCGTTCTTGAAGAAACGAATCATCGCAGCTTGCATTTGCAGAAGTAGCCGCAGATTAAGAATCATCCTCACAGCTGACTGGCATCACCACACAATGTATCCTTCAAACTAGGATACCTCTTGAGTGAGAAAGGAGTAATTAATAATTACACCCGGGGCTTCCCTGGTGGCGCAGTGGTTGGGAGTCCACCTGCTGATGCAGGGGACGTGGGTTCGTGCCCCGGTCCGGGAAGATCCCACATGCCATGGAGCGGCTGGGCCCGTGAGCCATGGCCGCTAAGCCTGCACGTCCGGAGCCTGTGCTCTGCAACGGGAGAGGCCGCGATAGTGAGAGGCCCGCGTACCGCAAAAAAGGGGAGAAGGAAGGGAAAAGGAGAAAAAAAGAAAAAAGGAAAGGGGAAAGGGAAAGAAGAAAAAAAAAATTACACCCAACAACGGAAATTATCCTGGGCAAACAAGGATGTGCAATTATCCTAATAATTTAAAGAGCACTTACTATATACTAGGAACTATTCTAACTGCTTTTCATGTATTGACTAACTTAATTTCCACAACAACCCAAAGAAGTAGGTATTGCCATCATCTCCAGTTTGCACACATGCATGCTGAGAGACAAAGATGTTAGGAAGTTTGCCCAAGGTCACACAGGGCAGGAGGTAGAGCAGGGATGGGAACCCAGGCAGACTGATGACACCATTAGTCACAATGCTAATGCCGTCAGTAACACTACGCTTTGCAACATTCTAGAAGTCTCAATCTTTACAGTGTTTTAGAATAAACCATTAAAGCTTAATTGTAGTTTTTCACAGTCCTGAGTTATTTCATTCCTGAGAATATCTTTTTCTCTCACATCTAACTGAAATTATTTCTGCTGGACCTCTGGAGAAAAAGAGTAGAAATAAACCCAACTAGAGCTAGCAAGGAGCTGGCCACTTGAGTTTTGAATGTGTTGCCTGTTCTCATTATTCATGATAGTTGTGTTCTATAAAGTTACTCTGATCACTGAACTAGCAAACACCGAACCATTACTCCTACGTGGAAAGACAGAGTTAGGTTCCTATAAGCCTCTGGTCACAGCATTTTCATCAATTAATCAACACAAAACCTTGTTTTATATGTGTTTCTGTTTGAAGATATTTTATTTAATATTGTTATTGATTCCTAAGCATTGAACTCATGCCAATAGCACTATAAGTCATGCCTGAACAATGCTTATCTAATACACACATTTTCTCCATAAAACACATTGCAGCCTTCTTACACTTGGGCACTCTAGACAGCACTTCAACACTATACTTGGGGGCCATGTTAAACAGCAAAATCACCAACAAATGACCTCCACAAAAATGCAAAAAATGTGGCATTAAATAGACTGTGTGTCTGAATGACTACAAAAGCACAGCAAGTATTGATTTGGGGTTACAGATAAATTTTAGTGGGAGGCAAATGAGCAAATATGGAAAACCCAAATAATGAGTATCAACTATACATGTCACTCACTCATAAAGGTATCAAGCTCGTGATGCAGAAGGAGCATAGAGATTTCACTTCTGGCAGGAAAATCTGAGTGCAAGTCCCCAGTCAGACACCCACTGGTTGGGTGACTATGGGTAACTTACTTTACCTCCCTCTGGCCTTCTTTTTTTCACCTATAAACTAGTAATGCCCCAAACCTTCTCTTCCTTGGGTCAAATAAGAGCAATTTCAGTAACTTTCGATCTTGAGTTTTATTTTCCATTTCTCATCATTTTTCACTACATAGTCTTTCCAGAGCTAAGTTCCCATATTTGTCATACGCTATGGAGTCAGGCTAAAAAGAGCAACCTGGTCCTGATCTAACTGTAGCAAATGAAGTGGGATCTGTAGGCGCAGGCTCTTCTCAAAAGCTTTCATTTAAACTTCAATGAGAGAAAAAAAGACGCAGAATAGTGTATATCATCAGTATGCTACTTCTTAAGAAATGGGGGACAATAAGAACTCATTTGTATTATATTTGCCTGAATTTGCATAAAGAAATTCTAGAAGCAGAAACAAGACATCTAATACATTAATAGGAGGTGAAAGGTAACAGGGTCGATGGGGAGAGGGAGGCAAGCAGGTGTCTCCAAATACAAGTATAGGGACTTCCCCGGTGGTCCAGTGGTAAAGAATCCACCTTCCAATGCAGGGGACACGGGTTCGACCCCTGGTCAGGGAACTAAGATCCCACATGCCATGGGGCAACTGAGCCCGGGCACCTCAACTAGAGAGCCTGTGTGCCGCAAACTACAGAGCCCATGCCCCCTGGAGCCTGTGCGCCATAACTAGAGAGAAGCCCGAGCACCACAATGAAGAGCCCGCACGCTGCAACAAAAGATCCCGCACGCCTCAATGAAGATCCCGTGTGCCCCAGCTAAGACCCGACACAGCCATAAATAAATAAATAAATAAATAATAATCTTTAAAAAAAACAAATACAGGTATATATCATTTGATATGGTTGTACTTTTAAGCCATGTAAATATATAACTTATTAAAACCACAATGAAATATCCAATGAACCAAGGGTCAGAAGTCCTAGGTTCTAGCCTTAGCTCTGATTCTAATTAGCTGTGAGGCCTGGGTACTGTCTGTAAGTCCCAGAATGGGATAGATGGCCTCTGAGCTCCCTCTCTATCCCAAAATTCCATGGAAATAGTTTGTTAGTCACAAGACAAAATAAAAGAGTAAACCGAGCTCAGCTGTACCACAGTGGTTACTATGAGAAATAAATTAACAGCAGGTGAGCTATCTCTTAGCCAAGCTAACATGATTGACAGGTTTTACACTTTCTGTCTCATTTCAAATAAGTTACCTGAATTTTTATAAATAAGACAGTAATCATGAGAAATTTTAACAAAACCAAATGTTATGTAAGGACATGATGAAAAAGGGGTGCTTAGTAAACCTGAAGCATAAATAAGATGACTTTCCCTTAAGCTAGATTAACTGAAGGCATCCAAATCTCCCAGATTTATAAATAACTCAGAGGCAAGGAAATCAAAGAATTATGCACTCAAACTAGAAGTACGTTTAGTATTTTGAACCGAGACATAACCCCAGGCTCCATTATTCTTCAAAAGAAAATCTTTGTATTGTCGTTAAATGACCAATTATGTTGCAGAAATGTTAGTTTATTAAGCTCCACTCCATACATCCCAATTGCCCATCTAATGAAGTTACTTGCAAATATAAACTAATTAACAGCAAATGACTAGTGTGCGATTTCTACAAATAGAAACGAGACAGAATTACATTTGAACTAAAACATCTGTTAATAAAGTACAGCTTGGGGACTATAGTTAACAATACTTTATTGTATTTTTGATAGTTGCTAAGAGTGTAGCTCTTACACATTTTCATCACAAGAAAAAAATTTTATTACTGTGCATGGTGATGGATCTTAACTAGACTTACTGTGATGATCATTTCGCAATAGTATATACGAATATCAAATCATTACATTTTGTATCTGAAACTAATGTTATATGTCAATTGTATCTAAATTAAAATAGAAATCTACTAAAGACCATTAATCTTATGAGATTAATCTGATGAGGGAGCATAAGGAAAGACAAGTAATTAAGAGTTAGAGGAAAAACACTGCCCCAGTTCCCCAGATCTGGTCCTGCTTTGAGGGGTACCCTGTTCTCAGGCACCTGTACCATGTGAGTTTACCCCACTAGATCACCAGGACGGGGGTCTTGCCTGTCATCTTCACTGTTGTACTTCCAGTGCCTAGCACACTGCCTGGTACACAGTAGGTCTCCTACAAATTACACTGAAAAACTCACCCTAAAATATTTTATTAAAGAACAAAGATGTAACGCTCAATAAAAAATCTCATATTCAGAATAATGACTGTTTCCCCAAGAAAATAAATTCCACAACTCATGTGGAACCACTCATTTAAAGTGCCTAAATAGAAGAAGCTAGATTGAGGACACCCTGGCTTATTTTGGGGAGTATAGGAAGAGAAAAAATGGATATAATTGTAGTTTAAAAATCATACTTATATATGCAGAGGACATCTCTGGAAGCTACATCACAAACCAGATGTACTGGGGGACTTTTCACTGCATACGCTTTGGCAGAATTTGAATTCTTCACCAGGTTATGTATTATTTGGGACAGTGGTGGGTGGGGTGTCTCACCCACTGTCCCTTGGATTAAAGCGGAGCGGCCTCCTCCACAGGAATCAACAGCGAGCCAGCCCTTGACAAGGACATACAGACCTCACAAGGGAAAAACAGGTATTTCAAATGGACCAAAGAGTCTCTAGATAAGTCAAGCGCTCCCTATGTCAAGCTCTGCCTACCACTCAATTCTAGGCTTGTTAAGAGAAACACAGCCACTAAGATTATCAAAATGCCATTCCCCATTTCCTCCAATATGGTGTTAAATGGTTCCCAGAGGAAGGAGAAGACAGCCCTGCCCATCTGTTTTTCATAGTTTGGATGTTCACCTTCAGAAAACTGTTTTCATACATTATCCTCCTATTAGAGGGTTCTTCACATCTTTAGTTCCTCCAGTCAATCTTTCCAGCATTTAAAAAAAAAAAAAAGACTGGCAACGTGTACAGTTGCATTTTTTCATACCATCCCCAAAAGGCTTTAACCATATCTAGGCTCTGATGGAAGTCAGATTTCTAAGCCTAAGGTGGCATTTGCAAAGTCCACTCTCTGTGAGACCAACTTGCCTGAGTTCATATGCTGTAGAGAGAATATACTGTGTAGAAAAAGCACTGGTCGGAATAAGTAATTCTTCAGTGTGAGCTGGTGATAACAAACTCACAGTCGGCAAGGACCTCAGGGCCCTGGTTTTAGATTCTTTAGTTATCTTTCTGATCACCATTAGCTCGGTGCTCACTTAGCAACTGATATGCAGAGGGGTGAAGTGATCTTCCTAAGGATGAGATTAGGAGGATTCCTTGCTCTGGTCTCGAGAAAGAGAAATGTGATCAATAAAAACTAGTGTTCAAAGTTGGCGATAAGTTCATGCCAAGAAATTCTGCAATAAAACAGTCAAAGGCAAGCCAAAGTTTCTCCAATTTGAACATCTAAGTTTCCAAGTACAGGGTCTTCAGAGAGTCCAGAAGAATACATTTTATTCAACAGTATGCAGGGGAGGAGTGTTTGGAGTCTAAAGAATTATATTTTCCCTCCTCCCTAAACTGGAAAGGAAGCAAAAAGCAGAAAATCACTTAGTATACCTCTCAGAAATATTAATAAAATGATACTCGCATTTTTAAATTTATTAATAAATTGGTAAAATTCTGATATTCTAAATTAATAAAATTACATTCTGATCACAAAAGTTATTTTATGGGAGTAAACTGGATATTGGCCAGGAAGACTAAAAAAGATAAAGGGATAAGCAAAGGTTCAAAACAGAAGGCATTTCAATACAAGTGACCCCCAGGGACAGCATAAACACAAACAAGGTAAACCAAACACAGCCCATATTTAGTGTGTTTTAAAACCCACAAAACATGAATTCTCAAATGACTCTATCAGATGCTCCAAAAATTAAAGATAAGATAGCTAAATCATATAGATTTTATTTATTTATTTATTTATTTATTTATTTATTTTTTGCGGTACGCGGGCCTCTCACTGTCGTGGCCTCTCCCGTTGTGGAGCACAGGCTCCAGGCGTGCAGGCTCAGCGGCTATGGCTCACGGGCCTAGTTGCTCCGCGGCATGTGGGATCCTCCCGGACCGGGGCACGAACCCGTGTCCCCTGCATCGGCAGGCGGACTCTCAACCACTGCGCCACCAAGGAAGCCCAATCATATAGATTTTTAAAAAAATTTTATTGGGGTATAGTTGATTTACAATGTTATGTTAGTTTCAGGTGTACAGCAAAGTCAATCTGTTATACAAATACATATATCCACTCTCTTAAATTCTTTTCCCATTATAGGCCATTACAGAGTATTGTAATGTGTATTTCCTGTGTTTTACAGTAGGTCCTCATTAGTTATCTATTTTATATTTAGAAGTGTGCATGTGTCTATCCCAATCTCCCAATTTATCCCTCCCCTCACTTATCCCCCAGTAAACATAGTTTATTTTCTACATCTGTAGCTCTATTTTGGTATATAGGCGTTTAAAAAACTTTCCTCCTGAATATTTTTAACTTAATGTTACTTAGTGAAATCCAAGAGAATGATTTCACGGTTTAATCATTTCTGATCTCTTTTCAACAGGACAGACTCAAGTAAAATTTCAACTTGTTGAGAACGGCTATCAAAGATGTCCTGGAGGGCTTCCCTGGTGGCGCTGTGGTTGAGAGTCCGCCTGCCGATGCAGGGGACACGGGTTTGTGCCCCGGTCTGGGAAGATCCCACATGCCGCGGAGCGGCTGGGCCCGTGAGCCACGGCCGCTGAGCCTGCACGTCCGGAGCCTGTGCTCCACAATGGAAGAGACCACAACAGTGAGAGGCCCGCGTACCGCAAAAAAAAAAAAAAAAAAAAAAAAAAGATGTCCTGGAAAACATCTTATTCCTGGTAGATTTTTCAAAGATATCTACGTATATACACAAATGCGTATCTTAAGTATGTATATAACTAAGCATCGGACATCAAATATACACACGATGGAAGAGAAATAGGAGTTACAACAGGCGGGACAACTTCAGCAGATAAACACAAACACTACTATTGTGCCCTGTTCTGGCTGCTCATATCACTTCTCTGCTAGAAAAGAAATTCCAATGAACTCCCGATACAGAGACAGTTTTCTTGCTACAAAGGGACTTTTGTTTGAATCCCCCCACAAGTGACAAGGTCAATCTTAGCCAATCTTGACATTTCTATGGAACCTTTCCACCAAACTTTTTTCCAAGTTCAAATCATTTCCCGAAACCTGTTTGAAATCCAAAGAAAACACTGTATAGATAAAGTATGGGGTAAATTCTTTAACAAATACCACTCATGACACACATTTTCCTCAAGATATTTTTCTATAAATATACTTGTAAAATCTAAAATCACAAGGCTTGTATGATTTACTCCACATTCTTAAAAACTCAGACTCAGAGTATGGTAATAATATACTGAATTAATATTTAAAACTGTATTCACCTGTCTTCTTAGCATATGGAAAGTGATTTCAGAATTTTTTAATAAAATCATATTTTCACAGCTTTTAACACAAAGTTGACATTTTCAAAAATAAAACATTTTGCAGTGAGGTTTCTCAGTATTTACATTACCAACTAAGGGATAAAGAATTCTTTCATGTAAGTCCTAAGAAAGACTTGCAAACTCACTTTCTACGAAAGTTTATTTTGGAAACATTAGATTTTTCAAAGACCCAGAAGATTATAATCTGAATTCAGTCAGCACTTCCCAAACATGCATTTTCTTTTCTTCCTCAAATCACTGTAAAAGTAGCTTAAGGAGTTTACTATAAGCAACGTGGATGTCTTTTTAATTTTACTATAGCGTTGAACGTTAGGGCATCTGATGAGATAGGAACTACATAGGCACTTTCATAATCAATTGGTTTATTTCTAGAGAATATTGCAATACTTCAACCATGGAGACACATTCAGAGACTGCTTATAGATAAAGAAACTGGAAAATATCCTTCACTTAGGGAGCCATGTCCACAGGGAAATGACGAGACAATGATGTCTATGACATGCCACGGAGCTGTGTCAGAAAACTAGCTGCTCTTTGCTTTTAAGGTCTCCACATTCTAACGGGTCAAAGACTTTCAAATATGAGATAAGAGTCTAATCACTCTCCATGACTAGCTTCATGGGTGATGTACATCAAAAAGAGCAAATCCTAATTCTTTTCCAGATGAGTAATCCCTAACAGAAGCCTAAACTGAAATTTAGTTCTTTAGACTGAAATCGTAACTGTACTTAAAATATGTGTATTTTTGCAAACATGGTCTAGGGGAATGCATTCTAAAGAATCAAAAAACTCACTAGTTTCAATTCCATTTAAGCAAATGATCTTAAACAAATTCATATAATTAATTGGGGTCTCAGTCTCCTCACCTGCAAAAGGGAAATGACAGTACATTGCAGGATGCTCTAAAGGATTAAATCAGATGAAATATGAAAAGTGTTGGAAAAACATAAAATTGATGTCCAGAGGCTAAAGATTAATGCATAGCAATTAGAGACAACATCCCACAATAAACAAGCAATCAGAAAGCTTGAAAGAGCTTGCTTTTGAAACTTAATTCATCAACCATCTTCCTTGTTCTTAAATCAAGTGCTAGATTTAACTTGGCTAAATCACGAAGTTTACATTAAAGTCTTTCCCATCAGCCAGAAAAACTGTGTGGTCCTGCGCTTGTTTAACTTACAACTGGCAGAGTCAAAAATCCATGTAATGGTTCAAAATCCACAGCTGCAAATGCAGTGCAGATGAAATACGGCAACTAAACCCCGGCCCTTGTTTCTTTTTCCACAAAGTTCTACTCTAGTTTAAGATTGATAACAGTTAATGACTAAGCTTGGTAACACTTTCGTCTGTCCCAACCAGGATCATTATCCAAGCTTAAATCTCCATGTGACAACTCAAAATCCACAGACTCTTGGAGCCTGCAAAAGCAATGCAAAAAGGCAAAAAAAGCATGTAATGGCCCAAATGTCTGCAAAAAAATAACCAGGAGAATGGCCCAGTTGGCAGCTGGAGCACGTCAGGGCCTGTTTTGAAGTCCTGGGTCAAGGAATCTACCACTCACAAGCAAACACCAGGCTGGGAGGAAGCAAACAACACAGGTTTTAGTCCTAAACTAAGTCATGACTAATACTCTTTATGATTAGGGAAGAACCCGTTTATTTTTTACTTCATTCAAAGTCAAAATAAAGACGATTGCTACAGTGTCATAAAACTTGCCACGGTCATCTTCAAATACAAACTCAGGCAAACCATCGCGCGAGGGTCTTTATAAAACAAGACCTGTTCTCTAACCCAGTCCTAGACCAATGCCAGCCGAGGCTCATCGAGAGGACATACACACCAAAGTCAATAAATACAAAATCCAGCGATATTTCAGAATACCAGATTTAGATGATCAAAATGACAGTAACAATATCAACAAAATCACTGCAATTTGAGAGCTTACCAAGTGCTGTGCTAAGCCCTCTACCTGTATTATCTCATTTAATTCTATACCAAGCCTAGGGGGTTAGATATACTATCATCCCCATTAGACAGAGGCAGACACTTAAGATTTAGGGTTAATAAGTACTTGCCTAACATGTTATTGAAATGGATATATTTATTAAAGTTTGAGGTTTTATATATTTGTGCTGTACTCCTACAAAACTTAATATTAATAACATTCGAATATAAATACCATTGTTGAAAATTATAAAATGTTACTTAACTTGAACGAATGCCAGTCACCATTTGACAAAAATAGGGTGAAGGTTACACATACACCTGGTGACCAACGTTCCAAGAGGAGACTGGGGCAGAAGCCTTCAGGTGTCAACTGTCACTATATCCTTGTTTGCTGTACGTTGGTCCCTTCCTCACTTGGGGCTGGATCTCCTGGTCCAGACAGAGTTCATCTATTTTGCCCCGCTGCTGGGGTGAAGCAGGGTATCCTCCAGCTGTGTGGTGCTGAAGAGAGGGTCTGGGCTCTGCCTATTTCTCAAACCGGCTTTCAAAAAACTTATGTTTTTAGGGCTTCCCTAGTGGCGCAGTGGTTGAGAGTCCGCCTGCCGATGCAGGGGACACGGGTTCGTGCCCCGGTCTGGGAAGATCCCACATGCCGCGGAGCAGCTAGGCCCGTGAGCCATGGCCGCTGAGCCTGCGCGTCCGGAGCCTGTGCTCCACAACGGAAGAGGCCACAACAGTGAGAGGTCCAAAAAAAAAACTTATGTTTTTAGTCACACCTTTACCCCAACTTCATCAATTCCTGCACCTTCCAGAGGTTCTGGGGTTTAAATCTGGTTCCTTCTTGGCTTTCCTCACTATCAACTATTTAGAGTTAAACTTTCTCAGACTTCCTGAAATATTTAGAGAGTACTCATGTTTCTCAGGTTTCAAAATATTGTTCCTGATGTCTCTTTTCTTGTTTTTGTTTAATTTTTTTTCTTTTTTTTCAGTACGCAGGCCTCTCACTGTTGTGGCCTCTCCCGTTGCGGAGCACAGGCTCCGGACACGCAGGCTCAGCGGCCATGGCTCACGGGCCCAGCCGCTCCGCAGCATGTGGGATCCTCCCGGACCGGGGCACAAACCCGTGTCCCCTGCATCGGCAGGCGGACTCTCAACCACTGCACCACCAGGGAAGCCCTGTTTAATTTTTTAAAGCTTTTTGTGCCTTTGTGCATTGACTATCCCATCATTTTTAATGGGATTTCAGAAGGGAATGAATATTAGGGCATGTGTCTACCCAGTCATCTGTCTCACACTAACTTTTACAAAGATTTCAGATGTCCCCCCTGCTTTCCTTCAGTCTTAACTAAAAGGACTGCATCTGTTATTAAAACATTTGTTGTCTTTTCTTTATGTCTCTACTTGAAATGATACTTAAATAACTTATTTCTTTATTACTTCAGACACCAGTTATTGGTAAAAGCTGAACAAGGTAGACTAAAATACCCACATTATTGTAGAGTTCTTGAGGTGAATTTCAAATGAACTTCTTTGTTTACTCATCTCAGGATAGAGAAAAAGTCAAAGAATGTCATAAAAGTAGCTTCTGAATGTCACTGTCTTTCAAACGTCAGCTAAAGAAGTTTGGTTTTAGAAAGAATAAAGTTTCTCTGTTACATTAAGTGAAATAGGGCAATTGCTTTAGTTACCAAATAAACTTTGTAAAGTTGGTACCAAATAAACTTGGTAAACTTACACTGGATATTGTGAAAGCAAAGAACATCTGCTAATGAGAAACCATGGCAACAGCCATTACTTCAGGGAAAAAAATTAAACAGGTTCTACAACATAAGGAATTCCATACTCTCTGGCCTAGTTAAATTTAATATGTTTTTCTTTTAAAATTTAGCTTTACAAACTAGTCAGGAAAGATGAAATGCTAATATTAATATTACAAAACTTCTGAAAGTTTGCTGTCAATGCATTAAAGTTGAGAATTTTAATTACCAAATAGAGAAAACACTTTATAATGCAGATACGTTGTGCCCTTATTTGAGTAAAATGTCATTTTTTATAATATGAAGTCATTTTATAAAATAATATTAAAACATGCATTAACAGTATCCATGATATTTCATGGATTCCATGATATTTCCATGATATTTCAATTTTAATATAATATGATTAAATTAGGGAAAAGAATCTTCTGGAGAAGCAAGTTCTGGGTAAGTCTCATTTTGTCTGTTTACTATTACTGTAATTTACTCTTCCACACAAAGCAGAAACTGGAGAATTTGGCATTAGCCGCTCATAATATGTTGGGAACAAATTCAGTTCCTCAGGACACAAAAGCACATTGATGGATATTTTTATTTTGCTCTGTAGAAACTGAAGACAGCATAGTTTTAGCTTTAAATTACTTCCCAAAGAAATACCAATATTTTAACTTTGTAATGGAAACAAGAAAAACAAGCATCTTGCAAAGTTCTTTAGCAGCGTATTTTTAGAGGTTAAAAATAACGGTATATTCCATTATTGAAAAAATGCAAATGAAGTATTGTTAGCATAATCTAGATATTTAGAACGAAAACTCAGAATTAAGATTAAAAACACATCATTTTATAAAACATCAAAACAGAGGTTCATCTAGTTTTCATTTTGCAGAAAACATTTTAATACAAAAGACCTTACTTAGACCTTAATGTTTCTAAACACAGCAGTGGGATTAATATTCAGTTTTATACAAAAGGCAATCTCCTTTCCATAGTATCAGTCTTTTACCATCAATAGATCTTAGATTTAAAAACAAGTGGAATTAGTGAATAAGATCATATTCTGTTCCTAATTCATGTAAATTAATCATACATGCTATTAATATGGCAACTATCTATAAATTATTCTAAATGAACACAGATACGTAAAAGCAGAACAAAAAAAATAATCAAAGGATATATGCAAATAGGCAAAGCATATACAGTATGCGGTGTTTAGTTATGAATTAAGCCTATTCATTTCTAAACAAAAGATATCTAATACTTCCTTTTTTTCATGGGATGATTAGGTTTTTAGGACATCTTTGGGCCTTAAAAGACAGAGAGACCATGAATCTCTGGGAGATTTCATGCATTTGAGTCAGAGGGAAGTTAAAACAGTCAGAGGTAGAAGGAAGTAGGTCCAGAGCTGGGAGGTCAAAAGCCCTGCCCTGGCACTGACCAAAGGCATACTGGGACTGCCTGAACTTAGGAGGATTTAGTTCTAATCATCCCAAGAAAAAGAAAAGGGCCGCACTCTTTGTAGGAGGGGTCAAATACAGAACCAGTAGGGTTTCAGCTGCCTCACCGAATATGCCTTTAAAGAAGATTACAAAGCAAACAGCTGCCTTGCCCATGGCACTGACACATGGGGTGACAGGAAGGCATTAAAGACAGGGGCAAACCCTCCGCAGCCAAGGGGCCTGAGAAAGGTCCTGGCAGTAATTCTTACCCTATTTGCTTCAATTTTGTCCCCCCTCCTCCCTCGACGTAGGCTCCTTAAATGTTTCTGTGCCAAAATTCTGACCTTGGTTTTCTTTTTCTTTCTGCTCGATCCGTGCATCTCAAGGAGGACACAACGGGCATTTGGGTGGGACAATTCATGCTTGTCTGGGGCAGTTCTACCACTTGTAGGACGTCTGGCACCTCTGGCCCCCGCTTACTAATGCCAATAGAATCCCCAGGTCACTGGGGCAACCGAAAACACATTCCAAATGCCCCCAGGAGGCAAACACAACCACCACCAGTACCACCACCACCACTTAAAAACCATCACTGGGCTTCCCTGGTGGCGCACTGGTTGCGAGTCCGCCTGCCGATGCAAGGGACGTGGGTTCGTGCCCCGGTCCGGGAAGATCCCACATGCCGTGGAGCGGCTGGGCCCATGAGCCACGGCCGCTGAGCCTGCGTGTCTGGAGCCTGTGCTCCGCAACTGGAGAGGCCACAACAGTGAGAGGCCCGCGTAAAGCAAAAAAAAAAAAAAAAAAAAAAGCATCACTACAAGCTCTAGTATCTCATTTAAACCCACTGTGCCAAGAACGTACATGACTCAAATCTACATTCAAGTCAAGATTTTTCTGGAATTCTAATCTTTTTCTCCTTTCAACTAGACACCTTCCCCTCATGCTCCACAGTCATTTCAAACTTGCCCCAAATTGAATTCCTTATCTCCCTCATTAAGCTCCAACCTGTTTCTCTTACACCCGGGCTAATACAACCACCATCCACAGTCAACCAGGCAGAAGCTGGGAGGTAAACAAAACTCCTCCCTCTCTCTTGCCAAGTCCTCAGGATTGCAGGTTCTAAATATCCTTCAAGTCCTTCCTCTTAGGACTCCTATAGGATCCCCATCATCTCTGGCTGTGTTACTGCAATGGCCCCAAACCTTTCACCATCTTCACCTCCTCTCTTATGCAAACACCATTCTACTGTCATCTCCCAGACCACCATGTCAGTCCCCTACTTAATTGCCCATTGTGTCCACCCAGCCTTCAGTAAACAGTAAAAACTCCTCAGCAGGCACACAAAGGCCATTACCATCTTCTCTCATCCTCACCTGTGATTCTCACCAAGGGCCCTAGGCCCATAACCTCCAGCATGACCCAAACCTGCCCATTTTGGGTAAGTGCCCTGCCCTGGGATGCCTCTGCACACACACTGGGGATGTTCCATTGGCCGCCACTGGCCCCTGAGGACCAAGAGCCACAGGGCAGATGCCACCAGCTGAAATGCTCTAGAATCCAGGCACCTGGCAGAATAGGAGGCTCCACAAGTGTTGACTGAAATGAACAATTCTTTATAAAGCAGGAAAGAATTCAGTAGGAACATCCACTGATAAACGCACACACCCAGAATCAGAATGATCTTGTCCCTGCCTGTTTGTTTTCACATAGCACCCTCTTACACATAAGGGCTTCTTGGTGACATTTACTGGAAAACAGTGAAGAACCTGAGCCACTGTAAAGAGGACCAGACATCACATTGCTAAGTCAAATGTTGAGCATGTTGTGACCTCTGCCTCCACGGAATATCCCGTCACCTATAGCTACAATTTTTCATCAGGTAAAAGTAAAGCAATGAAAATAGTCTTGATTATGCCACACTTAACAATGCCCCACTTAATCAGTACTTAATTCAGACACTGATCATTTGTTTATTCAAGAAAAAAATGAAAATTTTATGATTTCTTAAGACTGGAAACTCTTTCATGGGTAGCACATGAAGGCATTACCACTTGAGAGTCAGTCACTCTTGGAGCCCAAATGCTGGAAATTCAACAAGCAGACTTCACATAATGAAATAGGTTTTGTAAATCTTCTGAGAACTTTGAATTTTAAAAAGGCTGTATCTGAAATGAGTATTTCAAACTTAAATAAACTTTTGTAATGTAAGTTATTATGATACAGACACAGGATTACTATGCAGAAGCTGATCATTCTCAGTTGAAATATAACAGAAATCAAATATTACATAGGCATCTCTCCAAATTAAAACACTACATTTCAAATAAAAACAAAACAAAAAAATGTAAGGGATAAAGATATTTCTTTCTTTATCATTTAATGCAGGCTGAGAAGTTTCTGAGTTTTGTTTTAAAAATGAAAAATAGACAAAGATGTCCAGAATAGCCTCTTATTTTAAGTTACTACAGAAATGAAAACATTTAAATAAAATCATAAGAGATTTAAATTTTGTAAATGAGTGAAATTAAAATAATAAAATTTTCATCTATAATTTAAATAAAATGACTTATTTCAGGGTTAACCAATTATGGTTTTTATCCCCATTTTATGTATAAGAAGTGAGTTGGAGAGGTTTAGCAACCTTCTCAAGGTTAACCAACTACCAAAAAAAGATGTAATTGCTGGGGCCCAGGCTCCTTCTGAAGCATGCCTGGTACATGAGCAGTGCTATCGAGGCCCAAAGACTCTTAGGACCCAAAACATACTCTGTTCAAGAACTGCTGCTACTCCACAATCAGAACTGACTAACAGCTTTCTCTAGAGTCATTTATACGCCATGAGAAGTGGACTGATGGCCACACGATTCAAAGAACAATTCCAGAGAGGAGTGAAAAACATGCCACCATGGTTTCCAGGAAACATATTCTAATTAAAATCATGACTTACATTTTATGGTTATCAAAACAGAAATAATTCTTTATAGCGATATATCGAACATGGAGATTTATTTTCGTAGTTAAACCAAAGTACAAGTTAAAATGAAAGAGACTCATTTTGAAATCTGAATACCGGTTGAACAGGGACACACCATCTAAGGCTCTTGCTCTGCGCCCTTCACTAACGGGGAGAAAGGAGATTTTTCATTTCTCTTACCAAAATGGGCAAGACTGGTACCCAAAAAAAAACCCCAATAGGCTGAAACAAGCAATGACCCAGCTTCTGCAAAAGGACTTCCAAGCTGCAGTGTGTGTCACCACCTGCACACCACAGGCCCCTGTTCTCTAAGGCCCAGCGGGTCCTCTGGACACATATTTTTAAGTATGCATGCCAGTAATAAGATTGCCAAGCTCTTTTCTTGTGGCAGAATCTGGCTTCTGAAGTTGTGTCACTACCATAAAATATTGGGAGAGCTCGCTGATCTGACCACGAATTGCATCTCTGCAGTGGCCCCAACTCACACGCTAACCTGTTCAGCACAGATGTTCAATCTTGCGGTTCAAAAGGAAGATCTGCCTGCACACAGCGATGGAGCCAGGGATACAAATGTGTTACCGTCACTGCCTACTGGGATTTTCCCTAAAGTGACAAATGGACAACGTCCAGATTCAAAAGGAGTACTCACCCCAGGGACAGATCCTGTTTTTGTGGGCCTTGAAGCCTGTACAACTTGGAGGCCCTCTAAGAAAAAAATTAGGCACAAAAGCAAATATTTAAAAGGTGCCCTTGCAAATGAGGAGCCTTGAAGCTTAAGCTATGAGTTGTACAGTAAACCTACCTTTGACCCAACCATACAAAACTGCCAATATTCAATCCATTTTGATTTACCAAAATAGCAACTTCGGGTGGCTCAACACTGCTGGCACATGGCTCCAGTACAGGCTGTGTAGTTCCCTCGGAAGGATAGAAGAGCTCACCACTGTTGTACAAACTGAGCTTCTTGCACTCATTAAGAATAATAATGGAAACTCTTCTAATAGTGCTTATGGGAAGTGAAATAGGGAAAATCTGTAAAAATCGTTATGGTCACTATGACTGCATTTTAAAAATAATATATACATATCTTAACAAGGACAAGACTATGAAAATGTAAACAGAAATAATTTCTGTATTTGAATGGTTTGATAGTGAGTTACCTTGTTTCCTTCCAACTAACGCTGTTATATTATTGGCATAATTAAAAAGGAAAAATTAAAGGGAAAAACGAGAAATAGGGAGAAAGAGAAGGAATATAGAGACCTTAGATATAACTGTCTTCTGTGACAATTAATTACACACTTAGCATCTGTCTATATATCAACACCTTGAAACACATCTTAAAATTTATTTCAAGGAATAAAGATAAAAGCCAATTGAACAAATGAGAGACTTCACACCTCTAAATGTCTTCCTTTTGAGATAACACAGCTGTTTGTTAATAAGTAATGTCTTGGCATGACCAAAGGCAAACGAAAGTGAACTTACTTTTTGCTTGCCTCGCAGACATCTGTAATATTGGAGAAAAGATGGTGACTCTCTGTTTTGGTCATCGTGTCACTCAGTGCTTTAGAATTTTTAAACATTCGTATCAAGATCTCCAAGCTGAGTAAATACGAATGTTCAGAGGATATAACTTCAAAGATAGCCTGATAGAAGGAAGAAGAAATGTGTTATTCATTCCTTCAATTAAAGAATTAAACCTAGCTCTCATAATTCTGCTATAAGAATAACATAATATCTTAAAAAGTACAAAAAGATAAGTATTAAAAACTACATTACCAAACTACTGTCTTTATATAAGGCACATACACCCAAATTTTGAGAAATAGAGTCACTGCCTAGAGTGTAAATAGGAAAAAATGAAAGTATTTGGATGACTTGAGACTGCATCCTGAGGTCACACTTTGCCAGGGGGCAGAATCTCTGGGAGGAAGCTAGGGCATGTCGTAAAATCTCAGTGTGACATTAATTAACCTTTGGGGTCATCTCCTCCAGCCCTGATTTCAAAGCATGCTGCTCTGGGACAGTGAAGATTTATGGACCTCACTTGGGATTCAGAGAAAATTTCTCACAAATACATTTCTTCCCTCCCTTGTGGGTCCTCCTTTCTCTCCCTATGTTTTAATCCAACTAATCTGTGGTTAATAAGAGCAAATATTCTGGGTGCGTTAAAGAGCATGACTGGACCTACCCTCAAAAGGTTCTTATCAGCCACAGGAATTCTTTTATACAAACTCATACAATTGAAAGTAATTCTGTCCAACAAGCCACCCTCTCTGCTCTCATCAATGTCTCAAGAAGGAGCGAAGGACCCTCGGCAGAAACTCTTGGTGTCAGGCACACAGTGTGGTTTACCTGATAAGCGTTCATTAATTATCAAAAGCCAACCCACATATGTGGAGAGACACCAGCGCCCTGTGGAAGGAATTCATCTAGCACCTTAACAAAATCAGATTCTCCAAGAATGGCCAGGCAGGGAGAATTCCTCCTCAGGGAGGGGTAGTGAACATCCTTGCAGGCTTGAGGTTCCCATCCTTCCTGGGGACCTTCCCTAGTAACACTGCCATCAACCCCCTTGACCTCCAGGGTTCTTCCCCCAGTGCTTGGCCCAAAGGGCACAGAAGATTCTCCCCGTGAGACCCTGTGCTCCAGCTGAGGCCGGGTGGGGGCAGTCAGGCACAGGCAGGTGGAGGCCCCACTGCCGGTAGGTGAGCCATAATTCTTTAAGTCAGGTTAGTGGTGCTAGTCTCGGGGTTCACCTCCCTTTTTAGCATCCATAAGCTTTTAGAGAAGTCATACTGGTCTAACCTCAGTTGCGCTCCAGGGACTTAAGTGATATAATCATCTAATGAGTAAAGAGTAAGAACATTAAGAGTCTCATTCAACCTGGACCTCGTGTGATTCTATTCAATCAATACAATATCCCCAGGAAATGTAATGCAAACTAAAGAAAATTCACCCATCCTGACCAAAAATAATGGATTTCAGGTTGTTGATGGATATGGTGCCTTGGAATGACTAAAAAATATTTTCAAAAGCAGAGACTTTTGTAATCAAATCCAAAATGTGAAGATTCAAACAAAAAGATATGATAAACGATACAGAGTACATCACAGGAAAAGATGACTAAGTGGTAGTTTAATATAATAAGTTTAATGTAATAACTTAAAACATGCAATTGGGTCATCAACTACTTAAAAGCAAATCACATTAGACCTGTTAAAATATCTGTATAGGAACAGAAAGAAACCATAGTTAGATTTGCTGTCATTACCAGGGATTGAACCTGGGCCCTCGCCAGTGAAAGCACAGAGTCCTAACCACTGGACCGCCAGGGAATTCCCAGTCATTACTTTTTTATATCACAAATCTAAATAAATATTTTCAAAATATAAGGGAAACAGAATAGGTTTAAAATAAAAGAAATATTCAAATGGGACTAGGACCCTGGAGAAGCTCTTGAATTTGTCCACAAACAGAGAGAAATATTGTTTATGTCACTATGTTAACCGTAAAAAAAAAAGTACTGCCTGTTGTCCCTCACTAGGAGAACAGATTTTTTTAAAAAGTAGTATTTGGAGAATGGAATACTATACAGTAGTTTGAATAAATGATCTAGATTAACATGCATTAACATGGATAAATCTCAAAAACAATGTTGAATGTAAAAAGCAACCAACCAAAACATATGTTCAGAATCATATCATTTATCTACATCTTAACAGACACACACAAGTATATGTACGTAAATATACCTAATACATGATTGGATGGATACACATCAATTCATAATTATAGTTGCCTCTGGGGAGGAGAGGAAGGGAATGAGACAGAGGAGAATGTAGGACTTCTATTTTAGTGAAAGTCTTAGTTTCTTTATAAAAATAAGAAAAAAATTATAAATGTAATACATTTTTAATTCACAGAGATGTATACACCAATGTTATATACTATTTTGTTTTTTTTAAGTTAAAAAAAATGGCACTACAGGGCTTCCCTGGTGGCGCAGTGGTTGAGAGTCCGCCTGCCTATGCGGGGAACGCAGGTTTGTGCCCCGGTCCAGGAAGATCCCACATGCCGCGGAGCGGCTGGGCCCGTGAGCCATGGCCGCTGAGCCTGCACGTCCGGAGCCTGTGCTCCGGAACGGGAGAGGCCACAACGGTGGGAGGCCCGTGTACCGCCAAAAAAAAAAAAAAAAAAAAGGCACTACAATGCATCCTTATACTTTTGTGTTATTTCAGGCCAATGAAATAAGAAAAAGGTATCTCATGTCCTCTGTGGAATTGATTTACATGCATGTATATGCCTAAGCTTCTGTATCTCCATGCTCATATGCATAAAACAGAAGGAAAGTACTCTGATAACTTCGCAATATTATTACAGTGAGCAATTTTCTTAAACTGTATTTATTAAACTTCAAGTTATGAAACCCTCTTATTATCTGTTTTACTTTTTATTAGGTAAACTTTTATTTTGGTATAATTTTAGATTTATAGAAATCTTGCAAAGACGGTTCAGAGTTCCTATATTTCCTTCACCTGGCTTTCCCTATCCAGGGTACATTACATTTTGTCTGCAGACAAATATTCACACTTTATTCAGATTTCACCAGTTTTTCCACTAACATCCTTTTTCAGTTCCAGGATCTAAGTAATGTCTGTTTCATTTTTCAACGTATTTCTTCCAGTGTAAATACACGCAGACTAGGTGCTTTGTTAAGTTAAAATGACATTGGTATATTTTAAATTTTCTTTTATGGGGGTTTATGTGTAGTTTTATTTGACAATGATCACATACTCCTTCTGTAAAAAAAAAAAAAAAAAAAAAAGGATACATCGTCAAAGGAAAACGCTGAACATAATAGGCACCCCTTGGAACCCTAAAGCATCTGCTTGGTGGAAAACATACCTCTTGTCTCTTTCTTTCTTCCTGGCTAACTGTCTGAGATAATCCATTTCTTTTCACCTAGGGGGAAAAGCAAAATAAAGTTGAGCGCATTTACTTAAACAACTGCTCTATTATGTAAGACATAACTCTATGCCCTTCAAAAATGAATTAAGAGAAATTATGCAAAATGTTGAATTCAGTACATACTAATTTTGAGTCTCACACCCCTCAAATGACATTTAATTACACAAATAAATTAGCATAGTTCAACACTAAAGAAATGAAAAGTGTCTAGAACACTATCCTATCAGGTTGAGTTAATCTATTCTACTTTTAGTTCTGGCTGTTCCTAAAATACTTATGAAATTAATCTTCTGATTCATAACTGAAGAAATTCCTGATAATAAAGAAAATGAAGCCACCACTCTAAGAGTTTACTGCCCAGAACCCTGGTCAGTAACATGGTGTCCTTATGACATTGAAAGAGTAATTTTAACACTATTTTTTCACAGAGACTCAGTGGAACAGCAATGCTCTTTATAAAAACCCAATCAAACAAGGAAACGCAGTCCCCTTGGCCCAATTTCAGCAGTCTTTCAGGCATATTTAATTTTGACAAATAAGGATATAACCTGATAGTCTTTGGAGAAGCCACAGTAGCTACAGGAACCAAGAATGCTAGTACCATACTTGCAGTAATACGGTTGTATCCCTAGTTGAATCCCTGAGGTTCCTATAACTCAACTGCCACACATTTTTACCTGGCTGCTGTAGTTCCTATCAAAATTCAGTCTCTAACCCAAAGAGTAGAGGCTGAACTATGAACTCCATGAAGGCAGGACCTGGAGTCTCTTCTGATATACCCGGCACTGAGTCTGGCACATGAAAGATATTCATGCTTTTCAGTTAAAGTTTAATTAGCAAAAGGTAAGGCATATGCAAAATACCAACCAATTAAATCCTGCACTTCACAGGAAGAAGAGCAGGAAGAGAGTGCCCTCCCCTTGTGTGAAAAATTAATAGCAATAAAATATAACAAAGGTCTTCAAACGTTGGCTATCATACTTCTCAAAAAAAAAAAACTTAAAAACCATGTTCCCTTAGACCCATTTTTAAGTTGGCATCTTAAATTTTCGTCCTAAACGTAAAGAATTTTAAAGATATATTTTGCTGCTAATTGTAAATTTAGACATTTTAACCATGTGTTATTATACTCTTTTAAATGTATCCAATGGAATATAAAAACCATGATGACTAAATACCTATTGCATAACATCACCCATTTAAAAATAAATAAGCTTTTCTTAACAGTTGGACATTTTACATTATTCTTCTTTCTCCTTGAAATCTCATTTCTATGTCAATCCCACCCCCCCAAGTTTCCTAGTATAATTCTATGTGTCAGGGTGTCTTATTAGTCACCCTAGCATACTTTAACACAAAAATAGGTTTTTACATTTAATTTTCTAAAATTTCCTGTGAGCAATGAGCTTTAAGCATAAAGACTCTTCTGGATTGTAAAACCACTACAAATAGCATTACTAATCTATAATCAAAATGACACAATTACTTCCAATTTCAATGCATTTAGCCCTAAAAGTAAAATTTTACTGACAATGCAACTCTGAGTGAGACGGTGGCTTAATTAAAGGAGGCTTTGCTGAAACCAGTATTTCAAATTGACCCCATTTTATCTTGTGCCTGTGATTTAGCATGTTGAGACAGGGCACCAAAGTAAGATTTGATATGGCTTTCTTTAGAAAAATGGCAAAGGGGGTACTGTGAAAGTGGAAGCTGGAAAAAAAACAAAACAAAACCTGGTGTAACACTTTAACTGCAGATACAGTCTCAGTTTTAGAAAAAAGAATACCTACGAGTTGAGAATCTGGAAAATGGTCCCCTTAAAACTACTCCTGCCCACCTCACATGGTCTTGCTGAATGCCCCGGGGTGTGATGCATATCCCAGTGTGAAGACCGCTGGTACACAGTTCTCTACATTGTGGGGTCAGGGAAATAAAGAAAACTACATGTTACTGCCTTTAATCTGATTGTTGGAAAAGGTTAGAAAGCAGTACAGTAGAGCAGAAAGAGTCCTAAATCAATACTAAAATCAGCAATCATTTACTGAGCACCAGGAAATATGCTGTGTGTTTTATACCCCATTCCCATTGAATCCTCATAAAAATTCTAAAAAGCCAATATTACTTTTATTCCCATTTCACAGATGGGAATAACAACTAAGGCTTAGGATCCCAGATCACACAGCTAATAGGTAGCAAGGCCAGGATCCCCATCCAGGTCTGTCAACTTCAGGGCTCTCACTCTTAATCATGATATTACCAGGGATAGGAACTCCCAGCTTTCTATGAGAGGCACCCCCATTTCTACGGTTGGATGATCATCACTACAACCCCTTCTAATGCCAGGTCTGTACCAAGTCTCCATATGTTTGTTTTCATCCACCCATATCACAGAATGTTGTAATGCCTTACCCACCATCCTGACCCTGGGTCAGCCTGTCAGCAAGAACTCATGGCTAAAAAGGCTTCTTCAAACATTTTAATAAGGTAGGAGACTGGACAGAAGAATGAAACCGTTCAGAGCTGCTCCCATTTGGTTAACCCTGAGCACGAACTTCACAGGATTTCCTGCCTGACACAAAGTCCTGGCAGATGGATATTCCGGCATCACGCCCACTGTCTCTGCAGGTGAGGTCACCAGCAAGAATTTCCAGGCCACCGGCATCTCTATCCACGCCTACTGCTGAGTTCAAACCTGGAAATCTTAAGGGGAAGAGAGAGAAGCATGTGGGCTTAGAGACCTACTCAGATACAGCTAGTTTACTGAGGGATAAAGAGTACTGCATCCTATCAAAAAGAAAAAGAAAAAAATCCCCAGCTAAAGTAGTTGCTCTTCTGAGGGGGGAGAGAAGGTAGTTTTGAAAAAGGCAAAGTACTAATTGCATAGAATTATCACCTTTCACTAATAATACTAATTTAAAAAATGATAAAATATTCCTTTACCCAAAAAAGTCATTAGTAAGAGACCAGCAGCCCATACAAAACTGACCAAAAAGAAAAAAAGATTCCATGAAGCAGTCTTGGGTTATAATTAAGAAAACGGGCACACTCGGGGAATCTGAAAACTGGCTCTGGAGAGTTCAGATGAGCCAGCTCCTCCTGGCTGGCTGCCAGACCACTGCTCCAGGTCCTGGCTGGACAGGTTCTTCTCCTGAGCCAAGAGGAAGCATTTTGTCCACCTGAGACCTTCCACGTTCAACTCTAAATTAAGCAGAGCAGGTGCCTGGAGGTCGAAGGTCAAGAGCGGCAAGATGATTTCAGAAACTGAAGAATTGGGAAGATGAAACCAGAGAAAGAAGGGGAGAGAGGATATAAAAGAGGGCCTCACAGAGACTGGCAGAAGGCAGGCAGAGAAAACTGGGGGAGAATGAAAACGCAGAGCAAAATGTCAAGCGGAAAGAAACAAGGGAAGAAGGGGGTAAGGGAGGGAGGGAAAGGAAAGAAGGAGAGAGAATGTGTGCAAAGATTTTAATAGTAAATATCTCTGGAAATTGTCTATTCAAAACCAGTGACCTTATTGTTAAACTGAAGTAAAAATCATCTGAAGGCCCAGGCTCTTCTTTTGCACCAAAAAAAATGTGTATAAAGCATATGTTTATACCTATAGTTTTTACATTTACATGTTTTCTGCAGTTTGCACAGTTTTGCTAAGAGAATCTAGCAAAATTCTCCAAGGGTTCTCCTTGTTTCCATGTATGGAAAAGAAAATACACCACTTTCCAAAATGGATTCCTATTTTGTTATCTAAACTGAAAGAAATTAAATTGTACAGGCTCTTTTTTTATTTTTTAAATATATATTTTGCAGTGGTGGCTCTGGCCCAGCACAAACGGGAACACACAGACAGCCAAGCAACACTCCTTTACAGCTCTCTTCTGACCTCACTTGAACTTTCTCATTCCTCACTGGTCTAAATTTTTTCTTTTTTTTTTTTTTTTTTTTGCGGTACACGGGCCTCTCACCGTTGTGGCCTCTCCCGTTGCAGAGCACAGGCTCCGGACGCGCAGGCTCAGTGGCCATGGCTCACGGGCCCAGCCGCTCCGCAGCATGTGGGATCCTCCTGGACAGGGGCACGAACCCGTGTCCCCTGTATCGGCAGGCAGACTCTCAACCACTGCACCACCAGGGAAGCCCTGGTCTAAATTTTTAATTTAACTATCTCATCAAGTAGAATTACATAAGTAGTTTAATGAAACATTAAGAACTAGATTCCATTTGGGGTTCTTGATTTCATATAAACTAAGCAATTCACAAAACTCTTCAAATCTTGCCATGGCAGATGATAGACTCTAAGGAGAAAGCGTGAATATGTGTCAATATTGTCAACATTTGAAGTGGATAAAAATTAATTCAAATAAAACAACAAAACTGTAGCTCGCAACTATAGTTCTGACATAAGTTGAAAAATATGAACATATATTATGTGGCCTGTCAAGATAGTGAATGCAGGGAACTCGCTAATGTCATAACAGTCCTAAATTCATAAGTGTAAATTATATTTTTACTGCTGTAACTGCATTGAAATTCTCCTCCCATGATTTTTGTAACCAGTATATTTTCCATGTTCAAAAGAGACAGAAGTTAACAACTGGCTAAAACTAATAAAGGACAGTAGAAGATACTTCATCTATGGATATGATACTGTCTTACTAGACCCAAGATACAGTTTTTGAAATTTATAAAAGGGTAAATAAACTCCCTAAAGTACAGACCCAAAAGTTAATTAATAGATACTCCACCTAAAATTGACGGCGAGTAAGTCAGAGAAAGACAAATATCGTATGATATGACTTACTTATGGAATCTAAAAAAATGATGTAAATGAACTTATTTACAAAACAGAAATAGACTCACAGACATAGAAAACAAACTTACTGTTACCAAAGGGTAAAGGGAGGGAGGGATAAATTAGGAATTTGGGAGTAACATGTACACACTACTACATATAAAATAGATAAACAGCAAGGAACTACTGTATAGCACAGGGAACTATACTCAACATTCTGTAATAACCTATATGGGGAAAGAATCTGAAAAAAGGATATATGTATATGTACAACTCAATCACTTTGCTGTACACCTGAAACTAATACAACATTGTCAGTTAACTATACTTCAATTTTTAAAAATGGTTAAAAAATCAACAAATGAAATAAAATGGATGCCGATTTCCTTCTTGATACTTTGCCAATCTGAACTTGTTAGATGACTAACCCACAAAGGAACAAGCAGGCTTTAGGTAGTAATTCCACTCCCGCATTCACGACAGCTACAGGTGTTTTCACCTCGTGAAGAACTGTGTTAGGAAAACCGCGAGCTTTGCACAATATTCCTTGGCCTTTGACGCCACTGACTGGAATAGGTAATAATCCAGGTTCTCTGCACCTCCAACAGAGCCCTGAGGTTGCCATTTATACAGAGCCTATCTACAGGAGAGAGTCAGCCCTGTACTTGTGGACAGAGCCAAGATGAACTACACCAGTCTCCTGGCTGACCAGATGATCATTTTCTAGGGGGTAAACAAGGATATGTCCTCAGGCCCTCTGTGACTTGACAGTGTTTCTAGATAAGACAGGTGCACATTCCTTCTGTTTTTCACCGCCAGCCAGAGAAACTAGAATAGGAGGGCCCCCAAAAGACTGACCGACCAAAAAGGCTCAGAAATGTAGTCAATTAAAAATTAGAGGGCTTCCCTGGTGGCGCAGTGGTTGAGAGTCCACCTGCCGATGCAGGGGACATGGGTTTGTGCCCCGGTCTGGGAGGATCCCACATGCCGTGGAGCAGCTGGACCCGTGAGACATGGCCGCTGGGCCTGCACGTCCGGAGCCTGTGCTCCGCAACGGGAGAGACCACAACAGTGAGAGGCCTGGGTACCACACACACAAAAAAAAAATTAGATCAGATATTTATAATCGAAGATCACTCAGGCTCCGTAAAGCACTAATGTCCATTGAATACCCATTGGAGTGAAGACCTTTAAACTTGGAGTTACCCACTTGCTGAAAATTGACTGGCTTATTCATGCCTCCTGGTGATTTGCTATTCATGGGCTTCTATTCTCAAGAGTTCAAGTGGGAAGAGAATGAATTGCAAAGTAAAATTATACCACGTGACACAATCACTCCTAGGTCCTTTCTACAGACTTAACACAAGCCGAATAGCCCCTGAATTATAAATGAGCTAGAATTCCTTCACTGCCAACAACATGGGAACAGCGGCTCTCTGAGTGTATGTTTGAAGTTCCTAAAATGAAAAATTTGCCACAGGTCCGAAACACTGTCCTCTGTAAGCAGTCCCTGCAGGCTGTCTCGGGCCCCACCATGTCCACCGAGAAATCACTGAAATACCGTCCACCTAAGCCACAAGCGGCCGCAGAACATCCACATCAAAGAGCCAGAGATCTGGATAACCAAAGATCAGATAAATGAGGTCAAGATAGGGACAGTGCCATATTTTTAGGGAGGAGATGGTAAATAGAACACTATGTTTTAGAATAATGAGAGGTCGAAGACAATGGCCCATTTAATAAAATCATATGCTTAATTTAAAAAGATGTCAAGTAACATGCCAGGGACCTTCTCATTCATTTGTTCAAAAAACCAGATCTCCTCTCTGATCTACATTGTTAAGGTTAATTCTACAATCCTCACCAAAGTTCTTGAATCTCAAGAAACAGCAAGCTCCCCCAGCCTCCCAGAGGTAACCTCAGATCTGCTAAAACTGTGGCGAACTCAGATAAGACAGGCCAGGGCTTGGGGCTTTTACTCAGGGCTGAGTCACCCTCTGCAGACAGAGCCAGGATTCCTGATTGAGCCCCAGTTACTTCAGTACAGATATGAGGCCTAGGGGACAGACCACAAACGGCAAGGTCATTAAAGGCACAAGAGTAAGTTGCTGTGCTTTGTATGATTTAGGAGATAAGCATGCGTTGCTTCCTTTGTAGCCGGCCCTCGTAAACCAGCATCCTATATCTAGCCAATTCCTGATTCAGAGTATTGAATCTATTTCTCCAACTACCAATGTATCAAATGCTTACCATGCACCAGGCACTGTTCTTTCCATGCGTCTAAAACGTCTAACAATGCCGCAAGGAAGCGATTACTATCGCTATTTTACAAATAAGAAAATGGAGACACAGGAAGTTAAATCATCATTAGCCCTAATAAGTGGCCAAGCTGGGATTCAACCCAGGCCTGCTTGCTGCCTCCAAGGACTAATCTCTCTTTTTTTGTTTTTATAAATGTATGTATATATTTATTTATTTATCTTTGGCTGTGTTTGGTCTTCATTGCTGCGCACGGGCTTTCTCTAGTTGCGGCGAGCAGGGGCTACTCTTCACTGCAGTGCGCGGGTTTCTCATCACGGTGGCTTTTCTTGTTGCGGAGCACGGGCTTTAGGCACGCAGGCTTCAGGAGTTGTGGCTCGTGGGCTCTAGAGCGCAGGCTCGGTAGCTGTGGCGCACGGGCTTAGTTGCTCCGTGGCATGTGGGATCTTCCCGGACCAGGGCTTGAACCCGTGTCCCCTGCATTGTCAGGTGGATTCTTAACCACTGCGCCACCAGGGAAGCCCCAAAGACTAATCTCCTAACCTCCGTGGTGCACTGTCTTCTCATGCTTCTGAATTTCTTAAGAGGTGTGACCTGCAGCTACTTTTCCCTTAAACTAAGGTCCTCCCCCTGGATGCCCCAGAAACTGCATCCCTAACTGAATTCCCAGCTCCTGCTGCAGAGAAAGTTAAGCTGTCAGCAGGGCGCCTGGCAATTTAACTTGTTGATTAGTACTGACATTTGTGGAATCTCCTCAAATTCCTCTCTTTGACTTGTGGCTCTCAATACCGTCATTCCCCTGTGGGCTACTGAGCCTGGACCCAAGTGTACTCAATCTCTATTCCCCCATGAGAGAGAAACCCAGTTCTCCTTTTTCTATCTGCAATCAAGAGGAGAAAATGAGATTAGGACATACATGAAAAGCTCATGACACAGAAGTAGAGAGGATAAAAAGTAAACTGGTTTTAGGGGAAAAAGGCAATTCCATAAAGTTATTTAATAAAAGATGAGCAATTTTTAAAAGTGGAATATTTAATAAAATACGGAGGAGGAGACCAGACTAATAACAGTGGTGAACAGTGGAGGGGGTTGGGAATGGTGGTAAAATCAGAGCATCTTTCAGTCTTAATTGTTGTGTTTAGTTTTGTAATAAGGTGAATGTATTTGCATTACTTTTGTAATTCAAAAATAAGTTTCAAAGAACTTAAATTTTGATTTTAAGTTGGAATATTAGGAATAAACTAATGACTAACAAAGGGAATTGGTTAAAAGAACCAAACACCTACCTATTTGATGAAATATAATATGAGCTTTACAAAGGTTGTTGTGGAAGAAACTTTAATAACATGGAAAGTCATTCACAACATTGTTAAGAGAAAAAAATAGGTTACAAAACAGCAGGTTTAATGACCTGAGAAAATATTTACAACATTGCTAAAGGGAAAATATGAGTAATAAGACAAAATTATTGTGTTAATTTTTGCCTAAAGGAAAAGGAAAACTCTAAATACACATTAAGAAAAAAGAAAAAGTCTGAAAAGTTATATACCAAAATGTCAACAGTGATTGGATGGGAGGGACTTCAACTAATTTTTATTTTCTTCTTTTTATCTATTGGTACTTTTTGATTTTTCTATAATAAACATCTCAGCTTTGGAATTAAAGCATTATTTTTAATAAAAACTAAAATATGTTCCAAAGTCCTCTCTCAAAAAAGAAACAAAGCAAGTAGGACAGGCAAATGGAGCTGTTTATGGATGCCAATAATACCTGCATTTCTTTGTTCCTGCCCACAGGAAAGCTCTTAAGTGAGAGGTGACCATGAGAGAGATTTCGGTCAAGCCCAAACCGGGCAGTGGCTTATGAGGCAGTGTTGAAAGCAAGTGATGACGGGCAGGCGTGCAGATGGGCACGCAGAGTAGGACTCGGCTGGAGTCGCATAATTGACAATGACACCGATGACATAGTGAAGGCATGAGTCAGGAAGGGGCTGACGAAGGCAGAACAGGTCTGAGGGGCTCCTCTTGCAGAAGAGGACACCTGTTTGTAAAGGTGGTGCCAACATCTTTGCTGCCATTTTGTTTTTGCTTGTTGTTTTTGGAAAGTGGCAGACGGAAGGAATGATCACCTCCAAACAGTAAGTTCCTTAGAAAAACACTGACACTAAAGATACTTTCTTAGATTGGCAATAAAATCTAAGCTGAGTAAAACCTGTTTTGGAAAAATGGATACTAAAGTGAACTAATAGGGACTTCCCTGGAGGTCCAGTGGTTAAGATGCAGCACTTTCACTGCAGGGGGCACAGCTTCAATCCCTGGTCAGGAAAATAAGATTCCACATGCCACATGGTACAGCCAAAAAACTAAAAAAAAAAAAAAAAAAGTGGACTGATGTTTTACATGAGATGTTCAAAGCACGCAGTGGTTCCACTGGACAGGAATTACCTTATTATTATATGGAGGAGACCTGAGAAATAGGCACAGAATTACCACTGTTCTCCCATTTACCTATATCTCAAACTTCCTTCAAGCAATAGTTTATACTTCTATTGCTTTTATTTTCCACTCTTCTGCCCATCTAGCCCGTCTAGTTTTTTTGGGGCCTCTCACTGTTGCGGCCTCTTCCGTTGTGGAGCACAGGCTCCGGACGCACAGGCTCAGCGGCCATGGCTCACGTAGCCCGTCTAGTTTTATTCAGAGTCTCTAGAGAGCACTTACCTGACCTTTACTGCTTTCTATGATATCTATCTGTGTCATTCATTTTCGCATTCTGTCCAACATTCTTTCAAAAACATCACTTAAACCTTTCATTTCTACTGTCTCCTAAACCAGCTTCTAAGTTCCTGCAGCGCAGGTACTGGTTTTCAGCTTGATTTGTTTGCCCCATCCAGCACAATGCAGTGGAATACAAATGAATTCTGCAGTCAGATACCAGCGTTTTCAAGCTACAAGCTTATAACCTCTTAGTGAATAGCAAAATAAAGTCCAAGAATTTCTGACTGTCATCTACTTAAAGGTAACAAAACAGAAAGGACAGAACAGAGAATACCACAGTGCACTGCATGTATTAAGGGTAACTTCTGCTTTGTAAAGCTTTTGTTTGAGATACACAGACGTGCACCCATGAACACACGTACTGGCTTACAAGTAAAATGTATTTCTCATTATGTTAAGCCACTGATATAGACCATGGTTGCAATGTCAACTCCACCATATGTAAATTTACACTAGATATGTCGGTCATGTCACTTAACACTCCCACTCACCCTCAGAAGAAAAGCTGTTCTACTCAGAGCTTCTGCAAAAGCAGCAGCCCAAGAGCCCACATTTCACACCATCATGCATCATGGAGGCCAAAGCTGATTGGAAAAGAGCTACTTAAGCACCTGATCAAATAACAGTAAATGTTTAAGTGACCTATTTAAGTGGGGGGAAAGTGGCTGAGCCTATATGATTCTCTCTCAAGAAATTGACCTCGGGGGACCTCCAAGATGGCAGAGGAGTAAGACGTGGAGATCACCTTCCTCCCCACAAATACATCAGAAATACATCTACATATGGAACAACTCCTACAGAACACCTACTGAACGCTGGCAGAAGACCTCAGACCTCCCAAAAGGCAAGAAACTCCCCACATACCTGGGTAGGGCAAAAGAAAAAAGAATAAACACAGACTAAAGGATAGGGACGGGACCTACACCAGTGGGAGGGAGCCGTGAAGGAGGAAAGGTTTCCACACACTAGAAGCCTCTTCGCGGGCGGAGACTGCGGGTGGCAGAGGGGGGAAGTTTTGGAGCCATGGCGGAGAGTGCAGCAACAGGGGTGCGGAGGGCAAAGCGGAGAGATTCCCGCACAGAGGATCGGTGCCGACCGGCAACTCACCAGCCCGAGAGGCTTGTCTGCTCGGCCGCTGGGGCGGGCGGGGCTGGGAGGTGAGGCTCAGGCCTCGGTCGGAGCGCAGGGAGAGGACTGGGGTTGGCGGCGTGAACACAGCCTGAAGGGGTTAGTGCACCACGGCTAGCCAGGAGGGAGTCCGGGAAAAAGTCTGGACCTGCCAGAAGAGGCAAGAGACTTTTTCTTCCCTCTTTGTTTCCTGGTGTGCGAGGAGAAGGGATTAAGAGCGCTGCTTAAAGGAGCTCCAGAGACGGGCGCGAGCCGCGGCTAAAAGCGCGGACCCCAGAGACGGGCGTGGGACGCTGGGGCTGCTGCTGCCGCCGCCGAGGGGCCTGTGTGCGAGCGCAGGTCACTGTCCATGCCCCCCTTCAGGGGAGCCTGTGCAGCCCGCCACTGCCAGGGTCCCGGGATCCAGGGACAACTTCCCCGGGAGAACACACGGCGTGCCCCAGGCTGGTGCAATGTCACGCCGGCCTCTGCCGCCGCAGGCTTGCCCCGCACTCCGTGCCCCTCCCTCCCCACGGCCTGAGTGAGCCAGAGCCCCCGAATCAGTGGCTCCTTTGACCCCGTCCTGTCTGAGAGAAGAACAGACGCCCTCAGGGAACCTACACGCTGAGGCGGGGCCAGATCCAAAGCTGAGCCCCGGTAGCTCTGAGAAGAAAGAAGAGAAAGGGAAATGTCTCCCAGCAGCCTCAGGAGCAGCAGATTAAATCCCCACAATCAACCTGAGGCGGTGGACTTTGGGAGCAACTGTAAACTTGGGGTTTTGCTGTCTGCAACTGACTTGTTTCTGATTGTTATGTTTATCTTAGTTTAGTTTTTAGCGCTTGTTATCATTGGAGGATTTGTTTATTGGTTTGGTTGCTCTCTTCTTTGTTTTTTTATTACTTTTATATTTTAATTACTTTTTCATTTTAATTATTTTATTTTATTATTTTCTTTCTTTTTTCTCCCTTTTCTTCTGAGCTGTGTGGCTGACAGGGTCTTGGTGGTCGGGCCTAATGTCAGGCCTGAGCCTCTGAACTGGGAGAGCTGAGTTCAGGACACTGGACCACCAGAGGCCTCCTGGCCGCAGGTAATAACAATTTGTGAGAGCTCTCCCAGAGATCTCTGTCTCAACACTAAGACCCAGCTCCACCCAAAGGCCTGCAAGCTCCAGGGCTGGATGCCCCATGACAAACAACTAGCAAGACAGGAACACAACCCCACCCATTAGCAGAGAGGCTGCCTAAAATCATACTAAGTTCACAGACACCCCAAAACACACGACCAGATGCTGCCCTGACTACCAGAAAGACAAGATCCATCCCCACCCATCAGAACACAGGCACCAGTCACCTCCACCAGGAAGCCTACACAAGCCACTAAACAATCATTAGCCACTGGGGGCAGACACCAAAAACAACAGGAACTACAAACCTGCAGCTTCCGAAAAGGAGACCCCAAACACAGTAAGTTAAGCAAAATGAGAAAACAGAGAAATACGCAGCAGATGAAGGAGAAAGGTAAAAACCCACCAGACCAAAGAAATGAAGAAGGAATAGGAAGTCTACCTGAAAAAGAATTCAGAATAATGATAGTAAAGATGATCCAAAATCTTGGAAATAGAACAGAGAAAATGCAAGAAACGTTTAACAAGGACCTAGAAGAACTAAAGAGGAAACAAACAATGATGAACAACACAATACGTGAAATTAAAAATTCTCTAGAAGGAATCAATAGCAGAGTAACTGAGGCAGAAGAACGGATAAGTGACCTGGAAGATAAAATAGTGGAAAAAACTACTGCAGAGCAGAATAAAGAAAAAAGAATGAAAAGAATTGAGGACAGTCTCAGAGACCTCTGGGACAACACTGAACGCACCAATATTCAAATTATAGGGGTCCCAGGAGAAGAAGAGAAAAAGAAAGGGTCAGAGAAAATATTTGAAGAGATTATAGTTGAAAACTTCCCTAACATGGGAAGGGTAAAAGTCAATCAAGTCCAGGAAGCACAGAGAGTCCCATACAAGATAAATCCAAGGAGAAACATGCCAAGACACATATTAATCAAACTATCAAAAATTAAATACAAAGAAAAAATATTAAAAGCAGCAAGGGAAAAACAACAAATAACATACAAGGGAATCCCCATAAGGTTAACAGCTGATCTTTCAGCAGGAACTCTGCAAGCCAGAAGGGACTGGCAGGACATATTTTAAGTGATGAAATGGGAAAACCTACAACCAAGATTACTCTACCTAGCAAGGATCTCATTCAGATTCGACAGACAAATTAAAATCTTTACAGACAAGCAAAAGTTAAGAGAATTCAGCACCACCAAACCAGCTTTACATCAAAAGGTAAAGGAACTTCTCTAGGCAGGAAACACAAGAGAATGAAACAACCTACAAAAACAAACCCAAAACAATAAAGAATACGGTAATAGGAACATACATATCAATAATTAAATTAAATGTAAATGGATTAAATGCTCCAACGAAAACACACAGACCAGCTGAATGGATACAAAAACAAGACCCATATATATGCTGTCTACAAGAGACCCACTTCAGACCTAGGGACACATACAGACTGAAAGTGAGAGAATGGAAAAACACTTTTCATGCAAATGGAAATCAAAAAAAATCTGGAGGAGCAATTCTCATATCAGACAAAATAGACTTTAAAATAAAGACTATTATAAGAGACAAAGAAGGACACTACATAATGATCAAGGGATCAATCCAAGAATACGATATAACAATTGTAAATACGCACCCAACACAGGAACACCTCAATACATAAGGCAAATGCTAACACCCATAAAAGGGGAAATCGACAGTAACACAATAAAAGTAGGGGACTTTAACAACCCACTTTCACCAATAGACAGATCATCCAAAATGAAAATAAATAAGGAAACACAAGCGTTAAATGACACATTAAACAAGATGGACTTAATTGATATTTATAGGACATTCCATCCAAAAAACAACAGAATGCACTTTTTTCTCAAGTGCTCATGGAACATTCTCCAGGATAGATCATATCTTGGGTCACAAATCAAGCGCTGTTAAATTTAAGAAAATTGAAATCGTATCAAGTATCTTTTCTGGCCACACGCTATGAGACTAAATATCAATTACAGGAAAAAAACTGTAAAAAGTACAAACACATGGAGGCTAAACAATACACTACTAAATAACCAAGAGATCACTGAAGAAATCAAAGAGGAAATCAAAAAATACCTAGAAACAAATGACAATGAAAACATGACAACCCAAAACCTATGGGATGCAGCAAAAGCATTTCTAAGAGGGAAGTTTATAGCAATACAATCCCACCTCAAGAAACAAGAAAAATCCAAATAAACTATCTAACCCTACACCTAAAGCAATTAGAGGAAGAAGAACAAAAAAACCCCAAAGTTAGCAGAAGGAAAGAAATCATAAAGATCAGGTCAGATATAAATGAAAAAGAAATGAAGGAAACGATAGCAAAGATCAATAAAACTAAAAGCTGGTTCTTTGAGAAGATAAACAAAATTGATAAACCACTAGCCAGACTCATCAAGAAAAAAAGGGAGATGACTCAATTCAACAGAATTAGAAATGAAAAAGAAGTAACAACTAACACTGCAGATATACAAAGGACCATGAGAGATTACTACAAGCAACTATATGTCCATTTTAGGACAACCTGGAAGAAATGGACAAATTCGTAGAAAAGCACAACCTTCCCAGACTGAACCAGGAAGAAATAGAAAATATAAACAGATGAATCACAAGCACTGAAATTGAAACTGTGATTAAAAATCTTCCAACAAACAAAAGCCCAGGACCAGATGGCTTCACAGGTGAACTCCATCAAACATTTAGAGAAGAGCTAACACCTATCCTTCTCAAACTCTTCCAAAATATAGCAGAGGGAGGAACACTCCCAAACTCATTCTATGAGGCCACCATCACCCTGATACCAAAACCAGACAATGACGTCACAAAGAAAGAAAACTACAGGCCAATATCACTGATGAACACAGATGCAAAAATCTTCAACAAAATACTAGCAAACAGAATCCAATAGCACATTAAGAGGATCATACACCATGATCAAGTGGGGTTTATTAAAGGAATGCAAGCATTCTTCAGTATATGCAGATCAATCAATGTGATACACCATATTAACAAACTGAAGGATAAAAACCATATAATAATCTCAATAGACGCAGAAAAAGCTTTTGACAAAATTCAACACCCATTTATGATAAAAACTCTCCAGAAAGTAGGCATAGAGGGAACTTACCTCAACACAATAAAGGCCATATATGACAAAGCCACAGCCAACATCGTTCTCAATGGTGAAAACCTCTAAAATCAGAAACAAGACAAGGATGGTCCACTCTCACCACTATTATTCAACATAGTTTTGGAAGTTTTAGCCACAACAATCAGAGAAGAAAAAATAAATAAAAGGAATCCAAATCGGAAAAGAAGTAAAGCTGTCACTGTTTGCAGATGACATGATACTACACATAGAGAATCCTAAAGATGCTACCAGAAAACTACTAGAGCTAATCAGTGAATTTGGTAAAGTAGCAAGATACAAAATTAATGCACAGAAATGTCTTGCATTCCGATACACTAATGATGAAAAATCTAAAAGAGAAATTAAGGAAACACTCTCATTTACCACTGCAACAAAAAGAATAAAATACGTAGGAATAAACCTACCTAAGGAGACAAAAGACCTGTATGCAGAAAACTATAAGACACTGATGAAAGAAATTAAAGATGATACCAACAGATGGAGAGATATACCATGTTCTTGGATTAGAAGAAGCAACATTGTGAAAATGACTATACTACCCAAAGCAATCTACAGCTTCAATGCAATCCCTATCAAACTACCAATGGCATATTTCACAAAACTAGAACAAAAAAATTCACAATTTGCATGGAAACACAAAAGACCCCGAATAGCCAAAGCAATCTTGAGAACGAAAAACGGAGCTGGAGGAATCAGGCTCCCTGACTTCAGACTATACTACAAAGCTACAGTAATCAAGACAATATGGTATCGGCACAAAAACAGAAATATAGATCAATGGAACAGGATAGAAAACACAAAGATAAACCCACGCACATATGGTCACCTTATCTTTGATAAAGGAGGCAAGAATATACAGTGAAGAAAAGAGAGCCTCTAAAATAAGTGGTGCTGGGAAAAGTGGACAGGTACATGTAAAAGAATGAAATTAGAACACTTCCCAACACTATACACAAAAATAAACTCCAAATGGATTAAAGACCTAAATGGAAGGCCAGACACTATAAAACTCTTAGAGGAAAACACAGGAGGAACCCTCTCTGACATAAATCACAGCAAGATCCTTTTTGACCCACCTCCTGGAGAAATGACAATTACAACAAAAATAAACAAATGGGACCTAGTGAAATTAAAAGCATTTGCACAGCAAAGGAAACCATAAACAAGATAAAAAGACAACCCTCAGAATGGGAGAAAATATTTGCAAACAAAGCAACTGACAAAGGATTAGTCTCCAAAATATACAAGCAGCCCATGCAGCTCAATATCAAAAAAACAAAAATCCAATCCAAAAATGGGCAGAAGATCTAAACAGACATTTCACCAAAGAAGATATACAGACTGCCAACAAACACATGAAAGGACGCTCAACATCACTAATCATGAGAGAAATGCAAATCAAAACCCCAGTGAGGTATCACCTCACACCGGTCATAATGACCATCATCAAAAAATCTACAAACAATAAATGCTGGAGAGGGTGTGGAGAAAAGGGATCCCTTTTGCACTTTTGGTGGGAATGTAAATTGGTACAACCACTATGGAGAACAGTATGGAGGTTCCTTAAAAAACTAAAAATAGAATTACATAGGACCCAGGAATCCCACTACTGGGCATATACCCTGAGAACAGCATAATTCAAAAAGAGTCATGTACAACAATGTTCATTGCAGCACTATTTACAATAGCCAGGACGCGGAAGCAATCTAAGTGTCCATCGACAGATGAACGGATAAAGAAGATGTGGCACATATATACAGTGGAATATTACTCAGCAATAAAAATAAATGAAATTAAGTTATTTGTAGTGATGTGGATGGACCCAGAGTCTGTCCTACAGAGTGGAGTAAGTCAGAAAGAGAAAAACAAATACTGTATGTTAACATATATATGGAATCTAAAAAAAAGGTTGTGATGAACATAGGGGCAGGACAGGAATAAAGATGCAGACGTAGAGAATGGACTTGAGGACACGGGAAGGGGCAAGGGTAAGCTGGGACGAAGTGTGAGAGAGTAGCATTGACATATATACACTACCAAACGTAAAATAGCTAGCTAGTGGGAAGCAGCCACATAGCACAGGGAGATCAGCTTGGTGCTTTGTGACCACCTAGAGGGGTGGGATGGGGAGGGTGAGAGGGAGGGGATATGGGGATATATGTATATGTATAACTGATTCACTTTGTAATAAAGCAGAAACTAACACACCACCAAAAGCAATTATACTCCAATAAGGATGTTTAAAAAAAAAAGAAAGAAAGAAATTGACCTGGGTAGCTATACATGGAAGCTGAAAGGATAACATGAGGGGCTGGACCACGCTAGGTAACCTCAAGTGTAAGTTACAAGAACTCAGAAACTGTGAGTATGCAGGAGCTCTGAGGAGAGAAGACAGACCTGGCAAAAAGGGCAAATGAGCCAATTCATGAGAAGAAATAGCCAACAGGCCACTTCTAAGACTGAGTCACATTCCTGGCCAAGTACCAGACAGAAATGTGGTTCCTGCTCTTCCAGAGCCCTGGGTACACATCCGTTATTTAGCGAAACTTTAGAGGCTCTGTTCCAGGTAACCTCAAGACCCTAAAGAAAACAGTAGGAGAGTAACCCTATTTGTCACTTCAGAGTCTCAGCTGCCTCAATATATAGTAGAGAAATAGTACCCGCTCTCATGGTATTGTCACAAGCTCGACATAAGCTGAGTGAAATGACCTAGTATAATCCCTGGTGCACAGTCTCCTCTGCAAACACTGTGTTAATAATTTAACTGCATGTAAATAAATTAATATCATGATGATCCAATGACAGGTCCCATAGCTACAGTTATCTGCACTGCCTGCTCACACTGAGAACTTAACCCCAGCTGAATATGAGTTGAGCAGACAACAGCCATACTCCTTTGCACATAACCGCCAGAAGCAGGGCTTCCTGCTGCCCCAAATAAGAACTACTCCATTTTTATGTTATTGCAGTTGGATGGGTAGCAGAGTTTATCTCCTAGGCTAACGGGGAAAATAATCTGCAATTTCCTTTCACTGGCAAAAATGCTTCCTTCTGCAGAAGCTGTCCATTGATTATAGTCCTTATCCCCCCAGATAACAGACATACAGACAATAAATGCCATAATAATTGTAAGACATAAGAGTACGGATTAATCATGTAGAACATCAACAGGCTATAAGTACTCTGGATAAATCAACCAAGTTTGAGAGAAAAGTTTTTAAGCACGAGTTCCACATTTAAAGATCCAACAGTAATTTTGATGGTGACAATTTCTCTAATCAATCATCATGGAGACAAATCACTCTGTGGATATGGCTCTGATGAATAGCCCCATCACTGGACCAAGAGAAGAGACACCACAAGGGGACATCTTAAGGTCAAGAGGGCAGATACAAAAATCTGATGGATGATTTTCACAAGTGCAAGCTCAGTATTATAGAGCCTTTCCCCACAGTTATTCAGAACTCCTCAAAGTAACCGAGCCTTCTTTCCTTTTACCTAATTACACTATATTCCTACAGACTCCTATTGTTCTTGAATGCATCTGTCTACCTCCCCAAAAGAAATACCAAGTGGAGGATGAGGGAGGCTGTAATTTAACTTGATTTCGTAGTATGCAAATACCTACCATAGGTAGTTCTAAAGTATGAAGATACCAAGTTTCCTAATGTATCAAAGATATTTATTAAATCCAGGATGTAGCCAAACTGTCAAGAATTTTTCCTTTAAAATAAAAATTAAAAACAGCCTCCAAATAGCCCCAAATAGGAAACTTCCTGGCTGTTTTCCCCGCTGAGATTTTTTGCTGTTATTTTCACTTATGGGATTAGGTTTTTGCCTTTACTCATTCATTTATACATTCACTCATAAATTCACCACATATTTACTGCAAGCTTACTGTAAGTCGGGCAATGATGTGCTAGGAATAGGATAGGAAACATAACAGACAAAAATCTCTGCTTTCATGCAGATTTTATTCCAGTGGGAGTAGATGGACAATTAACAAGAAAAGTAAATCACGTAGTATGTTAGAGGGGTAAGTGTCAGGAAGACACTGGAAGAAGAGCTATTTATTGTAAGCTGAGGAGAGAGCAAGTGCAAAGGCCCTGAGGCAGAGTGCACCTTGTATTGGAGGAACACCAGTGTAACTGAGCAACAAGCATGGGATGAGTCCAGAGAGCAACCAGGGGCCAGAATACACAGCCTCCCTGGCCCCTGTAAGGCTTGGCCTTTATTTTGAGTGGAGGTAAGAAATAACTTGAGGGTTCAGAACAAAGGGACAATATCTCAGTACATTTTAACAGGATCACAATTCAACAATATAACTATATAGCTGCTATACGGAGAAGAGACCAAAATGGACCCACGTAGATGCAGGGAGGTGAGCTGGGAAGCAATGGGGACAATCCACCTCCACAGTGACAGGGTGGCAGCAGAGAAGCAGCTCTATTCTGAAGTTACAGGCAACAGACTTTGCATCAAGTCGGAAGTAGGTTATGGGAGAAAGAGAAGAGTGAGCAAAGGCTCTAAGGGTTCTGACCTTCACAAGTAGAAAATGGAGTCATTATTTGCTGAGAAAAAGAAGAGATTATGAGAGAAGCTGATTTGGGTGGGAGAGAAGGGAGTGATCAGAAGTCAACTTTTGGAAAGGTTAACTTTGAGATGCTGGTTAGATACCAGAAACAAAGCTGGATATCCTTGTCTGACGCTCAAGGAAAGGTCCAGTCTAGAGACAGAAACTTGAAAGTCATCAGAGTAGATGATGTATTTAAAGCCACAAGACTGGATGAGATCACCAAGGGAGTGCAGATAAAAGAGGAGCCCCAAGGATGGAGCCTCTGGACCCCCCAACAGGTAGAGGCTGGAAGAAAAGAGATCAACAAGCTACAGGTGCACTGACTTTTTCTCAAATCCTCTGACCCTCCATCACCCCGAAGGGTCCGCATAGCGTACGTGATATTTTCTCTGCTTGGGACTCCTCCAGCCTGCACCCGCCCCTCTAACAACAACTCTGACCTGACACTTATCTGGTAGCTGGTCAGATGGCAGCTCTTGTCATCTCCTTTGCCACCTTCCCTTGACTGACAGCATCTTGCCCAGACAGGTGCCCTTCCCACAGGATCTCAGAGCAGCACAAGCACGTCCTTCACAGCATTAACACAGCGATTCTGCATGTACCTGTGGGATAATTTGGTGTCTGTCTTGCCATTCAGGGTGTCAGTAAGGACATGAAAGCAAAGTGGAGTCTGTTTGTGCTCTATCTCCACTGCCTAGAACAGGGCCCTCCATAAAGACTAGGTGAATGAAGGAATCATTCATCAATCTCTCTCATCAATTTTCTGCTCAATGAAATAAGACCCTCTTTGTCTGGGTCCCAGGTCTAGGTTTCCAGTTGAAACACCTCCTTTTGTACTTACACCAACCAATATGAAACATCCCTGTGCTCATGTCCTCCCACTTTCTTGGAGCACTTGTCTCTTCTGCTCCGTACCTGCCCTCAGGGCCTAAGGCACACACACACACATTTTCACAGCCCACTGTTCTCTCCGGAGAATCAACAACATAAATATTGGCACATCTACCACTCAACTGCCCTTTGCTTACTAAGCTCCAACCAGAGTAGTTTTTTTCTCAGTCTCTATATATTTTTCAGAAGGGGTTATAGTCCCACCATCGCTATAATTCAGAAAAAGAAAAACTTCTAAAGGTGACATGAACAACATGGAAATGTACTCAATACACAGGAAGCTACAGTGAGGTATCCCCAGTATTTGGAGATAAAGTCAAAAGACAAAAATACTCCCAAACTGAAACTGAAAAAAACAAAAAGTATAAACTAGTTTTACACATCTACTTGTGTGTGCATTTTTCTAAAGAGAAGGTCCATGGCTCACAACTGTTATCAGATTCCCAAAGCAGGTATAGCTCCCCAGAAAAGAAAGATGGCGAAATGCATACCCATCCTATAGCCTAACCCAGAGACTAGAAAGAACACTAAAGATCATCGTGTAGAGACGTGAAATGATTTATAAGACACACTATTCAGGAAAAAAACAAGTTGTAATAGCTGCACAGTATATCATTTATGTAAATGCACGTAATCTTTATTTTTTCCTTACATGTATATATGTGGATTTCAAGAAGAGTGTTACCAAATTGAGAACAGCATTGCCTAGAGAGAAGGCGAAAGAGACTGGGATTGCAGATATGATCAAAAGAGACTTTGGTCTCATCTGAAATGTTTAATTTTGTTTCATGGAACATGTGCTATGTATTGCTTATATAGTCAAAATCAATTTTCAAAAATGTTGAGGGAACACCACAATCGAATTGTACTGAAATGACAAGAGTGTAACAGAGCCTGCTCCCTGCCCCAGGCTAAGCAGATCCCAGCTCCAGCCCTCTTAGCTGGACCAGGATCTCTGCTGGGGCTCCCAGGTCCAGGCACATGGACCTCCAGTTCTGTTTATAAAGATACAAACACTCCAGGAGACCTATTCTCCAACTTAACAGTGTGCACGAGTACACGTCTAAAGCCCTGACTAACTGTTTACATTGTAAGTACCAAAAGTAAGCCAGATGTGAAAAATGGGAATGTTTTTTCTATTTTTTAAACATAAAAGATAGATATGATAAAAGGTATTAATCACCATTTAAGGTAAAAAAATAATTTTATGAGACTGCTATGTTGCAAGAATGTAAATGGAAAATTCTATGACTGAAGAGATTATTTTAAGCAGCAACTCCCTGAACAACTGAAAATTAATTCAGACAAGTGTGAAAATGTAAGGGAAAAGGATGAAACTGTTGATGACCTCTAAATGCATTAAGCATTTCTGCAAACAGAAGGATATTCAGATTTATCACATCTGTTGAGCTCTGATTTTCAGTAGAAAACAGTGTCTTTCACAATAAGCATGGTGTAGATTCTAAAAGAATACGTCCCACCGAATGGAACTGCTAAAGACTCCAAAATGTGTTATATTTTCAACTGAATGAAATTACATTTATAATCAAATGGCCATTTTTCAAATCGCCCTTTCTCATTTGGCAGTTCCAGAAGGTCAACCAGAGCAAACTATGTGTCTTAGGAACTGATTCCAGAACTCAAGAGACCAAAGTCCTAATTCTAGATATGAACCTAGTTAGCTACACTAAGGACAGCTGAAGACGTACTTTAGAGAAAACATAAAAAAACAGTTCCAGAATAGAGTTTAAAATTTTTGAGCAAACTGAAGAAATATTCAAAATGATTTAAGATTACTGATAAAGCCACGTGTCAGCAAGTATAAAGGAAGAGTCCAGTAAGAGGATGACTATAGCAGGTGTATGTCAGGTGACCGCAGTCGGTATTGAATCCAAGTAGGAAGTTTGCCTGTGTGCTTGTTTTTGACTCTGGAGCCTGAGCACCCTTGTCAAAGGTACCTGGGGTGTCAAGGCAGTGGAAATTACACAAACACACCCCATGGCAAACAAATGGGGTCAGGGCATGGCTGGCCAGTGTGGCTTTGGGGCTGTCACGGAACTTAACGAAACAAACACTGGTTTCGCAACTGTCATTTTTTAGTCCAACGCATAGTATGTGATGCGGGGGGGGTCAAGTTATGACAAAAAGCAAAAAGACTTCAAGATTGATTTTTTATTTTCAGTAATACTGTAAATCCTTCTGGGAGCCCATTAAAGGATGAAACAGATTAGAAACCGGAAGCTCACCTTGCGTGGAGGACTCAGCTGCCACCCACTTAGCACTAACTGTAGCAGGTACGCGGTGTTCTATCCCACACTGATAACGCAATCAATATTTTTCTTCAAACCCACAAGCTTTGCCCAGAAATCCAGGAACTGCTGTCTTAGTCCTCACGATGCCATTTTAGGAGATTCGCTGGGCCATTCACCTGTGTATGGCAGGTTCCTTTGTCTCTGGGCACAGATCTCTGGAGGACAAAAATGACTTTTCAAATTGAAACCTCACATTTCTTCCACTTATGACCAACTAAAACCTGTTACTACGATCATTTATTTCTCATATATTAGTGTTCCCCAAGGCCTGAAGAGTAGCATAAAGTTATGTTCCCTGGAATGAAGAAATCCTATATTTCTGATGAAGAATAGATCGATATCCTCTGACAATCAAGTGAAGGAAGAGTAAGCCTGGCACCATCTGATGACAGCATGGAGCTCAGGCTGTGTTTCTGACAATGGAGAACACCCCACTTCTACATGGAGACCCTGTCAGCAAAGCCACACTGCTACACACAGTCACCACTAAGTCGCTATAATCCAACTAGGGAAGCCGAGACTTTCTCTCTGCTAGGAAGGCCCAACTACATGCCTCTCTTACTTAGTTCTAATTCTCCCTCATCCCTAGGTGACCACAATGCAACAGTTAAACCTGTCCCAACACCATACACGGAGAACCACCTTTCGTGGTTGTCCAATGAAACCAAAGGAGATACATCATAAACAAACACATGAAGACAAATTACATACAGGCTGAAGGCTTCAGGACCTTACACAACAACCAGAAATGACTGCAAATTGCAGCTCTTCTAAAGAGTCTCCCGCTTACTGGATGCTTCTTACAGTCAACCGATAAAAAGTTTCATCACCTCAGGAGGCCGTCACGTGTTGGCAACAAAGATAAGAGGTTTTTTGGGCTTCCCTGGTGGCACAGTGGTTGAGAGTCCGCCTGCCAGTGCAAGGGACGCGGGTTCATGCCCCGGTCCGGGAAGATCCCACATGCTGCAGAGCGGCTGGGCCCGTGAGCCATGGTCGCTGAGCCTGCGCGTCCGGAGCCTGTGCTCCGCAACGGGAGAGGCCACAACAGTGAGAGGCCCACGTACAGCAAAAAAAAAAAAAGATAAGAGATTTTTACAAAATAGAACAATCAACAGCAGCTAATGCACAGGTGTGCTCACACGCACCCCTCCCAAGTAGAAAGTCAAGGTAGATGCCAAATTGAGACCTAACCCCTTTGCCAGAACACCCCTTGTCCTATTCCCTTTCTGGGATCAAGGCCTTACTTGAGGAAGAGTTTTGTGTTAAAGACAGGATGGGGACTACCCTACTTATTTGGTATTATTAAAAGTTAAGCATGGAAAAATGATGGAAAGTCGAAGTGTTCCAAAACCTGCCCTAAACACTGTAGTCCCTTTACAAGGAGAGATCAGAGCACAAGGTCAGACAGAGAAACGGAGGTGTCTACCCCTTATGGAAAACATCCTGACATTTTTCATAATTCATGAAGCCTCTTCTCTTTAGGGTCCTAACTGCAACCTGGATATTTACTAATTGCTAGGCTTCTAAAAAAGTAATCGCTGCTTTCTGTTGCTTTCCCTAGAAGCCAGAGCTGCTTGAAACTTTTTAGTGGGTAGAAAACCCACGTGGGAAGGACAGAAGAGAACTTCAGGACAGTGATGACCCCTGAGGAGGAAGGAAAGAGAAAAGGACTGGAGAGGAGGATTGTTAACTGAATCTGTCTCAAAACATAGAAGCCTGAAATAAATATGTTAAAATGTTAACATCTGTTCAAGCTGGCACCTGGATGGCAGATACCTGGAAATCTATTACACAAACTTAAGTTTTAATTTTTCTACATGTTTGAAGTACTTTATAATAAAAAAAATTAATATGTTTTAAAAGTGAAACAGAGACACAAAAGGCACGAAGAAAATGCAGGCTGGTGCCCAAGTGACGCAAAGTGGCAAAGTCCAATCATGCTGCTTTGATTAAGTGTAATTGCCACCAACACAATAAATACACACAAGCCTTCTGGGAACACTCAAATCCAAGATAACACACGCTGCAGTTAGAACCCATTTTATAGCTTTACATTTTTTTTTTTTTTTTAAATTTATTTATTTATTTATTTATTTTGGGCTGTGTTGGGTCTTCGTTTCTGTGCGAGGGCTTTTTCTAGTTGCGGCAAGTGGGGGCCACTCTTCATCACGGTGTGCGGGCCTCTCACTGTCGCGGCCTCTCTTGTTGCGGAGCACATGATCCAGACGCGCAGGCTCAGTAGTTGTGGCTCACGGGCCTAGTTGCTCCGCGGCATGTGGGATCTTCCCAGACCAGGGCTCAAACCCGTGTCCCCTGCATTGGCAGGCAGACTCTCAACCACTGTGCCACCAGGGAAGTCCTATAGCTTTACATTTTATCACCAGATAGTCTTCTGATATCAATCTTGTTAACAAAAGGCGCATCAGCACATTGATCCTTTGCCAAATAAAACACATGCCCATATTTGAAGTTGTACTGAAGGATATGTAGTATTATTTCAGTGTGCATTTGTTCATCTAAATGAAAGCCAAACTCCAGGAGGCATAAATATGGCAGCCTGGTGTTTGGTACTAAAGCTAAGCTGGAGCAGAGTGTAAGTGACACAGAAGTACACATTTTTGTTTAGCATTCAGAGAACAACAGAAGGATTTAGGCCTGTGCTAACAAACGCAGCTGCTGTCCCAGAGAAAGAACTAAAAAAATCCACAATTTTCTTCTTGAGGATCTTCTACCAAATGGTCCATACCAACAATGGAATGACAGCCATTGAGAGCCATCTTGGCCTGTGTGGGCCTAGTCACCAGTTTTTCCAAGTATCTGCATTGGTATATAATACCACCAGATCATCAGATTAGGGAATAAGGCTACCAACATGCCGGCTCTGTGGACAGATGATACCACCTCACCACTGCGAAATTCATAGAAGCATCACGGAAGTTGCAAACTGTTAGCACAGGAGCCAAGTCTGGCCCATAGATATTGTTGGGCTCATACAACATTTTTTAAAACTTGAATTAGGATAATGCTCATAAAAATCTGGCTTTCTGTATTCTCTCTTTTTTTTTTTTTTTTTTTTTTTGCGGTACGTGGGCCTCTCACTGTTGCGGCCTCTCCCGTTGCGGAGCACAGGCTCCAGACGTGCAGGCTCAGCAGCCATGGCTCACGGGCCCAGCCGCTCCGCGGCATGTGGGATTTTCCCAGACCGGGGCACGAACCCATGTCCCCTGCATCGGCAGGCGGACTCTCAACCACTGCGCCACCAGGAAAGCCCCTGTATTCTCTCTTTTAAATATCAGAAAATACTGTAACACGGGGCTGGTTTGAACTAAGTGTCCACTGCTCAATTCATACAAGGCCTATGGACCACAGTCCCTGCCACTCCCCATCACCTACACTCACCACATCACTTATAACACTACCTGCTCTGCCCCTGTCAGCATTTTAATTTATGACATAACAGTAAGGGTGTCACACTTTGGGGGGACTGGAAATACATAACTTCTCCTTAGAACAAAATTAGGGGCTGTGAGAGAGACAGGAAGAAAGGGCTTGGCTTCTAGAATTCTAATTCCAATACAGGGCAGAAGAGGGGAGGAAGAGCCTGAGCCAGAAGTCATCCCCGTTATCAACATGCACCCATTTCCATGGTCAAATTTACGAGCGCCAACATATACAACTTCTTCACTTATGCTGACGGGTTCCCTAAATACATGAGATTCCTGACTCTGAACAATGCTCATTTCGGCTTAAGAGGGAATCACTTCTGCTCCCATATTGCCAAAAGACTCACAGAGGTGCACTGGCCTGTTTTTCATGCAACGCTCCCACCACCCAAGCCAGCCACGGGAATTCCTTCCTACTTGGTAATGCATCAGATGCCCACAAATGCTGTACCCAAAGTCACATCAAGTAAACTAAGCATCACACTGTGACATTGTTAAGCCAGGAGGAAAAGAAATTACGGCTAAAAACAAAAGACGTTTGATGCAGAGAGGAGAAATTACTCATCAACACAAAAGTAAGTGTCAGATACTCTCAAACAAAAGATGCACACGGGGAGATAGAACAGAATGCCATTCGTTAACCATTTTCAAGAAAATATCAATGTGTCCCTATCAAATGAAATTTCCAAGGAAGAAGTGTAATAAGTTCCCTGTTGTGCGTAGGTACATATACATATATACATATATCATACATATACATATGTATATATAGCCATAATTAAGATAAAGCTCAGGATATATTAAGCTACCACTACATACACACTCTATAAAGAAAACAAGAAAAGATACTGAGTAAGGGGACTTCCCTGGTGGCGCAGTGGTTGAGAGTCCACCTGCCGATGCAGGGGACACGGGTTCGTGTCCCGGTCCGGGAAGATCCCACATGCCACGGAGCGGCTGGGCCCGTGAGCCATGGCCGCTGAGCCTGCGCATCCGGAGCATGTGCTCCGCAACAGGAGAGGCCACAGCAGTGAGAGGCCCGCGTACCGCAAAAAAAAAAAAAAAAAAAAAAAAGATACTGAGTAGGAAGAGTTTCCAGAGTCCATAGTACATCAGTCTTTTATTTTATAAAAACCTGATAAATTTTCCTGATCAGAATTGTCAAAGGTCATGTTCTCACTAGTGCCTGCAGAGTTTCAAGAAATATTTCACAATCTAAAAAGAAGAGACTTTCTCCTTAGGGTTACAGGATCACTGGTAGAAAAAATTAAAATCACAACCAGGCATAATGTCCACAACTTGGTCTTCTCACGCACACAGATACAAAAGAGAAGGTACGCACTCACCGCAGAGAGCTGGCTCCACGTAGACCTCAGTGGCTTATGGTGAATCACAATTTTTTCGTCTGATTTCTGTTCTTTGGGCTCCGACTCTTCATCAGAGTCAATGTCAAGGGCCTTTTCTTTGTAGTTCTGATACAGAACAGCGTTTTCTGCAAGAAAACCAAATCCTACATGTCACTAATTGCCCCCCCCATCATGATGCTACTTGTTCTAAACAAACATCTGTACTTATACGTATATGATGTTTGGTCTCCAGTTAAACAAGAGACAAATGGATTTTGTCACTGAAGAGTCATTACCAAAAAGTGATTTTCTCACTCACACAGCTCTACCCCCAATTCATCTGCAGGGGAAGGGGAAGGGCCCATACATGAAATGCCAACTGAAGCAGAGTTTCCACGTCTCTGTCCACTACCCATGAAGGTCATGTTCCGTTTCATCACTGTTGTTTAGGTTAAATTGAATTTACACCCTTTTATTTGTCTATCTATTTAACAAATATTTACTGGACATCCACAGTGTGCCAAGGGCTGACAGTAAATAGAAAATGAAAGACACTTCCCATGCCCTCATGAGCTAAAAATTTAATGAGAAAAATAGTCAAAGTCATTCATTCATGTATTCATTCAACTGATATTTAGAAAATGCCTAGTGGACACTAGCGACCGCTAGGCACTGGGGCTACAGCAACGAACAGCAACAGAAAAAGATAAAAATCTCATTCTTCATGGAGCTGACATCAGAGTGAGGAGAGAATGACAATAAATAAACAAGTAACTTTTATAATGTATCAGATGCTGATAAGTACCATGGAGAAAAATAAAACAGGGAAAGAAGGAGCATGTTACAAGGGGTGATACGTAGATTTTAAACAGGGTGGTTTAGGAAGCCCTCACAGAGGTGACATTTAAACAAAGATCTAAAAGAATTGAGAAAGTAAGCCACCTGTACAGCTGGGGAAAGAACATCTCATCAGGGAGAACGGCAAGTACAAAGGCCCTGGGGCAGGAGTCTGTTTGGTGCATCTATATGTACAAGGATCAGCAAGGAGGCCTGTGTGGCTGGAATAGGGTAAGGGAGGGGAGAAAGTATAGGAGTTGGGGGTTGGGATGAACAGAGGGCAGACTTGCCTCAATGTCATTGAAAGGACTTTGGTTTTTTACTCCAAGTGAGAAGGCAAGTCATTTTAGAGTTGAGGACACAGTGATCTTGCACAAATACATACCTACACACCCAAAGATTTACATACAGGGGCTCTGAGAACAGACTGTCAGCAGGATATGATCTAGTCTGGGGGTCAGAGAGGTGCTAATGAGGAATATCTTAAGATCTGAAAGCTGAGAAACTACAGAGCTATAGAAAAAAAGCACATGTAAAAGCCCTGAGGCAAGAGGACATATATTACCTTAGAAGAACAAAGGAAGGTCATTCACTGGAGTGTGGGTGTCTAGCGGACAAAGGGTGTAAGGTGAGTTTAGGGGGAAGAACCAGACAGTCCAAAGAAGCAGAATTTTGCAGGCAATGTTCAAGAACTGGATTTTACCCTGAGTCCAAAAGGACTGAGTTTCTTTCACACTGTAAGGGTTGTATTTTATCCCGATTGCAATGGGAATCCACTAAAAGGAAAAGACTTTATTAGACTGGAAAAGCAAAATATTGACTACTTAAGGGACTAATTAGGATGCTACTGAAGTGGTCAGTGAAAGACAATGGAGACTTGGGGGGATGGGCTGGATATGGGGGTCAACTGGATATGGTGGTAAGGATGTTTCCTAGCTCTATAAGTCCCACAATGGAAAAGTAGGAAATGGGAACTCCAGAAGAGATTCACCTTTAGAGGAAAGATTATGAGTTTGGTTTGGGATATACTGAGTTTGAAATGCTTTTCCCATCTACTGAAGCCAGCAAACATCTGTCTCGTCTCTCAGCAACTACTGCATGTTCCATACGTACCATTACTAAAGTAATACTGGAATCTATGCAATATTTTACTGTTCTCTGATTGTTCTAAATATGTAAAGCAGATTATGAGGGTATAGACTGAGTTCCCCCCACCTCTGTGGTGTCCTTTAAAGTACTTAGTGTGTGGCACAAAATGTATGCACACATTGTTGATATACATTCATTCATTCTCACAACAACGTGGACAATAGTATTATTAGCTTCATTTTACGCAGGATGAGACTGAGGCTCAGTGAAGTTAAGAGGCTTGTTCACTGTCACTCAACTAATGAGTAGAAGCAGCAGGACAGGAACTCAGGCCCCTGGTTCCAATATCACAGGTTCTCACCACTCTACCACACAGCTTCCTGACTTACATTCTTGTTAGTCATTAACTGTAAGGCTCCTGCATTCCTTATGTACATATATGTGAAAAAGAATTTCTAGGTCATCATATCTGAGAAGAGAGGAGAGGGTGCACAGAAACAGCTCCTTGTAAAAGGAAACAACATAAAACTAGTTAAAGTGAAGGTCTGTCCTCGGACTTCACAAAAGCTCGACATTTTTAACCCTTTGAGGCAAAGGTCCCAAAACCACTATCAAATTCCAGAAGAAGCAAAGCATCTTCTCAAAACCGATATTACGTAGATGCTCTGTTCACTGCACAGTCATAACGGGGTGTAAGAGGAAGCAAACTGGACTAAGAACCAGATCTCTGTCCTAGTCCTGGCTGTGTGAACATGGACAAGGTACTAAACTCTCCGAGCTTCCAGGTTCCTCAATTATAAAATCTGAATTTACCCCAGCCAGCTAAAGTACTGTATCTGGGTTTCTTCCTCATAGAGAACAGTTTTCTAAGATTGGTACAGTAAATACACTTTTATAAACTGGTCTTGTTTAAAAGATCCAAATGAGAACTGATTTTTATAAGAATTATATAGGGAAATGTTTTGTAGTCAGCCAAGGTGATATAATTCTGGGTGGTTTTACCTTAGATTTACTTATAGAGGGGCATACCCTTCTTCACTGTTCTTTAAAGGTTGGGAAATCTTAGCATTTCAAAGCATGACAGAAAGTAACTACCCTCACCTGCACCACACTCCCGCCAGCCCTACATGCACTGCACCTGGGGCTTCTCCCTTTGTGCCCTTCCAGATTCCAGACCACTGACACTGGATCCATCTATTTACACGAAGTCTGCTAATCTGATTAGGGTGTGAACACCTGGTGAAAGCTGCTTTTATTTTTGAGATTCTTCACAAAAATATTATATGGGTTCGAAATTCTTAGGAGTATGTTTCTGTCAGCCAGGAGAATTAGATTTCCCCCAAATTGAAACTGGATTAGGAAACAGGAAGTCAGAAATGATATTAAAATGTAGAAATATGGGGAAAAGAACATTAAGTCAAAGGAAATATGACTTAAGATCTAAATGCCAAACTTAATTTTTAACTAAAGGGCTAGAGCTTGCCCTTACTCTTTCTCCACCTTATGAGGGAGGTGGGGATGGAGCCAGAATAGAGAAGAATTAAAAATCCCAAAACATTGGTCTGACAAAGTCATCTGCTTACAAAGAATGCCATTAATTTTACTCACTGCTGGTGAATTTAGCTTAGTGCAGAGCTTTGTGCTGTACAATTTGTGAAGAAGTTGTACATTTTTCTCATCTTGTGTTTTTTGTAACTTCAGTTGGATTTCAACTTATAATTGATATTCCACATTGAAACAGCAATAAAAGTCTGGAAAATCAAATGCTTACCTTCCCCATCAAATGTTCCTTGTCCTTTCAGCATTTTTTTCTAAGAAACAAGAAAAGCAAAAAGAGGAAAAGCAAAGCAAACTATGTATGAATGAGCCAAACAGAAAATACAGCTATTTTAAGAAAAAGTATTTTTTTTTGTTGTTACATTCATTAGATTTCCAAAGGCATACAGCAGATGATCCCTGGAGTAGTTCACTCGTAACACTACTACAACTCACTAAAAAGGTGAAATAAAATGTACAATATCCCCCATGCTCTGTCAATACAGCTTGAGAATCCTCAAATGACCAGTAGTCCAGTTTATTTCATGACTCATGATTCACCATCACTGTTAAATTGAACTATGCTATACTTGCAGAGTTGGAGGGGAAAAAAAAAACACATAAAATGTTATGGAACCTCTTTAAGGCCATGGGATCTAAAATAAAACAGGCTTGCTTGTGTATTACACATGTGACATTTATATAGACTCTCTGATTAATCAAGAAAAGATGTGGCTGCCAAAATGAATTCCTGCCCGATTGCTGAGATCTGTCTTGTGTCTGGAGAAGACAGCACATGCACACTCCAAAATCTCCTTCCCTAGTTTTCCCTATTTCTTTATGTCATATTTAGTAATATTTTAATGAGCACAGCTCCTAGGCCTTTATCTGGGAGCAACACCACACCATTCACTGGAACCTGAAGTTTTCAGCTACCAACTTGTTAAATGCACTCAAGGATTAAGTGGGCACAAAATGGGAATAAGATACAACCACAGGCAGTGGTGAGAGAAACCAGAAACAGCAAAGATGACAGATTATGTCTTTTGTGATCTGGCAACTGACTTTTAAAATTCACATTTCACCTGAATCGTATTTAGCATGTGATCACCACTGAAAAAAATAATTCAGTAATTAAATCATTAGTGTAAGTAATTAAAATAATCAATAGGCTCAAGGGAAATCAGTTTTCCTGTATCAGCTGTGATGAATCAGCAACGAATGACTGACATTTCTAAACAAGCACCAGGCAGCGCAACCACATAATCAAGAGAGCAGATCCACGCCTGCCCACCATCCCCTTTCAGCTACCTGTATTAAAACTGTTCGGGGCTCACTCGGCCAATACTTAATCTTCTGTGTTTTTTTTTTCCCCATTTGTCCCCCACTTTTTGCCCGAACTTAGAAAATTAAAACATAAGAGTTTCAGTTCCTCCCATGAAGCTGCATTAACCTGGGCTGTGCCTGCCAGCAACAATGGGCAAGAGATAAATGTGCACGGGTTTGATCAACAAACAACAGAGTTAAAAAATAACAATAACCTCTGGTTTCCTCTGTGCCCTTCCTCCCCACCCCCCACCCCCGTCACCTTCACCTGTGGCTTAGTGAACGCCTAACTTGCGACACTCTTGCCCATTCTTACCTTTATCCTTCCCAGGCTGGAAAACTTCTCCTTATCTTCCATCACCGCTTTCAGAATAGGCTGGGACATTCTGTTCTTCTTCTTCGAGGCGGTAGGACTGTCAAAATCAACGCCACTGACCACCGCCCTGCGATAGGACGTGGACCTCAAGCCTCTCCGCAGAGACCCCGGACTGTCCAAGTCGTTCTCCGCCTCGCCCTCGTCCTCTGCGGGGCCCAGGGGCGCTCCAAGGCCCTCCACCATGCTGCGGACCTTAAGCAGTCTCTTGTGGGGCTCCACATTCTGACTGTTGGATTTACTTATCTTAATTTCCGAGGCCAGGCTCTTCGGAATGATCTGCTGTTTCCCCACTTTGAGGGCGGCGGGGCTGTTTGTGCTCAAAACCACTGAAGGATTCTCCAGGAGCTCGTTCTCCTGTGAGGGAAGCCTTTGGAGGGGGAGTTTTTGCTCCAAAGACCTTTTGTGGGGCGCGGGAGAGAGTCTCGAAGGTCCCCGCTCAGGGTCCTTAGCCATCTGGCCGGACAGCGAACGCGCGCCTGGGGAGGCGGTATTAGGGGTAAGCGCATTTGCAGCAGGCAAAAGCAGGGGGCTGGCGGGGAATCTGGCCCTGTCCCCCTCGGGGCTGCAGGGGGCAGACGCAAGAGGAGTCCGCGGGCGGTGCAGCGGCTGCTGCGCGAGAGAAGTCGCAGTGCCATTCGCTGGGGATCTGGGGTAGCCGCCCGACGCCGCTCTGGGTTGCTGGGGTGACTTGGGTCGTCGAAGCCGAGGAGAAACAGCCCTGTACTCCGGGGAGACGGTCCTCCCATTGGTCACCAACCTCCGATGGGCGCACAGAAGCAGGGGGCTCCTCTGGATCGGCCTGCCGTCGGAGGCGGTGGGCACCTGGGCCGGAGTCTGCGCCGCGGGGGGCCTCCCTCGGTCCTCCACTGGGAAATCCGTGATCAGCAACCCGCTGGAGCTCTGGTAGGACTGGGGCCTCGGCTTGCTCCGGCCCAGCAGCTGGGGCTGAGGGCTTGAACGCCTCCGCCACAAAGGGGTTAAGCTGCTGCCGGAAAAATCTACTTCGGTCTTGCCGTCCATAGCAGAGCCTCGGGCGTCAGCCCCGGGGGGGAGGACAGCACCCAGTGAGTCTTGCCTAAAGAGGAAAGAAGTCATGGAACTTTGCCGCCCGACAACCAGGCACGCCTTGCAGACACGCGCGCTCTGAGCCCGGGGATCACCCGGCTGCCGCGCGGGACACAGCTGCGCGTCAATTACCCGCCCTTTCTGGGGCAAAAACTGCGCCCACCGAGCAGTCCAGTACAGATATCTGGGCTATGCCCAGGCGGATTAATCCAATCACCTCCGCGTCTTTCCCGCGCCCAAAGACCACCCGCACGGAAAGAGACAGCCACCAATTCGCCGGGTGCAAACTGATGCACAAGAAACCTGGGACGAGTTCAGCTTTCTCGGGAAACTCGCCGCGGGACGCTCCCCTCCTCCGCCAGCCAGCCGCCCGCCCCCGTCTTTGGTCCCCTAGCGCTCTAGCTGCCCGTCTCCCAGGCGGATTTACCTTAAGGGCTTTGCAGAGCCCAAGGCCAAAGAGCACGCACCGCCCCGTGGGTGGCCCGGGTCCCAGACCGAACCACGGCTGCAGGAGCTCTGGAGAGATCTGCAGCCGACCAGGCGTCGGCTCCGCCCCTAAGCTTGACCCCGCCCTCAGCCTTGGCCACGCCCGGGCCCGCCTCAGCCGCAGCCATCCTGGAGCCGCTGCCCTCCTACCCGGGTCTCTCGTTAAAAAACACACAAGCGCACCTGGGCTGGGTGCTGAGCTTCCGGGTTCCGGGCCGCGAGATGCGGGAAAGGGGCGGCGTGGGAGCTTCGAGCGCGCAGGTCCGTTGCCTGGAGCACAGCGTGGGAACGAGCGTGGGAGCCCTGCCAGGATGTAATTTACGAAGCCCTGGGCCCCCGGGGGATCTCCCCGGTAGAAACCCGGAATGCCGAGCAGAGTAGGGTCTGTGAAATGCGTGAGCTGGAGCGCGTAGCTCTGAACGCAGAAAGCCAGACGCCTCTCAGCATTCGGGTTGTCTTAAAACACAAATCCGATGCCTTGCTCCCCTGCTTAAAATATCTTACAGACTGATAAGTTTTCTTGTTTGTGCCTGGAGTATTTCCGGAGGTATACTTACAGCCAGCTCGTGGGAGGGGAAACTGGGTGCCTAGGAAACTGGAGGGAGAGAGTGTTTTCATTCAATAATCTTTGGATCTTGTATACTTTGGATTGCGAATGTTACCTATTAAAAGTAAACGCAATTTAAATTACAAAACAAAGCTTATTGGTTTCTAAGCATACACAGAAGAAAATTCAAAATCCTCTCCATAGCTTATGAGGCCCTACAGGAAGTGCTTACGTCTGTAGCCTAGTCTTTTCCCGCAACACTTGTTCCTTCACTGTTTTTAGGCCACACCCACTTAAAGTTGGAAAGCCTCAGAATCTTCCCTTTTGTTCCTCCTTGACCTTCTGACCTGTCACTCCATCAGAGAGGCCTTCCCTCTTGAATCAGATTATGGCTTATTTATTTTCCCAGCCACCTGTTCTCTTCCTTTTCTCCACTTGCCACAATATGAAAATATATTTAATCATATATTCATTTTTATGTTTATCTGTTTTATCTTCTTTTGACTGAAAGCTGCAAGAGGGCAGGGGCCATGTTTCTTTATTACCCCCTCTGTATTCCAGGCACATAGAGGGCACTTAAAAAATATTTGTTGAAGGAACGAATGAATGAATGAGAGGAGTGATGTGAGGACAATGACCAACTGCCCCAGAGTGCTCCGTTGCCAAGTAGTAGACAGTTGGGTGTGTCCTGGACAAGCTCCAGCTATGTGAGAAGAATAAGGCAAAGTTGAGAAGACAGATGATTTTTAGACCATAAGATCTGTATAATTAATTCCATTAGCAAGACATATGGGCTGTTCTCCAAGTTCCCTTTTTTGGCATTCACGCATTCAGTAAGGACGTATGAAGCACCCACTGAGTGCTCCTGTTTGCCCTGGACAGGTTGAATGTGATGGCCAAAAACATTAAGAGGCAACCTCTGGGTGGTGGTGAGATGAAGCCTGATGTTTTTCATGCTTATTTATACTTTGCTATACTTCCCAAATACTGTACATTAAATGTATGTTACTTTGATCTGAGATATTTTTATAAACTAGAAGAAATGGCATCAAAACATTTATAAGAAATTTTTCTAAAAAAAGAAATTGACCAAATATTTTGGTTGGAAGAAATATGGCTGCTTACATACTTATACCTACCCACTTTTTAATATAGGACATCTTCTATACTAACCCATATTACTTTTATATTGGAAAAATATAATACATTTAATTTTAAAAGTGCTTAGCTAATGACAAATGAAATGTTACCTAATTCAGAATGCAATTTGTGACTTACGTTAAGAAGTTGTAAATGGTGATGTGAGAAGCTAGCTTCTCTTCAAATTATGTTGGTTCTGCAAACAAGCCTAACTGATAATTGTGAAGAAATCGCAGGATCTCCCTACCTCATTCCTAAGCAACAACATGATACCCACCAAAACGAGAACAACGACAAAACACCAAGCTCTGTTCCTTCACTAAGGGAAGCTTGGAAATTCACAGATCTACTGCCCATTTTAACCTCCATTCAATTTACCACATCTATTCAAATCTAGGACATCTTTGATTGTATGTACCACCGAGAAAGAAAAAGAGCTGCCAATTAAACTATGACACAATGTGTTGTCACATAGGATCTTTTTAATACATACTGAAACAGTGCTTTTAGACTTAGATATAAATTTTTTAGTAATGTGCATATTTAGAAAAGGAAAATATAAGCAAAATAAATTGATTAAAGTATTTCTACAAATTCTGTACACAGAGTCTAATTCTCCTGAATCCCTTTTCACACAGAGCATCAATAAGTGTGTTTTTCCACACAATATCACTGATAGTATAGCATTTCTTAAAAGGATGTCCTAGTCTCGTCTCTGAGATTTGCTTCCTAGCCAGACACTCATTCTTCAAGTTTGATGCTGGCATGATCCTATTTGACTAAAAGCATAGTTTTCTTGTTCAACTGAATTATATGTCACTACAACCTATTCAGCCTCTCTATTAATGGCCAGAAGGAAGTTTCTGACAAACAACTTCCAGGCCTTCACTATTGACCTGTGTGATACATGAATTGGTTATATTAGCCTCTTGTTGTTTTGGAATTTCTGTCATCTAATCTGACACATCTGGCAATTTCTCCTGCCTTCAACTGCATTTCTTAGCATATGGCTTTGACAAATGTAGTATTAAATTGCACAGAACTCAATAAAATGATGAAATTCGAGTAGTTATAACCATGTTCACAAATACAAAGGCAATGCCAACTATATCAGGACTGCCACCTGGCCATTGGCTGTTTCCTTAATAGTAAGACTCATCCCAGTTTCAGAGATGTTACAATGTGAGACCAAAGTACTTCTTAGAATTGGAGAAATACAGTATGTTAAACTATTAGGAATGATACATTCCACTGGTAAATTCTGATGGTATATATTTTTAATGAAAAAATTTTAATTTCTTCCCAGTTTTACTGAGATATCATTGACATATAACATTGTAGTAGTTTAAGGTATACAACACGATTTGATATATGTATATACAAGTAAGTCCCATACATATGAACGAGTTCCATTCCAAGAGCGTGTTCATAAGTCCAATTTGTTCATAAGTCCAACAAAGTTAGCCTAGGTACCCAAACTAACACAATCAGCTATATAGTACTGTACTGTAATAGGTTTATAATACTTTTCAGACAAATAACACATAAAAAACAAAAAATATAGAAAACATTTTTAATCTTACAGTACAGTACCTTGAAAAGTACAGTAGTACAGTCAACAGCTGGCATCCAGGGGCTGGCATCGAGTGAACAGGCAAGAAGAGTTATTGACAGGAGGAGAGAGACAAGGTGGGAGATGGTAGAGCTGAGGGATCGTCAGCAATAGGAGATGGAGGGCAAGCTGCAATTTCACTCATGCCTGACATTGACGGAACGCACGTTCACATCTGAAAGTTCACAACTTGAAGGTTTGTATGTAGGGGACTTACTGTATGGTGAAATGATTTCCACAATGAGTTTAGTTAATATCCATTACCTTGTATAGTTACAAGTTTTTTTTCTTGTGATGAGAACTTTTATGATCTGCTCTCTTAGCAACTTTCAAATATACAATACAGTATTGTTAACTGTAATCACCATGCTGTACATTACATCCCAGAATTTATTTTTCTTATAACTGGAGGTCTGCACCTTTTGACCACCTTCACCCATTTCCCCCCAGTGATATACTGAACTATTAAAATATTCAGTGGTATAATACAGGGTCTTAGAGGCTGAGATACCAATTATTGCTACATTTACTAAACAAATTTGCACTTATCACCAATTATGTGTCTGGAATAATAATTAGGCTAATTTTAAAGTGCAATTTGCTAATTAGTGTTATTACCTTGAAGTTAAATCTCATGCATTCTTTTTTTTTTTTTTTTTTTTTGGCCACACCAAGAGGCTTGCAGGATCTTAGTTCCCAGACCAGGGATCAAACCCAGGCCCCAGCAGTGAAAGCACGGAGTCCTAACCACTAATACTTATTGGGTGCATTTAAGTGCCAAGCACTGGGCCAAGCCTTCCTGAAGTTTATAACTTGCTGATTAACAACATATGAAACATTAAAATAAAAAGTTAAGGCACCTAAGCTGAGTAAGGTGTATGATAAGCTCTCTGTTCTCTGAAAGCCTCTGTGAAGGAGTCTGGGTAGAATAATAGGTAAAATATCAGGAGATGGAGAAGAAGAGAAGGGCATCTGAGAGACATGTCCCAGCATGAGCAAAAACATGGGGGCATGGCTTGGGAACTAATATTTATTAAGTGCCAACTATATTTCAGGAACTAATTTAATCTCAAATTAATCCTGTCTCCACTTAAATAATGAAGAAGGCTCTAAAAGCCCTTCTCATACTGCTGGAAAGTGGTTGAGTCATAATCCTAACTCAGATCTGTCAGGCTCCAGAGCCCATGAGCTCCACATACCAGAAACTAAAATCACAAGAATAGGGAATTGGCATTTAGAAGTTGTGGGAGATAGATTTGGCTAAATGTGGGGAGAATAGAATGTGGTGTGTTACATAAACTGAGGGGTCTGGATTTTCCTTGGATAACATCTGACACTCTCTGAAAGTATTATATTTAAACTTTGCTATCTTTTAAAACAATAAATCTGACAACACCAGTCTCAGAGATAAAATAAATAAATAAATAAAAATAAACAGATTTGTTTGTGCATTAAAAAAATCCACCTAAACCCATAAAATCTGAGGGAAATCTTCTCTTGGAAGGAAATTACAGAAAAATATTTAAATATATACATAACAGACAAAGCGTTATATCAATATCACTCACAGATCTATAAGGAAAAGATAACAGTGGAAAAATGAGCAGAGTGAGAATACAAATTTTAGAGAAGACACAAATGCCTTCTATACATTAAAACACACTCAGGCCCAATAGTAATAACAAAATTAAAATAGTAATGAGATCATAGTTTTTCATCCATTAGATCAACAAAGATTAAAAAAAAAAAAAAACACTGTTGGTAAAAGTACAGGCAAAAGAGGGTTCTGACTCATTCATGGTAACAATATAAATGACCTTTCTGAAGAGCAATTAGATGATACTTAATCAAAACCTTGAAAACAGGCAAATCTTCAACCTAGTAATTCCATACACAGGAAATAATCCTGAGGAAATAATCTTTGATGTGTAAAAAGAAGTATATCGTTCAAAGATGTCCGTCAAAGCATTTCTTATGGTGGCAAAAGATTAGAAGCTGACTTTATCATTAGAAGACTCACTAGTAGGGCTTCCCTGGTGGCGCAGTGGTTGAGAGTCCGCCTGCCGATGCAGGGGACATGGGTTCGTGCCCCGGTCTGGGAGGATCCCACATGCTGCAGAGCAGCTGGGCCCGTGAGCCATGGCCGATGAGCCTGAGCATCCGGAGCCTGTGCTCCGCAGCGGGAGAGGCCACAACAGTGAGAGACCACAAGAGTGAGAGGCCTGCGTACCGCAAAAAAAAAAAAAAAAGAGAAGACTAGAACACTCACTAGTAAATCATGATGTAAAATGCAACCACCAAAAATAATAGTGTAGATATATAATTACTCATACAGAAATTCAAAATAGGATAAGTGGGGGAGAAAAGCTACTTTTAAACACATTATGCAGAATATCCTACTTTGAGGTTTTTTTAAAATTTTATTTATTTATTTATTTATTGGCTCTGTTGGGTCTTCATTGTTGCACGCAGGCTTTTCTCTAGTTGTGGAGAGCGGGGGCTACTCTTCACTGTGGTGTGCAAGCTTCTCATTGTGGTGGCTTCTCTTGTTGCGGAGCATGGGCTCTAGGCTCACGGGCTCAGTAGTTGTGGCTCGTGGGCTCTAGAGAGCAGGCTCAGTAGTTGTGGTGCACGGGCTTAGCTGCTCCACCGCATGTAGGATCTTCCCAGACCAGGGATCAAACCCGTGTCCCCTGCATTGGTAGGTGTATTCTTAACCACTGCGCCACCAGGGAAGTCCCGAGTTTTTTAAAATGCAAATAGCTATGTGTAAATACTTAATACTGAGATTTGTAATATTCAAAACGTTAGCATGTCCACCTCTGGTACCAAAATTAAAGGTGGTATTTCAGTTATACTTTGCTGTGAAACAAACCACCTTACCACTTAGTGGCTTAACATAGCCAATTTTATTATTTACTGTTCCTCACCATTCTGTGGGCTGGTGTGGTGTGTCCTTCTGCTTCTCCGGCAGGTCTCCCGGGGCTCTGGCATGCTGCTGCCGCCAACTGTGGGGAAGGGCACACAGAGCCTCACTCACTTGTCGGACAGTTGGTTGGTGCTGGCTGTTAGGTGGGGCTCCTTAATTCTCCCTTTCTCAGATCTTAAACATCCTGGACAGGCTTAGTATCCCTGGTACAATGAAGTGATGAGTCAAAATGACAAAGAAAAAATCTGGAAAGGATATTCGAAAAAGAGGTTTTGAGAACTGATTAGTTCTCACTGGGAAAAAAAAGTTCTTAAAAAAAGACTTTCTAAGTAAATGGTTCTGAAGAACCTAGGGGAAGGACAGGAATAAAGACACAGACATAGAAAATGGACTTGAGGACACGGGGAGGGGGAAGGGTAAGCTGAGATGAAGTGAGAGAGTGGCATGGACATATATACACTACCAAATGTAAAACAGATAGCTAGTGGGAAGCAGCCGCACAGCACAGGGAGATCAGCTCGGTGCTTTGTGACCACCTAGAGGGGTGGGATAGGGAGGGTGGGAGGGAGACGCAAGAGGGAGTAGATATGGGGATATATGTATATGTATGTATAACTGATTGACTTTGTTATAAAGCAGAAACTAACACACCATTGTAAAGCAATTATACTCCAATAAAGATGTTAAAAAAAGAGACTTTCTTACAGCTCTTATAATAATGATTTATATATTACCCTGTGTTTTTTAAAACGCTTTTTTGAGCACTTACAATATATCAGACCCTCGTTGAACTGCTTCAAGTGTGTTAAATGACTTAACCATCACAACAACCTTATGAGGTAGAAACTGCCACTGTCTCCAGTTTATAGATGAGGAAACTAAAACACAGAGAGGTTAAGTACCCATGCAGTCTTGCTCCAATCTGCCTCATAACTATTATACCATTATATTGATATTATTTGTGATTTCATTATTCATTTATATTCGTCTTTTTCACAAATAAAATGTAAGCACCCCATTGTCAGTTTTTTCTCTATCTCCTATAGTTCTTCAGTAATGAACAGATTGATCAATCGATGATAACATCCAGAGGAAGAGCAGGCAAACCAAGGGAGGTCATCCAATCAGGAAGAGAAACGCTAAAGCCTTAGAAAGGAAGAGTTTCTGAGAGGAAAGTCAGATCAGTAGTCCTGTTTGTCAGCTAGTATTTATTTGGCCCCTGGCTGGTACCAGGCTCTGGGCTCACTGTAGATACAGTAGTAAAGAAAAGTAGGTGGGCTTCCCTGGTGACGCAGTGGTTGAGAGTCCGCCTGCCGATGCAGGGGACACAGGTTCGTGCCCCGGTCCGGGAAGATCCCACATGCCGCGGAGCGGCTGGGCCCGTGAGCCATGGCCGCTGAGCCTGCGTGTCCGGAGCCTGTGCTCCGCCACGGGAGAGGCCACAACAGTGAGAGGCCCACGTACCGCAAAAAAAAAAAAGAAAGAAAAGTAGGTATGGTCTTGCTAACTGTCCTTGCCATGGTCTTGCTAACAGTCTGTCAGTAAAGACCAACACCAGATGGCATCTAACGCTAGCCATGTTGTTCATTTAGTGCCCTTTCAACCAGCCCCTCCTGCCTTGGTGGGCATAAAAGCCAACATGCAGGGCTTCTGGAGAAAGCAGTCAGCATGAAAACTTAGTACAGGCACCTAACTGCAAGTGTGGGAATTTTGACAGTAAAAGGGAGGAGAAAAATAGGACAGTTGCTGGAGGGAAAGGGAGAAATAAGTGGCTTTATTTCAAGACTAGGGACACTTGGCTGGAAGTCAGGCAGCTGGGTCTCCAGTTTGTGTCTGCCACTTTCCAACTGTGGGAATGAGGACAAGTCACTTCATCTTGAAGACCGTAGTTTCTTCAACTGCAAAATGAAATTGTTCCCCCTCCTCAGCACAGCTTGAGAAACACTGGTTCAATTAGAATAATTTGGATGAGGCCAGTCCAATGGCTGGGGAAAATGGGACACAGAAGTGGGGCGGGGAGTGGAGGAGATCTGACAGATAACTGTACAAAAATGAATTCCTAATTAACTTTTCCCCTATCTTGAACAGCAAATAATTAGAATAAAGTTGTTCTTTAGGCTACTGTCTCCTACTCTAGCCTAAAGAAAAAAGATCATAATGAGAAAAGGATTAGATCTTGTTGAAAATGGCTCAGAGGACTCTTCTTGACAGGACCTAAGGAAATGGTAAGATTTGTTCGAGAGGAAGGGCTTCTTTCTTGCTGCCAGTTTTTTCCAGCAGCATCCAATCTGCTAATTCACAACTGCAGGGAGAATGATCTACATCTGATCTATTGACCCTCCAGTGATACTGTGTTTTGAGGGGGAAGCTCTCCATTGAACTAGAGTGATTAAGATCCCAGGTAAACCACAAGGTCAGGTGGAGAGTGACTCCCTGAACTGGTCAGGCCCCAGAAGCTACTGTTCACTGTTGTTCTTTGAATTGTAGGGATGACATAAGCAACTGAGCAGCCAGTTTCTTCAAGGGGTTCTAGTCTGAGGTCACTGCATGGCTTGGACAGACCCTTCACCTCTTTAAACAGTAGTTTCCTTGCTGGTTTGGTATTTTATTTATTTATTCATTTATTTGAATCTTATTTTATTTATTTTTTTATACAGCAGGTTCTTATTAGTTATCCATTTTACACATATTAGTATATATATGTTCATTCCAATCTGGTATTTTATTTTTTTCTTTTAAACTTTTAATACATTTATGTGGTAAAAATTGGGGTTGTACAAAAGTAAAAAATACCCCCTGCTCTTGTCTCTAGTTTCCCACTTGGCCCTCTAGAGGCATTCACTGTTAACAGTTTGTGTATTTTATAAATTTTCAGATTTATGGTGGGACATAAACCAGCATATATATCCCCACATACACTAGACACCCATACACACACTAGTATCCTATAATGGGGTTCTTATCATTTATGTGGGATATCATTCTATACCAGTACTTATAGAGCCACCATATATTTTTCTAATGTCTGCATAGCATTAGGTAGAATCAAATGGAATTGCCATTTTTATAAGTCAAAAAGAGTCAAATGCCAGCAATTTCATATGGTTCCACCTAATTGTACATCATTTATTGGCAAATTTAAACACTTAAATTATTTCTTCACAAAATCTGAGCACCATTTAAGAAAAAAGGTTCCTTTTAGTTCTAAATTTCCATAATTCTTTGCTTTGTTCCCATTCTTCAATGCCTGGGACAGGTAAGATAGTAAAAGAGAATACTTTATTGAACAAAGATACAGGTATGGTTTAATTCTGCTTTGTATAATTAGAAGTCTGCTCTTAATACAACCTTAATGGTGAAATATGGTGAACGTGCTCTAAGGAGAGTTGTGTTCCTTTTTGGGGAAACTGGATTAGGGGTGATATCATCACTAATTTCCCTTGGTGATAATTTCCCAGTGTCTATGCCCCTTCTTTTCTGTCATTCTCTGGACCCTGCTCTTTCTCTGAATTATCAAAATGGTATGTAGAATCATAACTCTTGTTTCATGAAGTTTGTTAAGTAATTTGAACAAAGAGTTATCTGAATAGGCCACACTGTTCCTTCTGTATGAAGTATTTGGTGTTTGCAAGAGAAGTCAAGATAAAAAGAATTCTGCTGTGTGCCCTCCATTTTCCAGGTAAAACTGTATCAGGAATCATGTGGGGATACTTAAAACTGGCCGATATTTTCAAGTTTTCTCCTGCCCAGATTTGTTTGGAAGAAATCCAGTCTCACCTATCTCAAAAATTCAGCAGGGACAAGCAGCTGAAATAAATTAAACCCGTGATTATTAAATTCTGTGTTTACCTAGACATTCTGGCATTTGGTTTAAAAGACAAAGCTTTTTAGAAGGGTTATTTAAATTCAGTTTTGCTACAGATTCTAAATTGGAAAAAAAATGGTAACAGAGTAAAGCTCTATAAACCATACCCGTTTGGGCTCATTACTAAGCTACTCATTACCAAGCTACTCCCACCAAGCAGTACTGACAGAATTTGAAAAATGTTTTCCCGAGTTGAGATCCGCCACCTAGCAACCACTTTGAAATGCTTCCTGTGCTGGCCCAAGACTACTCAAAATGCCCAGTTTTAAAATTGGTGGGTGTTTTGCTGTGCGTGGGCCACAGTCATTGAAGGGAGGATGAGAACTTTGTTTTTAGGGCAAAGACATGCAGATGAGAAGAATTGTTTAATTTAACTGCTCAACTGGGTTTTGGAATAGAGTTGGCAGATTAAATACAAATTAATGATTGCCCCAGACATACTGTACTAAAAATTATTTGTTGTTTCTCTGAAACTCAGATTTGACTGTGCATTCTGTATTTTTATTTGTTCAATCTGTCAACTCAGTTTTGGAGAGAATTTTGTAGTACAGAGTGGGGGAGTATTTATAGAATATACATCACATATATTAACTTGATCCCTCAAGGCTACTGATGTTATGGATCTAAAGAACCTTTCCCAAAGCACTGGCTATTGGACCTAGCAGGGAGCCTGAAGCATAAGAGGCCACAGGTAGGGCGGGAGCTAACAGAAGGGGACAAGAAATCAACCCAATGTTACACCCTGGGAAGCTAAACTGAGGGGAGGACAGGCAAAGGAAGGGGCTAGCTGTGCAGAAGCAGGCCTCACAGGGTGTAATGGTGCCAGGTGAGGAGGGGGCACTGCCTAGACACCTGGGAGGAAGGGGGAGTGGTGTGATGTCAGCATTCATGTCACTTTTAAGGAACAGAGGAGGGGGAGGAAAGCCCTCTATGTAAATGTGCCCTCTGAAGCTTGGGCTGAGATGGAAGAGGTGCAACCTGGGATCCTATAGAGGTCACTGCCACCTCCACGCAGCGTCCAAACAATCCTTAGGTCGCTTAAACCAGCCTGGAGAGCCAGCCTGGGGCTGAGAGGCTTTGTCAAGACCCTGCCCTTCCAGCTTCACCTGGCCCAGTTCTGAGCTTGGGAGAGGCTGCCACTTTGTCTTCAATCCAGATCACAGCCCCCATCCCCACCCCAGAAATCTGCAGCCTCTGCTTGTTAACCCAGTGGCACAAAATAGTTAAAACAGAATGCATGTGTATTTCCTATGTGTTTGCACATTATTGAACATCTCCTGAAGGACACATAAGAAACTGCTAAATGGGGTGTGGAGAAAAGGGAACCCTCCTACAGTGTTGGTGGGAATGTAAATCGGTGGAACCACTATGGAGAATAGTAGGGAGGTTCCTTCAAAAACTAAAAATAGGGGTTCCCTGGTGGCGCAGTGGTTGAGAGTCTGCCTGCTGATGCAGGGGACACAGGTTCATGCCCCAGTCCGGGAAGTTCCCACATGCCGCGGAGCGGCTGGGCCCGTGAGCCATGGCCGCTGAGCCTGGCGTCTGGAGCCTGTGCTCCGCAACGGGAGAGGCCGCAGCAGTGAGAGGCCCGCGTACCGCAAAAACAAAAACAAAAACAAAAACAACTAAAAATAGAACTACCATATGGTGCAGCAATCCCACTCCTGAGCATACGTTAGAGAAAACTCTAATTCAAAACGATACATGCACCCCATTGTTCATAGCAGCACTATTTACAATAGCCAAGACATGGAAGCAACCTAAGTGTCTGTGGACAGATGAATGGATAAAGAAGATGTGGTATATTTATACAATGGAATATTTTACTCAGCCAAAAAAAGAATGAAATAATACCATTTGCAGCAACATGGATGGACCTGGAGATTATCATACTAAGTGAAGTAAGTCAGAGAAAGACAAATATCGTATGATATCACTTATATGTGGAATCTAAAAAAAGTGATACAAATGAACTTATTTACAAAACAGAAACAGACTCATTGATGGATGTAGGAAACAAACTTATGGTTACCAAAGGGGAAAGGGGTGGAGGGATAAATTAGGAGTTTGGGGTTAACAGATACACACGACTATATATAAAATAGGTAAACAACAAGGTCCTACTGTGTAGCACACGGAACTATATTCAATATCTTGTAATAACCTATAATGGAAAAGAATCTGAAAAAGAATATATATATATATATATATATATATATATATATATATACACGGAATCATTTTGCTGTACACCAGAAATTAACACAACATTATAAATCAACTATACTTCAATTAAAAAAAAAGAAAGAAACTGGTAACTGTGGCTACCTCGGGGGAGAGGACTGGAGTATGGCAGTGGTGGGGCGGGGTTTTGAATGGAGGTATATTTGCTCCCATTCCTTGCATACTCATTGATTTTATTTTCCTATGTGTATATATTACTGACTCAAAATAAAAATTTTAATGTGATGACTATGATAAATTCAGTCCAGAATCTGACTCATGTTTCAACTTGCATCTTTGATTTAAGATGACTCATGACAATAAGGTGTTTTAAAATAAATGCCTTTATATACTGTCTCTGGTAAAGAGGCCTGAGATCTGACATTTCAGCATACTTTCTGGAAAATTTACTGCTGAAAACAATGACAAATCAACCCTTGACAGAAAGGTTTGCTTATCTTTTTAAATGTTTACTCTGAGTTCGGTGCCATGTTGTTTTTACATATAGGTATGTAAAGCTCAAAATGAAAATTTGATGGAAACTAAATCAGTCTTTTATATCTTTTTTTTTTTTTTTTTTTGTGGTACGCGGGCCTCGCACCGCTGCAGCCTCTCCCGTTGCGGAGCAGAGGCTCCAGACGCGCAGGCTCAACGGCCACGGCTCACGGGCCCAGCCGCTCCGCGGCATGTGGGATCCTCCCGGACCGGGGCACGAACCCGTATCCCCTGCATCGGCAGGTGGACTCTCAACCACTGCGGCACCAGGGAAGCCCTTATATCTTTTTTAAAAAAATAAAAGCAATACTGAATCCCACCTTGTAAGTTCTGTTAGGCCAGGTGTCTGTCTCTTTTGTTCAGTAATGGATCCCTAGGACCTAGAACAGTTTATGGCACATATCACATGCTCAATAAACAGTTGTTGAATGAAGCAATACATGATCTATATAAAAATTCAAGCATCACAGAAAAATATGGTACAGAATGTCAATTTCCTCTAATCTCTTTCCTCCCAATTATCAGTTATTCTAGTCTCTTAAAATAAAAGAACAAATCATTTACTTCTTAAGGAGTAAAAGTGTCATCATAAGTATGTTTTTTAAAAAGTTAATTGAGCAACAGAATGCAAGAAAATGTTTGTAACAGATAGTAACTGGCAAAGGACTAGTACCTAAAATATGTAAAGAACTCGTTCCAGTCAATTGGAAAAACTGGCAAAATACTTTAACACACATCTCATATTAGAGGAACTCCTAATGGCCAAAATCATATGAAAAGTACTCTCTCATTTAATCATGAGAGAAATGAAAATTAAAACCACACAGTCAACAGATGGACCAAAATGTTGAAGTCTCACAATATTAAATGGCGATGAGGACCCTGAGCAACCGGAACGCTCATATATGGTCTGTGAGTGAGGAAATTGCTTAACTCTGTGTAGGTAACTCCACGACATTATCTTCCAAAGCTGAATATACAGCAATTGCACCCCTAGGTATGCAAGAGAAAATCATTAACACAGCAAAATTGAAATGGGCCAAAATTGAAAACTACCCAATTATCTGCCAGCAGAAGATGGATCTAAAAATATGGCAGAGTCTTACCACGGACTTCTACACAGCAATGAAAACAAACAAAGGGCATCTTCAGGCAACAATATGGATAAAGCTCACTGATATACAGTCATCATAAAGTTTTATTATGATTTCCCTAGGGGATCAGCGGGTGGCTTCCGTGGACAGACTCCTCTAGCAATTCAGAAATGCCCCAGGGTTGGAATAGTTCCATGAAGACAGCCAGCTCCACCTGAGGGCTGAAGGGTCATGGGGGCTCGGTGAGGGGAGGAGAGGTTCATATAACGTCACTAAAGGGGTTTGTGGGTAAAGGGTAGACTGTGAAGCCAGGAAAACCTTCCAACAGTGACATGAAGTCCCTGACAGAGAGATCAGAGGGCAAGTCTGGGGCTGAGGCTGCCCAAACCTCTACTGGGGTCTGTGCCCTGGGGCTCTCAGGCCTGGCTATGGGTTGAGAGAGTGAGTTTTGCTGGGATGGGGATTCTCAAGCACCTTGGTAAACACAGGCTGCAGAAACCTCAGACTAAGGAATCCACAGCGGCAGTAGCTCTGGGTCAGTTGTCTGTGGCCTGGGGTCATTGTTGCTGTTCTTACGATTGCTGCTGCCTCTGCCCCTGAAGGTTTTAGGCCCAGTTGTTCTTGAAACACATATGAATATGTGCTCAACTCAGGTTGTGTTTCAGACATACCTCCCTTCTTTAGAAGTTGGCTCTCTCATCTTCTCTGAGTACTTCCTTAACTGCTGTTGCTGTCTCCTGCTGTAGGGGTATGTTCCTGGCCCTGCCTTCTTTTCGTAACAACTGTGTGATCATGTACCTCTCTGTCATCTGTGACATCGGCTCCTTCCTCCTAGACCCATGGGTCCCAGAGGTGCTCTCATCCTTCACTACTGCCACTTAGGCCTGTTGTCATCAGTTTGTTCTGAAGAATCACCATGAGTTTGCTCTACAAACATGAAGAACTGTGAATTTTAGGCGGTTTCTATGAAGGGGTGGAGAAGGAGTTTGTACTTGTGAAAAGATCATCAAAATCTGAGCTCCACCATTTTCTAGGTGAGCAAGTCCCTAAATCTCTCTGAACTTTATTTCCTTATCTTTAAGTGGGGCTAATAATACCAGCTGTGACAATCCCCAGATCAAATGTAAATATGGAATTAGAAAACGCTTGTGGAAAACACTCTGTAAACTCCATACAAAATAAAGACAGACATTTTATTACTGATTCACAGGGGCAGAATTCTCAAAGGCAAGTGCACATATGAATCACCTGAGAAGAATTTTCAAAGCACTCAAGGTCAGCTCCTGCCTAGGCCACCATGGTCTTCTGGTCTCCAGAGGATTTTCATTTTGTTGTCTGGGTCAGTGCCCATGAATCTGTATTTTATAAAGTATTCAGGTGAGTTTAATGCAGGTCATCCTTTGACCTCACTCTGAGAAAACAGTGGTTTCACTTTAGGTAATAATAACTATTTCATATACATACATTATTTGTTCAAAGAAATTCCTAGTATTTCCAGATGAATAGAGGGGACATTAATATTGAGTATCAAGTTAGGGATGCTATAGGAGTTCTCTGGGAAAACTGGAAAACTTTCTTGAGGGCATGATAAATAGAATTTGAATAAGCAAAAGGAGGAGGTTTTTCCTGGCCAAAGGTCTAACGTGTGTATACATTTATACAATATATGTGTGTGTGTGTGTGTGTGTGTATATATACACCATGAGCTAATTGTTTATATTCTTTTTGCATTTTAATGTTGGCTGGTTAATCCTTTCCTTACTGAATATGAGCTACTTGCATATCTAGAAAAATAGCCCTTTGCTGATTATATATTTTATAATATTTTTCCAGTTTGTTGTCTTTTCACTATGTACTCATCGCTTTACTGATCCAAATAAAAGGTTTCAGTATTTCCTTTTATGTCATAATTAAAAAGGTCTATCCCATTCTATGATTATTTTAAAAATTACCCACATTGTCTTCTGGGCAGTTATGGCCAGAGGGCATATCTTACAGTGGGTGTTTTGGCACTAGTCATGGGGACCTCAGCAAATATGGTTTCTTTCCACTTAAGTTCTATAAATCATTGAATCAGTTGCTTTATTTATAGTAACTCTTAATTTTACCACCTCATCAGATGTTACTGTCTGAACTTTACTATGAGACCTAGAGAAGTCTTAAAATGAATAGGAGTCTCCTTTCCCTGTCCTCTGAGTTTCAATAGCACAAGACTTGACTGTTGTTTGAAAGCAGGAAAAGTTAATGATGAAACTGCTTGAACCATACTTTTTGGAGGGTAGTTTTTTATATTCCTTTCAGTATTACCCAACTACTTGGATTTTATAGCTTTTCTTGAGTCAGTCTTTGTTTCTGTATTTTCCTAGATTCGCTTTTTCCTTAATTGTCTTCACTGCCTCTGTTTCTAAGATCCGTTATATTTTCTGTCCCATTATTAACATTCTGTACTTTTGCATTATTATTTATGTAACATTGGCGTACAAGTTTGTCTTTAAATTTGGCATTGTTTTCCAAATGCTTCTCAAGTTTATTTATCAATCCTACTGACCTTTTCTAATTTGTTAGTTTCTGCTTTTATCTTTAATAATGTCTGTGTTTTTCTTTTGTTTATTTGTTTTGTTCTTTTTCTAATTTCTTGAATAGTTTGTTCATACATCGTATCAGCCTGCATTCAATCAGGAGGGAGAAACCATATAATAATTTACACAGGGAAAGTTTAGTATGAAGAATTATTAACCACTACAAAGGATTAAAGTAATTATGCATTGTGTAGTAAGAAGTAAAGAGAACTCTAAAGATTACAGAAACAGCAAATATAAGGAGCAGCCACTACCCGTGGGGTTGAGATGGAGCCCCCAGGGCGTGGGATGGCGCTGAGATGCAGATCTTATTGAAGGGGTTGCTGCCCTGGCTCACTGGGTAGCAGAAAAGTCATTGTATTGCTGTGCCGGGGAAACTTGCTAGAAATCTGTCCTCTTGGAGTTTGCTAAAAATCTGCCCTTGAGGGTGCCAGGGAAAGCTATTCATAGGGAGGTGTCTTCTTAATGGAGGCACTTCGCTGAGGAACTGCCCAAGGTGGGTCCTAGGGCAGGCTCCTGGCCATGGGGTGCTGCGGTCAGTTGCACACGCCAGGAGCAAAGCACTGGATGGAGAAGCTGAGAGTACTGCAGGAGCCTGCCCTGGAGAAGCTACCAGCTCTGCAGCAGGCAGAAGAGCTCCTCTACAAAGGCTACAAGGGAGAGCCCATGGCGGGGTGGGGGTGGGTAGCTGCTGACCTCTGGGTGCTGCTGGCTGCCATGCACAGGAGCCTGGTGCTGAAGAAAGCCACCTGCTTACAGTGCAAGAGCCCGCCTCACAAGTACCACAGAACAAGGAAGCAAGCCCCTTTCCTTCTGCAGTGTTTCTGCAGCACGCTATACGGATACAACTTCAGTGCCAGCTAGCGGAGAAAATATATTTAAAGGGCCCAGGTCCATTTTCACTGAGCTGTCTAAAAGGGTGAATTTGGAGATAAGAGGCAATCCATAGGTAACTAGCACACCTGTTGACATTAATTCTTATTGAATAATAAAAGCATTGAAAGAGATGCATTTTGTCCCAAGTACACTTCTCATAAATTTAGTGTTGTCATGTTTATATGTTACTACTGTTTTCTAAGTAGTCTGTTATTGAAACCATATACAAGCCCCTGTGACCCTGTTTTTGAAGTAAAAGGCTTTTGCTTTGGTCTTCCAGGCCTCCCCTGAATTGTAAAGGGCTGGCTCGGAGAGGTAATGATCAGGAAATGTGAAGATGTAGAAACAAAGAATAACTGTTGGGCTGGAAAACTGGTAACAATTTAGATTATAAATCAGCCATATAGCAGAGGCTCTGAACTCCCAGGTCTCTGAAAGCTATAAAGGTCTGGCCCACATTCCTAAATTGTTTTTATAGGAAGCAGACCCTCACCAGATGAACACTGCTGACTGCAAGCCTGTAGACCCCAGACCAGTTGAAACTAGAGGATTGATGATGCTCTAAACTTCACCTTGATGCCAACTAATCTGAGAATTGAGCACAAGTTGATCACATTCCCTATGGCCCCCTCCCTCACACTGCCTTTAAGAAACCCTTCCCGGAAAGCCGTCAGGGAGTTCAGGTCTTTTAAGCACTAGCTGCACATTCTCCTTGCTTGGTGACCAGCAATAAACACTGTACTTTTCTATACCGTGACCAGCTGTCATTAGATTGGCTTTGCTGCACATTAGGCAAGCTCCAGGCTCAATAACATCATTAATTCTTTCACTTTCTATGACTCATTAGTTATAGATATACACTCTATTTTTAGTTTATAGGTGGACTTTCATTTCTTATTTACTTATGTATTTTTTGCTTTACAAATATTTACTTTTATTATACTGCAGTCAAAGAATGTGCCCTTACTAGTTATACTATTTGAGATTTATTAAGGTTTCCTTTACAACATTTGGTGAATGCTCCATGGAGTTTTGAAAAGAATATATACCGTCTATGTGGAAAAAGCTCAATACATATACTAATTAAGGTTTAATTAAATAATGTTTACTATATTTGTTAACTTGGTCTATAGAAAACTGACAGAGAGATTAATGTCTCTGTGATTTTTTCAATTTGTTACTATAATTTCCCACAAATTTTATTTTGTTTATTTTTATATTGAGTTTTTTGACACATAAGCACTCATTAATGGAGTTTGGAAGAGCATATCCAATTTTCATCATCTAGGTATATTTGCCTAGATGCCTGGCACATGGTAGGTATTTAATAAATACATATTTAATAGTGGTCTTAAATTTTTTTAAAAATCATTTTTGGATGTATTTATTTATTAGCATCAATATCATATCACTTATATTGTTTGGAATATATTCAATATCCTGTGATAAAGCATAATGGAAAAGAATATGAAAAAGAATATATATAACTGAACCACTTTGCTGTACAGCAGAAATTAATACAACATGGTAAATCAACTATACTTCAATAAAATTTAAAATATATATATATATATATAAATTTATGATTCCTCAGATTAATCCCTTCCCTTTGTACTTTTCATCCTTTTATTTGACTATTGATTTTTTTCTACTTCTACTTAAAGAGTCCAGGATTAGAATTTGCCAATTAAGAGAAAAAAAACTTTGTCTTATTAAAACTTTTAGCCCATAATAATAATAAAGGGGAACGAAGAACTTTCCATTTTCCTTAGTTCTACGTTCTAGATTGGGTATTCAGTTGACTCTGCAGATAGAGCCTGTGGGAAGTAGCTCTTGATTAAGTTGTTACTTCTTAGCCACAATTTACAGCATTTCTGCCATCTGGAGTCCAGGGTCAGTACTGGGGACACTCTATGGTTACCATATCCAGCACATGAGCACAGTGGGTGGGCAAGTTCATATCCAGACCTTAAGACTGATCAGAGACTAATGAGTCTACAGAGGCCAAAAGGTAACTTACCTGTACAAAATTGCCCAGGGAGACCTGTGGGAGCCTGGAAAATGCACGCCTTGTCTAAAAGGAGCGGCTGCTACTCAGCTTCAGTCTATTGTTGCCACATGGGAATGTGGGCTCAGTACCGCCAGAGAGAGCTTTTGATTCAAGAGAAGCCAGAAACCCAGATTTTTTTTTTAATGCAAAATCTCCCAATTTTTTAAACCTTGGCAACAGTTTTTTTTTTTTTTTTTGCAGTATGCGGGCCTCTCACTGTTGTGGCCTCTCCCATTGCGGAGCACAGGCTCCGGACGCGCAGGCTCAGCGGCCATGGCTCACAGGCCTAGCCGCTCCACGGCATGTGGGATCTTCCCAGACCGGGGCACGAACCCGCATCCCCTGCATCGGCAGGCGGACTCTCAACCACTGCGCCACCAGGGAAGCCCCTGGCAACAGTTTTAAGTTTTAAAAATATTCTGTGGACCAACAATGTGTGGTCCTTACAAAACCCATCTGTGGCCTACCAGTTTGTGACCTCTGCAGTAAGAGTTGTTTCAGAGGAGGCCAGGTTTATGTAGACAGGGTGGCAGTAAATCTCGAGGTCTAATCACTAAGAGCCTGGATTAATTTTATGAAATGCTGAACAGCTTCATCGTCCCTCACGGTTGTTTTGGGACACACAGAGATGCCTTTTAAAGGTGTTACGTGGTCATTGTAATTCTGTCTTTGGTATCTGTTCTGCTCCTCCCTTGATGTGTAATAACCATATGGATTTGTTACTGAGTCCAAGCTTGTACTACTTGCTGCCTGAGAGGCTCATCAATCGAGAGAAGAGTTGCTGGGGCAAGGAATAGCAACTTAATTCGGAAAGCCAGCAGACCGAAAAGATGGTGGACTCCTGTCCCAAAGAACCATCTTCCCCAAGTTAGAATTCAGACTTTTTATACTAACAGCGGAGGGGGTAAAGTCCTGGTTCCAGCCAGACTTTAGAGGGGATGTGTTCATTTCTTCCTTCCTGCACAGGTGGGCCTGGTCAGAATGTTTCCTGTGAGCTAAACAAAGGTATTTTAGCTTAACACTCATTACCTGGGAGGCAGGGTTCCCAGAGATGGGCCATTGTGTATAATTTAAGCTTAGAGGCAACATCCCTTTAGCGATTAACTTGTAACAGAACATGAAGTGTCTTCCCTATAACCCTTTGGGGGAGATTGATTTTTTCTCCACTTCTGTTACACTATCTCCCTTGCCCACATCAATAGACAGTAACCCAGGCCTGAGCCAACCAGCAAACAACATTTCTGAGACACAGATCAACCACGGAGACTTTACTGGATGAGGTTTACAGATTTTAGAGCTAGAAGAGACCCTAGAGCCTAACCAGTTCAGTCCACTTATTTTCAGATGAGGAAATGAAGCTCTAAAGAGGTGATACAATTTGGCCAAGGCTACGTAGCTGTCTAGAGGTAGAAATGAGACCATAACCAGTCTCTGCACTCTACCCGCTTTATTTAAATTCATTATGTTACCTTTAAAAGCAAACAACTTTCTTAGAGGTATTTTGTATTAATAATTCTCTTACAACTATTATTATTTACATACTTTTAAAACTTGACCTAATTCCCACCCTATTATCATATAATACACCTCCCCCCCTCTGAACTCAAAATAATATGTTAATACCACTCATTTTACAACTGTATCAATCAAGACTCTTAGTTACTAGAGACAAAAAGCCAAAGTACACTTGCCTTAGCCAAAAACTTCTTTTTTTCAACTTAGAAGTCCATTGGTGGCACTGCTGGAGGCAGGGGTTCAATGATGTCACCTGGTCGTCTCTGCTTCTCTTGGTGCACTGGCTTCTTTCTCTTCTGGAGCCGAAGGCTTCCTCTATGCAGCTGGGAAGATGGCTTCCAGTAGCACCAGGCTTACATAATCAAATTTAGTAACCAAGTGGAGAGAAGTTCCTTCTCTCAAAATTTGTATGTCACTCTCAGAGGGAGGCTCTGATTTTGCGTTTTGTGTCTGGCCCTTGGACCAATTTCTGTGTCCAGAAGAATATGCTACTATTTTATAGGTCCAGATTGGATCCTGTTTCCAATCCTGCAAGGGAGAAAGATGAGGTACTGAGATGGAAGCCTTCACTAGGAAAATGAGGATGGGCAAGAGTATTGGATCTTTATAAATAATAGCTATCAGAGACCACTAAAGCAATTACACAACCAATACTGTTGCAGCCCAGTATGATTATGTTTGGGAAATAGAATAGGAACCTGCTCAGTTCCTGTGCATTTAGGAGATAGGCTTGGTTGAGGTCGAGGAAAGTGTATCCAGCGATGGCAGGACTGGTTATTTATGAGGAAACAGAATACTCTAAGGAGAGACATAAAGTGGTGTCAAGGACAGGAGAGAGATGGGGGTGAGGAGAGGTGGAGATGAGGCAGGGAATACTTTGATGAGTTTTTGCACAAAGCCAACTTGGTTGGTCTTACCATGACAGCAGTAACTTGTCCCACAAATGGGTTTTTAAGTTAATAGAAAACTCCTGGCAAATAACACTTTTTAAAAGATGCCAGACTTAGAGCAATTGCTGAGGGAAAGTATAAATTGGTTTAAACTTTTTGAAGTTTACAGTGAGTATGCCCTTTGACTCAGCCATTCCCCTTCTCAGAATTAATCCTAAGGAAATATTTATATATGGAGATTGTGCTGTAAGCATTTAATTGCTGTTATAAGTTGCAAAAAGATGGAAACAACCCAAACGTCTCACAGTGTAAGATTGGGTAAGCAAAGAAATCATTACAAATACAAAGGAATGTATTGCAGCCATTTAAAATGCTGCTGTAAAAGAGTATTGAAAGAAATGAAAATCTGTTCATAATATTATGTTGCATGAAAAAACAACTTCCAAAGTGGTTCAAGATTAATTAACTTTTATTATACTCTACTATACACCAGACAGTTGTATTATCCGATTTAATCTTTACAATTCTATGTAGTGGTTATTATCATTTTCCCCGTATTACTTAACTCCTCCTAACTTCATTTCCTTCTCTATAAATGGGATACTGTTGAGACAGTCAGCTGGAAGCCACATGCCTGGATTTAGAGTGGCTCTATTATTACTATCTATGTGACTTTGGACAAGTTACTTTTTCATCACAACCACTCTTAAAAATGTGCTTTTATATTGCACATCAGTACTCATATGCACACACAGACACAGTATTAACGGAAAGAAAAAAATTCAAAACAATACTTATTCTTACTACTTTGGATGCATTCCAGTATTTTCTTTTCTATACAATTCCATTCCATTCCATTCTTATCTACTCTATTCTATCCCATTTCATTTTTTTTTAAATGATGGTTACAGCCCACCAAACACAACCCACCAATGGTATCGTGCCTTACACTCAATAGATGCTCAATAAATGGCAGCTATTATTTCTGCTATTCTTCTTCTTCTTTATCCTCCTCCTCTCCCTCCCCCTTCTCCTCCCTCTTCCTATTATTATTATTGGTAGTAGTAGTAGCACTGAGATTGTGAGAGAAGGTGGTTAAAGGCAGTGCCCTTCAAAAACAGTAGGGAGGTGGGTAGATTCCCTGCTTCAGAATGTGGAAGTAGTCCATAAACACAAGGCAAATTGCCACAATTATTATAAATGTAACAGTTCTAAGAGAACAGGTGGGTTTATCCTGTACTTAAGTTCAATTGTCAATGATGGCAGTAAAGCTGAAGATTTGTTTTAGAGAGGCAGCCAATACTAAAAGAAGGAGACAGAAAACTAGATTGGCTGTCAGACTTCAGCGGTATTAGGACTCTTTCAGTTACAGATGACAGAAAATCAAAGCCAGGATTTTTGGAAAAAAATAATTTATTAGCTTACATATGGAACGATGCAGCAGTAAGTCTACTGGCTTCAGTACTGTTAGATCCAGGTGCTCAACAAAGTCCTCAGAAAACTGTTCTTTTCTGTCTTTTGGTTATACTTTACTACATTGGCTTCCCTCTCAGCCAGGATTTCTTTAATGGTGGCCTCTGGCAACTGAATCCCTAAATCTGGAAGGAAGAGAAAGTCTCTCTTGCCAAGTTCCAGTAAGTCGAAGGAAGAGAAAGTCTCTCTTGCCAAGTTCCAGTAAGTCTTGGGCCAGGCTCTCACTGACTCACATTGCATTCCATCTTGGACCCAACTGCTGCAACCAGGGGTTAAGTTGCTGTGACTGGCCAGGATCCCCAAAACCATATGGACTGAATGAGAAATAGGTGGGTGGTCAAAGGAAACCAGGGAGCTGCTACCAGTAGTGGGGAGAAAAAATGTGGGTGCACAAAAAAATGTCCACTCTAATTAGTAACAGTACAGAGAAAGATAGAGGGTCCCAGAAACCCACATAAAGTGAGTGGTCAGAAGAGGTTAAAAATCCAGGCAGGAATCACAGACAAATGTTTGAGCAGCAATAACAAAAGAATTCAGAACTCCAGAAATCTTTATGTGCTTTGCCCATCTAGTATGTGCAGAGATCTGGTCAGGAGTATCCTTCTGAGATAAGGAGGAAAGAAGAAACCTAAGGCAAGGAAACTGCATCGAACTAATGAATATTATCTCATTTAATTAACCAAAAGTTGGTCCTTAGGCGACCCTGGGGTGGGTGGTGGTATTTCCATATACGCACAGGAGAAAACTGAGGTCACACAGCTAGAAAGTGATGGAGTTGATATTTCAACACAGCTGTGTCTTACCCACAGCCCACGCTCATTACCTCTGCCTGAAATTGTCTTCCCGTATTTTCCTGACTGTGAATTCCCAATTACACTTAAGCCTGTCAAGATTTATCATGCATCTTGGGGCTCCCATTACACTCCACTCACACCCCTGCAGAATCTTTTAACATGATACTGTAAGTAGTTGTTAAATCTGTCAATGGACTCTAAACTTCATTGATCATGCACTCTTATTGGTCAAAACTTTGGGGGCAGCCTCCTCTATATGTATTTTTATTTATTTATACTTACATGTATTTATGATAGAAATATACTTATTACATATTTATAATACTAATGTTAGTATTACCATTAGATGGCGAGGCCCTTGAGGACAGTGGCTATTGTGTCATCTTTAGCCAGTGCCTAGCACAGTACCTGATATATGCTATGGTGACAAGATTCTCAAATAAAAAATGTTGAGCATACACTTTCAAACGTGATGATGATATAATTGCCCATTATAGCTAGACGTTGGCCGTATGTTGTCTCAGAAAATGTAATCCTCATATTAATTCTAAAAGATAGGCACCTGACCTAATTCCCACCCTATTACCATATAATACACCTCCCCACTCCGAACTCTGAACTTCAGATTCCTCATCTGTAAAATGGGAAGCATAGTGCTAACATCTATGTTAAGATCTATTTTAATACATAAAGTGACAGGGCTTCCCTGGTGGCGCAGTGGTTGAGAGTCCGCCTGCCAATGCAGGGCACACGGGTTTGAGCCCTGGTCTGGGAAGATCCCACATGCCACGGAGCAGCTGGCCCCGTGAGCCACAATTACTGAGCCTGTGCGTCTGGAGCCTGTGCTTCGCAACAAGAGAGGCCGCGATAGTGAGAGGCCCGCGCACCGCGATGAGGAGTGGCCCCCACTTGCCACAACTAGAGAAAGCCCTCACACAGAAACAAAGACCCAACACAGCAAAAATAAATAAAATAAATTAATAAACTCCTACCCCCAACATCTTAAAAAAAAAAAAAAAAAAGAATCCGCCTGGAAATACAGGGGAGCCAGGTTCAAGCCCTGGTCTAGGAAGATCCCACACTCCGCAGAGCAACTAAGCCCGTGCACCACAAGTACTGAGCCTGTGCTCTAGAGCCTGCGAGCCACAACTACTGAGGCCTGGGCACCAAGAGCCTGTGCTCTGCAACAAAGAGAAGCCACAGCAACGAGAAGCCTGTGCACCGCAACGAAGAGTAGACCCCGCTCACCGCAACTAGAGAAAGCCTGCGCGCAGCAACGAAGATCTAACGCAGCCAGAAATAAATAAATAAATTAAAAAAAAATAGGAGCATCTAGTTGAAAAGAGACACTTCTACAGAATATTAGGTACTAAGATTTCAAAACTCAGGAGTGAGAGGGACATAGAAATGATCACTCTGAGTTACCGAGAATGTCTTTTTAAAAACTTCTTCGAGGGCTTCCCTGGTGGCGCAGTGGTTGAGAGTCCGCCTGCCGATGCAGGGGACACGGGTTCGTGCCCCGGTCTGGGAGGATCCCACATGCCGCGGAGCGGCTGGGCCCGTGAGCCATGGCCACTGAGCCTGCGCGTCCGGAGCCTGTGCTCCGCAACGGGAGAGGCCACAACAGTGAGAGGCCCACGTACTGCAAAAAAAAAAAAAAAAAAAAACCAAACTTCTTCGAGATTGTCAGTGAAAAGTTGAATGTAAAATAAATGGGAAAATGTCAGCAAGGAAATGGTGTCTATGGTGCTGACTAGAAGTTGTGAAAAGCAAAGGGGTTGCTTAACAATGAAATAGAAATCAAAAGTGGGTAGACATACTGTCCTATTTTAAATGCTACAACATGATAGATATGAGAACCAGGAAAACTGAAATGACATTGGAATCCAGAAATGGGAGAGTGCTTTAATTTTTTGATAGCATTTTTTTTTCCTGCCACTAAGTCATCTGTATCGGGCAAGGCACCTACTTGGAAATGAACTCACTTATCTATTGTGTTTCAATGGTGAAGTGATGGTATAAACTTTTAGATATAAAATTGGATAAATTCCCTTATATGCACATGCCTGAGAACAGCCCAGCTGTGCCCCCTAGTGATCATGCTGTCCTGTTGCTTTATTAGGAGACCAGAAAAATACTGAAGCAAATGTATTCTGAGTGCCTCTTCTATCTTAGAAATTAGTTTTCTGTGGGGGATGATTGCTACTCTGGAAAATAAATGCTTCTAGGAAATAGGTATAGTGAATGTGAAACAAGAAACTCTTTATTTTCTGTTCTCTGGAGCTCCCTTTTTCTTCACTTATAAATTCCTTTATAAATTTGGGCTGTTGGTGAAACTGATATCTTCAATTCCACACTAGTCTATTACCAGGGGACTGGATATAGGCATAAAGCATTCTTCACAGATCCAGTATTGCAAGTAAGTTGGATCGAGTTAGGGCAATCATTTTTGAAAGGGGTATTACCTTACTTAACACATGTTGTGATATATGGTATGGCAAGAGCACTGCCAGGGTAGAGGAATTTTCAGTCAAATTTGACTCTTGGCTTGATTTAATTTTACCAGGAATATATGTGCACCTGTCTTAATTTCTTTGCTTCGTTGTAACTTCCATGTATACAGGTCTTGTATCTTCTAGAACTCGGTATTTTGTACCGTATCTCAAAGTGTGCCTTGCATACAGAAGATTTAAAACAATTTTTCAAACAATGACAAACTTTAAGAAAAGTTGCAAGTACCTTTTTTTTTCTGGACCACCTAGGAGACAGTTGCACATATAATGCCCTGTCTCCCGTGAATATTTTAGTATGTATTTCCTACAAATAAAGATCTCTCCTACATAACCACAATACAATCAAAATCAGAAAATTAACACTGATATGTTACTAAACCTCAGACCTCATTCAAGTTTTGCCCTTTGTCCCATTAATGTCCTTTATAGCACAAAGATTAATTTTGGCATAATGTGTTGCATTTAGTTATTTCTCTGTAGTCTCCTTCACTCTGGAGCAGTTTTTCACGTTCATGACCTTGATAACTTTTGAGAACTATTTGCTGGTTATTTCATAGAATGGTCCTTAATTTGGGTTTCTCTGATGCTTCCTCACAATTAGATTCAGGTTGTACATCATCGGCAGGAGTAATGCAGAAGTGATGCTGTGTTCACCTATCAGGTGACACATGATTTCAGTTTGCCCCATTATCAATGATTTTCATTTTCATCACTTGATTAAAGTGGTGTCGGCCAGGTTTTTCCACCGTAAAGTTACTCGTTTCACTTGGTAATTTATACGTGCTTTGTTTGGAGTTCTTTTAATCTATACAAATATTCTGTTTTTCATCAAACTTCCAATTTATTCATTTACTGATATCTCTTTAGATTCATGGTTTTGATTTTATTCAACTGAATTCATTTTATTCAAGGATCCATTAATAACATTATTTATTTTGCTCAAAGTTCCCCAGTTTGGTCAATGGGAGCTCCTGCAAGTTGACTTTTGTGTCCTTCTGACATTTCCATTGTTTTTTGAGGTTTTTAAATAATTTATTTATTTTTTATTGAAGTATAGTTGATTTACAATGTGTTAGTTTTGGGTGTACAGCAAAGTGATTTAGTTATACACATATTCTTTTTCAGATTCTTTTCCCATGTAGGTTATTGCAGAATATTGAGTATCGTTCATTGTGCTATGCAGCAGGTCCTTGTTGTTTATCTATTTTATTTATTTATTTTTTTTTAATAAGTTTAATTATTTATTTATTTTTGGCTGCACTGGGTCTTCGTTGTTGGGTCTTCGTTGTTGCGTGTGGGCTTTTTCTAGTTGCAGCGAGCGGGGGCTACTCTTCATTGCAGTGTGCAGGCTTCTCACTGTGGTGGCTTCCCTTGTTGCAGAGCATGGGCTCTAGGCGCGTGGGCTTCAGTAGTTGTGGTGCACAGGCTTAGCAGTTGTGGAGCTCGGGCTTAGCAGTTGTGGAGCGCGGGCTTAGCAGTTGTGGCACGCGGGCTTAGCAGTTGTGGCGCGCGGGCTTAGTTGCTCCGTGGCATATGGGATCTTCCCAGACCAGGGCTCGAACCCGTGTCCCCTGCATTGGCAGGCGGGTTCTCAACCACTGTGCCACCAGGGAAGTCCCTATCTATTTTATATATAGTAGTGTGTATATGTTACTCCCAAATTCCTAACTTATCCTTCCCCACCACCTTTGCCCTTTGATAACCGTAAGTTTGTTTTCTACGTCAGTGAGTCTGTTTCTGTTTTGTAAATAAGTTCATTTGTATCATCTTTTTAGATTTCACATATGTGATATTAACGATATTTGTCTTTCTCTGATTTACTTCACTTAGTATAATCATCTCTAGGTCCATTCATGTTGCTGCAAATGGCATTATTTCATTCTTTTTAATGGCTGAGTAATATTCCATTGTATATATGTATCGCATCTTCTTTATCCATTCATCTGTCGATGGACATTTAGGTTGCTTCCATGTCTTGGCTATTGTAAATAGTGCTGCAATGAATATTGGGGTGCATGTATCTTTTCGAATTATGGTTTTCTCCAGACATATGCCCAGGAGTGGGATTGCTGGATCATATGGTAGTTCTAGTTTTAGGTTTGTTTGTTTTTTTGCGTTACACGGGCCTCTCACTGTTGTGGCCTCTCCTGTTGTGGAGCACAGGCTCCGGACTCACAGGCTCAGCGGCACTGCTCACCTTCAACAGGCTCTGTCACCCTGTTCTAAGTTCCCCCCATGCAAGGATGTCTTCCTCACTTGGGCTTCTATAGACCCTGTGGTTGGTAGGGGGAACAGTAATGATTCCCTAGAGCCTTAAGACTAAAATTTCAGGAAAGTAAGGAGGAAGGGAGAGAACTTTTAAGTTTGTTCCTTTATATGTGTTTGAATGGATGGTGTATTCGTTTCCTAGGGAGGCCATAACAGATTACCACAAAGTGGCTGTCTTAAAGCAACAGAAATTTGTAGTCTTATAGCCCTGGAGATTGAAAGTCTGAAATTAAGGTGTAAGTAGGGCCATGTTCTTTCTGAAGGCTCTAAGGGAACATCCTTCCTTGACTCTTCCTAGCTTCTGGTGGTTGCCAGCAATCCTTGGTGTTACTGGGCTTTCAGCTGCATAACTCCAGCCTCTGCCTCTGTCACATGGCATGCTTTCTGGATGTCTGTGTCTCTTCTTCGTTTTTAAAAAACTACTATGTATAAAATAAACAAGCCACAAGGATATGTCGCACAGCACAGAGAATACAGCCAACATTCTACAATAACCCTGAATGGAGTATAGTCTATAGAAATATTGCATCACTATGTTGTACACCTGAAACCAGCACAGTACTGCAAATCAACTACACTTCAATAAAAATAAAATAAAAGACATAGCTTTTGAATTAAAAGAAAAAAGAACTCCACATGTCAGATTTTTCCAGGGCACAAGACAAAAATAAAACTGGATTATTTAAACCATGATTTGCCTTTCCATGCAGCTCATCTCTTCTCTTTTTATAAGGACACCGGTCATATTGGATTAAAGGCCCACCTACTTATTAACTTAACTAATTACATCTAATCAACCAACTAACTAAAGAATGATTGAATGAATGGTATTTAGAAACCAAGATCTGGGTGCTAGGGACTCCTGGTGCAGGGTCACTTTTAAAAGTCACTTCCACCTGACCTGTAGATGCTAATGTTCCTTAGGGCTCCGTGCTGAGCCCCTTTCCTCTTTACCATCAACTCTCTCAACCATCCCCATGCTTTCGTATATCATCTGTATAACAACTTGCAATGCTGTACCACTTTCAACATAGACCTCGCTCCTAAGCTTCAGATTTTATATCACGCGCTACCTATATACCCCTACTTGACTGTTTCGCATATTCAAAACCAAATTTTTAATTTCCCCTACACCTTCTCCCATTTTTTTCCAGCATAGGTAGGTCAAGCCATACCTGCTTGTCATACTCGATACTTACCTTCCCTCTAATATCTTTTCGAAGCCATTGCCACAAATTCTCACATCTTCTGCCTACTCCTTCTGTTTACTTTCCATCTCAGCGGCCACCATCCTAGTCAAACCCTCCATTATTTCTCATCTGATTGACTACATTTGTCCCTAACTCATAGCTTCAATTCTGAGATTTCCCCCTTCAATCTATTGTCCTCAATATAGCCAGGGTGATTCTTTAAATATACAAATTTTTAAAATAAAATTTTTAGCCGTACCCCAAAGTAGAAAAAAATAGTATAATGACCTCATATAACACATCAGCCAGAATCAACAATTACCAGCATCTTGCTTACTCACTTAATCTATGCCTTTTTCCCCTTCCTTCCATCCTCCTCCTCTTCTTTCTTTCCTTCTCCTCTCCTTCCCCCCTTTCCTTCCTTCTTCCCCACCTCCCTCACTTATCTCTCTCTCTCTTTCTATCTTTTCCTTTAACTTATTTATTTTTGCAGGTATATTTTACAGGAAATTCTTGACATCATAAAATTTCACCTCTACTTGAGAAACATCTCTAAAGAATAAAGAACAAGGATATTTTCTTATGTAGCCGTAACACCATTAATACAACACACCAAATTAAAGATAATTCCTCAATATCATCTACTTCTCAGTCCATATTCAAATTTCTCTAATTGTCTCCAAAATCTTTTTTACATTTTGCTTGTTAGTTACAACACTCATCTAAAAACATGGATCACAGTCGAGATGCGGTAGCCCCATTCTTTCCAGGCCCTCCCCTTACAACTAAAAAAAAACCTGGAGATAATACAACAATAAAGCATAGCAAGATTCTGAAAGGTGGAAAGAGGGCAGAGGTTCTAGGGACCTCGGGACTTGAGGAAAGACATGGCAATGAGTCCCTGAGATTCTTTCTTGCCGCTCACGTGTTCCAGACAGGTCGTTTCCTCCAAACTGGAACTTTCAACAGGCACAGATAGAAAAGCTCCAAGAAAAAGCCTTTTCTATAGCCAAAGGATCAGGAAAAGGCTGGCTTAACAACAGAAACTCTTTTTTGGCAATACCTGCCCTACTCCAACCAACACCAACAGAAAACCTGCCTGGCTTCCTTTGCTTTCAGTGGAACCAAACAGGAAGCTGATTTTCCATCCATCGCCTGTCCCCACCCCCATGGAAGCAGACAGTGGTGTTCCGCTTCTCTTGCCTGTTGGGGTGAAGTCGGTGAGACCGAGCGGGAGCTGACCTTTCATCTCCAGCTCGGTGGAAACAGTTGATGCTCTGATCCCCCTGCCTGGGTGGTGCTGGCTGGGCCGAATGAGGAGCTGATCTTTCCAATGGAAGCAGACATTGCTCCCATTCTCCTGCCAGGGTAGCATCAGGGAGGTCCAGTGGCAAGCCGAGCCTCCACTCCCATCGGGCAATGAGACTGAATGGATCAGTACTTCATGATCCCCCACCCAGGTATCCGCAGGGCCCAGTGGGGAACAGAGCTTCTGCCCAGATTCTGCAGCAACAAAGTATGTGACTTGGCACCGTGATTCCCCCTTCTCTGAGGTCAGCAGAGCCTAGGAGGGAGCTGAGCTTATGCCACCCACTCAGATACAATGAGACAGAATAGTTGGTTCTCCAGTTTCAAGAGGAAGGTGTCAACAGGTTTGAGGAGAAGCTGAACTCCCCGCCAGCCCATCTACAATAAAGCAGTGTGAGCCGGCATTCTACTTTACTGGGGGTGTTTTTGGCAGGGCCCAGAGGAAATGTAAGCATGCAGAACCACTCAGCCCTTGTGCTACATGTCAACAGGGAGACTTTTTGCTAAAAAAGAAGATTAAGAAGGATCCGGAGTCTCATAATATCCAAAATGTCCAGGATGCAATGGAAAATGAAAATCACGTGTCATAACAACAAATCATAACTTGAATGAGAATAGGAAATCAACAGATGTGAACAGCAACATGAATTCGACGTTGGGATGATCTGACACAGATTTTAAAAGAGCCATCACAAAATGTCTCAACAAACAATAACAAATTCTCTTGAAACAAGTGAAAAATAGAAATTAACAGCCAAGAAATAGAAGTCACAAAAAAAGAACCAGATGGAAATTATAGATGGAAGAATACAATAACTGAAATATAAAACCCTATAGATTGGCTCAATAGTAGACTGGAGATGGCAGAGGATAAAAACCAGTAAACTGAGGACAGATGGTAGAAATTATCCCATCTGTACATCAGAGAGGAAATAGACTGAAAAGATAAATGAACAGTCTCAGAGACCTGTGAGATAATAACAAAAAAGCTAATATTTATATCACTGGTGTCCCAGAGGAGAGGAGAGAGAGAGCAGGACTGAAAAGTATTAGAAGAAATAATGGTTAAAAACTTACCAAAGTTGGCAAAAGATATGAACTTAAAGATTCAAGATGAGTCAAATGGATAAATGCAAAAAAATCCACTCTAAGACACATCATAGTTAAACTTTTGAAAACTAAAGACAAAGGAAAAAAAAATCTTCAAATATGGGTCAGAGGATGGCATTCTGCTGTTTAAAACCTCCAGTGGCTTCCCCTGTGCCCATGATCCAGAACTATGTTTAATAATGGTGATTTGGGACTCCTACCCTTCAGCGCTATTGAGGATACCAAAGGTCCAGCCACACGAATAGCCACTGGCTTATTCAGTTCCCAGCCATGAGGCTGTGACTGGGTTCTCACGTCTCTGGTCTAAGCTAAGTTGTAATCTTAGGCATAGGGACAAATCTTAAGGCCTCCTTTTACAAATAAGGGGACCCCATCCATGGCACTTATTCAAGCAGTAAACCTGGTTCTGGTTGCTGCCTCCCCAACACGTCACTTACATGAAACTTCTAAAATTGCCTTTACCTGGAAGGAGACAAAATCCTATAGTGTCTGTCTGCTTCTGTCCCTGGAACCCAAGAGACCTTGAGTCCACTCACTACTGTTCATTTCTGCTCCACTTCTGGTTCATATTTATGTTTATTTGATTACACAGATTCTTAACTTACTCATGTATTCAGTTACTCTTTTTGTGAACAAATATTTAATGAGTACATAATATGTGCTTAATATTTGGGTGGGAAGAGCATATACCAGTTAGACTTAGATTCTGTTCTAAAGACACTTAGATTCTAGTGGGTAGGAGAGAGAACACGGGTACACCCATAAAAAGCCAGCATTTTACAGTGTTTGCTATACATGAAGCACTTCACATGGGTTAACTTATTCAATATCCATTAGCAACACTGAGGTGAGTGCTATTATTATACTCTCCCATTATTTTTGTCTTACTTTGAGGAATGCTGATGTAGAGTGACTCACTCACCCAAGGTGACACATCTTGTTCATGGAGGAACCAGGATGCAGGTCAGCAAAAGGAAATCAGTTTGAGACTGCATGACTGAAAGACCAGTGCACTTGGCTCTGATGAAGAATTTTTGAAGGACTTAGAGCAGGGGTGTGATCAAATATAAAGGTCATTTAGATTTTAGCAAACAGACAGGGTAGATCAGCTCAGATGAGCCTCTAGGGAGGAGATTATGAGACAATGGGCGCCCAGGACACACGGTGGCCATGAGAATGGACCAGAGAGTACAGAATAACAGCATCTAGAGACAGATTAGAAATAGATATAAGGAGGATAAAAAGTGTCTCTTTTATGTCAAAAATCAAAGGATGTTAAAGATCCCTGGACTACAGCATGAGAAATGTGAGCTTCATCAGGGTTTTGCCATTTATTAGTTGTGTGTGCTTTTTGGTATGACACTCCAACTCTTAATCCTGTCTTCTCAGTTTTCAAATGAAATTCGATTAGATTAGAGGCTCTAAAGTAGAAGCTACCATGTTTTATTGTTTTTGCTTTTTTAAATTAAAACAATAAAGCATTTTATAAAAATTTGAATTACATCTATCAACACTTGCACATTGGGATTACACACAAATCTGGATTTCTGGCTTTTCATGAAATACTGGAAGATCTGGTAACACTAGGCTCCTGATCTCACATGACAGCAATGTGCTTCACCTTGAAATGCTGTCCCTCTAGCTAGGTCACCTACTTTCTGTCCTTCCATCCCTCAAGTTTGCTTCAACCATAGCAATCATATTGCCTATCTGGGCTCTGTAGGTATTCGAATATTTTTAGCCCTGAACTAGTTGATTTTCCAGTTTCTTCCATTTGTGAATCTTCTGAATCTGTAACTGTCATATGTTTCCTAAAAGGGGGGGGGTGATAACAATAATAGGTTTAAGAGCTTATCTTGTACACTGTATTTTAAGTGCTTTACATATGTTATTTCATTCAATCCTCAAAACAGCCCTTTGGTGTCAATATTATTTTTCATCATCCTCATGTTACAAGTGAGGAACAAATGCTAGGAGAGGCTAACTTGCCCAAGGTCATATGGCAGCTATGTTGTAAGTCAGGATTTGAACCCAACAGTCTGACTCCAGATCTAATGCTTCTAAATCATAAAGCTCTGAAATTCGAAGGTCAGCGAACTTTGGAGAAAGGCTAGTTGGTTCTTGGTGCATGAGAGGATGATGGTCAGTGTACCATGATGGCTGTGAAGGGATGAAGATGATCCAGGTACTAGCTACCCTAGGTGGAGGAGTGAGAACCCTCGGCCCTTGTAATTCTTCACACCACCTGTTAAATAACCGGAAGAGGAGACTCAGTGTAGTCCCAGTGGTAATGAAGCGTTAAGAGCTGAGATGAGAAAGGCTTTGAAAGGATTTAAGCATTAAAGGGGAACAGGAGCCAGAGTGACAGCTCGGGGTGCGGGGAGCTGACATGAAAGCTAGACGTGTGCTAGCCCTTTTCTTCTGCCAAGAAGATGTAAATGAAAACTTGAGATCTGGACTGGAGGCCAGACAGGTGAGATACTGCTGTGCATCCATCAAATCAAGTTTACAAACTATGGTGAGACAGATGTTTTTTCAAAACTATCCAGAGTGCTGCTGGGCAATGGAGCTACAGGGAGGGCTTAATGGCTATTTTAAATTGCTGCTTTATCAACTACGGATATCTAAAATATATAATACAATTTAATAAAATGTGGAAAAACGTACATGAGTCTTTGGAACTTATAAACTATGTAAAAGCTTAAACATGAAACCACAAGTGGCATATTTTCCCTAAAACGTATATGTAAGCATTATTCCTTCTTTGATTATCATAATTTTCCTCTTTTTCTTTTACTTTTTATTCCTTTTGTGAGAAAAATGGTTATGAAAAGTTATTTTTAAATTATATAATTAATGAGGCAAATGGAGAATGTATATAAATGGAAAGAATAGTCTTTTATAACAACTGGGCCCATTGAGATATAAATTAGAGAACTGGCTTATCTGCTGTGATATGTTTTTGGAAGAGTTGCTAATAAGCCAAGTTCAGAACTTTTATTTTTCCACTTAGGAAACATTAATTAAGCACCTACTTTGTGCTAGGATCTGGGTAGGAGGCAGAGGGAATAAAATAATACGGTTAAGATTCAGTGCAGGCTTCAAACAATCTGTAATTTGCTCCAGTTACCTGAGGCCTGGTGACAGTGACTGACATTTAGTTTGGCTCTTCTGAGGCGAAGGATTACCTATCCTGAAGTGTGGATTGATCTACTGCCCCCAAATGTCTTCCCCTGTTTACCTGACACTGTAGGCCATATGTCAGGATGGAATCAGGCAGCATCCTGAGCGGATATCTGATCTCTAGTTTGATACATTAAGCAATGTCTTTCACTCCCTTCTTCCAAATTGTGCAAAATATGTGTAAGTTATAATAACTTATTTCTGTTTTTCTAATTAATTCATAAAGTGAAAAGTGGTTGAGCCAGCTCTGCATAAGCTGGTCCTATTCTCTACTTCTGTTAAAACTGCTCTTAAAAGTATATAGAGTGTTTTTAGGCCAGTCTTCATGGCTTATGCTGTTTTTTACCTCAGGAAAAGGTTAAAAGACAACCACAACTGGGACTGGGAAGCCAGGAATTTGTGAGAAAAGTGAGATAAGATTTTGGATCAGCTCCTATGACTAAGTACTACCAGTTTTGAAAAGTACTATAATCAGTTGATGCGTCCAAGGGGTGGCTTGGCTTGGTTTCAGTCATTGTCCCCAAAGCCACTCCAAGTAAATTTCCTGTAAAATCAATGTAAAAACCGGGTTTGCTAGGAAAAGCCCCACAGTACCCCCTTTCAACCAGAATGACTCCTCTGAATGCCTCTTAGGTAAAAATTCTGGAGCATCCACCAGCTAAAATTCATTTTACAGAAGCTGTAAAGCTGCTGCCAAGGCCTGACCCTGATCTTGTCCTGGTGCTATCATTTGATTCCTTCCTCAGGACTAACAGTAAGCAAACCCTCCTGCAAGGATGAAATCAATGATGTACAGTGAAGGAAGGGTTGGTTTGACCAATGTGGCTGGGAAGACTAGAGAAGGAAGGTATTTTGATTTTGGAAGAGAATGTGAATCTTTGTCACTACCTGGAAAAGCTGGCCTGCTTGGGTGTGGAGCTGCATGAAAACCCTCAGAGAAGAGTGGGACCAAGACCCCGAGATATTTTCCCTTCATTTCAGAATCTTGTCTTGGGTGGGGAGTAATAGTGAACCAAAGAGGGCTGGCCCTTAGAGGGTAGTAAGTCCTCTTCCTAAAACAGGTCATGTGGTCTTTCATCCAGGTTCCTTCACTGATTTGTATGTACATTCGGGCAGGTCATTCAATTCATTTCAATGTTCATCTTACCACAGCTTTGTCCTCATCTGCAAAGTGAAGGCTCTGGATCTCTTAATCTCCATGGCTTCTTCCAGCTCTAGGTACATGTTTCTAGGAGGGATCCTTTGCAGTTGACAGGTCCAGGGGATGCCAGTGATGTCCAGACTAGATGTCTGGAATGGTTCTGTTTATCACAAATGATAAAGGACTGTCCTGATATAAGAAAGGAGAAACAAAAAAGAGATTGGCTTGGTGTTCCCAGCTTCAAGCAGAATCTACATCTTGGTGAGTGAAGTGAGGGTCATTTGGCTTAAGGTGTTCAGAGTGGATGAGGTTCCTTAACTCATCCAGTGCCTCCAATTACACAGAACTGGCTAAATTGCAGTGAATCCATTGCAATAGTTAAAGAAAACATGGTTTAAGCCTTAAAGAGTGAAATTGGCTATAAAAGAATAACTGTTTCTTTTAGTTTGACTGAAAGACTTAACTTTGCCATTCTTCACTTAAAATGAGTTCTTTGCATTGTCCATAAGAACAAATCTTCTTAAAAATTTTTTTTGAGAAATAAGAAGTTTAATACATAAAACCCTAAAAATTAATGTGACTGAACCTGCATATTTATACAACATAATATTTATAAATATTATCTCCAATATTTCTGTGCTATGTTAAAGCAAGGATGTATAACTAATATTGTGAGAATATGGCAAATGGAGTGGAGAAGGAAATAGTTTATAAATTTTAGTCACTGTAATTAATAGAAGGAAATACATATTTTCACGTAATCAAATACACATGAACAGTTTCCACTTGCATCGTGGGCATGGATTTGAAGGCAACATAGAATAAGGAAGGAGCCAACTTTAAAGATTTTTTTTTTTCAGCTTATGAGGAACATGTGGAGTTAAGTATATAGAAATATACATCTGAAAATTAAATAACTATACCAGTGAGTTAATACTCAACTCTTCAAGGGCAGAAATGGTCTCATTCAGTTTTCAATCCTTAGTACGTCCAACAGTACTTGCTACACAAAAGGTATATGGTACATTTTGAGAGAGGAAGGAAAAGATTTCCCCCATAAAACAGTTGGGAAAAAGCTCACTTTTGCTTGACCCTGAGGAAGAACTAATCATTTTCTAAAGTGGTAAAAATCCACAAATAAAAACCAGATCATCTTACTGAATGCAGTTGAAGTTACTCTTTTGCCAAATGTTTATTACTTGACTCCAATGTGCTGGATAATGTACAAGGGCTAACAAAGCTCAGAAGAGGAATAAGACACTCCTTGCCCTCAGGGAATAGTGGATCAAATAGGGGAGATAGAACATGCAGAAGCAAGTGGTGACAAAGCTATAGTGATATAAAGGTGTGTTATGTTGTGTACATGTTCAAGGGAGATATTACTTTGGGCTGATGGAATTTGTTGAATGCCTATTACATGCTAGGCACTTTGAAATTTATTTCTCTCACAAAGATGGACATTATTATACCCACCTCACAGATGATGAAACTGAGGCTCAGAAAGGTATGCATGTGAACAATTCATAGCTGGGAAGCCCTTTTCTTTTTTTTTTTTTTTTTTTGCGGTACGCAGGCCTGTCACTGCTGTGGCCTCTCCCGTTGCGGAGCACAGGCTCCGGACGCGCAGGCTCAGCGGCCATGGCTCACGGGCCCAGCCGCTCCGTGGCATGTGGGATCCTCCCGGACCGGGGCACGAACCCGCGTCCCCTGCATCGGCAGGCGGACTCTCAACCACTGCACCACCAGGGAAGCCCATTTTTTCTTTTTTTTTGATGAAAGATGTAAGAGGGACATTTCAGAAGGGAATATGTACCTTGATGGGAGACACGATCTTCAAGACTGGGAAACTGCATAACGTGCCTTAGCTACTTGCAATTCTGGTTCCAAGAGCTAGTTCCCGTTTCTGTAAAATGTTAGTAATTCTGGCTTTGGCTAATTCATAATTTATAATAAACCATATGGGACACAGGGTAAAATTTGTTTTTGAACCATCTAAGACAGGGTAAAAGAATTTTAAAGCAGCTTAATGTTATAAATGAGTCTGCAGATGAGATATTTAAGATGATTAAAAAAAAAAGAAGAACAAGGGGGCTTCCATGGTGGCGCAGTGGTTGAGAGTCCGCCTGCCGATGCAGGGGACGCGGGTTCGTGCCCTGGTACGGGAAGATCCCACATGCCGCGGAGCGGCTGGGTCCGTGAGCCATGGCCGCTGAGCCTGCGCGTCCGGAGCCTGTGCTCCGCAACGGGAGAGGCCACAACAGTGAGAGGCCCGCGTACTGCAAAAAAAAAAAAAAAAAAAAAAAAAAAAAAAAAAGAACAAGCTGTTCTCAAACACTTTAGAAGTATGGACTTAAATAAACAGATGAGCCATGTGCAAATTATTTAAACCTATTCTAAGCCCTGTCATATTTGGAGGGAACCTTGAAAGGTCATTCAGTAGCATTCTAGTTTCGTGACCATAAATACCTTTATTTGAGAATACTTTGCCTAAAATGTCACTAGTTAATAACGTAATTACTTTTCTTAAATCACTCTATAATGACCACTGTTCTTTTTAGAAAAGAGTCTAAACCAGTGTTTTTCAAAATAATATCTGTAAATTATTTTGAATACCTTATTTGTGTTTTATTAGATTTTCCCTCTTTCTAAATATATAATTTCAAGGGTTAAAAAAATTCATTCATTTATTTATTTTTAAATAACATATCTTGGGTCTGGCTCAGTAGCACCTTGACAAACTATGGCAGGTGGATTAGAGTGAGGGTGGAGGTAGCTCTGACACTTGGCCTATGAAAGAGACCTGGTGACAGATGCTGAGTGGATCCATCTGACGAGCAAGTTAGGGTAGTCAAAATGGTATGGTATAAGAAAAATGAAGTGTTGGGGTTTCATGAAGGTATCCTCAGAGATTCATGGGGTGGAGTAAGAAGAAATCAAGTGATGCTCTATCATCAGAAGCCCAGACATTCAGCCTCAGTGAAGTTAGTAGATCTCAGTACCCAGATTTCTAGCAGAGGTGTTGGAAAGAACAAGGCAAGACCCAGTGCTAAACAGCATGGGTAAGAAAGCAGGTAACTAAGATAAAAAGACTCAGGTCCAGAATCAAGGCAGAAAACACTGAGCCACAGAACTATGAGGCAGGTGGAGTGGACAGTTGTCCAAGGTGCCGAGCCTTCATTCCCTTTTTTCTTATCACAGGTCTCCTTTGGGAAGCCAGCCAGATAACGAGCATGGAGTTGACCTCATCCAGCTCCTGGGGTGAGCCCTGGATGGCTTAAGTCAAGCAGCATAGTGTCTATGACCTAAGTTGGATCAATGACAGTGAACCGTTGGGACTTTAACTAAGACTGCTAACACTGCAGTCTCCTCTTTTTGGAACTACTGTCAGTTCTAGTATCATGAGGGGAGCCATATTGAGGAAAAAGCTGACATGACTTGTGAACAAGACTGGAAATTGCCTGGGAAATGAAGACAAAGCCCTAAGGATACAGTAAACCATGGATCTTGTGATGACTAAAGAAAGACAGCACTATCTCTCTGGACATTTTAGTTGTCTGGACCAATGAATTCCTTTTTCATTGCAGCCATTTGCGTTGGGATTTCTGTCACTTGTGATTGAAAGCACTTGATACATTAGATGCTGGCCAGGAGCATCTAATTTCTTCTTCATCCAGAAGAAACACAGTTGTTAGATGCTTCATGGTGGGCACCGAGTCTCGGGGGTAAGACCAGTCTCGTTATGATTAGGGTGACTTAAGGTTAGAGGTGTCTCGATGTTGAATCCCAAAGTACTGGGCAAGAACTATTTAAATTTCTTTTGCTGAAGATTAAGATTGGTTGCATCTTAATTGGTTGAATTTAAGGTGAAAATTGAGCCTGCAGATGGCAACAAATTTGACAGGAGGAAGATGGGCTAAGAAACAGGCTGGGTCTGAGTCCATTTACAACACTCCTAAACTTGATTTATTCTTGGAATTGGGGACGGAGAGTTTGAGAGGGACTTAAGGTCTAATTTTATAATGTAGGAGAAAGGAAGACATAAATGTACATAAATCATTAATTACTTAAATATTTTGAAATAAAAATTTTAATATATCTAAATAAATAGCTATAGACCGATATATCAATAAGTGAGGCAAACCTATGTAATCAATCTCTTTATTTTAATTGGCACGAAGAATGCACATGAGACTAATATGGTGACAATTATAATTAGAAGTTATATTTCCTCGCTATCCTCTCTCACAAAGACCCTACCTATCTTTGTTTATTGTTATATTCCTGGTATCTAGAGCAATTACTGTTTGGCAAATTGAATAGATAACTTGGTTGTCTTCCTATAGGTTCTCTCCAAAGCTGACGTTGACATAAGGACTTGAGTAGAGATGGTTTATTTCAGATGTGAACCCAGGCAGCCAAGAAAGGAAGTAGAGAAATTAAACAGGGGAAGGAAAGGAACCAATAAAAGTCATGTTAACAAGCCAGCTACCATAGTAGGCAACAGGACTTCTATCCCACAGGGGATGTCTAAGAAACCATGTGGAACATGCCTCAGAACTGGCCCCTTGTACAGTGGGGAAGCTAGGACTTTACCTTCCACATCTTATTCTCCATTAGGTGAGGGCTCACTCCATCCCTAGAGGTGAACTCCCCAACACTTGTGTTGGGTCTGTCTCCAACGGCCTACGGTATCACAATGTGGAGAAAGCCCTCAGGCAGAGGAAAGGGGAGAGCCAGAAACTTGAGATGGGCAGTTTGTGATAGAAACAATCTATCACAGCGACAGGTGAAATTTGAGGCAGACCAAGAGGATATGGGGTGGACATCTATAGCATCTGCCACACTGGTAACCAGGACACCTGTTTTCATCTGGTCAATATCTCTTACCCACTACTTTAGGTCATGGCATCTCCCCTTCACCTGGTGAACTGATACTCCTCCAGTCTACGCATTTCTGGTGTCTGCCAATCAAGAACTGCTGGGTTCCATCTTACTGCTCTAGAGTGTTATATGTGGACACTGAGAAGATGAGAAGATCTCTCTTTCCTCTGAGTTCACTAACTTAAATGATTTATACCTGGACTCATCTGCAGCCATGCTTCTCCTTCCCCTGAAGGAGGAAGCCATCTATAGCAGCAGAGAATGGAACCAATATTTACAGAGAGAAGCAAAACCAAAGAATGCAGAGAACCATAAAGACAAAGTTGAGTTCTAAAGTGAAGTCATTTCTTTCTTTTTTTAAAATAAATTTATTTATTTATTTATTATTTATTTTTGGCTGTGTTGGATCTTCACTGCTGTGTGCAGGCTTTCTCTAGTTGCAGCGAGAGGGGGCTACTCTTCGTTGTGGTGCACTGGCTTCTCATTGCAGTGGCTTCTCTTGTTGCGGAGCATGGGCTCTAGGTGCACGGGCTTCAGTAGTTGTGGCATGCGGGCTCAGTAGTTGTGGCTCACAGGCTCTAGAGCGCAAGCTCAGTAGTTGTGGCACACGGGCTTAGTTGCTCCGCGGCATGTGGGATCTTCCTGGACCAGGGCTTGAACCCTGCGTTGGCAGGTGGATTCTTAACCACTGCGTCACCAGGGAAGTCCCTGAAGTCATTTCTTAAGGCTGATCTACTCCGATCAGGAAAGTTCCCCTGACTTACCCAGTCTCATGAGGAAATCGGTTTTCTATTCTACTCCACCTCCACTTTTTTCTTTGCATATTCTAGATTGAATTAGCTTTCTCTCATTAACAGCTGAAATAGTATTACCCAATATACTTGCTTTAAAAAAAAAAAGCCACATAGTTGGTTGAAATAGAGCAACCATTAGTTTCTAGGAGGCAGAGAATCCTACAATGAACAACACATACCTCATCTACACTACGGAAATGTAGTAGCTGGGAAGAAAATACTTATCTCTGCTCTAGGAAGAGAGGAAAAATGACACAAATCTTGTGTGGTCTACAGAAGAACACATCTCTTTAGATCCTGAGTCTAGTATATATAAAGGTGGGTTTTATACACAAGTTTTTTGTTTGTTTGTTTGTTTGTTTTTAGGACACCAAAACACTGAGGGATCATGGGAGGAGGAGTCCTTCAAAAAAGCTTTGTATCACCAATTGTCCATGTCTTTTGTATGTTCTTCTAAAGATCTTTTTAAAAGTTGTTTTACTATGTGTTTATTATCTTAATTATAAATTAGTACTCCACAATGACATCTTAAACACTCATACTTTTGCCTCTTCTTTTTTCTTCAACTAGTAGAAACAAGTTAAGAAGTAAACAGCTTGACAACATTGTTACCTTCCTTATAAGACTTTTTTTAAACTATTATTTTTCTTTTGTTAAATAGAAAATTCCAATACTTCTCTCAATCTGCTGCTATAAGATCCTGCTGTTTGATTTTCTATTTGATACTTTTGTGACATTTATTCAAATGGAAAAAACAGCTTCAAATTATTTGTATTTATAGACACAACCCAGGAAATTTCATGTAAATACAGAAAATCAGTTTTTGATAAAACATAAAAAATGATGTACGCATGATTCTGATGAGAAACCATAATGTTTAATACAATTTAACAAATTTTTGAGTCACTGATGTTGGTCAGGGTTTGCACTAGACCCCAAACAATAGGCTGCATATCCAGGTCTTATATAAAGCCTGACAGATGATTTTTGTTATTGGAGAACTAATACCAAGAGATACTGTGAGGCTTGGCTGTCTTCCTTGCAATGGCATACTGAGAAGGCAGATCTAGAACCATGGGGTTGATAACCTGATATTTCTGTCCCACGGCCAGGGGTACATTGACCCCTCCCCATGGATAGGTTATTTACTCTGAACAATTGAAGCCAGTGAGCTGGGTGGAGAGCACAAGGGATAGTAAAGAAGGAAAGGGAGGGTCATAGTGGGACTGAGTATCAGGTCTGGAGGAGCTTTGGGCAGTAAGCAGGAAATGAGTTTTAAGATGACAAGAGGGAGTATTGAGAAGAAACTGGATCAAGAGAGTGAGTATTAAGTGCGTAAACAGTAAAAGGATTGAAGACCCACTTTTCTGGGATGCCAGAATGAGTGAATCTGGTAGCTCAAAGGAGCCATTTACAACTAGACATCATCCACAAATCAAATAACTGAAAATCAAAACAATGGAAGCAATCTATCAGTTTACTTAGAACACACCAAATAACTTGCTGGATTAAATTGTTTTTCTCAAAGTCACTGTACCAATTTACATTCCCACCTGCACTGTATGGGAATTTCAGTTGCTCCACATCCACACCAACAGTTGGTATCATCAGTCTTTTTTATTTTAGGATCATTGGTATTAAAAAGATCTCATGTATCTCATGAGGAGCAAGGTTGAGAACCAATTTTCTATAATCTGAGAGAATCATACTAGATAGATAAGAATGGAAACTGACCTTTAGAATAGCCACCTGGGAAAATTACTTAATCTCTTTGTGTTTAGTAATCCTCATTTATAAAATTAGGATAATAATTCATAAGGCTGTTGTGAAAATTTGCATATGTTAAGACATGCAAAGCACATTGTGTTTGCAGTTCTAACTTGTTATTGTATCTGCCATAGAGTCAACCAAACAGTGAACAAACATTCCTGGGTACATTCTTCCATGGGTTGTGTGAGACCTTCCCAAACACTCCTGCATTCTACAGGTTATCCAGTTACTCACTCATTTATCAGGCAGGAAGGTTATAAAAGGCATGTTTTTAGTCATTATCTGACAATGCCAAACCAAAAAAAAAAAAAAAAAAAAATCATGAGAAAAAAAATGATTGAATAGGAGGCAAGAGAAAATGAGGATAGATTATCTTCTTTATAATTTCCATTACTGTAAATAAATTCACAAAAATTATGAACAGCCCAAAATAATCATTTTCCTCTCAAATTTGAACCATTGCTTTAAGAAATATGTGTGTTAAATTTTAAAGTCTTCAAAATAAAATGGAGAAAATAACATTTAAAAATCTCTTATTATACACACACACATAAAATAATTTCTCTCCATATATACAATTTCAGAAATAGCAGATGCTGTCAGTGGGGTCAATGTAGCTTAAATTTTAGCCTTAGGAAAACAAAGTATTTTTATATCAAATCAAATGTTGAAAAACTATAACCTGACATATGAATATTTAGAATGAGAAGCAACAACTAGGATCCACACCAAGTATGCCATTATATCAACTGTACTTCAAAGCAAAAAATAGCATATTGTGTATCTTTTTTTTTTTTTTAAGATTCCACATATAAGTGATATCATGATATTTGTCTTTCTCCATATGGCTTCACTTACTATGATAATCTCCAGGTCCATCCATGTTGCTGTAAATGGCATTATTTCATTCTTTTTTATGGCCGATTAATATTCCATTGTATATATGTAATACATATATATGCCCAGGAGTGGGACTGTAGGATCATATGGTAACTCTATTTTTAGTTTTTTAAGGAACGTGCATACTGTTCTTCATAGTAGCTTCCCCAATCTACATTCCCACCAAGAGCATTTGTTATTTGTAGACTTTTTAATGATGACCATTCTGACTAGTGTGAGGCGATACCTCCTGGTAGTTTTGATTTGCGCTTCTCTAATAATTAGCAATGTTGAGCATCTTTTCATGTGCCTATTGCCATCTGTATGTCTTCTTTGGAGAAATGTTTAGTTAGATCTTCTGCCCATTTTTTAATTTGCTTGTTTGTTTTTTTAATATTGAGCTGTATGAACTGTTTGTATATTTTGGAAATTAATCTCTTGTCGGTTGCATTATTTGCAAATATTTTCTCCCATTCGTGGGTTGTCTTTTCATTTTGTTTACAGTTTCCTTTGCTGTGTACAAGATTTTAAGTTTAATTAGGCCTCATTTGTTTCTTTTTGTTTTTATTTTCATCACTCTAGGAGATGGATCCAAAAAGATATTGCTGCAGTTTATGTCAAAGAGTGTTCTGCCTATGTTTTCCTCCAGGAGTTTTATAGTATCCGGTCTTACATTTAGGTCTTTAATCCATTTTGAGCTTATCTTTGTATGTGGTGTTAGATAGAGAATGTTCTAATTTTTTTTTGATTTTTTTTTTTTTTTTTTTTTTTTTGCGGTACGCGGGCCTCTCACTGTTGTGGCCTCTCCCGTTGTGGAGCACAGGCTCTGGATGCGCAGGCTCAGCGGCCACGGCTCATGGGCCCAGCTGCTCCGTGGCATGTGGGACCTTCCCGGACCAGGTCACGAACCCGTGTCCCCTGCATCGGCAGGCGGACTCTCAACCACTGCGCCACCAGGCAAGCCCTCTAATTTTTTTTACATGTGGCTGTCCAGTTTTCCCAGCACCACTTATTGAAGAGACTGTCTTTTCTCTGTTGTATATTCTTGCCTCCTTTGTTATAGATTAATTGACCATAGGTGCGTGGATTTATTTCTGTGCTTTCTTTCCTGTTCCATTGATTTTTATTTCTGTTTTTGTGCCAATACCATACTGTTTTGATTACTGTACATTTGTAGCATAGTCTGAAGTCAGGGAGCATGATTCCTCCAGCTCCATTTTTTTCCCTCAAGATTGCTTTGGCTATTTAGAGTCTTTTTGAGTTTCCATACAAATTAAACAATTTTTTGTTCTAGTTCTGTGAAAACTGGCATTGGTAATTTGATAGGGAATGCAAATTGAATCTGTAGATTGCCTTTGATAGTATAATTTTGATAATATTGATTCTTCCAATCCAAGAACACAGTAAATCTTTCCATCTGTTTGTGTTGTCTTCAATTTCTTTCATCAGTGTCTTATAGTTTTTGGCGTATAGGTCATTTGCCTTCTTAGGTAGGTTTATTCCTAGGTATTTTATTCTTTTTGATGTGATGGCAAATGGGATCGTTTCTTTAATTTCTGTTTCAGATATTTTGTTGCTAGTGTATAGAAATACAATAGATTTCTGTGTATTAATTTTGTATACTGTGACTTTATCAAATTTATTGATGAGCTCTAGTAGTTTTCTGGTAGCATCTTTAGGATTTTCTATGTATAGTATCATGTCATCTGCACACAGTGACAGTTTTACTTCTTCTTTTCCTATTTGGATTCCTTTTATTTCTTTTTATTCTCTGATTTCTATGGCTAGGACTTCCAATACTAAGTTGAATAAAAGTGGTGACAGTGGGCATCATTGTCTTGCTCCTGATCTTAGAGGAAATGCTTTCAGCTTTTCACTGTTGAGTATGATGTTAGCTGTCAGTTTGTCATAAATGGCCTTTATTATGCTGAGGTATGTTCCCTTTATGCCCACTTTCTGGAGAGTTTTTATCATAAATGGATGTTAAATTTTAACAAAAGCTTTTCTGCATCTATTGAGATGACCATATGGTCTTTATTTTTCAAGTTGTTAATGTGGTGTATCACACTGAACTTATTTACACACACAGATGAACTTATTTACAAAATAGAAACAGACCTACAGACATAGAAAACAAACTTATGGTTACCAAAGGGGAAAGAAGTAGGAGAGGGATAAATTAGGAAGTTGGGATTAACATATACAGACTACTATATTTAAAATAGATAACCAACAAGGACCTACTATATAGCACAGGGAACTATACTCAATATTTTATAATAACCTATAAGGGAAAAGAATACATATTTTATATCTCAATCACTGTGCTGTACACCTGAAACTAACACACCCTTGTAAATCAACTATACTTCAATAAAAAATAGCGTATTTTGCTTGTGGTTATTCAGCATGCAAGAGCAAATAGATCAAGTTTTACTCTTGGGCTTCCCTGGTGGTGCAGTGCTTAAGAATCCACCTGCCAATACAGGGTACACGGGTTCAAGCCCTGGTCCGGGAAGATCCCACATGCCGTGGAGCAACTAAGCCCATGTGCCACAACTACTGAGCCTGTGCTCTAGAGCCTGGGAGCCACAACTACTGAGCCCATGGGCCTAGAGCTCATGCTCTGCAACAAAAGAAGCCACCACAATGAGAAGCCCACGCACCACAACAAAGAGTAGCCCCCGCTTGCCACAACTAGAGAAAGCCCGTGTGCAGCCTGCACGCAGCAACAAAGACCCAACTCAGCCAAAAATAAAAATAAATAAATAAACTAAAAAAAACAAGTTTTACTCTTGAGGCAACGTTGTGAATAAGTCAACAACTTTAATTTGCCACCTACGTCACAACCAGAACAAAATACCTTTGGATGTACAAGAGTCAAATGTGCATTGCCACATTTTTCACTGCTTATATAATCTGAACTATATATAACACTATAACAAAAATAGACATAACCTGAAACCCTACCACCATTAACGTTTCAGTGTTCATATTAGAATGTTTAATAAACTCTAAAAATTAACATCTCCCATTTGCATTCGCGTTGGCTTACTGGGTTACTCAGTTAGATTCAGATACTATACCTTAGAATAGCCAGTATAATATGTTCACTTGTTGTTGCCTTGCTCCCTCCATTCCTCCCTTCCTCTTTTCTAAAAATATTTCAAAATTATCTTCCATGGGTGGATTGTTGTGGTCCTTGTTCTTCTTAAGCCAGTCAGCATAATAGCCCAAGTGGATACTGATAAGCTATGCCAACCAGAAGGTCAAATAAGACTAAGTTCTGGGATTCCAATTGTGGGAAGCAGACTTTCCCTTTTCTGTCGGAAACATGTGGCCTGGAAACCTTCTTGAAATGCCAAGAAGAATGTCTTTAGAGAATGGAGGAACCACTAAAGAAATACTGCTGAGGAATGAGGGGTAGCAACTACAATCCACTCACACTGTTTTAATTACTGGATCAAACTTCTGAAACAAAACCTACTCCGGGCTTTTCAGTTATGTGAGACAATAAATTCCCTGTATTGTTTAATCCAGTTTGAGCTGGATTTCCAGTAACTGAAATCTGGTTACTTGCAACCAGAAAGGAAGGAAGGAAGGAAGAAAAAAAGACAGTCAGACCTTGTTGGAGATAAACCTGAGAGTTTAAACACTCAGAAAAGCTGCTTGCCATTTTCAAAATGGGTACTTTGATCATTGTTTCAGTGGACTGTTAGACAAGGACAGATACTGTATGGCATTTTGTGCTTCTTGCTTCCATGCATTTGCTCATTTCTTTTAAGGCTCCGTTCAACTGACATTTTCTCCCAAGAAGTCTTCTCTGAACCTGTCAGCACAGAGGAATCTGACAATCTTAAGACACACAAAATAGTCACTCTTAATGTTATTTATTATTTTTAACAGTCAAATTCTCTTTAATTGGATGCAAGCTCAGAGAGGCAGGATTTGTCTGGTTCATATCTCCCACACCAGGCCAAACGCGACGCCTTGGCATCACAGGTCCTCAGAAAGGTTTGTTGAATGGGACAACTTTGTTTTCTTTCCCTAACCCTATAATGAAAGATATTATGATGCAATCCTCCCTTTTTTTCTTCTGGCTCTGATTTTAAGAAGCAACCACAACAAATTTTTCTATAAACCTCACCATTTAGAGGCAGCAGTTCCAGTCTGAAACCTCTGAAACCAAAACAGGAAAGGACACTATGTATTGATGTTAGAAATCTACAAATGCTTCAGTTTCAAATATTTTCCACTGTTTTTTTTTTTTTTTTTTTTCCTTTCGTCAAATGAAATCTTTCCATGTTTTAGCTCTCAGAGAGATTAAGCACATTTAATCTAATTATGCAACTCACTGACAAAAGCAATCTAAATGTGAAACACTCTGCTGGTTGTATTTCACAGTTGCCATTGGAAACAGACAAGTTTGGAAAACTGCAAGTCAAGTCTGAGCCCTGGCATTATCATGCCTCTGAGGGAAGGCACTACCTGGCTCTGTTCTTTCTTTCCTTTGTATGCGTGCTGCACGGGACTCTACAAATAACCGAAAACAACTGCACCAAGATGGGACTACCACATACATTTAAAAAATGGAGAAAAGCTCTAAAAGTTAAACAAACCACAAACAAATAATGCCCAACTTGCCAGGGTGTCTGAGACTTGATATCTTCTGAAGATAGGTAAAACACTATTTATCTGATGTAGGATGATAACAGTCGTCCTGGCATTAGAAAAAATTCCCAATTCCATATACCCTTGGTAGGTCCTCAGGCTCACAATTCAACCTTATGTATTATAGTTGTAGCTGTAGGTTTTGTCTTTCACCCTGGTCGTATGTTATATTCAGATACGGAAGAGATGAACTATAATACTTCTAAAACATATCTCTTAATTATTTTTATTCACTTTAGGTTATCAAATGATGAACAGTATGTTTTCTTCCCCAAAATAATTTTGCAGATTATTTTGAATTCTAGGCTGGGTTTATAGGACAGCTCCAAAACATTTTGGAAGTAGAAAAAAGAATGCTGGCATCCATGTGGGAACATTAAGATGCACAAAATGGATTCCTTGAAATGAGAGCGCTCAGCCATGTAAAGACGGCCGGTTTGACCAGTTTCTTTGCCCTCAACTTGCCAGCCTCTCCTGTGTGTTATCTGATTGGAAAGTCTTTGTAACTGAGTGACAGGTATGGCAAACTCCTGCAAGACAGCTTTTTGTAACAGAAACCGAGCTCCGTATTAACCTCTCCGTTAGCTCTGAGCATCCAAGTGTTCATCTCAGCAGCTTGGACTGTTCTCCTGACCTCTTCACCTCACACCAGGCCCTACACTAATGTGTGCTACAGAGGAGGTGAGATTCTCTCTGGCCCTGGCTTCCTCCCCTTTTCTTCTGGCCTGGGATGTTGAGGTCCCAGAATGCCTTGAGGCAGGACCCACCCAAGGGATGGCTTGAAAAGACTTTCTAATTTGCACAAATCTTGAAATCATTAAGAATTCTGTTTCTACATTCTATTTCATGTCTCAGTCTTGTACTATTAGCCTCCACCCAAGACCTCCCAGCTGGAATCACAGTGCTTTTTAGCTGTAGGATTAGCATTGACAATTTCCGTTCGTTCATTTATTTATTCACTCATCCAGTTATCTCTCCATGTTGTCACTGAACAAATATGTCTGTTGATCGCTGCTATAGATTGAATGTATATGCCCCACCCCCCAAATCCATATGTTGAAACCTACTCCCCAAATTGATGGTATTTGCAAGTGGGACCTTTGCACCTACTCTCATGAATGGGATTAGTGTCCTCAAAACAGAGACTCCAGGGATCATCTTCCACCATGCGAGGACACAGCGAGAAGACTGCAGGCTATAAACCAAGAAGAGGGCTCTCACCAGACATCAAATCAGCCAGCACGTTAACCTTGCACTTCCCATGCTCTAGGCTGTCAGAAATGAATGTTTGTGCTTTATAACCCACCCAGTCTCTATGGTATTCTGTTAGAGCATCCTGCACTAAGACAATCTTTTTTTTCTTTTTTTTTTTTTGCGGTACGCAGGCCTCTCACTGTTGTGGCCTCTCCCGTTGCAGAGCACAGGCTCCGCACGCACAGGCTCAGCGGCCATGGCTCATGGGCCCAGCCGTTCCGCGGCATGTGGGATCTTCCCAGACCGGGGCACGAACCCACGTCCCCTGCATCGGCAGGCAGACTCTCAACCACTGTGCCACCAGGGAAGCCCCTAAGACAATCTTGTACCATACACAGTACTGTGATACAGTGATACGCACAGCACTGTGAATTCAGTGATAAGCAAAAGCAGACACAGTCCTGTCCACAGGGATCTTACGGTCCACTGAGGGTAGGAGATAATCACCTCCCACCCCTCATAATAAATTTAAAATTAGAAATGAGGTAGGTTCTATGAAGACAAGGTACATGGGGCTATGAAAGAGCTTATCAGGTTGAAGCAGGGAGGGGTGGGGGGGAGCAGGAAGGCTTTGTCCCAGAAAAATTCCCGCTTGTGTGAGATGAGTTGGAATTATGCTGACAAAGGAGTGAGCAGGAGTGAGTTTTGGATGGGGAGAGTATTTCATGCAGAGGGAGCCATCCACAAAGCTCCTCTGGTAGGAAGAGGCTCGGAAAGGGAACTGAAGTAAGGGCAGTTTGACAAGAGCACAGACGGTGAGGAGAAATAGGGTGGGAGAGGATTTGGAGGAGGCCTTGTAGATCAGGATGAAGATTCTGATGAGTAGGCTAAGAGAAATGACTGAAGGCTTTAAATTGGGACAGTGGAGTGGCCAGACTTACGCTTATTTTTAAAGATCACCTCGGCTACCATGTTGAAAACAGGTTAGAGTAGAAGTGGGGGTGAGATGGGCAATGACAGTCCTGGCACAGATGAAGATCCCAGGATCGTGGTGGTGGGTATGAACAGTAGTGGAGTGATCTCAGAGATTTTCCAAGGCATATTCATTGGCATAGTAATGTACTGTGCATGAAGTGTAAAGGAGAGGATTCTGGAACTGAACTTTCTGACTAGTTCAGTCACTCACAGAGAGGGGAAACTGGAAGAGAGTCCATCTGGAGGAGAAAATCATAAAGGCAGTTGTGGACAATTTGAGTTGAGACATTTAACCAGCAACGTCCAGTAGGCATTTGGAGGTGCAGGTCTCAGGTTCAGGAGAGTGATCTGGGCTGCTGCAATTACACTGTAATTGTAATCACTGCTGGATTTGTGGATCACTGCTGTATATATAGGTGCTCATTGCATTCACAAGTATGGATGAGCTCCCCTGAGGAGACGCTGTGGAGTGAGAAGACAAGACGACCTAGAGCTGAGAACATTCCAACACTTTTTTTTTTTTTTTTTTTTTTGCGGTACGCGGGCCTCTCACTGTTGTGGCCTCTCCTGTTGCGAAGCACAGGCTCCGGATGTGCAGGCTCAGCGGCCATGGCTCACAGGCCCAGCCGCTCCGCGGTATGTGGGACCTTCCCGGACCGGGGCACAAACCCGTGTCCCCTGCATCGGCAGGCGGACTCTCAACCACTGCGCCACCAGGGAAGCCCCATTCCAACATTTAATGGCCAGACAGGAGAAAGGGAAATTATTAAAGAGATTGAGAAAGGTTGTCAGACAAATTAGGAGAAAACCAGGAAAACCAGGAGAGAATAGTGTGCTGATATTCTCCATTTGTCTTTCCACCCTCCTTCATGCTGTTCTGTGCCCTGGGGAACTCATTTCTATGAGTTGCCTCAGCTTGATGTTGGGCTCAGCCAATGAGAGAAGAGAGAGATGAGATATATTTCCCTGATTCCTTCCTGTTATGCTGTGGTTTTACAGTGGTTTCATTCTTCTAACATCAACAGTTTGTATCTTAGAGTGAGTTAAAGAGTACACTGAAGGAAAAAAGAGAGAGAGAGGAAGAAAATATGTATTGATGTATATTGATGAGTCTTCGGAGGCGTTCTGTGTGGCCTTAAGCAGAAGAATGCAGCCATGTCAAATCACAGCACGGCAGGTTGGGTTTGAGGCTCCCTACGTACAAAACGTCTGCTGAGATTTGCCTGTCTTCTGTCTTTATCCTTTTCCACATCTCTCATATTACTGTTTAGCTTACTCCAATCTGTCAACTTATCAACATCTTGCATAAAGGAGAAGAGTCATAGGAGAGTAGCTGGAGGTGAATATGGGCTCAGAGGAGAGGTAAACAACAACAACAATCCTTAATCAGGTCAAGAAGTATACTTAAAGCTTCAGGATCAGCATTTAGTGGAGATTTGAACTAGCTTAGTTGCTATAGGTCTGGTGTCTGGTGTGCAATGGAAGAGCCTTGCACACACACCCAAACAACCTGAAATGTGTTGCTGTTCTCCATTCCTCCCCCTGGTGTCCCAGTGTGTATGATCAGGTCCCTGCTTGCTTACCTTGTTTGCTTCTCTGGGCAGCAGTGTCTTGACCAAAATAAAGAAGCGGGTCTATTTAGTCATAATAACCCTAATGGCTGGAGGGTTCTTAATTTGAAAAGTTTCAGCAGCAAAAAGACAAATTAATTAAAAATGGCTAAGCCTACATTTTTGGAGGAGAACTATAGAAAGTGTTCTGTAGAGTTAATAATTAATCATGAATAATGAATTGTGAAATTAATATTCATATCTTCCTTTTTAAGTCACTGCTAAAGCTTCGAGCCAAGTGAAGTTATATATTTATCTCTGATCTTGGTTTCTTTTCTTGGCTTATCTGTGCTGTTCTGACATATGCCTCCTGCCTTGTGCCTATCTGTGCTAGGAAAGTGATATCCTTGAGTCTGTGCCTTAATTACCAATTACAGAGGGTTAAAAAATTTTTTTTATTATTGTTCTGAGTTCACTAAGTATAGAAACACTTTAACTATTTTTAAAGGAGGTGGCTTCTATCCAGGCTTTCTGCTAAATGCCTTCTGATAATTCTAATTATTCCCTGGAAATGGCTTCCATTTTCATTTGCTGGAATGCAACTTCTGGCTTTTTAAAAAATATTCTCTATTGCCTCTGTATTCTACCTGCGTGTTGCAATGTGAGGGGATTTATTTCACTTATTTTGTGAGGGAAAGAAAGTAATTTGCAGTTTGAGTTTTAACTGCAAAAGATCTCCCACTGGGCAAGAAGAGTAATGCCATGGTAATTCCTGTCAGAGTCTGTTAAACATCCTTCCTGGATGCGGAAGCTCAGGAGTTTGTTTTAGAGCCAATATCATGTGGGATATTTAGATACCAAAATCTGAATATAAACAAAGGAGTTTTAACAAGTAAGGGTACAGAAATGGAGTTTAAAACTAAATTGGATTTCAAATCTGAAATATTCCAATTCCAAATTCTTCAGTTCCCTAGGTGCTTTATACTTGGGGAATAAAATAGTCCTCATAAATTTTACACTGTCAGGGCTTCTTATGATGTTGAAGGCCAGTGGGCCCATGGCCACCTATACAGAGTGGGAACAAAATAGTCTTAAAAAAAAAATAGTCTGTGGATTTGGATCAGAAATTGCCCTCCTGGCTTAGCACTTTTATTCTTACTCACCCATGGCCTGAACTCCAGACCCTGCCCAGGTGTCTGCTTCCTGACTGCTTTTCATTAGCTGAAATTTCCTAGATTCTACTAAATTAACATATGCCATTATCTGAAGATGTTCAGCCAAGACTTAAATATCAAGTAGGAGACTCAAGATATGCTTTCTTTCAATTCATGAGGATGGCCTCACTCTAAACATCATGGGCTACAAACATATGTTTGTTCTCAAAATTAAGAAGAAAGAGAGTATATATGCCTTGAAGAGTGTTGTTATAATTAAGTAAATAAGATTTTTGCAGCCATTTGGAGATTTTGACAAAGTGTGGATTTTTTTTTTCTTCCAAGTCACCCGTGTAATGGGACTGTATTGCAATATAATTAGAAATTTAATTTGCAAAATCTTGAAGTTGGCTTTCTTCTTTTTTATAGTTTAAATGAGATCTTTTCATTAGTTCATGGTTACTAAAGTAATAAAATGTAGAAAGTATTAATTTTGAACCAATATTAACAAACTGAATTTTCTCAAAACTTTTGTTGTTTAATGATTTTATATATTTTGAGATCTTTTTTAGGTGCATGCAAATTAGAATCATTACCTTTTCTTGGTTAATTGGCACTTTAAAAATTATCAGTCTCTTGTAAGGAAAAAGCAGCCTCAAATGCCAGACTCACCTCTCTGGGGTTTCTTCCAATCACAGATCTTAGCCTTCCAATTTCTCTCTGTATCATTAGTTATTTGATGCCTCAAACATATATTTTATGTTTAATTTATCTTTTCTAACTGTTCTCAGTGAGTATATTTGTACAAAACAACTTAGTTAGTCATTGCCTGATGAGGAATTTTTAAAAATACATTTTATTAAACTGCACAGACATTGAATCTGCAATAAACACACCCATCATTCCAAAATAAATGTTGTAATTCAAGAGGAATGTTTAATATCAATTATTTGGTTACTTGTTTTTATTGAAATAAAAGTGGCTAGTTCAGTGCCAACTGGATTTGTTATTTGCCAAACATTCTTCCAAAGCCTATATGCAGATGATGATGAATAGAGTAATTTAGAGGAAAAGCACTATGAAAAAAATATTTTCAGATGTTAATGTATTTTCAGGGAGGGATTATGTAAAATTACTGAAATACTTTATATTGTTGTGACTGTCTAGTGATATTTAAAAAAAAAGAAATATGCATTAAAAAATTTCATTTCTACTTAATTTTTTTCCACTGTAAAAGCAAAATAAAATTTTTGTCAAGTATACTACATAGGTCATGTTTTATACTTCTGTTTGATCATATCTAGAGGTAAATGTCAAGTGTCCTATTATTGGTGAAGCAAGTTTGATTACCTGTTTAAAGTGATGTCTTCCCCATCTCTCTACTGTAAACATATATTCTTCTTTCTTTGTTATTAAGAAATTTGTGGGAGTGACATGAGATTTATGGATGTAGTCTTCTCCAACAAGATTATAAGCAATATAACTGGTTAGTGATAACTGGTGATCTTTGCTGAATGAATTTATAAATTGTGGGTTATAAAATGATGATTTTCTAATTCTATCATTCTTTCTCTTAGCTGGCATTTGTTAAAGAAGATTCTTTTTTGAGAATCACAGAAGAGCTCTTTCTCCCCGGCCACTGTCTGCGAGTAGCACTGGCTACAGGTGACCCTGGCATACATCCTCAGTCCTGTATTCCACACAGAATAGCCCTTTGGTAGTTCAACTACCCCTTCAACAATAATCCCTTCAATCTTTCTTTTTACTTAAGTTGATCAGTCAGTGGTTTTTTTTTTTTTTTTAATTAATTTATTTATTTTTGGCTGCATTGGATCTTCGTTGCTGCACGTGGGCATTCTCTAGTTTCAGCGAGTGGGGGCTACTCTTCGTTGCGGTGCCCGCAGCCTTCTCATTGCGGTGGCTTCTCTTGTTGCCGGAGCATGGGTTCTAGGCATGCGGGCCTCAGTAGTTGTGGCTCACGGGCTCTAGAGCTCAGGCTCAGTAGTTGTGGAGCACGGGCTTAGTTGCTCCGTGGCATGTGGGATCTTCCCGGACCAGGGCTCGAACCTGTGTCCCCTGCACTGGCAGGCGGATTCTTAGCCACTGCGCCACCAGGGAAGCCCGATCATTCAGTTTTTAAAGTTGGCACCATGGGCTTCCCAGGTGGCACAGTGGTTGAGAGTCCGCCTGCCGATGCAGGGGACGCGGGTACGTGCCCCGGTCTGGGAGGATTCCACATGCCATGGAGCGGCTGGGCCCATGAGCCATGGCCGCTGAGCCTGCGCGTCTGGAGCCTGTGCTCCACAACGGGAGAGGCCACAACAGTGAGAGGCCCGCGCACAGCCAAAAAAAAAAAAAAAAATTAAAGTTGGCATCAATTTGCAAAACCACTAGCAGTGCTTGAAGATACCAGTTTCTCTGTACAATATTGCATTTTTCTCTGTCAAATACTAAACTAGCCTTAAAGTAATTATATCTAATCTATAAAAAAGATTTTCACCCACTGGAAATACGAGCCTAAATTGTAAAAAGATTAAGATGTTATTGTTGTTTCTATTTAAACATTTTATCAATTTCTTAATTCTTAGAACAAGAAGTAAAATCTACTTGGACAATTCCACAAATATTCGCTGACCATGTAGTTAGGGACTGGAAACTTAATAAACTAATAAGAACCTGCTGTATAAAAAATAAATAAAATAAAATTCAAAAAAAAATTGATGTTAAGACATGAAAAAAAAAGAGGAAGAAAGACTTGTATCTTTGTAGTTTCCAACCCAGTAGAAGAGACAAACTAAATATGCAATTACATTACAAAGAGCTTGCATTTCAAAGAATCTCAGGTACTTTGATGCTTTTTCAATTACCTTATACCAGAAGCTCCCAGCAGAAAGTTTTCACACAACTGTGTCATAACTGCCACCTGGCTGGCTGGCAATAACTGTAAGATGTTATCAATTATAGGATACCTCCTCATTTCAGAAATGTAAAAATATGAAAAAATGTGCATCTTGGAATTCTTGGAAAATAGCAGCAAGCACTTTGATAAAGAAGTTGGGAAAAACACAGAAACAGCCATGGACGTGGACATCCACAGTAGAAGAAGTCTTTCGGAAGGAAGTAACGTCTAGTCTGAGATGTGAAGGCTGAGCAGGGGGATGTGAAGGGAGTAGAAAAGAGGGTTCCAGGCAGAAGTCAATTTCCATGACATTTTCCTCATCTTTGAATTTGGGGGTTTTGAGACTAGATTAGAATATATGCATGTATTTTAGTACCTTATTTTGTTTTAGTAGCAATTTTTGAACGGAAATTCTATCTGGAAGCCAAATGCATACATGACACACATAAAGGGGTAGTTGCTTTTATCAAAAGAGTGTGGGTGAGGTTGAGCTCTATCCATTTCCCTCCACTCTTTCCCTTAAGGGGGCTCCTAGGAGTGTGGTTTGAAAGCCACTGGACTAAATGATCCCAGGATCCCTTCTGCTTTTAATGGTCTATAATTCAATGTGACAAGCTCATTTAGACACTATCTGAAGCTCAATTCAGCTTCAGAAGTTTACACAACTGGTAAATGACAAAGGTGGGCTTCAATACCAGATAACCTGATTCTAACATTCACACTTAAAAAAAAATATTTTTTATTGCAGTATAGTTGATTTACAATGCTGTGTTGGTTTCAGGTGCACAGCAAAGAGAATCAGTTATACATATACATATATCCACTCTTTTTTTTTTTTAATTCTTTTCCATATAGGCCATTACAGAGTATTGGGTAGAGTTCCCTGTGCTATACAACAGATTCTTATTAGTTATCTATTTTATATGTAGTAGTGTGTATATGTCAATCCCAATCTCCCAATTTACATCTTCCCCCATTTCTCCCCTGGTAACCATAAGTTTTTTTTCTACATCCATGACTCTACTTCTGTTTTGTAAATAAGTTCATTTGAACACTTTTTTTAAGATTCCACATATAAGCGATATCATATGATATTTGCCTTTCTGTGTCTGACTTACTTCATTCAGTATGACAATCTCTAGGTCCACCCATATTGCTGTAAATGGCATATTTTGTTCTTTTTTATGGCTGAGTAATATTCCATTGTATATATGTACCACATCTTCTTTATCCATTCATCTGTCGATGGACACTTAGGTTGCTTCCATGTCCTGGCTATTATAAATAGTGCTGCAATGAACACTGGGGCGCATGTGTCTTTTTGAATTATGGTTTTCTCTGGGTATATGCCCAGGAGTGGGACTGCTGGGTCATATGGTAGTTCTATTTTTAGTTTTTTAAGGAACCTCCATACTGTTCTCCATAGTGGCTGTATCAATTTACATTCCCACCAACAGTGCAGGAGGGTCCAACATTCACACTTTTAACCTCACATTATACTGACTCCAATAGTGTTACTGCTATTTTTTTCTATATGTAAAATGGGGATAACACTATATTCTAAGGTCACTGAAGAACAAATGAGCTTCATCTATTTGTGTATGAGTGGTGTTTGGGTGTGCCCATATAGACATTGTTTCTTTATCACTGCATAACAAATTACCCAAAAATTCTGTACCTTCAGAAAATACTAATTTTAGGGGACTCCCCTCGTGGTCCAGTGGTTAAGAATCTGTCTTACAATGCAGGGGACGCGGGTTTGATCCCTGGTTGGGGAACTAAGATCCCACATGCTGTGAGGGAACTAAGCCCACGCGCTCTAGGCCCCGCATTCTAGACCCTGCGCACCACAACTACTGAGTCCACGCTCTCTGGAGCCCGTGCACCACAACTAGAGAGAAGCCCGCGCACCGCAACAAAGAGACTGCACGCCACAATGAAAGATCCTGCATGCTGCAACGAAGACCCCATGTGCTGCAACTAAGACCTGATGCAACCAAATAAATAATAATAAAAAAAAGAAAATCCTAATTTTACATATTACATGACTTGGGAATTTAGACAAGCTTTGGCTCCACGTGGTGTAGACCGGGGTTACTCAGTGTTATGCAGAGTGCCTGGTCTATGCTAGAGGCTTTCCTAGCACACCTGGCGGCTTAGTAGGTATGGCTGGAAGGCTGAACTCTGTTGGGTCCTTCTCCTCGATATGGCCTCAGGCTTTTCCATTTGGTCTCTCCTCTTTTACCTAGTGGCTCTGGGTGCCAAGAGTGAATCTTCTAAGAGAGAGGAAGTGAAAGCTTTCAGTCTCTTAAGGCCTGGGCCCAGAGACTAACATAGTGTCACTCCCACCATATGCTACTTGTCTACGCAGTCACAGAACCAACCACATTCAAGGAGTGGGGATATAGATCCGATCTTTTGATGAGAGGAATATCAGAGAATTTGAAACCATCTTTAATCTGTCACAGACTCAGCTGAGGAAGAAGTCCATCAGGGCACAGCCAGCAAGCCCAGATGGACTAGTCTGGATTTATATTCTCCCCCTTGCTTTCAGGGGTGTGGAAATTACAGTATGCTAGAGGATTTATGAGGCAATTCACTTAGTTAACCAAGTGTGAAGATAGTTCTTTATCTTGGGAAGGGAGAGGCTGATTATAGGAGCTGCTAAGGCCTGTTTAAGGAAATCACTGGTCTCAAGAAAAGTGGGAGACCAGTTTGAATAAAATAACTGTGGCAGGGCAGAAGAAGGTCGATATTGTTTTAGATAGAAAAGGTGAAATGTTCTTTCACTGTGGCTCAAGAAATTACCTAGCTGTCAAATATGGAGTTTTTTGATAGAGGAAAGGTATATTCCAGTGTCTTCTTTAAGAGACGGGACTGTGGTAACCTCTGAGGAAAGAGGACTAGTTATATCAATGCTCATGATTACCCTGGGAAGAAACGAAGAGGTAGGAAGAGCTGGCCTAGCTTTACGCATGTAAAGTGGAAGGTCAAATGGGACAACTGAGATGGTAACAGCTGCCACATGAATGGAGAGAAGCCACTTGAGGCTTGAAAGGAAGGGGAAAAATAGGAGATTTCATTTCAGGAATGAATACAGGCAAGTTGTGGATTTTGGAAGGGATGTAAGGGAAAGTAAAGGTGGAATTGGGTGTAATGTAGCAAGAAAATAAGAAGGGAGCTCTTGCAGACAAAAAAGAAACAGTGGACGTGGCTTTGTGGATAGAGGAGAAAAGGAAGAGGGGAAAAAAGTGTAGAAGAGCTAATGGATGGAAAGACCAAATCAAATGAGGCCAACAGGCCTGAGGCAGACGCGCAAAGGCCCTAGAAGTAGGAATATAGTTGGAGGAAGTAGAAGAATCTGACAGAAGCAGAGGTTAATTAGAGGGTTAAAGCGAAGACTGCAATTATTATATTACAATGCCATTATTGTTATCTTTATTGTTGTTATTATTATTTCTTTGTAATTTCCCAGAGCGGTTTTTTCAAACCTCTTCAACTCCTTAAACTCTAATCTTATTCTCAGCCAGTGACAGTATCTTCTACTCTGTTGAGAAGAGTGAGGTGAGTGATATGAACTCCATCAACTTCCTTCAAGTTTACATCAAATTGTCTCTGTATTTAGTGATCGTTTCTTCTTCTTTTTTCTAATTTTAAAATGTCCCTTCTTTTTCAAGGTACCCTTGATGCCACTCCCTCTTATCTGCTGCAGGAGCTCTTTAATTATCCGTTTCTTTCTTACATATTCAATGCCTCTTACTCTTCCGACTTCTTTGCTTTTGAGGAGAAGCATTTTCCTGTCTCTTCTGGGCCAAAACTATCTTGTTCCTCTATCTGCTATTACCATGAACTATACATTTTTATATCTTTCACTTCACTACAAAGCTTCTTGTAAAAGAAGTCTACATATGTTCAATCTACAGGTTAACTATTTAAAAATTTTAAGTGGGAAAGAAAAAGTGTACCATTTCAAAAGAAGGGAAAATCATGCAGAAGAGGAGATACAGCAACTCTTACTACACTTCAGCCAAAGATGAAGACAGTGGAGCCAGTTACCAATGGTTCTTGGTGGATGAAGGAGGTGAGGGGAAGGACAGAGTGGATTCACTGCATCTGCAGAGTCTATTGTGAAGAAAGAGAAAAAGGTAGACAGGAGAGTCACAACCATGGTGGTGAAGGCCATACTAAATCTGATACCATGGAAAATGAGAAATATATGAAGGGTAACACACACACTCATGAAAGAGAAATGGAATAAGGGACATGTGTGCCTGGGTGGATGTGCATATGTGTATAAGCCTTTGGGGGTGTGTGTGTGTTTTATAAGAAATTGATAGACAATATTTTTGAAATTTTGTCAGTTTGAAAGATAAATTATAAATACATTCCATATATAGTATTCATCTTAAGCCACATGGCCAAATCTGTAAGAATAGCGCATTCCTTTATTTCCTTCAAACCAACTTAAACCCTAACCTGGTTTCTCCATTCTGAGAATTGGCTGAGAAATGCGGTATCAATCCCGATTGTGACTCTCTCCTCTTTCTAGGATCAGGCAGGAATTCAGAGGTTGACATGGTACTTAGAAAACAAAGGCAGGGTCTCGAAACTCTAGTCCATTGTGGTTTTTACTGATACCCTCATGACCCAAGCACCCATGGACCCTTGACATTCATCAGTTCTATTATTTGGTTCCATCTGTTGAACAAAACTCCTGTCTGGGCTTGCCACTCTCTGGGCCTTTGCCAGGGAGCAGGATGTAGATCTTACTGAACTCCCTCTCCTTCCAAACTGCTCCCCACTCTGCCAACACAGACACAGATGCACCCCTCCACCCCAAAGGGACTCCAGGAGAACCAGCATAGTATATCTGATGAGTGCAGACCTTCACCAAAGACTACCTTTCAGCCCTACAAATATCCACGTGGAGTCGGGTTCGGGCTTGAGGATAGGTAAGAGCTATAACTTGGACTCTGTTTATTCCTGACGCAGAGTAAAAGCAGAGTATAAGCACACAGACAACGACACAAATGTGTAGGTGCAGCTCTCCACTGCCCCCTTGTGGCAGGCAGATGCACACCCAATCTCTGGGGTCTTAGCAGCCCCTGAGAAAGGAAATGTCCGCCAGGTTGGAGATAGGTTCACTGCCTTTTATATTTCCAGCCACATCAGCAGCCAGAAGCAACAGGTTACCATAAAAGGCAATACTTCAGCCTCCCTCGCAAACCACGTGAACCGGATCAGAAATCTGGGTTCCAGGCCTTGGAACGGTTGCTTTGCCAGCACATAGACTTTCCTTGAGTTTCCCATTTAAATCTGCTTAGGGACTTCTGTGGGCAGCCCTGGCAGCGGCCATCACGCTGAGGGAGGGATATTAGAAAGAGCCTGTCTACCTTCTTGGAAAGGGAGAAGGGAAAATGCAGAAGAAAAAGCAATAACTTCTGCCAAACATATGTAAATATCTTAGTATCTTTTACTGTGTAGGGGGAGAAAATTCAAGTGTGTATGTAAAAATGTTCTCATAAATGGATCGTTGCCCTCGGACATATTTGATTTGTTTTTCAAATTATAGCTTCCAAATATCCTGAGTAATGTTTATGACAAAGACGTAACTTCCATTTAGACACTTGGATTTGTAGCAGTTTATTTTAATCATCTATTCTAGGAATTCATTTCCGGCATAATGAATAAGATAATGTCTTATTTTGAGCCTGAGTATTGCTCACTGAAAGAGAAATATTGTCAAAAACCATAATTAACTGGCAGTAACTAACTAGAATTATATACTGGGATATTGGCTACAGTAATTGCTCAATTAATGTTGTGTGTTTTCTTTGAAAACAGCAGTTTGATTGATGAGATTTCCGAAGAACCTTTACTTGGAACATTTAGGGAAATAATCAATAGAGATCAGTTGCCAAACTCTAATATTCATCTATAGGCTAAGCAATTATTTCCAGTTCCTTTATAAATAACACAATTCTCTTCATTTATGATATAGCAACACAGGCTTTAATAGGAAATTAGGGCTTAATGTATCCACCATTCTCAGTAAGGCATGGGTTTTGAGTTTTCTCTCAGTGGCAATGGAATGGATTTATAATGAGGAATTCGTGTCTCTCCACAGTTTCTCCGGTGACTAATTACACATATCTGTAGTTGGCTGACTGTCATCAGAGTGTTGTCCCAGAAAGTCCCTGCACTATAAGAGGGACCAGAACACAGCAATCTGTTAAGCTAACCAGAAGTTAATTCCCCCTCACCCCCAATGTAAATCTCCTGAAGGGCAGAGTAGGAAAAATGGAAAAGGGCAATATGTGAAAAGATAATGGCTGATCATTTCTTAAATGTGATGAAACACACAAATTTAGAGATTCAGTAATCACAACAAATTCCAATCATACTTGGATAAACTATGGTAGAGTGACAGAAGTCTAAAAGTAAAGAGAAAATTTTAAAAACAGAGAGGACAGATGCTATTAAAAAAAAAGACAGACTAATAGCAGACTTCTTAACAATAATAACAGATCCAGAATGTGGTGGAGAAATTTATTTAAACTGTTGAGGCAAAATAAACATCAATCTAGAACTGTAACCTACGCTAAATTTTTAAAAAAGAAAGTAAAGACATTTTCAGACATAGAGAATGAAAAAAAAATGCAACCACTAGGCACTCCCTAAAGGAAAACTTCAGAGATGTACTTGAGGATACAGTGTTTCTTTTAAGGAGCGAAAAAAATGTTCTAAAATTGATTGTGGTGAAGGTTGCAAAACTCTGAGTATCCAAAAACCTGTTGTATTGTACTCTTAATTGTGTACAAATGGGTGAATTGCATGATATGTGTAGAGGGTTGAATAATGTCCCCCCACTAAATTCATGTCTACCTGGAACCTCAGAATGTGATCTAATTTGGAAATAGGGTCTTTGCAGACGCAATTAGATAAAGTTCTCAAGATGAAATTATCCTGGATTTAAGATGGGTTGTAAATCCAATGACTTGGATACTTCTTATAGTATCCTTATAAGAAGAGGAGAAGACACATAGAGACATAGAGAGAAGACCATGTGAAGATGGAGTCAGAGAATGAGTTATGCTGCCACAAACCAAAGAATGCTGGAAGCCATCAGAAGCTGGAAGAGGCAACAAATGGATTTTTCCCTAAAGCCTCTGGAGGAAGTGAAGACCTGCTAACATCTTGATTTCAGACTTCTGGCCTCTGCAACTGAGAGAATAAATTTATATTGCTTTAAGTGGTAATTTGTTATGGCAACCCCAGGAAACTAATACAGTATGTGAATTATATGTCACTAAAGCTGATACATATGATGTTTTTGAAGAAGAAAGTAAAATTTCCAAGATTTATGAGAGGGAAGGAGGGCTGATGAGCAAGGAAATTGGGAAATATATAGGTAAATCTGGAAAAAAGAATTTGATGGAATAAATACTAATATTTGATTTGGATAATTAAATTAAGATATAAATATTTAGCAAAATTAACATGTAAAATGAAGAGGAGATGATAGGAATTAAAGGTAAAATATTTGCGTTTGGGAGGAGGTTTAAAATATTGAACAATTTTACCATCAACAGATGAATGGATAAAGAAGATGTGGCACATATATACAGTGGAATATTAGCCATAAAAAGAAACAAAATTGACCTATTTGTAGTGAGGTGGATGGACCTAGAGTCTGTCATACAGAGTGAAGTAAGTCAGAAAGAGAAAAACGAATACCGTATGCTAACGCATATATATATGGAATCTAAAAAAAAAAATGGTTATGAAGAACCTAGGGACAGGACAGGAATAAAGACACAGACGTAGAGAATGGACCTGGGACACCGGGAAGGGGAAGGGGAAGCTGGGACGAAGTGAGAGAGTGGCACGGACATATATACACTACCAAATGTAAAATAGATAGCTAGTGGGAAGCAGCCACATAGCACAGGGAGATCAGCTCGGTGCTTCGTGACCACCTAGAGGGGTGGGATAGGGAGGGTGGGAGGGAGATGCAAGAGGGAGGAGATATGGGGATATATGTTTATGTATAGCTGATTCACTTTGTTATAAAGCAGAAACTAACACACCACTGTAAAGCAATTATATTCCAATAAAGATGTTAAATAAATAAATAAATAAATAGCTTAGGGCCTAAAAAGAAAAAATATTGAACAATTTTAGATGTTAAAATAAGTTTGCATGTTGAAATCTTAAGGTTAACAACTAAATGAATATAAATAGTGTATGTAATTTTTGAAACAGTTTAAAGAAAAAATGAAATTAAAAAATTAAACTCACAAAGGAAGAAAGGGAGAAAAGAGGCTAAAATCACTACTAGAAGACAAATGTTGTCCAGTTGGATTAAAAAAAAACAGGGTTTAAGATATGCTGTCACCAAGAGGTATCTCAAAAGGAAAAGGACGCACAAAAGTCAAAATGAAAAGACAGAAACGGTTCCAAGGTGACTATTTTGATTTGCACTAAACTCTCTGCTTTTGTGTATGTTTGAAAATGTCCACAATAAAAAGGCAAGTCAAAGAAAAATGATGTCGTTGGAAGCGTGACAGACATTTAAAATATAGTAGGAGTTTCCTGTGAACAAATATATGCCAATGAATAAAAGGTCATAGACAAAATGAACAATTTCCAAGAAAACATAACTTCACAAAACTCAAAGTACAAGAAACCTTAGTATTCACATGACTATTAAAGCAGCAGTTAAAACATAATCTCACAAAGAAAATAGTGGACACCTATACTTTCACTAGTGAGTTCTATCAAGTTTGCATGGAGGACTGAATTGCAACACTTCAAAACTTTTCCAGACAGTATTAAAAGAGTGAACACTCTTCAACTCATTTTATGAGGCTAGTAAACTCTGAAGCTAAAACCAGACTAGGATATTATAATGAAAGAAAATTATAGGACAGTCTCCTTCAAAAACGTATATTCAAAAATTCCTAAACAAAATATTAGCACAGAATCCAGCAAAATAAAGTGTGAAAATACAAAAACATGTTCAAGTTGCATATATTGTAAAACATATCCTGTGCTATAAACCGGGCTCCTGTAGTTTTTTAATCTATTGCAGGAGCTCATCAAAACCACCAAACCCTTTCTGGTTTCTCTCTCTGTTTACATTTGTACTAGTAGAGTCTCTTTGCTCAAATCAGGCTTTTGTTTTCAGTTCCTACCAGGATTTGGCAAATGCCCCAGGGAAGAAAATTGCCAGTGACCATGATCAATATCTCACCTAGGAATGACTCTTCTGTCTTTGGAATTTTAGTTTATCTAATCTTAATTGTTTCTACAGTTCTTCATTTTCACTGCTTTTTGGTACACTGTATTCAATTGAATGAATATAGTACAACTTCTTTATCCATTTACTTTCTATGATATGCGTTGTTTTCAGTATTTGGCTGAAATATGAACGTTACTGTGGACATTTAGCACATCTCCTGAAGCACATGAGGGGACATACCTAACAGTAGAATTGCTGAGTAATAGGATATGTGTATGTTCAACGTGGTAGCTAATGCCAAACGATTTTCCAAATTGTTGACCAATTTATATTCTTATCAACAGAGTGTAAGAATTTTCATTGTTTTCATTTTAGCCATCCTGATAAGTACATCATGAGAACTCACTGTGCCTTTAATTTGCAATTTTCTGATTACTAATGAGGTTGAGAACCTTTTTCCCTTTGTTAGCCATTTGGGAGTCTCTTTTCTGAATTTCCTGTTCAAGTCTCTTGTCCATTTTTCTATTGTGGTCATCTCTCTTTCTTATTGGTTTGCAGAAGTTTTTAATGTATTCTGGATATGAGCCATTGGCTAGAATTATATATTTTTTGTCACTCAGTAACTTGCATTTTCACTCTTTAATGGTGTTTTGGATTAACAGAAGTTCTTCATTTTAATGTAGTACAATGTATCAATGTTATCCTTTTCATTTATTCCCCTTCCCTTATTTAACTGGCTTGCTCAACTGATATAATGTTGAATGGAAACAGTGACAGCAGATATCTTTGTCTTGTTCTCAATCTCAAAAGAAAAGTACACTTTCAATTCTGCACGTAAGGAGTCTAGAAGTCACCACTCTGTCCTAACAAGTAAAAAGCCAAACAAACTGAAAAATCAGCAACTCTTCTTAGCTATATAAGAAAAGTGAAGTCACAAGGCAGATGACTGCCCCCAAATTGAAGAGACAGACAGGAGGATACAGAGAATCACCATACCCTGGAACAGAAATCTCTGTGGGAACCAGTGTTGTGGTAGGAAAACCTGAACTGTAAATAATGAATTGCTGGAGGCTCAGTGTAGACAAATCTGAGAGTTAAAAACTCCAGAAGGCCCCAGTAATAGGGGAGCCCCATTCTTTTGTAGTTTTACCTCCAGGAGCTCACACAGGTTTTCACAGTAAATATCAGAGAAATTTCCCCTCATGTTTCTAGCAGGGGGAGGGGAAAGGAACTTTCTCTCAATTTTGCTATGAACCTAAAACTGCTCTAAGAAAAGGAAACCTTACACTATTTCATCATTGTGTACAGACGTTTTCTGTATGAGATTAAAGCCATCATCTTCTATTCTTAGTAAAGACTTTTTAAAAAATTATGATTGAATTTTGAATTTTATTAGTTTTTTTGCAATGATTGAGATTTTTATATGATGTTTAACCTGCAGTTTTAAAGAAAAGCTTCACTGAACTTAAAATTGTTGGTTAATAGCATTTTTTTCTTCAGCCCTTTAAAGGTTGTCCCAATGTCTTCTGGCTTTCATAGTTTCTGAGAAGTCAGCTTTTAATCTTCTTCTTATTATTCTATATATGTGGTAATTTTTCTATGGTTGATTTCAAGATTTTCTCTTTGTCTTTGACTTTCAGCAGTTTCACTACAATATGTCTAGGAGTGGATTTCTTTGTGCTTTCCTTGCTTGAGTTATTGAGCTTCTTAGATATGTAAATTAAAGTTTTTCATCAAATGTTAAACGTTTTCAGCCATTATTTCTTCAAATATATTTTCTTCCCCTTTCTCTCTCTCCTATCCTGTGATTCCAACTACTGATGTGTTCCACTGCTTTTTATTGTCCCATAGGACTCTATGGTTCTATTTACTTTTCTTTAGTCTTATTGTTTTTCTATTTTTCAGATTGGGTAATTCAATTGCAGTCTTTAAGTTCTCCTTGTTTTTCTACCATCTCCAAACTGCTGTAGTATTCATCCAGAGATTTAATTTAATATTTGTATTCTTCAGCTTGAGAATTATCATTTAAAAATATTATTTTAAAAATTTATTTCCTGATTGAGATTGCCTATCTGTGTATTCATTGATACTATATTTTCCTTTAATTCTTTGAACATATTTATAGATGTGATAACCCTTTCTGTGGTGAGGGTTCCATAAATGTTTAAATACTTGGCCCACAGCCAATTTTTTAGACACAGGAGAAACCCACAGAGGACAGGGTTAAAGAGGAGGGCAAAGACATAAGAAGAGGGCAAAAAAGCAAGGGAAGATTCTAAGGCTAAAGTAAGTTACTGCTGGTTTGTTTGCTTTGGAATCTGTATTCTGACCCTTAGATTTTCTGCTATTTGATCTTCCCAAAATTTGGAATGTACTCCTTTAAGAAGAGGATTAAATTCACCTATCTAGCTCCACATCACTCTATTTTTCAAGAAGAGATGACCCTCTGTTTTCTATCTGCTTCTCTGTGGGCCCCTGGGGCCCCATAACACATGAATAGTTTAGCTATCAGTCAGGGGTTTGGAAAGTTTAGTTTCTAAATTTGGGTCTGTTGTTTTTGTGCTGTGAGTTAAAAACTCTTAGTCCTTCCAGTGCTTCTAGTTTTCTTGAGTTTATTTATGCTGTTAGATAGTTATTATTGAATTTAAATAGTTTTATTTAAAAAATTTTCCATGCTTTATATTTGTTCTCTGTTGCAGGTTCATGAGACCACTCTTTCCTCTACCATTACTAGAAGTTAATCTTGAATTAACTTCGAATAGTCTCAGTTTTTTATTACCTAAAAATGTACTTTCCCACTCTATATTTGAAGAATAATATTTCTGTGCATAAAATTCTATATTGGCAGTTATTTTTCTCTCAGTATGTTAAAGATGTTTTACTCCTTAAGCTTCTACTGTTGCTCTTCTGGAGTTAGCTGTTAGCCTAACTTTCAAATACTGTTTCCCTCTCACCTGATATACTGTCTATTGCTGTATTGTTTTATTCCTTGCTTTAGCAAGCAATACTATCTAACCTACTGTATATTTTCATTTTTTACATTAGGTGCCTCTCTTTCACCTAAAATGTAGTCTATGGAAGCAGCATCTTTTTATTTTGTTCATTGCTCTACCCCCAATACAGAAAGTAGAGGCTGCCCTATGATAAATATTCAGTAAATGTTTGCTGAGGAAAGGATCGGGGAAGCTTTGTCTGTTCCTAAGGTAGGCTAGTCACGAGTTAAACTCTACTTAAGGAAAGCTTTTCTAAGTTCCTTAAGACACTTAAGACAAGACTGATCAAGTATTGTTTTTATTAAGATTCAAATGTAAAGTGAAAAAACAATGATCTATTGGAGCTGGTGAATATTATACTAGTAATTAATAAATAGTAAAGTAATAGTTATTAAAGTTTATCTTGTTTAAGAATTAACTAAGGTTCCTGGGAAGGTCCCTTTTAGCAGAGATTCTAAGTCAGCTAGGATGGGAGTGATGGCCAGGAATGTGCCTTTTACACTAGCATCTCAAACTGGGAAAACTTTGATATGAAGAATCACAATTTGCTCCTTAAAGCATGGGAATGAGTCGTTAGTTAGTGGCTGAGTTTGGTAAAACATTTCTTTCTCTGACCATTGTGATTGTGCTGACCAGTGCATATCCTGTTTCAGCGTCCAGTTTCTAACCTCCATAATAACTGGCTGGAATTCCCAGAAAAAGGCCAACTTCTTCATGTTCTAGTTTTCTTCCCTGTGAATTAATTATGGATTCACACCTACTATTTCATATTTACAAAGTGGTGAAAGTGCATTCCTGGCGTGGAACTGAATACATTAAAATATCTGATAATAAACAGAGATTACATTGCAGAGGAGCTCATGGGACAGTACTTCAGTCTTTTGGATTTGTAATATTAAAATGCTCACCATCTGTGTTCAATCAATATTTATTTCTTTCACATTTGAATGTAATCCCAACTTGGAGAAAAAGAGCTAAGAAATATAGTCTAAAATTGATCAGAAAGAGAATTAACTACCTAACCTCAAGTCTCTTTTCCACTGGCCTGTTTTCTTCAGGCTCCATTTCAGTAATCCACAAATTCTGATACTTGAATATAAAGCATTAAAGTGCTGATTGCAAAGTCTTTGTTTTAAGGGGTCAGGGAAGGGTTAGACCACCCTGGGACTGGATTTCATTCTTTTCTAGAATTCCTGTGTAATTTTATGCTCCTCCATCTGCCCTAAGGGTTCTACTAGAATAAAAGAGAGATTTCAGTCACTTTCTTTCATTGGTTTGTAACTGCATTTCGAATAGCAACTTTCCAATAGAGGTGCAGGTGCTTATGTAAAGAAAGGCCATTCTTACAACATCTTGAATTTAGAATAACGCATTTAGGAGAAGAAGCTTTACACTTTCCACCCTGCCTACCTTCTTTTTTTTTTTTTTTTTTTTTTCGGTACGCGGGCCTCTCACTGTTGTGGCCTCTCCCGCCACGGAGCACAGGCTCCGGACGCTCAGGCTCAGCAGCCATGGCTCACGGGCCCAGCCGCTCCATGGCATGTGGGATCCTCCCGGACTGGGGCACGAACCCGTGTCCCCTGCATCGGCAGGCAGACTCTCAACCACTGCGCCACCAGGGAAGCCCCTGCCTACCTTCTTACTTTCAATTTTAAAACAAGCAAGTCTTCCCCTACCTCCAAAGCTGTTGTGAGAGTTCCTCTACTAATCTATTGAAGAATCTGTTTTTTGAGGGTCTATGAGGATAGTGGCAGAGATATGTGATAGATATTGTTTTTAGCCATACAGTACGCTTTCCTATGTGCTCCTCCCAACTTCATACAATGGGCCCTTTCTTTATTTACCCCAGTATTTGTGAATAGCAATGAGACCCAGCCTTGTCCAATAGGCGAACCCATTCCCTTGGCCACATAAATTTGTTCAGAGTTAACTTAATGACATCATTCAACCAATCAAATTCCTTTGGATATTTCTGTTGGGACAAGGGTAGAAAATTGCTTCTTGCCTTTGTGATTCCCCTTGCTGGAAGGATATAAATCTTAGACCACTGGCAACTACCCTCCTTGTGTGGGTGGAGTCTACCAACAGAAGGAGAAAATGAGGCCCACTCTCAGATGGAAGAAGAGTAGATACCTGAATGAAAGGATCTTGATGACCTGGTCCTGAATATTTTATGCTTGATGCTGGGGCTACTCTTTCCCTTCCTAGTTACATAATCAATATTTTCTTTCCCTTTTTTTTTTTTTTTAACCTTAAGCTAGTTGAATTGAGTTTCTGTTACTTATAAAAAAAAATGTCCAGACTAAATTAAGCAACGACAACAAAAACAACAAATATAAATGGAAATTTTTTTAAAATGCAAGAATTCAGTAATCTCTTGAATTGTATAGATGAGTTTTTTGGATATGTCACAGGCCTTGACATTTTCATTTATACCTTGATTTTGTGTCAGGATTCCTTTACTCTTCATGTGTTCAACATTAATAAATTGCTATTTCTTGACGAGGGAAATAGGAGACTCTAATAATATTAAGTTTAGGTAGATCCCAGAAAAACAGTCTTCCCAAGTTCTTTCATAATCTGGCTACACTGTCACCTTAGGCTTAGGAAGCCAAAAATCATTATGAAGATAAAAATATCTCTCTCCTAAGGGGAGAATTCCAGAGTAGCTGAACAGGTTTTTCTTTGAGGATCATGATTCCTAGCTCTAGCTTCTTAACACTTTAAGGTGAATTTTACCTTTGCCACTGGAGATGTTATTTCAGTGCTTATAAATCAGATGAATTAAAGATGGGGTGTAGCTTTTCATACATTCTGGGACACTTCTGAGAGTGAAAGGGGCCTCTGTTAATAATTGGACCTGGGACAATAGATGCACACCAAGAACATGCTGGGAAAAGAGGAGTATATGGTCATTCTAGCCAAAGGCTCTTTTTGTAGACTAGTGGTTTTCAAACTGGTTTCATATCGTATTTGTCTGGGAAACTAAAAAAAAATATAGAAGCCAGGTCTCCCTACCCAGAGATTTTGATTGAATTGTCTAGGGTGAAATCTGGGAATTTCAAATTAAAAAATAATTCCTCTGCTGATTCTATTGCATAGACAAGTTTGAGAACCATAACACCTCTGATTGAGTTTAACTATTTTAATTTTAGTATACAAGTATGTAAACCTGAGACTCAAAAGTCTAGGACCTGGTTTCTGTTCTTCCATTAACTAGGTGTGTGATCTTGGACAAATAATTTTCTGGTGTTTAGTGGCTTCATCGGTAAAATGAAGGACTTAGACTAGAAAAACTCTAAGACCCATTGAACTCTACAATTCTGATCCTGTTAAAGAATTCTTCTTTCAAGGGATTAAAAACTCTTGAAATCAGAACCTACTTCCCCCGGTCTTGGATCATGACAGAATATTACTTGGAGGAAGGATAAATCAAGTTCATTTTTTAAAAGCCAAGAATTGGATTTGTGGTATAAATGAAGTGATAGAACATACCCGCACATTTGTTCCAGTGCTGTTTGACAGTGCTTAGCTGTTTTTAAGCCAGCTAAGAGGATGAAAGGACTACAGCCCTCAGAGAGATTATGTAATTTTTGCAATCTAATCCGGCACAACATTCAACAACTAAGATGTCCAAGGATGGAGTTACTTTCCCCAGAAAGAATTTTTATGGTTTTATATAATGGAGAGGCACTGACTTGGGTGTCTTGTTAATAATCTAATTCTGTGTGTTCTTCCGTCTATAAATGGAGACAAACTGAGGGATATACAGCTTGTCTAAAATAGAAGGCCTAGTTCAGGGTGTGAAATGTATTTTGTTAAGTCATTTTATGACTCAGTTTCTTATTCCCTTTAGAACAATATCCTTCGTAAAAAATGGACTTGAGAACACGGGGAGGGGAAAGGGTAAGATGGGACGAAGTGAGAGAGTGGCATGGACATATATACACTACCAAACGTTAAATAGATAGCTAGTGGGAAGCAGCCGCATAGCACAGGGAGATCAGCTCGGTGCTTTGTGACCACCTAGAGGAGTGGGATAGGGAGGGTGGGAGGGAGGGAGACGCAAGAGATATGGGAACATATGTATAACTGATTAACTTTGTTATAAAGCAGAAAGTAACACACCATTGTAAAGCAATTATACTCCAATAAAGATGTTAAAAAAACCCACAAGATCCTTTAAGGCCTTAATACTGGTATTGAATTACTTTAAGAAATATAACCCTATAAAAACCCTCTCACCCTGTCTGCTCCTTTTGCCCTGTCTGGGTTAATGTATCAGGTAGGACACACTAATCCTGCCCTTTTCCACATCACTCTGTTGCACCCCTTCCTCAACCTCACTAACTAGCAATTCTCCCTTCCCTTAAATGTCCTTTTCCATTCTTCTATAGAATAATCCCTAATAAATAAAACTGAGGGGGACCATCTCGCTACTTAACATTTAACTCTCGAGTTAACCATATATAGCCTATTTGTCCAAAAACATGTTTGAGTTCCTACTGGACCTTTAAGTTTTATATCATCCCAAGATTCTTTATGTATCTCTGTAACTTGGTCTATAAGACCCCCCAAAGTAATCCATGCTGCAAAATACTGTTCTTCCTCTGCCTAGGTCTAAACCCCAAAGAAAAACTCCCTTTCCTGGCAATAGTATCAGCTAAAAATTAAGGGAAAATGATCCAATTTAAATAATGTGCATTACTGTATAAATAGGACAATCAAATTTATGCATTCTATTTAGCTACTTATAATACTTTTTTCTCTTTCTGTATGTTCTATATAAAGATTCTAAGTTTTTTTTTTCCTCATATGCATCTCTCAGAAAAAGCTGAGTTTGTATTTGGGGGTACTTGTTGCATATTTCCCTACAAAGTGGAGTTTTGATGATGGTTAGCTGATCATCAGTCCTCCAAAAATCCACTTAACACTTCCTGTAAAGTATAAGCGCAACTATTAGTAAGTGTTGCATAAGTGAAAAACTGGATAGAGGCTAGGCAGGACGGAGGGCTGGTCCACAGAGAGAATCTGAGGGTGATATTCAGTGCTGGAAGGCATTTCCCCCTCTTTTCCTGGGCAAAATACTAGTCCTAGGCAAAACTAGGACCAGCTCATGAAATGTTTTTTGTATCCTACCTCCCTATTTATACTTCTTTCCAGTCTCTTCAGGACCTCTTTCCATTATCATCCTAGGTTCACCACTATAGTCTTGCCTTGTTCACAGAAGGCCTCCTTGCTCCAATATCGCCTATTTCTTCTCTACTTGAGTGGATTCTTCATACCACTCAAAATCATCTCTTTTCTGAAACTCTTTCTAATCACGTTTTAGTATGAAAATAATCTGATCAATTGATTAATTTTGAACTGAGTTGTTTTTTTTTATAATTTATGTATAGTGAAATGCTCAAATCTTTTTAAAAATTTATTTATTTTATTTATTTTTGGCTGCATTGGGTTTTTGTTGCTTCACGCAGACTTTCTCTAGTTGCGGCAAGCGGGAGCTACTCTTCACTGCAGTGCGGGCTCTAGGCGTGCGGGCTTCAGTAGTTGTGGTAGGCGTGCTCAATAATTGTGGCTCGCAGGCTCTAGAGCTCAGGCTCAGTAGTTGTGGCACACGGGCTTAGTTGCTCCGCGGCATGTGGGATCTTTCCAGACCAGGGCTCAAACCCATGTCCCTTGCATTGGCAGGCAGATTCTTAACCACTGCACCACCAGGGAAGCCCCTGAACTGAGTTTTTTTTCCTTTTCCATTATGGTTTATCCAGGATATTGAATATAGTTCCCTGTGCTATACAGTAGGAACTTGTTCTTTATCTTTTCTACATATAATAGTTTGCATCTGCTAAACCCAAACTCCCAATCCAACCCTTCCCTGCCCCCCCCTCCCTTGGTAACCACAAGTCTGTTCTTTATGTCTGTGAGTCTGTTTCTGTTTTATAGATAAGTTCATTTGTGTCTTATTTTAGATTCCACATATAAGTGATATATGCTGTTTGTCTTTCCTCTTCTGACTTACTTCACTTAGTATGATAATCTCTAGGTCCATCCATGTAGCTGCAAATGGCATTACTTCACTCTTTTTATGGCTGAGTAATATTCCATTGTATATATGTATCACATCTTCTTCATCCATTCATCTGTCAATGAACATTTAGGCTGCTTCCATGTCTTGGCTTTTGTGAATAGTGCTGCTATGAACATAGGGGTGCATGTATCTTTTTGAATTAGAGTTTTGTCCAGATATATGCCTAGGGGTGGGATTGCTGAATCATATAGCAACTCCAGTTTTAGTTTTTTGAGGAACCTCCATACTGTTCTCCATAGTACTGGCTGCACCATTCTCACCAACAGTGTAGGAGGGTTCCCTTTTCTCCACACCCTCTCCAGCATTTGTTATTTGTAGACTTTTTAATGATGGCCATTCTGACTGGTGTGAGGTGGTACCTCACTGTAGTTTTGATTTGCATTTCTCTAATAATTAGTGATGTTGAGCGTCTTTTCTTTGTGCCTGTTGGCCATCTGTATGTCTTCTTTGGAGAAATTTCTATTTAGATCTTCTGCCCATTTTCTGATTGGGTCGTTTGTTTTTTTGTTATTGAGTTGTTTGTATATTTTGGAAATTAAGCCCTTGTCAATTGCGTCATTTGCAAATATTTTCTCCCAGTCTATAGGTTGTCTTTTCATTTTGTTTATGGTTTCCTTTGCTGTGCAAAAGCCTGTAAGTTTGGTTAGATCCCATTTTTTTATTTTTGCTTTTATTTCTATTGCTTTGGTAGACTGACCTAAGAAAACATTGGTATGATTTACGCCAGAGAATGTTTTGCCTATGTTCTCTTCTAGGAGTTTTATGGTGTCATGTCTTATATTTAAGTCTTTAAGCCATTTTGAGTTTATTTTTGTGCATGGTGTGAGAGTGTGTTCTAACTTCATTGATTTACATGCAGCTGTCCAACTTTCTCAACACCATTTGCTGAAGAAACTGTCTTTTCCATTGTATATTCTTGCCTCCTTGTCGAAGACTAATTGACTGTAGGTGTATGGGTTTATTTCTGGGCCCTCTATTCTGTTCCATTGATCCATATGTCTGTTTTTGTGCCACTTCCACACTGTTTTGATTGCTGTACCTTTATAGTATTTTCTGAAGTCTGGGAGGGTTATGCTTCCTCCTTTTTCTTTTTCCGCAGGATTGCTTTGGCAATTCTGGATGTTTTATGGTTCATATAAGTTTTACGATTAGAAAATAATCTGATTTAAATGTAAGACTCCAAGATTGTTTGTACTTCAAAGGAAGATATATGTTAACCCAAAAGTGTCTCCAGTAGTGCTGTTTTACATAGTCTGGCTAATTAAATCACACAGTTCAGGCAGTGTGAAGGACTATATTTTGGTCAAGGGGCTAATCTATGTAGTGTCCTGCCTGTATATTGCTCTCCAGCACTACCTTCCCTTTTGTATCTTCTCTTCTTTCCTTTAAAAAGCAAATTATGGAATTTATCTACAGAGATCATTTATTTGGAAGATAAAGATATAGACAATGGAATTTTTAAGTATTTTAAAATTTATTCGTTATTTTCATTTTTTTAAATCAGTGCAAGAATGATTTTCTATTTGCTCTTGTGCACCAGTGCATCAGGGCTAGGCAATGGTGTGATCCAGGAGGCTGAGAACCTGGGGCAGGAGGCAGTGGGTGCTGAACAACACCGTGGGTGCTGTTGCCACCAGACATGGGTGTGAGCAAGTAGATCATCATGGGTAGACCAAAGATACTCTAAGAGGCCATTTTATGAAATAAAAATGATTTATTACTGAGCAGGAGGTATCAAGTCATAGAAGCCAAAAGAGAAACTTGCTAAGCAAACATGAGGAAGATCAAATGCCTGGGTCTTTCCAGGCACTGCTACATCATTGTTTCCATAGGCTTCTGCATGTGTTGAATCTATATACCTGCAGTTAGTGATTCTAACACATTGCATATGTACATTGACACTAACTTCCTGCAAAGTACACATTTCATAGAGCTTCAGTGACTATGAGATTCTTTTTGTTGTTAGTGCCACTTTTTTTAGGAGGTGAATATTTTCTCCGAATTCTGATTTTTATTGCACGAATCATAAGTAAAATGCATTTGCTAAGGTTTTGTGAGTAACCATTTAGCTTTTCTTTTTCTTTTCTAATGGTAAACTTGGATAGTTTCAAGTGAAGCAAAACCATTCAAGAATCAACTCCTAAAAAAAAAAAAAAAGAATCAACTCCTAACCCACTAATGCTCTCCCACCCCACCTATATTCATCAATACAGTTGAAAAGGGAGAGAGGCAGGAGGACCCAACGAAAGTGTTTGAATCTCTGCATAAAAGGTTAGGGACAGAGAAAGAAACAGTTCTGGGCCAGGACTTAAAGAGAAAATAAATTTTTTTTTCATTTTGTTTTGTTTTTCCCTTCCCTTGGTTTTGGCAAGTGAAAGGCTCTAGTGGGTATGGAATTTGAGAGGACTGGAGAGGATGGGGGGAAGTGAGACGTCAGCTGTGATGTTCGGCTGAATGCTCAGAAATGGATCCCCTTTACTGTCTTTACAGAGGTTTAACAAAAGAATGGAATTTGCAAGTTTGGACTGTGCATCTTTCACAGATACTACTCTGGGGCTAAAGTTCATGGGTTACAACCCAAAAGGGTTAGACTTCATTTCTTCTTCAATCGATTACATGAAATAATTGTATTACATAAAACATGTGAAGACATAATTGAATTTAATACTCATTTTATACCTTATATCTCTTAGTAGACCTCTATTCAAAGCCCTAAAATTTCTCCTCTCCCTCCACCAATGTTGAGCTTTTGTCTAAAATCCAAAAATGTGAACCTAGAGCAGTGTATATTCTCTGAACATTCCTGAAAACAGTCTTCCACTGTAAAAGTAATATAATCACACTGTAGAAAAAAAGGAAAAGAAAATACCACCTACAGTACTAAATTGCCACAAATGAATATGATATTATTTTGTCTATTTTCTCTCCTATTTTTCATTTAATAAAATCCTATTAATTATTATATTAAACACTTTACCTCAGAAAAAGCATTTAGGTTCACCTTTCACACTAACACAATGGCTCTCAGGAGGATGATTATTAGTAGATATTTTATACACTTTAGGAGTTTATATGTCAGAATCAGACTGTTAAATAGGTTCATGATAAGATCTGTTAAATTCTGAAAGTCCTGGGACAAAGTCTAAATTTATCCTTAGAAAAAAATGGTAATCCTGAAAGTGCTAAAAAAATAAAATTTCTTAATGAGATATCATTATAATGTCTATATTTTTTCATATATTTAACATTATGAGGCTGTATATTTGCCTCTTAAATTCTTGTCTGGATAGCAAGATGACGTGCCAAATCTCCTCAAGATGTAGACATCTCTACATCATGATGTAGTCAAAGATACTGGAGTAGGTGGAGAGACACTCTTTTTACCCTTTTTGGGTCCAATTTCCACATTTGTAATAATGGAACAGAATTAGATTTTTCTAAGGTTCAGTCCTATTTCAGCAATATATTCTGTAGAGTTGAGAACTTGAAGAGTTTCCTTGGTTTAGGACAGAGTTATTTTTAGACAGAAATGTCTTTTGTGTTCTCAAGACACATGAGACTAGTCTTCTAACATTTTTTCCTTAAATATCTGCTAAAAGAATTTGAAAAAATATATACCTTCTTGCCCATCTAAATGTACATTTAAAATTTCTCATCACAATTATAAACAAAGGTATCATTTCCAGTATGATGCAAATACTGATCTTTTAATATAAAACTCTTTAAAAACACTCAGTATAACCTAAAAAACATAGCAGTGTGTTGCTAACCATAATCCATTAAAAAAAAAATCAGTGAATCAACCTTTCAAACTAGAATTCCACTTTTAGCTTGCTTTGTACTTGTGTTTCCATTCTCCTCCTCCCACAGAATTTTATCCTAACATATTTTTATGCTTAAAAATCTTTTATTAATTATCAGATTACTCTGTAATAAAATTATGTGTACCCATTTGGAAATAATTTTTTAAAGATTTGTGTCCATAAGGGTCTAACTACTGAAGATTCTTTGAAGTGAATTTTTTTATTACAGTTATTAGTACACAATTGAACTAAACAGCACAAATATATATTATAAAATACGACACACAATTGTTAAGGAAATGCATTTTTTAGGGAGGTGGATGGAAATTTTCTACAAATAACCCTATGTAGACATGAATGACTGTTACTTATTGTTAGAATGAGACAGGGTTGAGTATCAATTCTGCTCTAATTTTCATATTTTCAGGTGGAAAGATTATGTCTATTTAAATATAAGTAAATAGGAATGGAAGTTTTGTTATAGCAATGTCATTCAGTTTTTTGAACTCTTGAGTCCTATGCAAAAAATCATATACGATCTTTGTGATGGTTAATTTCATGTGTCAACTTGTCTAGGTTATGGTGCCCAGTCATTTGATCAAATACTAGTCTAGATGCTGCTGTGAAGTAACTTGTGAAGATGATTAACATTTATAATCAGTTGACCTTAACATGATGGGCCCATGCAATCAGTTGAAGGCTTTAAGAGCAAAAGACTGAGGTTTTCCGAAGAAGCAATTCTGCTTCAAGACTGCAACGTAAAAATTCTGCCTGAATTTTCAACCTGCTGGTATGCCCTGCAGATTTTAGACTCAAGACTGCTAAAGTTAGGAATCATGTTGCACAAGAAGAACAAATCTAGTCAAGATACTCTGGAATTCTTTCCTTAAGAGAGGGATATATCCATCTCCATAATGATTTCTGACTTCCTAAGCTTAAGGCGACAGCATAGCCAGATTATGAAAATATGTGAAAAGACTATTTTTCTGGGATCTGTCTAAGCTTTATATATTAAAATATACATCTCCTATTGGTTCTGTTTCTCTGGAGGACCCTGTCTAATACAATCTTAAAAATATTTTTAATGATCTATCATGTGACATTTGATTTAGTTCCTTTTAAAATTTTTTAGGGCAAGGAACTGAATATTCCCTGATTGAAAAAAATGATTTCTCACCCAGTTGTTAACTTTCTCGGCACCTATGCCAACATGTCAAATTAGTGTCTTTGGTGCTCCAGAGGCTTTTACATCCCTAAAGCAATGTCCTTTCTCTTGTGAAGCAGGACAATCATGAAAGAGAAACATTTTACATGGATTTATTTCCATAAAACTATCTTTGTCCCAATACTCCATGGAAAATCTATGGTAGCCTCAGCCCTAGTCAGAAAACAGCTGATGTCAACCATCTTGCTACCAATATTCTTAAATATTTCTTCTATTGTTATTTATTTATGAACAGCATTTTGGCTATGGTAGAAATAAAACATACTAAGAACGATTAAGCTCAGAAATAAGGAAAAATTCAATGATGATGATTTATTTGGAAACAATGATATTTTTGTAATATTAATGATGTTATTGGTACTCAGTTAAACATATTTCAAACTAGGGCACTTTGATCAAATTCCTTTTGGTTCATTTGCAACTTAATAAATTTTTACATATTTCTAGTTAATATATCAAACTCAACTGAGTAACTGATGTTCATCATTTATTTTACTACTAAGAGTACACATTTAAGTTATGCTTTGGAATTATTGTTTGCTGCAATATCTAAAACTCTCCTTTAGGTCATACATCAGGAAAAGGGGTATAAACAACATTTTATGTCACCTAACCCAATTATTTTTGATGCAATAGCCCAGGGTTTCTCCCAGACTTAGTATAAGGCAGGGGCTTCATAAACATTTGATGAATTAATTGAAAGTGCAAAAACAGATTCTCAAGTATTAAGTGCTCAAAATTACGGTTGTATTTGAAAGTGACTTCTTCACTTTCAGGATGATAACTCCTTTTATAGATTGACATGAAAGATGTTAGAACATGATGATAAACCAGTTTTTAAAAAGGGCCAACAGATAGCAAAAGATTGACACCTATTACCTGTAAGCTATTTCATTTCACTTAGATAATTAATATTACCAATACTGTGGAGTATTCTTACTAGTGAAATGTAATCTTAACTAACTTTATAAAATACAATCTAAAAACCCTTACGTGGATAAATACATGTAAGTGCTCAATAAGTGTTAGTTATCATTACTGTGGTTATTACCTCCAGCTTGCTTTGTTCTTTTCATAGGTGGAATACCATCCTAGTTACCAAATTTCTTGGTTGTACCAGGTGAATTGGCAGTGTTGATTGATGTTTAACATATCATCTAAATTCCTTTCATTCCTAAAATTCTTTATTTAAGAGCTGCAATTTCTTGGAGAACTAATGCTGTGAATTGAAAAATTTCTAATATTTCTTAATAATTATGTGTGTTGTTTGGTATAACGCATAACATTGAATAGAACAAATTTACCAATGTTTAGAAAATGATGTCTTGTTTCAAAAATTTGAATAGCAATTAGATGGTACAATAACTTAGGGAAAAACCAGGCTTCATGCCCTCTAGTTTCCCAATTAAAAGGAGCCCATTTCTAGGTTGGGAGAAGATATAGGTAAGATCATTCCTCTTATTTGAAAATCATACAAAGCTTTTCGGAGTCACACAGACCCAGAGTGGAGGTGAATGACATCCCCTCACATCTACAAAAGCTGTTGTCTGCTTTAAAAGGAAAAGCTCTCAGTATGACTTAAATGTTACATTTCCGAAATACAGCTTGAAGTTCTTTTCAGGGCTGAACAGAGCACGAAGGTAATGATTATTTACCTCACATTAAAAAAAAAAAACAAAAAAACTAACTCAAAGATCTGCTTATTGCCTTTAGGCTCTGCTTTAGGAGCCCTTAAAATATTTCTATAAAATCTGCTCATATTCTGTAGAGTTACAACTATAGTGTTGATTTTTCTCTTGTGTTATTATATTTAACCAACTCCCACTGAGATCTGATGGTATAAAGAGATGATACTTATGCTGCAGAATTTTTGCCTGAGTAAAAATATAATGAGTAGATTATCAAAGGTTACATTTACCATAAATCGGATACCCTAAACTACATATTCAGACTAGCGAGATACAGATACAACTATCAATTCAATTTTGATGGTGCAAGGGTATTCTCCCACTCCACCCCCCTCACAACTGGTGTGCTGGAACTGGCTTGTACTAGCTTGTGAGAGCAGATTGTTAAATTTTCAGGACTCATGTTGGTAGCTTGAAATCTGTCATGAAGGGAGTATGAAAACCAGCAAATGTTACAAATCAGCACTTTTTCTTTACTTTTCCAGAGGGGCCAGTTCTTAAACATTAACCAGCATACCTATGCATACACACACACACACACACACACACACACACACACACACAGAGTGAAGTTTGTATGGTTTGGGGTAAAAAATTCAATGATTCGTATCCAGTTGGCTATTTCTCTGTAAAGTTGTGAATCAAATATACTATATTCTTGGGAGAAAACGATGAAGGCTGAACAAAAGATGTCTTACAGAAAATTTATAAATTGGTTTTAGAACATACAGTTCCAGATTCTCTCTCCACTTGAAAAACATGTTCAGTGAAAATAAGTAACTGGTTTATCATCTTAAGAAACAAGGGCTCCATTTACAGCTAAGCTACTGTCTTTTTCAGGGGAAATTTCTTATAAGATTCTTCTGTCCTCAAAAAGGAGCCCAAACTTAGACTCAATTCCCATTTAATGTGAGTCAATGTTCCTTGGCAAAGCAAGAGAATTATAGAGCTATTCTGCCAATAGAGAATTAGCCTCAAGGCACACTGCCCCAAATACTGTTGCTTATATTGTTCCCAGTTACAAGGGCCTTTATTGTAACTAATGGAATACATGCACAGGGAAAGGAAAGAGTCAATATTGGTGGTGGTCTTATGAGTTGCGCACATTTGCTTCCTGGGCAGCAAAACTGGGTAATGTGTGAATTAGCTGACATTAGCATCTATTGTGCCTAAATAGCCTTCAAAATGTAATACTGAAATTCCTCTCTTCTGCCCCAGAGTTCACATGTTAACAGTTGTTGAATTTAGAGACTTGTAAGATTGATATGCAGACCAGTGCAATCCAAGATTCTCTCAAGGCTGCTTATTAAGAAAAATTCTGAGACTTAGGTCATATTTCTATTCATTCACATTATTTTTTTCACACTGATAGCCCTGAACAATAACTAGAGCTTTATCACGGTCTTGTGTAATTCTACTCTTTAACAAACCAGATTGCAGTTATGACAGAAAAAACATGTAATTATTGTGGTAATATATTTTTCACTCATGATTGATAGACACCTATAATCATATGGTAATTTGGTTTCTTATCTTTAGTAAAGGGTTTTAAAATTTCATTTTTATAGGATTTGAAATAAAATTATGTAGTATGTAATTACATTTTGTAAATGTTCCATTTGTTTTTGAGCAGAATGTATATATATTTTCTGTGTGAGAGAGCCCATATTAAAGTTCCTTCACATAATATGGTTTTGCAGTGTCTCTACTGATTTCTCTACTTTGAAGACATACTTGGCTGTTTTTCCTTCTTGGTAAATTATTTCTTTGATAAATTTGAAATAGCTTTGTCCTTTTTAAATGTCTTAAAGTCTACTTTTTTTACTATTAAATATTAATACATCAGGTTTTTTGTTAATATTTACCTGTTACAGATTTTTTCATCAACTCAAATCTTTTGTGTCATTTTGCTTAAATGGGTCTTTTATAAATCCTACAAACTAGATTTAGAACTGAATTATATCTGAGAGTTTCTGCTTTTAAGAAGTAAATATAAGCCATTCACTTTTTTTTTTTTTTTTTTTTTTTTGCAATACGCGGGCCTCTCACTGCTGTGGCCTCTCCCGTTGTGGAGCACAGGCTCCGGACGCACAGGCTCAGTGGCCATGGCTCATGGGCCTAGCCGCTCCAGGGGATGTGGGATCTTCCCAGACCAGGGCACGAACCCATGTCCCCTGCATCGGCAGGCGGACTCTCAACCACTGCACCACCAGGGAAGCCCGCCATTCACATTTTTAAAAGAATTACTGATAAGTTTGGACTTATTTTTGCCACATCATGTTTTGTACTCTACCATGCTTCTCATTCCTTGGTGTTTCATTTTCTATTTATTTTTGGGTTGGTCAATCATTCTATTTTTACTTCCATTCATAGTTTGGAAGTTCTACATTTTAAATAAATTCTATTTTTAAGGGTTCTCTAAAGTTTTGAATATTTTATTGATTTCAAGGCAAGAAATCACCAACATACAACTTGATGATTTTTTAAAAAGAGTGTACCTTTAAAATCAGTTTTAGGTTTTACAACAAAATTGAGAAGAAGGTACAGAGATTTCCCTTATGCCCCTGCCCTCACACAGGCACTCACCAGAATGGTACATTTATAACCAAGGATTAACCTACACTGACACATCATAATCACCCAAAGTCCATAGTTGACTTCAGGCATCACTCTTGGTATTGTACATTCTACGAGTTTGGACAAAAGTATAATGATGTATATCTGTCATTATAATATCATACAAGGTATTTTCACGTCCCTAAACTCTTCTGTGCTCTGCCTGTTCACACCCCCATCATCCCCCTTTTTCCTAGCAACCACAGATCTTTTTATTGTTCCCATAGTTCTGTCTTTTCCAGAATGTCATATAGTTGGAATCATACAGTATGTAGCCTTTTCAGATTGCCTTCTTCCACTTAGTAATATGCATTTAAGAGTCCTCCATTTCTTTTCTTGGCTTGATAGCTCATTTCTTTTTAGCACTGAATATTACATTACCTGGATGTAGCACAGTTTATTTATCCATTCACCTACTGAAGTACAGCTTGTCTGCTTCTAAGTTTTGCCAAATACAAATAAAGTTTCTATAGATATCCATGTGAAGGTTTTTGTGTGGATGTAAATTTCCAACTCCTTTGGGTAAATAGGAAGAAGCACAACTACTGAATCATATGGGAAGAATGTACTTAGTTTTGTTAGAAACCTCCAAACTGTCTTCCAAAGTAGCTGTGGTGCAGTGTTTTGGGTTTGGTCATTCCAATAGATGTGTAGTGGTATCTCACTATTGTTTTAATTTGCATTTCCCTGATGACATATCATGGCCATGTGCTTATTTGCCATCTGTATATCTTCTTTGGTGATGTGTCTGTTAAGGTCTTTGGCTCATTTTTTAATCATGTTGTTTGTTTTCTTCTTTTTGAGTTTTCAGAGTTCTTCAACGTGATGATTTTTCACACCCAGATCAAGACCAGAGATCTTTAATAGCATCCAGAGGTTCCCTGAGCCCCCTTCAATTCTAATCCACTTCCCAAGAATAACCACTATCCTGACATTTACCATATAGATTAGTTTGGCCTATTTTTGAACTTTATATACATGGAGTCATGCAGTATCTTTTTTTTTTTGATAACATTATATTTGTGAGATTCATCTATGTTGTTGCATGTAGTTTTAGTTCATTCTCATTGTTGTACAAAACCTCATTATCTCACTATGCCAAAAATTATCTGTTCTACTGTTAATGGACATTTGGGTGGTTTCCAGTGTTTGGCAATTATCAATACATATAATACAGTCATGAATAGTCTAGTACAGTCTTTTTTTTCATGTTTTATTTTTTTTGAATTTTATTTTATTTTTTTATACAGTAGGTTCTTATTACTTATCTATTTTATACATATTAGTATATATATGTCAATCCCAATCTCCCAATTCATCACACCACCACCACCATCTCCCAGCCCCACTTTCTCCCCTTGGTGTCCATACATTTGTTCTCTACATCAGTGTCTCTATTTCTGCCTTGCAAACCTGTTCATCTGTACCATTTTTCTAGATTCCACACATATGCATTAATATATGATATTTGTTTTTCTCTTTCTGACTTACTTCACTCTGTATGACAGTCTCTAGGTCCATCCATGTCTCTACAAATGACCCAATTTCATTCCTTTTTATGGCTGAGTAATATTCCATTGTATATATATGTACCACATCTTTATCCATTTGTCTGTCGATGGGCATTTAAGTTGCTTCCATGACCTGGCTATTGTAAATAGTGCTGCAATGAACATTAGGGTGCATGCATCTTTTTGAATTATGGTTTTCTCTGGGTATATGCCCAGTAGTAGGATTGCTGGGTCACATGCTGGAGAGGGTGTGGAGAAAAGGGAACCCTCTTGCACTGTTGGTGGGAATGTAAATTGATACAGCACTATGGAGAACAGTATGGAGGTTCCTTAAAAAACTAAAAATAGAATTACCATATGACCCAGCAATCCCACTACTGGGCATATACCCTGAGAAAACCATAATTCAAAAAGACACATGCACCCCAATGCTCACTGCAGCACTATTTACAATAGCCAGGTCATGGAAGCAACTTAAATGCCCATCGACAGACGAATGGATAAAGAAGATGTGGTACATATATACAATGGAATATTACTCAGCCATAAAAAGGAATGAAATTGGGTCATTTGTAGAGATGTGGATGAATCTAGAGACTGTTATACAGAGTGAAGTAAGTCAGAAAGAGAAAAACCAATATCGTGTATTAACATATATATGTGGAATCTAGAAAAATGGTACAGATGAACCAGTATGCAGGGCAGAAACTGAGACACAGATGCAGAGGACAAACGTATGGACACCAAGTGGGGAAAGCGGCAGGGGGGTGGTGGTGGTGTGATGAATTGGGAGATTGGGATTGACATGTATACACTAATATGTATAAAATGGATAACTAATAAGAACCTGCTGTATAAAAGAATAAAGTTCAAAAAAACCCCCAGAAAACAAAAGTTGATTAAAAAAAAAAAAGACACATGCACCCCAATGTTCATTGAAGCACAATTTACAACAGCCAGGTCATGGAAGAAACCTAAATGTCCATCAACAGACGAATGGATAAAGAAGATGTGGTACATATATACAATGGAATATTACTCAGCCATAAAAAGGAATGAAATTGGGTCATTTGTAGAGACATGGATGGACCTAGAGACTGTCATACAGAGTGTAGTACAAATCTCTTGACGTACATTAGTATTCATTTCTGTCACTGTATGTCTATAAATGAAATTATTGGGTCATACAGCTTGTGTACATTCAGCTTTTGTAAACAAGACCAGTTTCCCAAAGTGACTGTAACAAATTTGAACTCTCACCACAGTGTATGAGAGTTCTATTTGCTCCATATCTTTGCCAACACTTGATATTGCATGTCTTTTTCATTTTAGCATTTATATTTTGAATTAAAAATTTTTAAACATATTTAAATATACTTTATAAATAATGTTGGGCTAATCCTATCCAAAACACCTAATTCCTTTTTTTCCTGCTTCCCCTTTCTGTCCATGTTGCGATCATCTGGGATTTTAGTTACTTATTTTTTTTTTATTACTCCTTACAAACAATACTTTATAATTACCGTTACATGTTTTTGTTTTATAACTGATTTTTTCTTAAGTAAATTCCCTAATTAATCTTTCAGGGAGGGTTTATGAGTATTATATTAACTGAGAATGTCTTTGCCTTTTCATGTAAATGATATGAAATTCTAGCTTCAAAATTATTTCTCTCCCTAGGGAGAGTCTGGTAAAAGGGCACTTTCAGTTATAAGATGAATAAGGCTGAGGATCTAAATGTATGACATGGTGACTATAGTTGATAACACTGTATTGTATAATTGAAACTTGCTAAGAGAGTAGACTTTACATGTTCTCACAGACACAAGGGATAAATATGTGAGACGATAGATGTGTTAACTAGTTGGAGGGGATACATTTACAATGTACAGGACAACAAATTATCATGTTGTACAGTTTAAATAATTTATAATTTTATTTGTCAATTATATCTCAATAAAACTGAAAAAAACTATTTCTCTATTAAACCACTGGAGATATTTTTCTGCTGCTGTGTATTCATTTTTACCAGAGAAGTTATATGTCAATTCTTGCTCCTTAATAGGTAATGTCTTTTTTCCTCTCTGAAGGATTTTCAGATTTTTTTGATGTCCTAAAATTTCACCAGGATGTGTCTAGGAAATGGATTTTTTTCATTTATTCTACTCAGCACTTTAAAATTTTCTGCCTTTTTAACATTCTGAAATTAAAACAACCATTGCAAATATTTCCCCTTTCCATTTTCTTTGGTCCCTCCATTTGCATTTGCAGTGAGATTTCTGAAACCTTTCAATCTACTTCTTTGGCCTTTTCATGCTGCATTTTGAGTGAAATATTAAAGCTGTGTGTGTATACGTGTGTGTGGTTTTTGCATAAGTATAATGAAACCCCACATATTCATCATCAATCTCAAGAATTATCAATATTTCCCACTTTGAACCATTCCTACATATGTACCATATATATGCATGTGTAGATATAGGTCAAATATTATATAATATATAACATTACATAAATATATAATTTTTGCTGAAGTATTTTTATTTTTTTTTTAATTTTTTTTATTTTATTTTTTTTTTGCGGTACGCGGGCCTCTCACTGTTGTGGCCTCTCCCGTTGCGGAGCACAGGATCCAGACGCGCAGGCCCAGTGGCCATGGCTCACGGGCCCAGCTGCTCCGCAGCATGTGGGATCTTCCCGGACCGGGGCACAAACCCGTGTCCCCTGCATCGGCAGGCGGACTCTCAACCACTGCGCCACCAGGGAAGCCCTGAAGTATTTTTAAAGCAAATACAAGATATATCACTTCATTGGTAGGTACTTAAATATTTCTGATAGGGAAGGACTTTTCAATTTAACTAAGCACCATTATCATTCTTAATAGAATTAACAATAATTCCTTAATATCATTTAATATGTACCTGGTTCATAAACAATTTTCTCTGAGTATCTGTATCAGTTGGATTGTTCAAATAAGAATAAGTCCACACTTTGCGTTTGGTTAATTTGTCTCTTAAGTCTCTTTGTAATAGTCCCCAATCATTTAAAAATTGTTATTTGTTAATTGAAGGAATAAAGTTATTTGTTCTGTATAACTTCTCATATTTTGGATTTTGTTGATTGTATCTTTGTGGTATCATTTAACATGTTTTTCTGTCACCTGAATTCCCTGTAAACTAACATTTTGATTTAACTGCTTGATGAGATTCAGATTCAACTTTTGACAAGGTTAATCCATAGGTGTTACTAGGTGTGTAATACAAAGATAGTTCTTTCTTTCTTAGTGTTTTTTTTTTTTAACATCTTTATTTATTTATTTATTTATTTATTTATTTATTTATTTTTGGCCGTGTTGGGTCTTCGTTTCTGTGCGAGGGCTTTCTCTAGTTGTGGCAAGCAGGGGCCACTCTTCATCGTGATGCGTGGGCCCCTCACTATCGCGGCCTCTCTTATTGCAGAGCACAGGCTCCAGACGCGCAGGCTCAGTAGTTGTGGCTCACGGGCCTAGTTGCTCCGTGGCATGTAGGATATTCCCAGACCAGGGCTCGAACCCATGTCCCCTGCATTAGCAGGCAGATTCTCAACCACTGCGCCACCAGGGAAGCCCCTTTCTTAGTGTTTTTAAAATCATTCAGTGGATTCAGGTATTGTCTGACTGACCCAGCCATTATAAAGATCCTTATTGACTTTTACCTAGTATTTTTAACAGTCATTAATAATCCTGTATTAACCATTATTAGCAGCAGAAAAATGCTGATTTTGCCAATAACAGAAGTAATTATTCTACAAAGGAGAATGTTCCCTTATCAACTTTTTAGCTACCCTGAAATAGTTTATACAGAAAAGATAACTACCGATAATTTCACTTTATTTCACAGTTTTCGGAATAAAAAAAAACCTCTAAAGTTTGTTAGCTATATAAATTTTGGAGTTTTATTATGAACCCATGGATTTTTATATATTTGTTGTGTTTCTATCCATTAGAGTCATGATTCTTTTTTGATGTTCAAATTTCTATTCTTTAGCCAACGGGAGTCAAAATTGGCTTTGTATTTTTTTGAAATGATACTAGTAGTCCTTCATAGCTTCCTTGTTTTCTAGCACAGCAAGATGTTCCAGACTTATCTAGTGCATTCTCTGCAAGGCTCGTACTGGGCATTCTTCGAGGAACCTTGGTTCTTCTTGGTGAGATGAGATATTTGGAGACCATAATCCGGTATTAGGGGTACTCATTGCTACTGGGTTGTCAATGTTCCCATGCCCTTTAAGCAGACAGAGCTGAGAAATATGTGTCTACTGATATTTACAATTAAAAGAGATTTTTACTGGAATTTTAAAAAAGAATATTACAGAGTTTTCACTTAATTTCTTTGATTTAATTTTCTATTCCACTAAAATCTTGATTATTACTGACATTAGCATAATTTCTTATTTGCTTTTCCCATTATGTATATATAATTATTCCAAAAATAGAAATATTATTAAAATATGTATGTTTTTATTGTTATTTGGAATAATTATACTTTAAAATGACTGTTATTTGTTCATGGGAGTGGTATTATCTTGTATCCACCTTAGAATGTTATACTTCGTTTGAAGTTTTCTTTCTTTTCCTATTAACCTTACTGCATCAGATGCTATTTATTCTACTTTTTTTTTTGATGCCTCACTTTAACAGTGTTGGTTTTCTTTTTAAAAAAATTGCTTATCCTTGTATTTGATATTTCTTTTTACCCTGGTGAGTGTACCTGTAGTACTGCTTACTTTAGCCCATCTTGAGTAATTATGGGATAGAGGCAGGCAGGATATGCCAGGAGCTAGAAAGATTTTCCTCTTCCTTCTGGGTCTTGGTAGCCAGCTGGGTTTCTGCCATTTCATCCTGAGCACCTTCAGGCACTGTTACTGTCTGGGTTCAGTAGCCCACTGTCCCATGATTGTCACAGCAAGGAGGAAGGATGAGGGTTTGGATGGTCAGTAGCAAATTGGCTGGCTGCCACCTGGGCAGCCCCCCAATCAACTGCTCTGATCATTGTCCCAGAGTTGGCTCACAATGGAGAAGTTTGGCCCAACTCTTAAGCTTTCCTACTTTATTTGCAACAGGGCTCTCTGGCCTGTTTTGGGTTGTGCTTTTGTCTTTCAGTTCAGTCATATCTACCTTCTGTCTTTCAGAAATGTATTATTTCTGGCCCTTCAGTGTTTCTCACTGCTTTTCCTTTGGAAATTTTAAAGGCATACTATAAGTTTACCATACAATATGTATTTAAACATATCTGTCATCTTATGGAAACATATGCTATCATATAGAAATATATAATATGCTCTCATAAGGAAATATATCATACATTATAGAAAATTTAAACATATATTCAATAATGATCACAATTGTGGTAATCTTGTTTCACACCCCACCCCAACTTTTTTTTCTGGATTATTTTACAGCAAATCGTATGCAATTCATCTTCTTGTCTAAATATACCTATTTAGGGCCATGTAATAGAGTCTGCAGTTATCTTACCCAAAATATTCTCCTCAGGACTCAAACGTGAGTCCAAGAGGCAGCTGGCCTATAATCCTTGACAAAGAACAAATTCAACTTAGGTCCACATTTAAATTTCTATTATTACATAACAAATTATCACCAATTTGTAAATTAAAACACCACTCATTTATTATCTCACGGTTCTGTATATCAGAAGTCCTGGCAGTCTTCACTAGGTCCTCTGCCTAAGTCTCACAGGCTGAAACAAAGTGTGTGCCAGGCTGGACGCTTATCTGGAAGATCTGAGGAAGCTCAGAGGAAACTTCCAAGGAAGAATCTTTTTCCAAGATTACTCGGGTTATTGACAGAATTGAGTTCCTTGTGAGTATAGTACTGAGATGCACATTTCCTCGGTGGCTGTCAGCGAGGAGTCTCTCTCCAGACCGTGGGCATGGGTTCCCCCCATCTTCAAGCCACCAGTGGTGCTTCAGATCCTTCTTGTGGTTTGAATCCTCTGACTTCCTCTTCTACCACCAACCAGAGAAACTTCTTTGTCTTTGAAGGATTTGTGTGATCAGATCAGGAACATAAAGACAACCTTGGTTTTGATTAAGTCAAAGGCAACTGATTAGCAACTTTAAATACTTCTGGAAATTCCTTTGCTGTGTAAGATAACAAATCACAGATGTGCTTGCTCCTCATATTCAAAGGTCATAGGATTAGGGCAGAATGTCTTCAGGAACAATTTTAGAGTCGTGTCTACCACAGTCCTGCTCATTTTTATTTCCCTTTTCTCCTTTAAGGATGAGTTAGCTTTCAAAAATCTCCTGAAAAATAGGCTTCTGGTGGACCCTCCCCTCTGGCTTGAGAGTTTGTTCATATGTATCAGAATTTCAAGTTATACTGTAGTTATACTGAGACACATACTTAATATATAAAAAGATAAGTACATATTCAGAAGAACTTTTGACTGTTAATATGATTATCTCACTTGGAGGAATGCTTAAATTTTCCTCCACAAAAATGTTTAGCTCTTTTTATAACATTGCTTTTGAGGAGAAGACTATCATTAAAAAAAAAATATGTTCGGGCTTCCCTGGTGGCGCAGTGGTTGCGAGTCCGCCTGCCGATGCAGGGGACGCGGGTTCGTGCCCCGGTCTGGGAAGATCCCACATGCCGCGGAGCGGCTGGGCCCGTGAGCCATGGCCGCTGAGCCTGCGCGTCTGGAGCCTGTGCTCCGCAACGGGAGAGGCCACAGCAGTGAGAAGCCCGCGTACCAAAAAAAACAAACAAACAAACAAAAATATGTTCAAGTAATTACTGACAGTCTTGAAGTATGCACAGGAAAGTATTTTCTAAATCCTTTCTTTTCAAAATGCCAACTGTTCTTGCTAAATGAAAGGTCATCTTAATTCTTTTGCCATTTAAATCAGCACCTTTAACATGATTAATTGACATGGCATTTAATACATGGTTGTACTTGCATTCTACTGTTATTATATGGAAATACCGATTTGAATCCAGAAGAATATTAAACAATTATTAATTGATTCTGATTGTGCTAATCCCTGTAATTAATTCTCTCCTGTCATTTTAATGAAATGAAATAACTACTTTGCTTTTATAAAATGTAACTCACTTTGCTTTGCTATGAAAAATAAATGTTCAGAAAGTCTCATGATATAGATGTGATCATAATACTAACCATTTCAACTGTGAAAGTTAAATGACCATCTGTGTCCACAGGACAAACATTTTAAAAAATAGTATTTTATTTTCAAGGAAGAACAATTGCAGAAACAACTTTTAGCCCTTTACTCTCTAGAGATGGCTTAAGCTAATTTAGAAAGTGGAAATTCTCTTACCTATTTTACTTCCTATCCTTTATATTAGGAAGAATAAAGTAGATGAGTCTGTTAAATAGAATGCAAGCTCTGTTTTGACTCTCGATCTCTTTCTAACACTTAATTCCCCTTATTGGTGCCTTGTTCTTTCCAGGGAAATGGAACCTGGGACTTTGTAATTTTATCATTATGGTGAACATTTCTTTTTCTTTTTTTTAACATCTTTATTGGAGTATAATTGCTCTACAATGTTGTGTTAGTTTCTGCTATATAACAAAGTGAATCAACTATATGTATACATGTATCCCCATATCTCCTCCCTCTTGCACTTCCCTTCCACTCTCCCTATCCCACACCTCTAGGTGGTCACAAATCACCGAGCTGATCTCCCTGTGCTATGCGGCTGCTTCCCACTAGCTATCTATTTTACATTTGGTAGTATATATATGTCAATGTGCTGGTGAACATTACTTGACTTCATTCAGCATTCACGGGCTGTTCCTTTCATGACAGTCCTTAAATTTCCTTTAGGGAATTACCTCACACCCTTTGCTGGTACCTTAATCTTCCCCTAGGCATGAGATACTCTCCTTCTGGATAAAAACCAGTTGAGACTGATGTATTCCTGGTACTGATACTCTCAAGAAACAGCCTATTAATTAGTTCTACTAGATCCCTGGAGCTTTCCAGGTTCCTGTCCTTCCTGAAGCCTTGTTCTACAGCTTTTCCTTCAATTCTTTGAACTATCCCTAGAGACTTTCATTATATTTCCTATTTTCCCTCCTTGAAGTTGGCAAGAGTTACTTTCCTTTGCCTGCAGCCAAGGAAACCTAATTGATACATTCACTTAACTGTATAGAAATTAAATTCAATTCCGTATTCATTAAAGTGATCATATATTTATTATGTTACTATCCTCTAAGGCCCCGATGTCCCCAGGCAGTAAGAATTCTGCCTTGGACTTTGCCAAGATATTTTTTCCCCTGCTGTTTTGATTTAATTGATCAGTGGCTCAAATGCTAACATACAGGGACTGTTCAATAAATTTTCTTTTTTGTGTTGCTGAAGTCCTAAACACTAAGTTTGAACAACAACAACAAAAGGACATGGAGATCAATTCTACATTTTGGAGGAACATTACCTATGTTTGGAGGGGATACTATGAAATCATCTGGCAGGTTGAGGAACTAGTGTAGCATTTGGAAGTCAGACCTACTTATCCAGTAGCCCAGGGCAAGCCAGTTCCGGGAAGTATGAGGACAAAGGGGACAGGCACTTGTTGGCTCCTGCCACAGCCCCCTGATGCCATCTCTGGCTCTCTGCTGGGAGTTCCCCTGATCGCCATGGTACATTCTAGTCATTTCCAGTATCCCCATTTAATTCTGACTGATCTTAAGTAAATGAAAAATGTAATGGTATTTTTGTTAATGTTAAATATGGACTATCAAAATCACAACCTCATCTACTAAATGTAATAATCAAGAAATAAGATTAGATAAAAGAGTAAATGAATTAAGACTGAAGATGTAAAGTGAAAGCAGAAACAAGGATCTCAAATCAATAGCCATTACAAAAGCCTATTCTGGGCAGGGTTCCTTGGAGCAATAGTTACTGACTGAATTCAGCAGAGGAAGTGGAATGGAGAGCACAGTGGGAGAGTGTGCAAGGTTGATGTGGCCCAGGAAGGATGAGACAGGAATAAAGGATGGGAAGTCCCAGGTGGATATTAAGAATTGGAAAGTTAGGTTTGTATCTGATGTTTTAGAGAGAACTTTTGAAGCAACTTGGAAAAATTTTTAGTGAACTAGGCTTTGATGTTGCTGTTTATGTTTTTCTTATAAAATCCAAGCTGCCTATCAAATCTTAAACAATATGCTTCAGTAATATTGGCTCAATGCAGTTCCCATTACTTTGGAGTATTTATAGAATTCAGATGTAAATGTGATTATTAAAACCAAGGAGATTTTTGGCTCTCAAACAGAACATTGTGAAAACATGCCTTAAAAGCAATTTATCAAACTTATAGATCAAGTAGTTTTTTCCACAAACTCTCAAATTTAAGAAAGTTTCTTGGAATCCTGGCCTCATATAATTGAGTATGTTCATGTTTACAGTATATATCTTGATCAGCTAAAAGAAAAGGGGCAGCTTAAGAGAAAAAAACATGAATTAGAACATGGAAGACCTAAATTCTACCATTGGCTCTAGGACTAATTTGACACTCCAATTTGTATAAGTCAATTAATATCTCTGGGCCTCAGTTTACACATCTGTAAAGTTGATTGTGGAACAATCATTCTATTACTTTATTTTTAAGAAAGGATATGTTTATAAATTAATATTAAAGTAATAGAAGCTCACAGTAAAAAGGTCAAGTAGTACCAAAATTGCAAAAGTAAAATACTTGATTCTTTGCTCAGATTCCCAATTCTTACTTTTTATTCACCAGTAATAATCTCTCTTACCAGAAACTTATGGATTTTCAATAATTTTACCTGCATATAAAAATATAGGAATTCTTAGGCCCAGATGGAAAAATAGAGCAGGTCCTTGTTCCCAGCCTGGCCCACAGTGGGGTCTCAGAAAAGGACTCTAGGATGACTGACTGATGCCTGAATGCCTTGATCCCTGTGCCCCAGGTCCTGCTTTACAAATTGGATGGCACTCAATTCTTCTTCTCCTGTGTCCTGGCTTTTTTCTTGTCATCTCCTTCATTTCTGGGCCTTTGAGCTCTGCCCATGAAGCTCAGTCTATGGCTGGAACTCTGCTAACTCCTGAAGGAGTTTTTTCTGAAGCCAAGAATGGCTTCCCATCTGGTAGCAGCCTGGCACCACTGGGCACACCCAGTTCTTGTCTTAACCCAAACTGTCTCCTCTTTGCAATATGGTTAACTCTTCCAAGTGTGGTGGCTGTGTCACAAGAAAACATATAACAGTATGAGTATTTTTAGGTCTGTGGTATTTTTTCAACTGTCGGCTGTACAGTTGAACCGTAAATGGGCAACTCGGGCTAGTACAATCATCAGGAGGCTATGACATAAGTACAGCAGGGCTGCAATTTATTGGCTCTGAGTTTCCCCAGCATGACCTCAAACTATTACTTAGGTCTTCATAAAAGCAAACAGATTGTTGGCTGCCTACAGGTTCTAGTACCGATGCCTAAAGGAGTGACATAAAATATGCAGCACATTCACTGTTGAGAGGGACTACATGTGGAATTTGAAACCATCAAAATATCCATGGGCTTTCTCAAAATAACTTTTCTGGAAGTGATATTTCTGTGTCAGCTAATCTACTTGTCTGACAGGCCACTGTAATAAATGCACAGGGCCATGAAAATGCTTTTGTCATATTCGGTTGGAAATTAAAATTTCATTAAATATAAATGGCTTGATGTTAAATGTCATTCTTTTGTAACTTCCTTATTTCCCTTCACATTATGTGTTAGACATTTATTTATTTTGATACGTATGGCTTTAGTTCATTCATTTAAACTGACATATAGTAGGCCATTATATGAATGTACTGTATGTCATCTATTCTCCCATGGATCTATGAGCATGAGAATAATTATTGCTTTACACCACTGGCTGTTGAGTGGTTTGTTATGCAGCTTTATTATGGCAATAGCTAATGAATTCATAAGGTATGTACACCAATTTTATTAAATATTGACAAATTGCTTCTCCAGGTGTTTGTACCAGTTTTGTAGTCCTATGATTGTTTTTTTTTTTATGATTGCTTCTTAACATACTTACCAAAACTTGGTAGTTGTATATTGTTACATTTTTGTTAATTTGATGAGTGAGAAATGGTATCTTATTTTTAAATTGCCTTTTTCTGATTGTTGATCAGTGTAATCATCTTTTCACATTATTTTTTGGCCATTTAGATTTCTTATTCTGTGACTAGTATCTGTTCTAATTCTTTACCTATTTTAAAACTTGAATATATTATTTTTATTAATTTTAGGAAGTCTTGTGTTTATTCTGGGTACCAGTGCTTTTTCAGTTATGTGTTGCAAATGTCTTTTCCTACCCCTTAGCCTTTGCTGTGTTGAAGTTTTTGCTAATGTCAAATTTATTTACCTCCTTTATGATTTGTGCAATTGTGTCTTGTTTAGGGAATTTTTTCTTATAACAAGGTCATAAAAATTCTATATACTCTTTCAAAAGTTTTAAAATTTTATTTTTAACACTTTAGTTTTTAATCCTTTAATATTTATTTTGGTGTATGGTGTATGGTAGGCATATAATTGCATTTTTTCACTTTGCATAACCAATTGTCCTAGCTCCATTTATTGAATTATTTGCAATTCCACCTCTATTACAGGTCAAGTCTCTATATTCTTTTATCTGCTCCTGGACTCTATTGTGTTCCTGGCCTATTAGTGTTCCCCTGTGTCAATGTTCTCCTAGCTTAAATGATAAAACTTTAAAAATTAAATATCTTAATATCTGCTCTTTAGTTTTTGTTCTTAAAAATTTTTCTTTATTATTCTTTCCCATTGACTTTTCATATGATTTTAGGGTCAGCTTGTTTAATTGCATGAAAATCCCTGTTGAGATTTAGATTGGAATTACATTAAATTTATATATTAATTTGAGGACTTATTACATTTGACTGGTCTTAAGCCTTGGCATCCATAAATACAGTACTGCTATTCTTTTATTTAGATCTTCAATAATGTCTTCCAAATTTCTCCATGAAGATCTTGCACAGTTTTTATTTTTGGATTTTAAAAACATTTTAAAATGTTATTGCTATAGAGAATGGTATTTTTTCTATTACATTTTTAACTGCTTGTTAATGGCAATAGAAAGGCTATTTTAATTTGCTGATTTATATTCAGCAACTCCTCTGAACTCTCATTAATTTGAACGATAGGTCTGAGAGTTCTCTTAGATTTTCTATGTAGACAATCATGCTGCCAGCAGATAAGGACTGTCTTGTACATTCCTTTCCTATTATTATTATTATTATTATTTTTGTCTAGCTTCTCCCTAATGATGAAGGGAAGCAATATGGCTTTGAGAATTTTGTTTTGATGCCTCTGGAGTAAAGAGGCAGGCAGGAAAACTAGACCATAAATTACATAGCTAGAAATGTTCTTTTGATAAATTTATTCCTTTTGAACATATTGTGCCAAATCTTCAACAAATTGAGATCCTCAAAAATATATATATTTTGTAAATGATCATAAATTAATGGTAGAGTTAGGATGAGACCCCAGGCTTCTGCAGTATTCACTCTTCTAAAACTTGACATACATTAACTCATTTCATCTTTATCTTGTGAAGTATGGATTAACACTCCAACCTATAGATAAGAAAAATGAGGTACAGAGAGGTGAAATGATTTCACAAAGGTTACACAACTAGTAAGTGGCTGAGCCAGAGTTTGAACCCAGGCTGTTTCATGAGGAAAAGAGTTTAATTTTCAGCTTTGCTCAATTATAATATCAAGCCTAATAGTTGAAAAGGTTTCCTTGATTTGGGCAGTATGGCCCGATGGAGGTGAACCTAATCTTTAGAATTAGAGAGGTTTGAGTTCAAATTGTACCTTTAGCTATACAGCTTTGAAAAATTTCTTAAAACAATTTGAACATCACTTTCCTCACTGATGGGGAATATGTAGGAGCTGAAAAATAAGGAAACAGATTCTTCTTTACAGCCTCTAGAAAGGAATGCACCTGCTGACATCTTGGTTTTAGCCCAGTGAGAACTGTGTCAGACATACAGAACTGTAAGATAATAAATCTGTGTTGTTTTAAGCCATTAAGTTTGTGGTAATTTGTTACAGTAATGATGGAAAAACTAACACACCAATTATCTAAAGCAGGAAGTTGGTATCATTTTAATCAAGTAATTTTTAAAATTCTATTTTATCTCTTCTATTAGCTTTTTAGCTATACCTCTTTCCTTATTAACATTTTCTCTAGAAATTACAATATGTATCTTTCATATAATTCATCTTTCATGAATTAATATTATACCACTTCACACATGATGTCAGAACCTACATGCACCCCTTCCTCTCCTTTGTTTTAATCTGTCATATATTATACTTCCACATGTGTTATAAACCCCACGATGCAGTCTTGTCACTTTAAATAATTATTTTGAAAGAATTTTTAAAAGAATAGTACTTTCAATTTGCCTACATATTTACCATTTCCACTTTTTCCCTGTAAATGTGAGTTCCCATACTCTATAATTTCCCCTCAAATTGAAGAACTTTATTAAGTGCTTCTTATGGAATGGATCTACTGGCAAAAATTCTCTCAGCTTTCATTTATCTGACAATGCCTCTATTTCACTTTGACTTTTAACAGATACTTTTTATGGATATGAAATTTTAGGCAGCCAGTTTTTTTTCAGTGCTTTAAAGATGTCATTTCATTTTCTTCTGGCTGTCATTTTTTTTTTTATAAAAAGTCAGCCATTATGTTTATCATTGTTCTGCTCTATGCACTGAGACTTTCTTTCTCTAGCTACTTTTTAAAGTTTATTTTTTAGCAAGTTGACAATGATGTTTGGTTTCTTTTAAATTGTGGTTTTAAAGATGTGGTTTCTTTTTTAAAATTTTTTATTTATTTATTTATTTTATTTTTGGCTGTGTTGGGTCTTCGTTTCTGTGCGAGGGCTTTCTCTAGCTGCGGCGAGCGGGGGCCACTCTTCATCGCGGTGTGTGGGCCTCTCACTGTCGCGGCCTCTCTTGTTGCGGAGCACAAGCTCCAGATGCACAGGCTCAGTAGTTGCAGCTCACGGGCTTAGTTGCTCCGTGGCATGTGGGACCTTCCCAGACCAGGGCCCAACCCGTGTCCCTGCATTGGCAGGCAGATTCTCAACCACTGCACCACCAGGGAAGCCCAAAGATGTGGTTTCTTTTAACATACTTATTGTGCTTGGGATTTGTTGAGTATCTTGCATCTGTGACTTGATGTTTTCCCATCAAATTTGCAAAATATTTAGCTATAATTTTTTCCAATATTTTCTGCTCTATTCTCTTTCTCCTCTTCTTTTTTTTTTTTTTTTTTTTTTTAGCGGTACGCGGGCCTCTCACTGTTGTGGCCTCTCCCATTGAGGATCACAGGCTCCGGACGCGCAGGCTCAGCGGCCACAGCTCACGGGCCCAGCCGCTCCGTGGCATGTGGGATCTTCCCGGACCTGGGCACGAACCCGTGTCCCCTGCATCAGCAGGCAGACTCTCAACCACTGCACCACCAGGGAAGCCCTCTTTCTCCTCTTCTGTAACTTCAATTACACATGTGCAGCACCACTTAAATCTCTCGCAAACTACGGGTGCTTATTTTTTCCAAACTATTTTCATTTTCTATTTCAGTTTAGATAATTTCTATTGCTCTGTCTTCAAATTCACTAAGCTTTTCATGTGCAGTGTCCAATTTGCTGTTAACCTCATCCAGTGAATTTTTTAAAATATTTATTTATTTATTTATTTGGTTGTGCCAGGTCTTAGCTGCAGCAGGTGGGCTCCTTTCTTGCGGCTCGTGGGCTCCTTAGTTGCAGCTCATTATCTCCTTAGTTGTGGCACAGGGGCTCCTTAGTTGTGGCACATGGACTCCTTAGTTGCAGCCGGTGGGCTCCTTAGTTGTGGCATGCAAAATCTTAGTTGCGGCATGCATGTAGGATCTAGTTCCCTGACCAGGGATCAAACCCAAGCCCCTTGCATTGAGAGTGTGGGGTCTTAACAATGGTGCCACCAGCAAAGTCCCTCATCCAGTGAATTTTGAAATTAAAATATAGTATCTTTCATTTGGTTTTAGTACTCTATGTCTTTTCTTTCCTAAAATATGCTATCTTCTCACCTACTATATTATTCTATAATGTATTTACAATAATTTGTTTTAAAGTCCTATCTGCTTTTTAATTAATTGGGTCATCATAGTTCTTCTTCCATTGAATGTTTTGATTATGGAGAACAATTTCCATGTATGTCTTAAAATTTCTGACTGTATTCCAGATATTGTGTATAAAAAGAACAGTGGGGGCTTCCCTGGTGGCGCAGTGGTTGAGGGTCCGCCTGCTGATGCAGGGGGCGTGGGTTCATGTCCCGGTCCAGGAGGATCCCACGTGCTACAGAGCAGCTGGGCCCGTGAGCCATGGCCACTGAGCCTCTGTGTGCGGAGCCTGTGGTCCACGGCGGGAGAGGCCGCAGCAGTGGGAGGCCTGCGTGCTGGAAAAAAAAAAAAAAAAAGAACAGTGGAATCTTTTTTTGTCTCTTACAGAAAGTGAGAGGCTGATCATGAAGATCGCTATTAAAGTTAAGTTGTTCCAGATTGGGCTACAGCCTTCATTAGATTGAGTTCACTTGTGATTAACCCAACCTTTGACATCTAGGACAGCTGCCTTTGTCAATCTTGTCTGTGTTTGAGTTGGGAAGGGATTGAGCTGCAGTTTTGATACTTTTGGTTTATCTTTAGATTCACTCAGACTAAATTCTAGGGATCCAATTACTGTGAAATTATGCAAGACTATAGTTCTAGATTCCTCCACTGCTCCTATAATTGAGTGAAAGAAGGTGATTTGTGAGCTAGGTAAAAAAAAAATTTTGGAGTTGCATCTCTCCCAATTTTCAACCTGTCTTTATGGCCCACACTGTCTTCTATAAGCTTGGCTAATTTCTCCTCTTTATTGTAAAACTTCTCTGTCTATGGAAAGGCTGCTACTTTTTCTTCCAGTATCTAAACCAGGTGTCCATTTCAAGGTATGGAAATTGCTGTGGTCTCTGTTCTTCTAAGAAGGGGTTTGGCTGAAATTTCTTTCATTGGACAACAAATAAACCATGAATAGTGCAATGCTCTAATTATTTTAATTGGGACTTAAATTTTCTCCATGTTGATTGTCTTTTTCTCTTTTTTAGAAATTAGAATAACTTTTAACAAAACATAGAATGAACTTTATTCTTTTACACAGAATTAAAATATTCTTCTGCCAGTCTCTCAATTGTGTTCAGATAGCATGACCTTTATTTTATCATCACTTAGAAAAGTGGGAAATATTCCTCAAATGGCTCAGAGAGTTTTGTTGATGTGAAAAATTTTAGAATGGTTATTTCATAAAGTATTTAAAAGACTCTCATAGTGAGTATTATAGGGAGGCTGTAGGAAAGAGATAGTGCAATTTATTTTCACTTATTTTAATCTCCCCAAATCTCTGAACACACCTGTATTAAAATATGGGGTGGGAGTTCCTCTTTTCATAGAATTGTTGCTAAACTTTCAAGATTGAAAATAATTGCTGATTTGTATCACTCCCTATGGGCACACTCCAAGTGCCCATGTAAGAATGGAACTGTTTGGGGACCCTCTCTACTTCACTGCTCTATTCCTCTGTCTTTATAACAGGTGTGTCCATGTGTGGATTTACTTTTAGCTATACTAATCAAAAGTCACTGTGCACATTATAGATGAGGATCACATTTTTCTGCAAGTCAGGGAAATTATCAGCATTTTATTTTCATCTGTTGCTTCTTATTCATTCTCACTATTCTTCATGTCTGGAACTCCAATTAGTCTAAGGTTGGAGGATTTAAGTCTATCCCCCAAGATTCTTAAATCATCTTCATATTTTAAAAAGTCTCTTCATATCTTTGTGCAGGTTCTGTACTCTCTTCCAATTTATTAATACTCTCTTTGCCAGGACTGATATTATCTATTAATATTCTAATAATAATGATTAAAATTTAATTTCTAGGATTTCTAAGTACTGCTTCTCCTCCCATTCATATTCTCTCCTTTTTCTTTTCTTCCTCCCTACTGCTTTTTCAAGATCTCTACTGTCCTTGATGCACAGCTACTTGTTTTGTTATATAGTTTTTATTTTGGCTTTTGTGGGGATGTTATTCCTTTTTAAAAATTTTTGAGTACCTTAAGGACATTTTTTAAATTTTTCTAAAAGACGTTTTTATTTTTGCGTTTACTTGGAATTGGGTCTTCTCGTTTGCTTGGTTTTAAATTGTTTTGGTTATTTTCCTTTTGTTATCTTTTTATTCTATTATCTTTAGGTGCTCTAGAATTTTAGTTTGCAATTTCATCTTGTGAAGAAATTTCTTGGGTCTTCCTCTCCACCTCCCCCACTTCTCACCATCTTCCCACTTCTTGGTGTCTGGTAGCTTTACAATTGCTTCCACTAGTCTCAACAGGGCCCACCATTTAAAAATAGCCTTATATTGGTGGATCAGGACTTTTGTTTGAAGAGATATTGTGGATCAATTTCTGGGCAGTAATAATTTGGCCCAGGTCTTGCCACTCCTTTCTAGCCACTCTAAGCAACGACTAACTATAGGACTCTACAGAGGTAATAGCACTGGCTTTGGTTAATGAATGGAGAAGTCCCCATGGCAGGACAATCAGGCTTGACATAGTAGGTCTGTCTGCTCTCTTTTCCCACAATGACTGGGGACTTCCAGCCCAGCTATCACAGTAGAGGTGAAGTTTCTCTGCCTGTTTTGGATCTCAGAGCTACTGCTTACAACCTTATAATTTTGTTCTATTTTTTTTCCTCCCAGTGGAGCCACTTGTGAGAATGGCTATGTGTTTTCATATTTTCTTGTGTTATATCTTTGTTATTTGGGGGTGGAGGTGGGAGGTGGAAGAGTGATCTTCCAAGAAATTCCACACCATGTTGACCAGAAGTTCAGATTTGTGTTTTAGAAAGATAAGTCTGGAATGTGTATGTAGTAGATTAGAGGGCACTGAGGCTTGAGATACCAGTTTTGTTCTGAAGGATTCCAGGAAAAGAGATAAAGAATGGTCTGTGACAAGAATAATAGAGAGTTGGAAAACATTATCCAAGTACAGATGGCGCAGTTGTCCTCAACAGGACTATACTGCTCCCTAGGGGGTGTCTTGGAAATTGGTGGTAGTATTTTTGGTTGTCATAGTTATGGGGGAGAATTTCTGATATTTAGTAGGTGGGAGCCAGCCATGGTTAATGTCCTAGAATGTGCAGAATGGTCTTGTATTTGGAAGGACTATCCTATGTCTTGAATGACTCTCAGATATCTCAGACAGACATTCATGTGGGTGAAACACCTACTTGAAATTATATAATTTACATATTAATATTTTTTCCATGAAATTTTATTATACAGTGAATTTTTCAAGAGTACAACTACCATGTTAATTCAGTGAAGACTGTGTTTTGTTTGGAACTTAACCAAGAATTATTCACCATTACAGAAAATCAATGCTGACAGCAGCAGTGCTTATGGTATATTAATCTCCAAAACTGGAAATCTAAGCCATTTTTTCATGTGACTTTCATGTGTAATAGAGAAAATAAGAGATCATTTTGAACAGATTTAGAATAAAATATCATGTAACTAATGGAATCACATGAACATGAGGATCTAACTAATTTTGTTAATAAGCTATTTCTTTAAAGAGTTTCTTATTACACCATTTTGTATATTTTTATTTCTTTGTGTGCAGCACAATGATAAATATATATTTTGAAAATTATATAATGGAATTAGTTACTGTTTTGGGGCTGTCTGTTGCTTTTCAACATTATTCTGATACTGTCGCCAGAGGCCTAGCATACTAGTTGTCTTGAGTCTTTTGCACTAAGTTCCTTTTTTGAAATCATACTCTATTCTCCATTACCTATCAAAAGCTATGATTTCTAGAGTCTTTGCAAATTCTGAGTTTAAATGTATGCTTCAACATGTGGAGAGATTTCAGGAGAGCTATTTTAGTGTTACTACATCCCATGTCATAACAAAGGATTATTTTAACACTACCTTTATAAATATGGTCTAGCTCATTTGTGAGATTATCTTACTCATTCTTTCTACTTTGACAGTGTGTAATTAATCTTGGCATTTATTCTACTTCATCCAATGTTATCTTCTTCTTTCCCCAATCTTATATATACAAACAATTCTTGTCTATTATTACTTATCTCAATAGGTTTTATTCTAGTGCTATTCATGCTGCTGATCTTTATTTCCTCCAACTACTCTGTAGAGTTCTTCATCATCTTACTTTTCTTAAATCTCAATGTTTTTATTATAAGTAGTTGCAAACATCTGACCACTTCAATATATCTATATATTATTATTTGGAGATAAGGCCTTTAAAAAGGTAATTAAGGTTAAATGATATCAGGAAGGTGGGGTTGTAATCCAATTGGACTGGTACCTTTACAAGAAGAGGAAGAGACACCAGGGATGTGTACACACAGGGAAAAGGCCACATGAGGACACAGCAAGTTGATGACTATCCATAAGCCAAGGAGAGAGGCCTCAGGAGACACCAAACCTGCTGACACCTTGATCTCAGACTTCCAGCCTCCCAAACTGTGAGAAAATAAGTTTCTGTTGTTTAAACCACCCAGGCTGTGGTGTTTTGTTATGGTAGCTCTAGCAAACTAATACAAATATTATATATGTAGGCAGGTGAAACTGTCTATTATTACCTCTTTCAGGCTAGTTAAGAGGGTAGTACAGGGCTTCCCTGGTGGCGCAGTGGTTGAGAGTCCGCCTGCCGATGCAGGTGACACGGGTTCATGCCCCGGTCCGGGAAGATCCCACATGCCGCGGAGCAGCTGGGCCCGTGAGCCATGGCCACTGAGCCTGCGCATCCGGAGCCTGTGCTCCACAATGGGAGAGGCCACAACAGTGAGAGGCCCATGTACCGCAAAAAAAAAAAAAGAGGGTAGTACAAAACATTTGTTATAAAAGGAGTTTGGCAGAGTCATGGAGTGCTCACAAATAACCACATGCGCCCCCATATTTTCTGCCCCCCACGCAGCTAGGTGGCGCCAGTTCTGACCTATGAACCATGAGCAGAAATGACTTGCATTACTTCTAAGCTGAGCCACAGATGAGTTGGGGTACGACCTTCCAGCTCCACCTCTTTACCTGTTGTGACAACCAGCAGGGCTCTGTGTTTAGCTGGTGGAGCCCAAGGAGCTAGCTCTCTGAGACAACTGCTCTTCAGAGATGTGAAACTCATAATGGACATGGTGTGAATGAGCAATACCCCTTTCTCAGGTTCCCAAGGTTAACTTGTTAAGACAGCATGATTTGTTGTTACCCTGACTATGTAAAATTTGGTTATTGTAAGGAGGATGTTGCCTTTTAAACCTAACATATGTGTCATTGGCTGCACTCTCATGTAGTGGTTGGCAAGGAAATTTTTATTGGAGGGTGAGAAGATGGAGATTTATGTTATACAGTGTCGAAATATGTTAAAACTATCATCTTGGGTAATACGGAAGGCTAGCAGGTGTAAGGAAATGGTTGGAAAACACAACATTAATTGTGTGTGTTGGTTGCTATTGGTTCCATTCAGCAAGGTATTATAAAAAAAGAAATGAGCTGAGTAAATCATTCTGGTAAACAGAGGGAGTCTGCGGCCTTGCATTATTAGAAAAGCCAACTGCTTTGAGATCCTAACTGTAAGAGACAGTTAAACAAGGCATTCAGAAATAAATGCCTTAAAAACCTCTGAGGTAACTAAACAGCTTCAAGGAAAATATTATATTAAGAGTATGGTCTGGGACTTCCCTGGTGGCACAGTGGTTAAGAATCTGCCCGCCAATGCAGGGGACACAGGTTCGAGCCCTGGTCCGGGAAGATCCCACATGCCGCGGAGCAACTAAGCCCGTGTGCCACAACTACTGAGCCTGCACTCTAGAGCTTGCACGCCACAACTACTGAGCCCACGTGCCACAACTACTGAAGCCCGCGTGCCTAGAGGCCGTGCTCCGCAACAAGAGAAGCCACCGCAATGAGAAGCCCGCACACAGCAACGAAGAGTAGCCCCTGCTCGCTGCAACTAGAGAAAGCCTGCGTGCAGCAACAAAGACCCAATGCTGCCAAAAATAAATCAAAAAAAAAAAAAAAAGAGTATGGTCTTCCCACTTAAATATAAGATGTGACACCATAAAACTCATAGAAGAGAACATAGGCAAAACATTTTCTGACATAAGTTGTATCAATGTTTTCTTAGGTCAGTCTACCAAGGCAATAGAAATAAAAGCAAAAATAAACAAATGGGACCTAATCAAATTTATAAGCTTTTGCACAGCAAAGGAAACCATAAATGAAATGAAAAGACAACCTACAGACCGGGAGAAAATATCTGCAAACAATGTGACTGACAGGGCTTAATTTCCAAAATATAGAAACAGCTTATACAGCTCAATATCAAAACAAAACAAAACAAAACAATCTAATCAAAAAATGACTAGATTTTTAGGCAGAAGACTTAAACACACATTTCTCCAAAAAAGACATACTGATGGCCAATAGGCACCTGAAAAGATGCTCAACATTGCCAATTATTAGAGAAATGCAAATCAAAACTACAATGAGGTATTAACTCACACCAGTCAGAATGGCCATCATTAAAAAGTCTACAAATATTAAATGCTTGAGAGGGTGTGGAGAAAAGGGAACCCTCCTACACTGTTGGTGGGAATGTAAATTGGGACAGCCACTATGGAGAACAGCACGGAGGTTCCTCAAAAAACTAAAAATAGAACTACCATATGATCCAGCAATTACACTCCTGGGCATATATCTGGACAAAATTCTAATCCAGAAACATACGTGCACCCCTATGTTCACAGCAGTACTGTTTACAATAGCCAAGACATGGAAACAACCTAAATGTCCATCGACAGATGAATGGATAAAAAGGACGTGGTATTTATATACAATGGAATACTACTCAGCCATAAAAAAGAATGAAATAATGCCATTTGCAGCAACGTGGATGCAACAACTAGAGATTATCATACTAAGTGAAGTAAGTCAGAAAGAGAAAGACAAATAGCATATGATATCACTTATATGTGGAGTCTAAAATATGGAACAAATGAACCTATCTACAAAACAGACACAGACTCACGGACATAGAGAACAAACTTGTGGTTGCCAAGGGGAAAGGGGGCGGGGGAGGGATGGATTGAGGGTTTGGGGTTGGCAGATGCAAACTATTACGTTTAGGATGGATAAACAATAAGGTCCTATTGTATAGCACAGGGAACTATATTCAATATCCTGTGATAAACCATAATGGAAAAGAAAAAAAAATTTTTTTTAAGTATGATCTTCCCATGTTAGCACAGCAACTTCAAGGTAGCAGCCACTAAGTTAAAAACAAGCAGACAAAAACCAAAGAAAACCCACCTCACGTGAGAGAAAATAAATATTGATGAAATCTCAAAAAGGACTAAAGTTGAGCAAGTCTTTACGTTTATTGATCATTTGCATTTCTTCTTCTGTATATTAGCTATTTATATTTTTTGCTCGTTTTTCTCTTGGGTATTGATTCCTTTTCATTGATCTGTATATTGTGGATATATACCTTTTATCTCTACATAGGCTCCAAATATTTCCCCCATTTCCCACTTGTTTCATAACTTTGTTGTCATTTTATTTAACATAAAAGTTTTGCTGTTTCCTGTGGTTCAAATCTGTTAGTCTTTCACTTTATGGATCTTAAAAACTATTTTCTCAGTGTTCCTTTCGTATATGTAAAAAACTGTTTTTCTTGTCTTAGTGAGATTAGCTAGGCCCTCCAGAACAATGACAAAGAGTGGCAGTAATAACAGGCGTCGTTGTCTTGTTCCTACCTTTGACTGGAATGTTTCTAAAGTTTCACCAAAAAGTTGAATATTTACTGTAGAACAGATTTGCTTTGAGTATTAAATGACTTCATCAGCTCATAAGTTATAAATAATAGCTATTATTTATTGTCAAACCACTTAAATTCTCTGTTCCGAGTCTCCCCACTTATAAATAAAAAATTGGAGCTGGGGAATCTCTAAGGTTCTTTCCAGCACAGTCTTAAAATTCCAAGACTGATTTTCAAAAGGTCTCAAGTCATTTCATCAACCAAAAAAATACAGCGATCTTTCCTGTGAAATAAAACACATAAGCACAAAGAACAGGGAAGCCCTTCTGTCATCTGAGTAACTGATACTTAGCGATGTAAAGTAGGCTGAGGCCAAAAAAAATGATCTTAATTTTGGTAAATTTCCAGTTATTGTATAAAGCTGTTAGGCAACTTTTACTAAAGGAAAAAAATATGAACTTGAGAGGAAATGAAAGTTGAGCAATGACCGGAAAATCACTGGTGAATATGGCAACAGCCCAGTTTCAAAAGCCAGTTGCAATCTAGTCAGTTTTGGAGTGAAAGCAAGTTTATTATTATTATAATTCTTCTCTCCAAGGGGTGGAGACTCAATATCCGAGAGGTAGAAGGAGGGAGAAGAACAAAATTGTAAATAAAACAATACTTCCCTGTTTCCTATAAAGACACAAGACGCAAAGGAAGGAGGAACACGCTCACAGGGAAAGCGATGAAAACTGCCAAAGAATGAGAACGGAGAAGTCGCCAGAAAGAATGCCGAGTGGAGGAGCAGACAAAGATTGCAAGAAACTGGCAGGGAGTCACAATAGACAGAGCCAGAAAGGAACACACACAGGGCCTGAAATGAGTCAGACTCTATAAACAGAATTCCAGGGAAGGGAGCATGAAAACGTGCATGTGGGCGCCCGGGACAGAGGAGGGTGAGAAGAGTAAGGAAAGGGTCAAAACGCAAGCAGCTTCAAAGATAAAAGCTAGTTGGAGAAGTTGCCTAGAAACAAAGAGCTGCTTTGCAGATTTTCTGAGAACAGATTGTGAATGTCCAGTGCATCGGAATGCACGTCATCATCTAAACTCTAAGAGGCAGGGGAAACGTAGTTGAGGTACAGAGGAGTAGAGAGCAACACCACCTCCACTGAACCAGATTAGGCCCTACCATGGAAGGTGGGATGGGGCAAAGAGCTGGCGAAAGCACTTTCACGTTGTTTTATATGTGGGGACTGGGGCGAGAGGTCAAATGGAAGCCCACATACATGGATAAATATTTTAAAGGTTACAAATCAAACTACCAAACTGTTAAATGAAATGTACTACCTGCCTACCTTGACAAAATAACTCCATAAAGACACCAAAGACCAGGCTCACATTTAGGATTCTTTGACTTCTTGGAGTTAACCAGAACATGGCAGTATTTGGAGAGCTGACCCATGGCCCAGGGCCTTGGTCTGTATCTTTCTCACCCCACCATCCATGCTTCTCTTCCATCCTTTGCTCTGTCCTGCACCATGAGGGCCTGGCTGCCTAAGGATGGAAACCCTTGGTTGTATCTCCAAATTCCAATCCCTGTCACCATCTCAAAACACCATGTAAAATAACTGCCTTTTGCTCACTCCTCAGGCCTAGGTGCTTCTTGGAAAGAAAGGACAGACTTGGGAAAAGGGTAACATCGTCCTTAGAAGTGTATTTGGGCTGTTCAGCAAGGAATTCCAGGTAATGAACATCCAGAGCATGGCCTGTGGGCAGGTGGGCAGTACTGGCTCTGTTGCCTTCCTCATCCCTCAGAGCGGGGATGACCAGAGAAGGGTCTCTGGATGCCTCTAGAGTGTGGGGATCAGGACAGCTGCCCTCTTGCCCAGGTCTAAGGGTACTTGTTGTTTCCGAACGCTGTAATGTTAAACCAGGAGTTCTTATCCCTGAGATAGAAAAAATAGTTCCTATTAGAGCAAAGTTCTTCTATGGACCAGAAGCATTTACATTACCTGGAAATGTGTTAAAAATGCTAATTCTGGGGCCCCATCCAAGACCTACTGAATCAGAAACTTTGAGTTTGCTGCTCAGCAATAACAAGTGTCCCAGGTGATTCTGATGCATGCTAGAGTTTGAGAAGTACAGATTTATGAAAACTTGTTCTCAGCTGGGGCTGCAAAACACTATTTAGAGTTGATTAAGCTTTCTAAATTGTTAAGGAAACAAAGGAAAACAAATTTAGGTACCAAGAATTTAACTGCACCTTGCTAGTGTTTTCTCTGCAATTTAACCCATTTTATTCTCCATTAGTCTATCTCTTATTTGATATTTCATTTGTTGATTCAAGTTTTCTGGTCACCTTTAGCTTACATTGGGTTCCAAAGGCTTTCTTTCTTGGTTTCCACCTGATGACCATTGGTCGAGTGTTTGTTGTCACCAGAGATGAGAAGGAGACAAACATTGACAAGTAGACCAATCTTTGAAAAAAGGAAATTGTCTTCACTCAGATACATATGGAGCTTGGGGTGTAGCACACTTTAGTATAGTATAAAGACAAATTATATAATTGAATATATGTTCTGTCATTTTCATCAGGCAAATACCTATTTGATTAATTTCCATTAAGACTTGTCTTGGGCTTCCGTGGTGGTGCAGTGGTTGAGAATCTGCCTGCCAATGCAGGGGACATGGGTTCAAGCCCTGGTGCGGGAAGAACCCACATGACGCAGAGCAACTAGGCCCGTGAGCCACAACTACTGAACCTGCGCATCTGGAGCCTGTGCTCTGCAACAAGAGAGGCCACAATAGTGAGAGGCCCGCGCACCGCGATGAAGAGTGGCCCCCGCTTGCCACAACTAGAGAAAGCCCTCGCACAGAAACGAAGCTAACACAGCAAAAATAAATAAATTAAAAAAAAAAAAAAGACTTGTCTCACTTATTAGTTCTCACCTCCCTTCCCCCCTTGAGGATACTGTCTTTTCTGAAACACTTCTCACCTCAGGCCTGGTTGATGCTGGGGCTTCTGAACACCACACACCATGGGAATTATGTCAGTGAACTGATTGAGAATGCCAAGCTGAGAAAACAGGGGAGTGGGAAGGGCAGATACACTCACGAGTTTATTCCTCGACAACCATATTGTGAAATGTCACATTCCACTTCGTGTTTGAGGGTGAAGAGCATTATTTAAATTCCCTGACAAGCCCATGGGTGTGTGTGTCTTCCTGAATCAAGAATTGGCATCAAACTCTTGATCTTTCACACTTTTTGTAGAAATCTGACAAAGTTAGAATACCAAGCACCCTTAGGAGATAAATGGATTAGCTTATAGGTGTTTCAGTACTCTGCAGGGGAATATGACATACAGGATGAAGAAAATTACACCTCTGACTATTTGGCAGAGATTTATTTTAATTTCTTGGATACATGAGATTCTGAACAAAATCAGAATCTAGTAAAGATCCTGAACCAGTTTTCAACAGCTCAGTTTTAAATTTAGGTCCCCTGAAGTATGGGAGTGACTACAGCCTGGCAAAGCATAGAACGTTCCTGCATTAGATCAGGTAGCCTGGGTCTCTGCTGGTGAAGCTCATAATGGGGCCAGTTACCTGAAACTCAGGGTTTCTCAGCCTCAGCACCATGGATATTTTAGGCTGAATAATTCTTTGGTGTGGGGGCCATCCTGTGCATTGTAGGATATTTAGCAGCATCCCTGGCCTCCATCATCAGATGCCATTATTCCATATCCTGTGTCCACTGTGACAATCAAAAAATACCTCCAGACTTTGCCAAATGTCCCCTGGAGGTCAAAATCACTCTTCATTGAGAACTACTCAGTAGCTGGTTCACTTTCTACTCTCATCTGTGCATTTTCAGCAGGAAGAGGGAGAGAGAAACCTGTCAAAAGGTGAGAAGATAGCTGCTCCTGGCTTCTGAGACAATAAGGGAGGGGAGGGGAAAGGAAAAAGAATACATACTTTGCATTTGGTGAGCACTAGATGCACTCATTTGTGTTTTTACATACATGTGGCTGTCTCAAACTGGAGTGTGGGCCAGGGCTACACTAAAGCAGAAGGTAAGCATTATAGTATCAATTTTACTTGATGTAAATATTTACAATGTTCATTTTTGTATTAAACCACATGCACAAAGAGTAGAATATAAAGTGTGCATAAACAGTGAAGTTAAAGTATGAAACTTGAGGGGCTTCCCTGGTGGTGCAATGGTTGAGAGTCTGCCTGCCGATGCGGGGGACACGGGTTCGTGCCCCCGTCCGGGAGGATCCCACATGCCACGGAGCGGCTAGGCCCGTGAGCCATGGCTGCTGAGCCTGCGTGTCCAGAGCCTGTGCTCCACAATGGAAGAGGCCAAAACAGTTAGAGGCCTGCGTACCGCAAAAAAATAAATTAAAAAAATAAATTAAAAAAAAAAAAGTATGAAACTTGAAATAAATGCTGCACCTGGGTTGGGTCCCCTGAGACTGTCTCTGCTGCTCCCAAGACCTCCACAGGCATGAACACACTCTCAACTGCTATTGGATTCTATGGACTGAATGTTGGTGTCCTCTCAAAATTCATATGCTGAAGCCTCATTCTCAATGTGATGGTGTTTTGAGATGAAACCTTAGGGAGGTAATTAGGTCATGGGGTGGGGTCCTCATGAATGGTATTAGTGCCCTTCTAGGAAGAGACACTTGCCTTCTCCCTTTCGAAGGCAAAGTGAGAAAACAGCCTTCTGAAAACCAGGAAGAGGGCTCTCACCAGGCACTGAATCTGCTGGCACCCTGATCTTGGACTTCCCAGTCTCCAGAACCATGATAAATAAATATTTTTTGTTTAAGACACCTCATCTATGGTATTCTATTATAGCAGCCTGAGCTAAGACAGTTCCTTTGGTGGAAGCATGTGAGAAGCATGATGAATGCTAACCAGTTTAATCCTCTGAACATTTCTGTGAATTAGATAGGTATACTCCTCTTATTTATTCATTTTTTTAAGATAAAGAAACTAAAACTCAGAGAGGTTAAGTAACTTATCCAAGCTCATACAGCTGTTGTGCAATTGCGAATTGAACTTTTTAAAGTCTTACTTAAGATTTTATGATCTTTTTATTACTTTCTGATGTCTTAATAGGCAGAGTTAGCTTTGGGAAAATTTTTGAAGGAGGTGAAATTCTGTCTTTTCATTCTTACTCTCATTTCAGTGCTGCCTTTATCTCTCCCCTTGTAACCCCCTCCCAGAAACCCAAACATCCGGTGCTCTTGCTGTGTCCAAGCATGCACATCCAGCAGTGCACCTGTTAACCATCCCTGGGCTGTTTTTTGTTAATTGGAAAAATGGCTGATTCTTCAGACAGTGTACAGGGGCTCTGCTTAGTGGTGATGATGGGAGTGACAGTAACAGTAAGTGTAGATATTGGCTTTGAAGATTTCTCTGTAAGTCCAAAAGTCTGGAGCTTGGAGAGTCCTACCATTTATCTGCAGGAAAATTATCAAATTGTCTTGAATCTTCTAGAAACCCCCAGATGAGACCAGACAAGAGAAAGTAGCAGGGAGCTACAAACAGTACTTCCTTGGTTCCTTTGTTGGACTCCCTACCTGTTTTCTTTTTCTTCTCTTCAACACGCAGCAGCCCGGTTTCCTTTGGCAAGTTATTGAAGCAGCTTTTACTCTGTTTTGTTATCCCTCTCCCCAGCTGACCCCAGAAATACTTAATTTGACTATGTGAAAGTCATGCTAATTTCAGTCATTTATGTAATCATTTGCCATTTATGCCAAATTGCTGTGTAATACTATAGTGATTATGCATATCATTAAATATGTGTCACATTAGCCTTGTGGTGGGTTTTATTTGATTATAACACTAAATCATGCTCAGGATTCTTAGACTTCATGGTTTGTTGCTTACACAATATTGTGATAATTTCATAGCTTAAAAACTTAGAATGTTGCCATTGAGGGAAACTTTGACAGAACATATTTCTTCTCCTTCCAGCCTCAATATAATGTCAAAATTGACAGCATATGCATCATTGCCATTTTGGGGGTTTCTAAATCTACCTTTTTGACTTCAAAATGCTGACTCCACAAATTCATCTTTTTGATATAGTTCAAAAATAATCTTTTAAATCACACTTTAAAAAAAAAGGTTCACTTACTTTTCCTATTGGATCAGCTTTTTCTTTTTTATGTTCACCATAAGTCTTCACTCATATGCACAATATTAATACATACAAAAGAATAATTTCTCTCCTCAGAAGGTAAATGACTACTTTTAGCATGGGAACGATACCTTAAAAGATTTACACTAAATATTAATAGCGCTCATCTGTAAATCTTGTATTATGGTTTTCTTTTACCTTTTTTATATTGGGGGGTACTATAATTTTTTAACAACAAGCATATTGCTACACTTATCTTCAGAAAGTAAATATTCTTTTAACACTGGAATGTTTCTTGGGTATATATTAAACTGTAATTTTCTAATTGATTTCTTCAATATTTGTTTTTCACATCTTTACTGGAGTATAAATACTTTACAATGTTGTGTTAGTTTCTGCTGTACAAAAAAGTGAATCAGCTATATGTATACATATATCTCCATATCCCCTCCCGCTTGATTCTCCCTCCCTCCCTCCCTATCCCATTCCTCTAGGTCATCACAAAGCATGAAGCTGATATCCCTGTGCTATGCAGCAGCTTCCCACTAGCCATCCATTTTAAATTTGGTAGTGTATATTCATCAATGCTACTCTCTCACTTCATCCCAGCTTCTGCTTCCCCACACCCATGCTCTCAAGTCTGTTCTCTACATCTGCATCTTTATTCCTGCCCTGCCACTAGATTCATCAGTACCACTTTTTAAATTTCATATATATGCATTAGCATATGGCATTTGTTTTTCTCTTTCTGACTTACTTCACTCTGTATGACAGAATCTAGGTCCATCCACCTCACTACAAATAACTCAATTTTGTTCCTTTTTATGGCTGAGTAATATTCCATTGTATATATGTGCCACATATTCTTTATCCAATCATCTGTTGATGGACATTTAGGTTGCTTCCATGTCTTGGCTATTGTAAATAGTGTTGCAATGAACATTGTGGTACATGTCTCTTTTTGAATTATGGTTTTCTCAGGGTATATGCCCAGTAGTGGGATTGCTGGGTCATATGATAGTTCTATTTTTAGTTTTGTAAGGAAACTCCATACTGTTCTCTATAGTGGCTGCATCAATTTACATTCTCACCCACAGTGCAGGAGGGTTCCCTTTTCTCCACACCCTCTCCAGCATTTATTGTTTGCAGATTTTTTGATAATGGCTATTCTGACTGGTGTGAGGTGATACCTCATTGTAGTTTTGATTTGCATTTCTCTGCTGATTAGTGTTGTTGAGCATCTTTTCATGTGTTTGTTGGCCATCTGTATGTCTTCTTTGGAGAAATGTCTATTTAGGTCTTTTGCCCATTTTTGGACTGGGTTGTTTTTGTGATATTAAGCTGCATGAGCTGCTTGTATATTTTGGAGATTAATCCTTTGTCCACTGATTTGTTTGCAAATATTTTCTCCCATTCTGAGGGTTATCTTTTCATCTTGTTTATGGGTTCCCTTGCTGTGTAAAAGCTTTTAAGTTTCATTAGGTCTCATTTGTTTATTTTTGTTTTTATTTCCCTTACTCCAGGAGGTGGGTCAAAAAGGATTTTGCTGTGATTTATGTCATAGAGTGTTCTGCCTATGTTTTCCTCTAAGAGATTTATTGTGTCAGGCCTTACATTCAGGTCTTTAATGCATTTTGAGTTTATTTTTCTGTATGGTGTTACAGTGTGTTCTAATTTCACTCTTTTACATGTAGCTGTCCATTTTTCCCAGCACCACTTATTGAAGAGCCTGTCTTTTCTCCATTGTATATTCTTGCCTCCCTTATCAAAGATAAGGTGACCATATGTGCATGGCTTTCTATTTTGTTTCATTGATCCATATTTCTGTTTTTGTGCCAGTACTATATTGTCTTGATTACTGTAGCTTTGTAGCATAGTCTGAAGTCAGGGAGCCTGACTCCTCCAGCTCCGTTTTTCTTTCTCAAGATTGCTTTGGCTATTTGGGGTCTTTTGTGTTTCCATACAAATTGTGAAATTTTTTGTTCTAGTTCTGTGAAAAATGCCATTGGTAATTTGATAGGCATTGCACTGAACCTGTAGATTGCTTTGGGTAGTATGGTCATTTTCACAATATCGATTCTTCCAATCCAGGAGCATGGTATATCTCTCCAACTATTTATGTTATCTTTGATATCTTTCACCAGTGTTTTATAGTTTTCTGAGTACAAGTCTTTTGCCTCCTTGGGTATGTTTATTCCTAGGCATTTTATTCTTTTTGTTGTGATGGTTAATGAGATTGTTTCCTTAATTTCTCTTTCTGATCTTTTGTTGTTAGTGTATAGGAATGCAAGGGATTTCTGTGCATTAATTTTGTATCCTGCAACCTTACCAAATTCGTTGATTAGTTCTAGTACTTTTCTGGTGGCATCTTTAGGATTTTCTATGTATAGTATGATGTCATCGGCAAACAGTGACAATTTTACTTCTTCTTTTCCAATTTGTATTCCTTTTATTTCTTTTACTTCTCTGATTGCCGTGGCTAGGACTTCCAATACTATGTTGAATAATAGTGGTGAGAGTGGATATCCTTGTCTTGTTCCTGATCTTAGAGGAAATGCTTTCAGTTTTTCACCATAGAAAATGATGTTTGCTGTATATGGCCTTTATTATGTTCAGGTAGATTCCCTCTATGCCCATTTTCTGGAGAGTTTTGATCATAAATGGGTGTTGACTTTTGTCAAAAGCTTTTTCTGCATATATTGAGATGATCATATGGTTTTTATTCTTTAATTTGTTAATATGGTGTATCACATTGTTTTCCAAATATTGAAGAATCCTTGCATCCCTGGGATAAATCCCACTTGTTCATGGTGTATGATCCTTTTAATGTGTTGCTGGATTCTGTTGCTAGTATTTTGTTGAGGATTTTTGCGTCTATGTTCATCAGTGATACTGGTCTATAATTTTCTTTCTTTGTGATACCTTTGGCTGCTTTTGGTATCAGGGTGATGGTGGCCTCGTAGAACGAATTTGGGAGTGTTCCTCCCTCTGCAATTTTTTGGAAGAGTTTGAGAAAAATAGGTGTTAACTCTTCTCTAAATGTTTGATAGAGTTCGCCTGTGAAGGCATTTGGTCCTGGACTTTTGTTTGTCGGAAAATTTTTAATTATAGTTTCAATTTCATTGCTTGTGATTGGTCTGTTTATATATTCTAATTCTTCCTGATTCAATCTTGGAAGGTTGTACTTTTCCAAGAATTTGTCTATTTCGTTCAGGTTGTCCATTTTATTCGCATATAGCTGCTTGCAGTAGTCTCTTATGATTTTTTGTATTTCTGCAGTGTCAGTTGTAATCTCTCCTTTTTCATTTTTAATTTTATTGATTTGTGTCCTCTCCCTTCTTTTCTTGATGAGTCTGGCTAAAGGTTTATCAGTTTTGTTTATCTTCTCGAAGAACCAGCTTTTAGTTTTATTGATCTTTGTTATTCTTTGTTTCTATTTCATTTATTTCTGCTCTGACCTTTATGATTTCTTTCCTTCTACTAATTTTGGGTTTTCCTTGTTCTTCTTTTTTCCAGTTGCTTTAGGTATAAGGTTAGATTGGTTATTTGAGATTTTCTTGTTTCTTTAGGTGAGCTGGAATTGTTATCAACTTCCCTCTTAGAACTGCTCTTGCTGCATCTCATAGGTTTTGGATCATCGTGTTTTCATTGTCATTTGTTTCTAGGTATTTTTTGATTTCCCCTTTGATTTCTTCAGTGATCGCTTGGTTATTTAGCAGCACACTGCTTAGCCTCCATTTATTTGTGTTTTTACAGTTTTTTTCCTGTAATTGATTTCTAATCTCACAGCACTGTGGTCAGAAAAAGATGCTTGATACGATTTCAGCTTTCTTAAATTTTCCAAGGTTTGATTTGTGACCCAAAATGTGATCTATTCTGGAGAACGTTCTGTGTGCACGTGAGAAGAAAGTGTATTCTTCCACTTTCAGGTGGAATGTCCTAAAAATATCAATTAAGTCTATCTGGTTTTTGTGTCATTTAAAGCTTGTGTTTCCTTATTTATTTTCTGTCTGTAAGATCTGTCTATTGGTGTAAGTGGGGTGTTAAAGTCCCCCACTATTACTGTGTTATTGTCGATTTCTCCCTTTATGGATGCTAGCATTTGCCTTATGTATTGAGGTGCTCCTATGTTGGTTGCATGAATATTTATAACTATTATGTTTTCTTCTTGGATCAATCCCTTGATCATTATGTAGTGTCCTACCTTATCTCTTGTAACAGTCTTTTTTTAAAAGTCTATTTTGTCTGATATGAGAATTGCTACTCCAGCTTCCTTTTGATTGCCATTTGCATGGAATATCTTTTTCCATCCCCTCACCTTCAGTCTGTATGTGTCCCTAGGTCTGAAGTGGGTCTCTTGTAGACAACATACATATGGGTCTTGTTTTTGTGTCCATTCAGCCAGTCTGTGTCTTTTGGTTGGAGCATTTAATCCATTTACATTCAAGGTGATTATTGATATGTATGTTCCTATTACCATTTTCTTAATTATTTTGGGTTTGTTTTTGTGGGTCCTTTTCTTCTCTTGTGTTTCCTGCTTAGAGAAGTTCCTTTAGCATTTGTTGTAAAGCTGGTTTGGTGGTGCTGAATTCTCTTAGCTTTTGCTTGTCTGAAAAGCTTTTGATTTCTCCATCAAATCAGAATGAGATCCTTGCTGGGTAGAGTAATCTTGGATGTAGCCTTTTCCCTTTCATCACTTTAAATATGTCCTGCCACTCCCTTCTGGCTCGCAGAGTACCTGCTGAAATATCAGGTGTTAACGTTATGGGGATTCCCTTGTATGTCATTTGTTGCTTTTACCTTGCTGCTTTTAATATTTTTTCTTTATATTTAATTTTTGATGGTTTGATTAATATGTGTGTTGGCGTGTTTCTCTTTGGGTTTATCCTGTATGGCACTCTCTGTGCTTCCTAGACTTGACTGACTATTTCCTTTCCCATGTTAGGGCAGTTTTCGACTATAAGACTGTCCTCAATTCTTTTCATTCTTTTTTTTATTCTTCTGCAGTAGTTATTTCCACAAGTTTATCTTCCAGTTCATTTATCTGTTCTTCTGCTTCAGTTATTCTGCTATTGATTCCTTCTAGAGTATGTTTAATTTCAGTTATTGTGCTGTTCATCACTGTTTGTTTGCCATTTAGTTCTTCTAGATCCTTGTTGAGTGTTTCTTATATTTTCTCCATTATGTTCCTGAGATTTTGGATCATCTATACTATTACGCTGAATTCTTTTTCAGGTAGGTTGCCTATTTCATCTTCATTTATTTGGTCTTGTAGGTTTTTACCTTGCTCCTTCGTCTGTAACATATGTTTCCGTCATTTCATGTTTGTTTGTTTTTTTTGATGGGTGGGGCTGTATTCCTGTCTTACTGGTTGTTTGGCCCGAGGCGTCCAGCACTGGAGTTTGCATGCAGTTGGATAGAGCTGGGTCTTGGTGCCGAGATGAGGACCTCTGGGAGGCCTCACTCTGATTAATATTCCCAGGGTCTGTGGTTCTCTGTTAGTCCAGTGGTTTGGACTCAAAGCTCCCACCACAGGAGCTCAGGCCTGACCTCACGCCTGGCAACCAAGATCCTGAAAGCTGTGTGGCATGGCAAAACACAAAAAAAGGAGCACTACAATAACAAAGAATGAAAAACAAAATCAATTTAGAAAGATTAAAAAATATATTAGGAAAAATAAAAATATAATTGAAAGAACTGCAACAAGGTAAAATAAAACCACAACAAAAAAAAGAAAAAAAATGGGAACATGCCAAATGAGTAGAACAATAACAAAGTATAAAGAATAAAACAAAAGGTTTATTAGAAAAAATATAAATGAATCAACAAATATCCTCAACAAAATACTAGCAAACAGAAGCCAACAGCACATTAAAAGGATCATACACCATGATCAAATGGGGTTTATTCCAGGAATGCAAGGATACTTCAATATATACAAATCAATCAACGTGATACACCATATTAACAAACTGAAGGAGAAAAACCATATGATCATCTCAATAGATGCAGAGAAAGCTTTCGACAAAATTCAACACCCATTTATGATAAAAACCCTGCAGAAAGTAGGCATAGAGGGAACTTTCCTCAACATAATAAAGGCCATATATGACAAACCCACAGCCAGCATCGTCCTCAATGGTGAAAAACTGAAACCATTACCACTAAGATCAGGAACAAGACAAGGTTGCCCACTCTCACCACTCTTATTCAACATAGTTTTGGAAGTTTTAGCCACAGCAATCAGAGAAGAAAAGGAAATAAAAGGAATCCAAATCGGAAAAGAAGAAGTAAAGCTGTCACTGTTTGCAGATGACATGATACTATACATAGAGAATCCTAAAGATGCTACCAGAAAACTACTAGAGCTAATCAATGAATTTGGTAAAGTTGCAGGATACAAAATTAATGCACAGAAATCTCTGGCATTCCTATATACTAATGATGAAAAATCTGAAAGTGGAATCAAGGAAACACTCCCATTTACCATTGCAACAAAAAGAATAAAATATCTAGGAATAAACCTACCTAAGGAGACAAAAGACCTGTATGCAGAAAATTATAAGACACTGATGAAAGAAATTAAAGATGATACAAATAGATGGAGAGATGTACCATGTTCTTGGATTGGAAGAATCAACATTGTGAAAATGACTCTACTACCCAAAGCAATCTACAGATTCAATGCAATCCCTATCAAACTACCACTGGCATTTTTCACAGAACCAAAACAAAAAATTTCACAATTTGTATGGAAACACAAAAGACCCCACATAGGCAAACCAATCTTGAGAAAGAAAAACGGAGCTGGGGGAATCAGGCTCCCTGACTTCAGACTATACTACAAAGCTTCAGTAATCCAGACAGGATGGTACTGGCACAAAAACAGAAATATAAATCAATGGAACAGGATAGAAAGCCCAGAGATAAACCCACGCATATATGGTCACCTTATCTTTGATAAAGGAGGCAAGAATATACAGTGGTGAAAAGACAGCCTCTTCAATAAGTGGTTCTGGGAAAACAGGACAGGTACATGTAAAAGTATGAAATTAGAACACTCTTTAACACCATACACAAAAATAAACTCAAAATGGATTAAAGACCTAAATGTAAGGCCAGACACTATCAAACTCTTAGAGGAAAACACAGGCAGAATACTCTATGACATAAATCACAGCAAGATCCTTTTTGACCCACCTCCTAGAGAAATGGCAGTAAAAACAAAAATAAAGAAATGGGACCTAATGAAACTTAAAAGCCTTTGCACAGCAAAGGAAACCATAAACAAGACGAAAAGACAACCCTCAGAATGGGAGAAAATATTTGCAAATGAAGCAACTGACAAAGGATTTAATCTCCAAAATTTATAAGCAGCTCATGCAGCTCAATAACAAAAAAACAAACAACCCAATCCAAAAATGGACAGAAAACCTAAATAGACATTTCTCCAAAGAAGATATACAGACTGCCAACAAACACATGAAAGGATGCTCAACATCATTAATCATTAGAGAAATGCAAATCAAAACTACAATGAGATATCATCTCACACCAGTCAGAATGGCCATCATCAAAAAATCTAGAAACAATAAATGCTGGATAGGGTGTGGAGAAAAGCGAACCCTCTTGTACTGTTGGTGGGAACGTAAATTGATACAGCCACTACAGAGAACAGTATGGAGGTTCCTTAAAAAGACTAAAAATAGGGCTTCCCTGGTGGCGCAGTGGTTGAGAGTCCGCCTGCCGATGCAGGGGACATGGGTTCGTGCTCCGGTCCCGGAGGATCCCACATGCCGTGGAGCAGCTAGGCCCGTGAGACATGGCCACTGGGCCTGCGCGTCTGGAGCCTGTGCTCCGCAACGGGAGAGGCCACAACAGTGAGAGGCCTGTGTACTGCAAAAAAAAAAAAAAAAAAAAAAAAAAAACTAAAAATAGAACTACCATACGACCCAGCAATCCCACTACTGGGCATATACCCTGAGAAAGCCATAATTCAAAAAGAGTCATGTACCAAAATGTTCATTGCAGCTCAATTTACAATAGCCAGGACATGGAAGCAACCTAACTGTCCATCATCGGATGAATGGATAAAGAAGATGTGGCACATATATACAATGGAATATTACTCAGCCATAAAAAGAAACAAAACTGAGATATTTGTAGTGAGGTGGATGGACCTAGAGTCTGTCATACAGAGTGAAGTAAGTCAGAAAGAGAAAAACAAATACCGTATGCTAACACATATATATGGAATCTAAGAAAAACAACAAAAAAAAAGTCATGAAGAACGTAGGGGTAAGATGGGAATAAAGACACAGACCTACTAAAGAATGGACTTGAGGATATGGGGAGGGGGAAGGGTAAGCTGTGACAAAGTGAGAGAGTGGCATGGACATATATACACTATCAAATGTAAAATAGATAGCTAGTGGGAAGCAGCCACATAGCACAGGGAGATCAGCTCAGTGCTTTGTGACCACCTAGTGGGGTGGGATAGGGAGGGTGGGAGGGAGGGAGACCCAAGAGGGAAGAGATATGGGAACATATGTATATGTATAGCTGATTCACTTTGTTATAAAGCAGAAACTAACACACCATTTTAAAGCAATTATACTCCAATGAAGATGTTAAAAAAAAAATTAAAAAAGAACCCCAATCTAAAAGAGGAAAAAAAAAAAACAAAGAACGGAGCCTTGGCTATGGGGGGCAGAGTTTCAGCTGGGGTGGAAGTTAGGCAAGGGCGGGGTTTAGTGTGGGGTGAGACCTAGGTGGGTTAAGGGTGATGTTTGAGCATGGGGTGGGGCCTAGCCTCAGGTCCCACGCATCCAGAAAAGGCCTTGGGGGCGGGGCCTAGGAGGGGTGACATTCAAGCGTGGGGCGGGGCCTCTGTTTAGGACTTGCGCAGAAGGGGAGAGGCAGCACCTCCAAAGGGGGGCCTCCCGGAAGGTGGAGCTCTGAAGTTTGGAGGTAGGGCCCTGTGTGGGTGGGGTTTAGGCCCAGTGAGGTTGAAGGGGATCTCAGAGAGGGTTTCCGAGTGTAGAGGTGGGGCCCTGGGTGCGGGGTGTAGGGGCGGGGCTTGGGTTCTGCATGACAGGAGGGAGGCTCTGAGGGCAGAGGATTAGGCCCAGGAGCCCAACAGGCTCTGTGGTACCTAAGTGGGCAGGGAAAGCACTGGCCTCATTCCCTTCCGTTTCTTCACGCCCCCCCTCCACGGTCTCCCCCAGAGTCTCCCCCATCACTACTGGACCCCTAGCCGTGGGTGGGTCCCCCTGGGTGTAGGAGCTCCTCCCCTCCCCCAGCCACCCCTCAGGGGTGCTGGTCTCAGAGGTGCGGCCTTTACTTTTGCTCCCCCTTCCCTCCCTCAGGACCTACGCGGCTGGAGGGGGCTTAGGTGGGCAGAGGATCAGGCCCGGGATCTCAGCAGGTTCCTGGGGACCCACGTGGGCAGCAGAAACCTGGCCACACTCCCTTTTGATCCTCTGCCCTCCCGATGGTTCCCCAGTTTCCCCCTTCGGGCGTGGGATCCCTTCCCCTCCCCCAGCTGCCCCTCAGGGGCGCCAGTCCTGTCCCCCCTCCACTTCTCCTCCCCCCTCACTCTCCCCACATCCTACCCCGTCACTGGGGGTTCTTCCTGTCCCCTTAGGTGTCTGTGATCCTCCACTGGTGCCTGGTAGGTGCCCTAGTTGTGCTGAGACGCGAATTCCATGTCCTCCTAGTCTGCCATCTTGACTCCGCCCCCCTGATTTCTTCAATATTAATTACACTCTTGAAGATTATCTTTAGCAAACACATATGTTAGTTTAACGTTTGATCATTTCCCTTTGGGGGTACAACCATACGCTTAATATCTTGTAACTGTTATGTATTAAAAATCAACCAAATTCTCATCCTCCATGTCCAATAAATTTTAATTCAATTCAGCAAATTTCACCTCTATCCTATGCCCAGACACACCATGGGCCCAGTGTTCATCCACTGTTGGATTCCTCATCTCCTTTTTTTAAAAAAAACTTGATTTTACTTATCCTTTTAAATTTATTCTAAGATACCTCACATTATTTTTGGAAGTGGAAATGTATGGAAAATAGTAAGGTTCTGTATCAATGTACCAGTGCTTGCAAGAAAAGGACGACTGTTTTCTGAATGCTTTATGGTAAAATCAGGAGCAAATAGCTGCTATTCTTCATTTTTTCCACATGGTATTCTATTCACATTCTACAGTGCTCTGTGGAAACAGCTGTCAAAGGCAGGACACCCCAGGTCCCGTGGGGCAGCTCATCTCTGCCATATGAGGAAAGACAAGATTCTGACTTACAGTTCAATTCCAGATTCCTCTTAAAGGCAGGAAAGGGGAGAAGGAAAAAAAGAAAGGAGAGTGAAGATAAGAACAGGCTAAGGTGTATACTTATGTTTTGAACAAAGTTATCTGAAAAGCACAATTTTACAAATTAAAACATTTTCCTTTTAAGTTAAATAACTGAGCTGGGTTTTGCACCTGTCTCTCTTAAACTGCTGAAAAAGTCCCAAATGGAAATGTCATGACTGATGGCTTTAAGTATTTATCCATTGTGTCTCCTGAGTTGGGATAAAATAGCCACCTCCTGTCAACGTTGCTTGCCAAGTTGCAGACAAAGTTTTAAAAAGGGTCTGAATTGAATACTATTTTTGACTTTGGCTGCAATGATCAAATTTGCCACTAGACAGAGCTGTTTGTCTTATTTTTGAACACTGCAGGGTTTTGGATTTTCAAGAGAAGTAGAGCCAATGAAAAGAGAAAACTATAAATGATAATATCTTTTACGAGATAGATACTCTTAAAGTACACACTTAGAGCCCTTTTTTTCTGCGGGTAGTACATAATTTCCAGATTGTTCTGTCATTATCATTCAGGAGGCTGCAACTCAGTTTTCAAACTTCCACTCATCACCAGGAAGATTTCAATAGCTAATAAAGAATAATCACAATGTATTATACCATTTGCTCCTTCTTTTATATTATAATAGTTAAAGTCAGAGTGACATCCTAAATCTGGAACTCTTTCTGGAAACGTCTTGGTAATTTATTCTCTGCTCTTTTCTATGAAAACTGTTTATTTTATAAGCACACAATTTGGAATTAGAAGGGTGTCATATTTTTGTTATGTAATAGATTTTATTTGCATAAAATATATTGAAAAATTTAAAATCACTACCATCCAAACTGAGTCCATTCTGAGCCCAATTACAATGCACTGAATTCTGGGGTTTTGTTAAAACCATAGTGTCAGGGGTTCTGTTGATGAAGGATCTAAGCAGAGAATCCAGAAGCAGGTCTTTAATCTGTACACACATCAGTCATTTTTACTCTGTCAGGTTTACAACCCTGTATCACCTCAAACAGTAGTTCTCAAAGTGTGGTCCCTGCACAAGTAGCGTCAGCAGCACCTGGGGATTTGTCAGAAATGCAAATTCTCTGGCCCCATCCTAGCCCTACTGAATCAAACATTCTGGGGATGAGGCCCTGTACTCTTGTGTTTTAATAAGCCTTTCAGATGATTCTGATGTAGGTTAATGTTCGAGATCTGCTGATGTAGAGAAATAGCTTCCAAATGAAAGAGAGGAATCAAACTATGAAAAAAAAAAGAAGTTGGATGAAAAAGAAATAATACATGAAGCAGCAAAGAACATCCAAGAAGCTGTAGTTAATGATCTCAAGATATAAGAGGATGCTCTGAAAGAGAAAAGGAAGAGCTCCCTGAAATTAAATATATAATAAATATTTAATTCAAATAATTAAATTAAAATAAACTTGCATACAAAATAAAATAAAATTTAATTAAAATAAAAATTCAACAGAAGGCTTTGAAGATAAAGTTGCAAAAACACCTATAAAGCTTTAAAAAAAAGACAAAGAGATGGAAAATTGGAAAGAATCAATAAGGGATTTAAAGGGTAATAAAAGACCCTCAAGATCTACTTAATAGGAGTTCCACAGACACATATAGGAAATTATCAAATAAACCATATAAAAAAATTTCTCAAAGTTGAAATGTGTGAGTTCCTCAACTGAAATGTCCCACTCAGTGCCCAGCCCATGAGAAAAACTCCAATAAGGCACATTAATGTGAAAGTTCAGAACACCTGGTGAAAGAGAAGATCCTAAGAGTGTGAGAAAAGTCAAAAGTCACATAGAAAGGAAAAAGAAAATTGGAATAGCATCTGAATTTGCACTAGCAACAATGGAGTTAGAAAAATAAATAGAGCAAAATCTTCAAAAATTGAAATGAAAATAAATTTTAGTCAAAATACTGTACCCATCTAGTCAAGAACACGCAATTTTTCAGGCATGTGTCAGCTAACAAAATTTATTTCACCCTGTTTTCTTTCTTATGATGCAACTGGAGTAAATGCTTCAACAAAGTAAGAAAGTAAATCAAGAAATAGGAAGACATGGGATTAGGAAATAGTGGATCCAACACGGGAAAATGACAACGCATATTCTAGGATAACAATTATGCAGCCAACCTAGAAAACTACCTGTCAGATTAGAGCAGGAAGTTGGAGTGGGGTATCTAAGGAAAAAAAAATGTATTATGTGATGATCCAATGTGTCTGATTATTTAGAAAATATCAAGAAGCATTGGAAAGATCTATTACATTAGTGATAGGTCACAGAAAACTAAGCAAAATTAAAAATGAGGCAATTACTAACTTTAGGAGAAAATAAAAAGTTAGTATAAGAGAGAAAACTAAAAGCACATGGTACTGTGCTTTTAGCTCAGCAATGAAAAATATTTATCCCATCATACAAATGTAAATGCTCACTTCCATTTTTAACCAAAAATTACCAAAAAAGAGAAGAAAAAGAAACTGACAGACTTATGATGAAAAATGTCAAAATTAAACCAAATTAAGTAAAAGAGGTTTAAAAAATAATTTGCATTAATTTTATACCATTTGTTGGTTCTATATTCAGATATTCAACTCAACAAACTTCAGCTGGGAGTCAGCAAAGAGCCCAGTTGAAATAGTCAAATGGGTCACAAATCATTCCAGGAATGTGTTATTGACTTACAGTGACTCTCAAAGTGTGGTCCCACCTGTAAACTTGTTAGAAGCATTCACACCACCTGGAAACTTGTTAGAAATGCAAATTTTGGGGTTCATCCAAGACCTACTGAGTCAGAAACTCCAGGTTTGTTGCCCAGCAATAACAAGTCTTCCAGGTGATTCTGATGCATGCTTAAGTTTGAGAAATACAGATTTATGAAAACTTGTTCTCAGCCAGGGCTGAAAAACACTATTTAGAGTTGATTCGGGTTTCTAAATTGTGAAGGAAACAAAGGAAAACAAATTTAGGTACCAAGAACTTAATTGCACCTTGCTAGCATTTTCTCTGCAATTTAACCCATTTTATTCTCCATTAGTCTACCTCTTATTTGATATTTGATTTATAATTTGGGCAATAAATGTTATCCTTTGTTAGATGAAAAGTTGAGTAAATTACCTTAAATTTATCTGATGATTATTTGCCAATCCTGTGTCTAGATACACAAGACCTCAAACAGAATTCCCAAACATATTTATTCCGAGTATCCACATCACTATATGTCCTCTGCCATGTTGAACAGTGGCAGAGTTGCTGGCATCTTCTTGATGTATACTGATTCACTGTCTTATTGGTTGACTTGCAGGAAACCAATGCACATGCCCCATCAGTGAGTGTAGCTCTGTAATTCTGTAGGTTGTTCTCTCAGAGAGGAGTTTGGCTCCTGTTTTTCTAAGAAAGTTGAAATTTTGCTAACAGTTTTGACATATGTAAAAGTATCATGCTTTTAATATTACAGTTGTGGTACTGGGCAAATGATCCCATACTGAGTTCATAAGCTTCTCTTCCCCACCTCTCATACTTCTAGACCAGTGATTAGAACCATCATCTGACCAGTTGGTCAGGCTACAGACACAGGGTTTGCCCATTAATTCGTTCAATAAAAATTGAGTGTTTACTACATACTGGCTGTTCTAGGAACTGGGAATACAGCAATGAACAAAACAAGACAAAAATCCCTGCCTTCAAGAAGCTTATGTTCTAGTAGCAGGAGATAGACAATAACCAAAATAAATAAGTAAATTACTGTATATTGTACATCAAAAAGTGATAGGTATTAAGGAGGAAACTTGGGATTACTGTCATGGAGGTTGAAATGTTTAGTAGGATGATGAGGGGAGGCCTCACTGAAAAGGTGATATTTAAAAAAAAAGACCTGGGGCTTCCCTGGTGGCGCAGTGGTTGAGAGTCCGCCTGCCGATGCAGGGGACACGGGTTTGTGCCCCGGTCTGGGAGGATCCCACATGCCGCGGAGTGGCTGGGCCCGTGAGCCATGGCCATTGAGCCTGCACGTCCAGAGCCTGTGCTCTGCAACGGGAGAGGCCACAACAGCACGAGGCCCACATACCACAAAAAAAAAAAAAAAAAAAGACCTGAAGAAGGCAAGGGTGTGAACCATACTGGTGTCTGGGCAGAGCAAATAGCAAGAGCAAAGATTGTAAGGCAAGCTCATGCTTGGAATGTTTGAGAAGAGCAGGATATGGGAATGGTGAGGTAGAGTGAGCTGGTAGGAGGGCAGTAGAGGTGAAGTCATTGAGGCAATAGGGCTGGGGTGGGCCTGTGTTGTATAGACTTTGTCATCTTTGTGGCTCATTGTAAAGACTTTAGCTTTCTTTTTTTTTTTTTTTTTTTTTTTTTGTGGTACGTGGGCCTCTCACTGCTGTGGCCTCTCCCCTTGCAGAGCACAGGCTCCGGACACACAGGCTCAGCGGCCATGGCTCACGAGCCCAGCTGCTCCGCGGCATGTGGGATCCTCCCAGACCAGGGCATGAACCCGTGTCCCCTGCATCGGCAGGCAGACTCTCAACCACTGCACCACCAGGGAAGCCCTAGCTTTCTTTTATTTTTAAACAAATGCTTTTCTTTTTTTTTTTTAAGATAAATTTATTTGTTTATTTTTGGCTGTGTTGGGTCTTTGTTGCTGCATGCGGGCTTTCTCTAGTTGCGGCAAGTGGGGGCTACTCTTCGTTGCAGTGCACGGGCTTCTCATTGTGGTGGCTTCTCTTGTTGCAGAGTATAGGCTCTAGGCGCACGGGCTTAGTTGCTCTGCAGCATGTGGGATCTTCCTGAGGACCAGGGCTCGAACCTGTGTCCCCTGCATTGGCAGGTGGATTCTTAACCACTGCGCCACCAGGGAAGTCCCTAGCTTTCCTCTTGAGCGAGATGGGAGCCATTGCAGGGTTTTGAGTTGAGGAGTGACATGACCTGACTCATCTGTTGAGAGTGATGACTTCCCATCTCCTTTACTCTCTCAGTCAGTCTCCAAGGACTATCAAACCTATTTCCTCTCTATCTCTCAAATCTGTCCCCTCTTTCTCTCTCTCTCTTTTTTTTTTTTCCATCATCACTGCCAGCACACTAGTTCAGGAAACCTTAATTTCTTACTTGAGTCATCTCAATAGCTTCTTAGTAGATTTCCTGCCTCCTGTTTTCTTCCCTCAAATTCATTTTCCACAATGTGTCCAGAGTAACCACTCTGAAAATTTCATAGATTCACACTCCCGGTTAAAGCTATCAATAGCCTTCTTTTTTTACCCCTGAAAATAAATTCCAAACTCCTCAACATGACTTTCCATGGTCTGTGTCCCAATCTCCAGCTTCATGTATCCCCTATTCTCCCACTTCATACGATAATGCTCTGGCCATACTGAACTTCGTTCCTTGAATACATGATGTTCTCTTTGCTTCTGAAACTTCACGGATCATTTACTCCAGGAAGACTTCGCTGATTTTAAAATCTGAATTGGTTTACCTTCTTTTTGCTCTTACACCACCCTCTACTTTCCCTACACTGAGTCTGTCATTCCATATTCCCATCGTTTCATTATCTCTTTTCCCATTCTGCCCTTAGGCTTGGTGAGGACTGTCTTGCTCATTTTATCCCCAGTGTTGCACTGTTTATGACACATAGAAGGTGCTCCATAAACAAGGGGTGAATGGTGAATGGATGCCAAAACTTCTTGATGGATGAGAACACTTTAAGGCCATTAACAAATTCCTTTTCGTCACAGCCAGGAGACACCCAAATATTTGTTGTGTGCATGAAAGAAGGAATCAATGAATAAAAGATTTGTTTTGACCCTTTTTGTTCTGCTTATTTCCCTGATTGTCCAAATGCTCCTCAGTAATGTGATATATGGCCTCCCACTGGTCATATACATATGTGGAGCAGGTAATGGCTGACACACAGTGTAACCTTGTGGTTTGAGAAGCATCCCTCACAATGAATCCTCCCCAACTTCAGCCCTGGAGGCACTGATACGAGCAGCACTGATTTGGGCTAGCTTTAGACACATGATCAACTTCAGAAGACTAAAACAGCAATGATCTAAGTGGTGGGCAGCAGAAACAGTGACTTTAGGGGAGGCCAATAGTTTCCACAACCAAAGGAGAGACTCAATAATGGGTTACAACTATAGTGCCATTTCCTTTTTTTAAGTTTGAATGCAGCAGAAGCCTCAGCAGTGAGTGTATACTGAGATTTGTTCACGAGTACATATACAAGACCCATAGGTCTTTTAGAAATAGGTGGGCAGTTTTGGAGAACTTGAGGTTCCTCAAGCATGACTAGATGGGCATATTTGATTTCTGTCTTTGCCATTAATTTATCAGAGGAATATTACTTGTAAGTTTTATTCCTGGGATGCAGTGACCTAGAGAAACGTAGGTTACATCCTCTTACAGGTAGTACTGTTGGACTTCTCCCCAAATCATCAACCTATATATAAAAGAAAGCTAAATGTATTAGCTCGCTATAGTAAGGGAGACCACCACCTTACTAATCCCAGCAGTGTCTCAGAAAGTGGAAGTCAGAAGTGGTCTAGTTTTAGGGCTTTGGGGTCTGAGCTCAAAGTGGTTTGAGGTAGGTCTTTCAAGATGAAGAGATGATCTGGATTGGGCAAAGTCTGTGATATAATAGGATTGGTCAAC